>NC_071120.1:11857500-12597500 GCF_024256425.1 Clarias gariepinus
AGGAAAGGGAGAGAGCGGCATTGAGGCTCAACCTACAAACCTATCGTCTAATTCGAGTGCTTGGAGGCTATTTCCATCTCCGAGGATTTTTTTCTCTCTTTTTTTTGGGCTATCCTGCCCATTTCACAAGAAGCGCAAGGCGCGCTTGAGAAGCGGACGGATTTCCCCTCCTTTCTCTTGCGCTCGCCGGATCGGAAAATCCATCCGCTTTTCAAGCGCGCCTTGCGCTTCTTGTGAAATGGGCATTTTCTTTGGCTAAAAAAAAAAGAGAAAAAAAATCCTTGAAGATGGAAATAGCCTCCAAGCACTCGAATTGAAAGTCTCCTGCAGCTCTGCCGAATGCACGCATTTTAAGTCCAGGAATGTGCCCGAGCTCATAGCTTCATGCTGCATGAAGACAAAAAGATCTGTGGAATGTTTACGGTTCACTCCTATTTATAACCTGCGGGTGCGCTTCATCAGATGACATCACCTGACCGAGGTTATATATGCCAAAATACACACATGCTTCACAACCGGCAACACAGAAAGATGTTCCCATAGCGTTTTCATGCAGCATTGAGTGTAGCTTTTGAAAGGGCACTGCAGGCAGATGATTTGCAGCATCTGTCTGCGACTCACCTTCTCAAATCTCATAGAAGCAATAAGTGATACTTATTAGACACGTTACTTTTGGCCTCATTTTTGTTAAATAAATAATGACAGTAAAAAAATAAATTATTATTTGATTTTTACAAAAAATATACATAGTATTAAAAGAAGTGGTCCTACATTTTGAACATGACTGTAGGATAAGCCTAGTTTCACCAAGTTAACACCTAGTTTCCACAGGCCACAGGAATCTGTGCATTTGTGTTGATTATGTTAGCATTCTGACATTCTTAGCCCGGCAAGCATAGTTCACTCTTAGTAATTTCTTATTTCATAGCTCATATAACAGTTTATAGTATTTTATAGCTCATACAAATAACAATATCCTACGGCTAACTTCAGATGCTACAACAATTAATTCATTAAAGTTTTTCTATTCACTGTTAAAACATCAATATTTTATTAAAAGTTAACATAACTATCATTTATAATTTACAATATAATATTCGGGGTGCACATGCGCGAGCGTGCAGCAGCTTGGTGCGATCGCTCTTGGAATTTTCATGTGTTTTTAATTTTTATTATACTTTTCTTCTATTATTTACTTATAACTTTATTTTGTATTTAACAAGTAAGGTCGCCCTTTCAAACCATGCGTTTTGAAAGTGTTCTTGTTCTGAGTTACGCAATATTAATTACGTTTTTGGCGCTCTGGGTGATCAGCGCGCAACAGCAAGGAGCTGGCTCCTTTGTTTACACCAGGGAACAGCTGATCGCACTGAAGCTGGCCGGCATCAGAGACCTGATTCTGTATTTTTAAGCAATTTCCCTCTGGGATTAATAAAGTTATTTGAATCTTGAATCTTGAATTTCTTAGTTTTACTGGTGCAAACTAAACCAAATCAACATCCACATAGCAATATTTTAAAATCAATCTGAAATGTGTGTCTGTTGGATTCCTTGTTGTTTAGGAAAAAGAATATGTGGATGCATACCATAACTTTGTTAGGCCCTGCATTGTTTTTGCTGAAACACAATCATGTGGAAGGATTTGGTCTGTGCTTGCAATTCATAGTCTTCTATCCCCACAGATTCTAATATTCTGGAAAGCGCTACACTGAGACATGGTGACAACCATCTGCCGCTTTCTCTTTCCCACCTCCAGACAACTACCACCACTAAACAACTCCACTCTACTCCTGCACATCACAGCATCTCCCCACAGAAACTCTTTGTTCCCCTTCCCCAAACACCTAGAGCCTTCAAACCACTACCATGAAGGTTCTGCAGCCTTAATTCAGAACTCCCACTGCTTGGCCTGACCTATGACATGAAGCCCAGCATCTGGTATTTATAACACCTCACCATGACATCTAAACATTTACTTATATTGCCATTATTAAAATGTAATTATTTAAAAGGTTGCTGAAAGGTGTGGAGCTCAGCCCACATCCCTGTACTAACAGGTAAAGCTCTGCAGTGAGCCTATTTTGTGATCAATCCAGACAAAGAAAATGATTATGAGATGTTTAAAAAAGGTAATATTATGGTGTATGGTGGACTTGCCTGCAACTAGGCTGGACATACATACCCAATAAGCCCCCTGAACCCAATTGGATGCTTGGTTGCACCCCAGGAAGCGCTAGTTGCAGCATAACCATCTCCAGGAAAATAATGGAAAGCACCGACATGGACTGATTTCTTTCTGTGGTGAGAGAGAGTTTTGCACTTTGCCTCCAGATTTCCAGTTATGCACCTGATATTGATCATTGGTTGTAGTTTGGAAGAGTATAAATGGGTGCTGTTAGAACAGCCAGGTGTGGCGCTAATCCACCCCCAGGTTGCACTTCAGGAAGTTTGTTGCCGCTTGTGAAAGCCAGCGATTTCAGGATCTTTATTATATCTGAGGGAATAGCAGCCCACGGATAAGCAGCCCATTGGCGTCCATATATACTTACCCTTTTTAATGAGCTGCACACTTTGTGCTCGTTTACTGCGGGAGGCAAATGCTACTGTTTAGTTAAATTGGCTGCCAGATAGATGTGGTCTGCATTGTGCGGTAAATTGATCAGCTGGCGAGGGTGCTTTTCCCACTTGTCCTTGGCTTTGCATTGCTTACAGCTTGGCTTGCAACTTCAGCACAGCTGTTTTGATCCAGCTTAGAATTTTATTGGGTTTTTCTTATTTCTAGTGTTTTGTTTTAGTTTATTTTTGTCTTTTTATTAGTTTTGTTTCTTTCTCTGCTTTGCATTGTGTTGTCAGCCATTGCATTCTGATGTTACTGTTTTAATACAAACTTTCGCTGACTGCCGTTTTAGATTCATTTGTCTTCCAAGTTTGGAGGTTTCTTTGCAGCTAGATTTTCCTTTTTTCATTACTATTTTTGTAATTATTAATTTTGTACTTGTTTTTGTTGGGTTTTTTTTTTTCTTTTTTTTTAGTAGCTGGGAATGAGAAGAAAGCAGGTTAGCTGCTTGTAGAGTGGCTTGCTTATGTTCACAAAGTGTGGAGTGGTACTACATTTTTATTAGTGAGTTGCAGGAGTGTAGTCCTGTACCTAGCCTGCCTCTCTATAGTTAAGCTCCAATAAGTCCCCAGCTCCAATTTATTTATTTTTTTTGTTTTCTTTGCCTGGGATATTTTAGAGCAATGTATTTTAAACTGTTTACATATATGTATATATATATATATATATATATATATATAATTTTTTCTCCCTGTGTTCTAACTGAGAGACTCAACCTGCATGTCTTAATATTTTCCAAGGTAACCAATCCTGAGTGGCGTAATCGGTATTTATTAAACTTTTAAGGTTGGTTAAGGGGAATTTTATTTCCCGACATGAACCTTCCACCTGAGGAAAGAAAACATGTGAGATCCTATTAATCCTGGTTGTGAGGGAGCAGTCATCACCCTCTAAGTTGGTTATCGAGTTTGAAGCATGCAGAAGAAAAATCAACCATATTCTTCCATTAGTGTACAAACACTATTCTCTAATTCTAATTCTAATTCTCTTTTAGGGTCAATAGCAGTCGTATAATACATTTCACTACATTTCGTACTGTGTATGTTTGTGTATGTGACAAATAAAATTTGAATTTGATTTGAATTTGATTTGAACACATGACACATGAAGTACTCCTAGGCTAAACAACGCCGTATCTTACAAGCACAGCCCAGTGAGTTTATACCAGGAGATTGCATGCTGGTCAGTTGGATGGGCACACAACCACATACAGTTATAACCAATAAGATGCTCAGTAAAAATACAGCGACACAACACGAACAATATCCTTGTATTACATTGTCATATAGTTATTGCAAATTTAATTTGTCCAAAGCACAACATTGAGACTAGGGCTGTAGCTATTGAATAATATAGTAATTGTGTATTCTACCAAAAATGTAATAGATTATTCTACTTTTGCTTAATTAAAAGACCAAAGTAAAATATATAGGAGAAACAATGATTAATTGGTTTTCTTTTTAGAAAAATCTACTTTTATTTTTTAAATGCATACAGCATTTTATCAAAAATAAACATTATTATTCACAATACAAGGAATAGCTTAGGACTGTGTATTTCAACAATAACATTGTAAAAATCTAAATAACTTTACAGATCTTCATTGTAAAGGGGTTAAACAATGTTTTCCATGCATGTTCAATTAACCATAATCAATTAATTAACATGCACCTGTTGAATGGTCGTTAGCTTACAGAAAGTAGGCATTCAAGGTTACAGTTCTAAAAACGCAGGACACTAAAGAGACTTCAAACTAATTTTATTTGTCACGTACACAGTCATACACAGTACCATATGCAGTGAAATGCTTTTTCGACTACAATTGACCTTAAAATAAAAGCTTAAACATAAGAAATAAATATGAATAAAGGAAATACGGTAGAAAATAAAGTTAACTGGTAAAATATACTGTACAAGTAAAAATAAAAATATATTGCAGTAAAAGAAATATTGCAGAAAAATAAAATTAACTAGTAAAATATACTGTGCAAGTAAAATAAAATAAAAATTAAAAATATACTGTACAAATAAGAACAAAATATATACAATATACTGTAGAAATATAAAAGATGAAAATAGAAATTTGTCCATTTAAGAAATGTAAAAATGGCTGAGGTGTGCAAATATGTATAAAGTGACTTCTTAAAGTGTCTTATTATTAAAGTGATTTGTGCAGTGGTCCATAATAAGTATAAGTATATAGTGCAAAAAGTGTGCATGAATGTGTCCATAGTGGCCATGAATGCCCAGTCAGTGTTGGATGTAAAAGAGATGATATTAGTCCTGTATTGTGTTGTGGTTGAGAGACCTTATGGCCTGCGGGAAGAAGCTCCTCCTCAATCTCTCTGTATTGGTCTTCAGGGAGCGGAATCGCTTCCCAGACCGCAACAGAGAGAACAGTCCATTGTTGGGATGGCTGAGGTCCTTCACCAGCTCCCTGGCCTTAGTCCAGCACCGTTTGCTGTAGATCAAGTGCAGGTCAGGGAGCTCGGTGCGGATGATACGTTCAGCTGAACGCACCACCCTCTGTAGAGCTCGTCTGTCCTGCATGGTGCTGTTTCCGTACCAGGTTGTGATGTTTCCCGTCAGGACGCTTTCTATGGTGCAGGAGTAGAAATTCCTGAGCATCTTGGAGGGCAGTCTAAAGTCTCTCAAGCGTCTGAGGTGGTACAGACGCTGCCGGGCCTTTTTCACCACGGTGATGATGTGACAGGACCATGACAGGTCCTGCGTGATGTGAACACCGAGGTATCGAAAGCTGTCCACGCTCTTCACTGGGCTGCTGTTGACTGGGGTCTGGTAGTTCCTCTCCTGCTTTGTACAAAAGTCCACAATCAGCTCCTTTGTCTTGCTGACGTTCAGAAGGAGATTGTTCCTAAATAGGCCGACTCATCGTTGTTCGTGATCAGGCCCACCACAACAGTGTCGTCAGCAAACTTGATGACGGCGGTGGAGTTGGTAGTGGCCGCGCAGTCAAATGTGTACAAAGAGTACAGCAGGGGGCTCAGAAAACAGCCCTGGGGAGCTCTAGTGCTGAGATTGATGAAGGCTGAGACATGACCGCCCATCCTTACTGCCTGTGGTCTGCCAGTTAGGAAGTTGGAGATCCACTGGCACATAGATGAGCCGAGTCCCAGGTGCTCCAGCTTGGTGGTGAGTGTGGAGGGAATTATGGTATTAAATGCAGAGCTGTAGTCGATGAATTTAATTTTTTCATTTTTTTTTTTTCTCCAATTTTCTCCCTAATTTAGTCGTGGCCAATTCCTTCCCGTCACTAGGGGGCTTCCCACATTAAGGCTACCACTACCACTCAGTCGGGAGGGCGAAGACTATCGCATGTTTACCTACCACGTATCATCAGCCGATCGCATCTTTTCGAACTGCTTGCTCACGCACCGTTAGGGGCCGCGTCACGTCCGCGTTTGTCATACCGGTTGTTGGTGCTTTATAGTCCGTAATTGTCCTTAATCCCTGCCATAGGTTCCTAGAGTCACTCTGTTGTAGTTGTGACTCTAGTTTTCTCCCATAGCGCTGCTTCGCCTCTTTCACCGCCTTCCGGACGTTGTATGACGCAGCCTTGTACGGTTCCATGTCCCCCGAGACGTGAGATTGTGCCTTGTAGCCGTTCTTGACCGTTGTGTAACAATGATCAAGTGTCCTTTTGCCCCTGGTGGGGCAGGTGATGTGCTGATAAAAGTTCGGCGCTGCGCGTTTGAGGTTGGCACTGTTAAAGTCCCCCGCCACAATAATGTTTGGTGCTGTGTGAGTGCCTCATGCAGCTCGCATAAGGTCCGTGTCCGCTTGTGGTGAAATATAAGCGGCGCTAACTTAAAAGACAAAAACAAAGTAAAATAGGTCGGATCAGCTGATGAAAAACTGTGAAACTGTATCAACTGTGAAAAACACCCAAAGAAAGATGCCCAGGGTCCCTGCTCATCTGCGTGAACGTGCATTAGGCATGCTGCAGGGAGGCATGAGGATTGCTGATGTGGCTAGGGCAATAAAATGCCAACACTTCAAATGTTTTCACACGAAAATATGATTTAAACTGTATATTCCCAGTGTGGTGCTAATGCTAAGTGCAATGTGTGTGAAACATTACTAAATATAAATTGTGAGTTATGTGTTTACAGTTCGACAGCACATATGCACATATACAGTAAATGGACAGTATACTATACCCGAGCCAAGTAAAAATCAACTGAACAGATAAACTGGAATAAAATCAGAGCGGCATTAGCTCGGGCTAGTAAACTAGTTAATCATTTTAATTATTATTGTATTCAATATTAATTTAAAATAAGGGTGAGAAAATATTATTTTGAAATAATATTGACTACAATAATATTTACTAGCATAAGCTAATTCTGCTACTTATTTTGTTCTAGATTACCTCTTCGGTTTGATTGGCATCATTTTCACTTAGATAGAGGAGGGGAGAAGTGTTGGTCATCATCAGCAGGCACTGGTTCATCATCACTGACCCTGCTGCACTTGCCACTTATACTGATAAGTGGTGTATCTTACACTGACTGCATCAAGATGATACCCCCTGACCTGCTAAAATATTGTCTTTATAGTTTTATATGTTGTTTGTCCTAATTTTCTTTCCTTTGTTTTACAAATATGACCCTATATATATTCAGTGATACTTAAAATAATATGCTTAAAAAGCATTTATTTCTGTATTGCATTATATTTTTATACTAGTAAGTTGTGTGCTAAGTTAAAAGTCACGGAAGATGGCGGACTAGCGTGAACTTCAGTCAGTTCTGCTCATTTTAGCAGATCCAATAGAGAGGGATAATTTACCAGTAGACACTGTACTGCCACCTAATGCTAATTTACCAGTAGACACTGTACTGCCACCTATCACTCCCTCAACCACCGCCCGCAATCTTGGGGTAACCGTGGACAATCATCTGTCATTTTCCCCACACATCGCTAACCTTACTCGCTCTTGTCGATTTCTTCTTTACAATATCAGAAGAATTCGCCCATTTCTTTCTTCACAGGCTACTCAGGTGCTTGTTCAGTCCCTTGTTATTTCAAGACTGGACTACTGCAACTCACTCCTGGCAGGCCTGCCTCTGTCCACGATTCGTCCTCTGCAACTGATCCAGAATGCAGCAGCACGACTCGTTTTTAACCTTCCCAAGTTCTCCCACACCACCCCACTCCTCCGCTCCCTGCACTGGCTTCCTGTAGCTGCCCGCATCAAATTCAAAACACTGATGCTTGCCTACAAAGCCAAAAATGGCCCAGCACCCACTTACCTCTCTGCGCTAATTACACCACGCACTGCACCACGTTGCCTCCGATCCTCCAGCACTGCTCGCCTCATCCCACCATCTCTCAGGGATCGAGGGCGGCATTCATCCAGGCTCTTTTCTGTTCTGGCACCTAGATGGTGGAATGAACTTCCTCTAGATGTCCGTACATCAGAGACTTTGAATATCTTTAAACGACGACTCAAGACGCATCTGTTTCTCCAGTACTTGGACTAACCCCCCTCCCCCCGAAAAAAAAAAAAAAAAAAAAAAAACTCAGTTGTGTTGGACTAATGGTACTTAGTTATTAACCTAGTTAACCCAGTGTAAGTATGTATCCAATGTTGTAAACATTAAAGCACTTTTTGTAAGTCGCTCTGGATAAGAGCGTCTGCCAAATGCCTAAATGTAAATGTAAATGTAATGCATAGGCTACGTATTGCACTATTAGACCTAAATAGATACTTCATGCGCTAATACTTACGTCTGATTAAAGGAGCAACCAATCACACAGCTGGCTTGCTCTAAATTGACAGAATGACTCGTTCTGCTAAAAAGTCACATTACGAAATAAATAGGCCATCAGGAAAAACGGTATTTTGAAATAAATACTGACTTGGAAAAAAATGACATTTTAAAATAAAAACATGTGGAATTAAATAAAATGCCTCTGCAATAATCTCTGTTATTGGGAAAAATAATGACCATAAAATATTATTTCATAATAATAAGTAAATTTTAATATAACAGAATGCAATATATTTTATAATAATAAGCTTTTTTTCCAAATGTGTTCCATTATTTCACAAAACCATTCTCATTTTACATGAGTTATTTATTTCATCATGTCCTATATATTTATTTAACTTTGAATACTTTTTCCAAAAGGGTCGCAACCGTCAACGTGGTAGTGCAAAGGCTATAACAAAGGCTATAACATGCTTGGAGACACCCAAAGAGGTAGAGATGAAACTTGCTGCATTAGATGAGGCTGTTCATAACATATACTGTACCATAAAACATTAGAAAATGATGACCTTGGTGCTTTTAAGGGCTATTTAACATCAGTCCAGTGTAATGTGCAAGACTTACAGCACAAAGTTTTAAGCTGGCTTGAAGACTTTAAGCCATCAATGGAACCTTCTGATGCATCAAACTCCCAAGAGGGACATCCAATGCTTGATAAACTGCAAATGTCTCTTGTAGACTAACCAGTTTTACTACCCAGTTTCAAGAGCTATAGAATCTAAGACAGAAAGAAAAAAACAATTCTCTTTGCTTTTAGCTCAACAGGAAGAAGAGCAGCAAAGTTTAAACTACAACTTCAGCAATTTGAATTTAAAATGGATGAACTAAAAGGCTTACTGAAACAAAAAGATGGTGAGATGGAGGAAAATCTACAAAAGGCTAAGTTTACAACAATAAATTTAAAAAAATCAACTTCTAACCCTTGATGACATTATTAAGTTCAATGGAGAACCCTTAAAGTACTGACAATTCACCAGATTGTGGTCCTCAGTGATTGACAAAGAGACAAGCTCAAGAAAAACTCACTCATTAGCATCAGTCCACTGTTGGGCAAGCTAGAGGTTCGCACATTTCTTATACAGCCAAGACGTTTTGGCAATCCATATGCAGTATAAAAAGCATGGGTCAACAAGGTGCTCAATACAAAGACAATAAAGACAACAAGCAGTTGCAAAGCTTTGCAGACATTCTGTGTAGCTGTCAAAACACTTTAAAGGCAAGGAGAGTAGGGCTACGATCCCTCGAGTTACTCAAGTAATTTGATTACAAAAAATAACTGTGGCAAAATCGTCTGCCTCGAAGCTTCTTTTAATAAATTTTAAAAGCTTGCTTTATGTTTTATAATAATTGTGCAATTATTTGTTTGGCGTGACGCATCGCGCTTCCAGGTGCAAGCTGCCAGTAAACACCGACAAAGAAGAAGTGCTTACATCACCCAGAAGAGCAGAAGGAGATGAAAACAGTTAGCTGTGTATTGATTTGATAGAAGGGAGCGATAAAAATATCAGCGAGCCAAGAGAAGAAGAAACCAGCAAGAGAAAATGACAGAAATTGTCAGTAAAGGCTTATGTTATGTCAGAGCTGTAGACTTTGAAACTTTTAGTTCTGAAAGTTAAGTTGCACAACTTAATGTTTTTGTATAATTATTTATTTTAATGTGTGCCTAATTTTTTTTATACTTAAAGTCATTTTAAATACCTTTTTTTAGTTTTTGCATCTGTGAAAAGGCTTTAAAATAAGAATGTATAGCACAGTCAACTTTAAGCTATTCCTTGTATTGTGAATAATGACAATGTTTTTTTTTTGTATGCATTTAAAAAATAACAGTTGATTTTTCTAAAAAGAAAACCAATTAATTTTAGTTTCTCTTATATATTTTACATTGCTGTTTAATTAAGCAAAAGTGCATTTTATCCGATTACTCGATTAATCAATAAAATTTTTTGGTAGAATACTCGATTACTAAAATATTTGATAGCTACAGCCCCTAAAGGAGTGTATCATCCGGTGCTACATCCGCGCAAGCTGGAGAAGGTTCGCATAGTCTTCGATTGTGCAGCATGGTACCAAGGTACTGTATTTAGTGATCAACATTTACCAAATCCCGACTTGCCTCTGTTGTCAGTGTAGCACCCTCACCACCTGATGAGGGGAGATATTATTGTTAGAAACAACACACAACACACGGAGCTGCTGTTTCACAACGAGATTCTGTGTATTTCTTTTGAATCAATAATACTGATATCAATGTAAACAGTTCACATAATGTTACACATCACAACTTACATAAAAACATAAATCCAGTGGCGATTTCTTTAAGACTGCAAGGGAAGCTCAGCTTCCCCTATAATGTCACAAAATTAATGGTCAAATTATGTACTATTATGTATTAACATTTTATTGACTAAAAAAGCGTTAGAAAACGTTCATCTCAAAGACGAGTTCGTTCAGAATCAGTTAGATATAGCAGGTCGGCTGACTTGATTTTCTTCTCATACATTTCCGTAGCGCCACAGTGCATTTCCCCGTTGAAGCCCAGTGTCCATTGACTTTAATGCGGCTGTTTTGAACGTTTTTTTTTTTTTAGTGCTTTGAAACTAGACGGTCATTGGATAAACGCTGCGATTGCGGGCCAGGACGCTGGGCTGCTGCATGATGATTGGAGGAGCATGTCTTAAGTATACATCACCGCTACAGAGATTCAGTTCAGTCCCAGTGTCTGGTTATAGTACAAACTTTCGGGTGGCTCCCGCACTTAAATCCAATTAAAAAGTACTGAAAAAAAAAAACTAAACTCAGGCTTTATATCCCAGCTTACATCTCGCATTTGCATTCAACTTCACACACACCGGACTGCATTACCCACAATGCATCTCCCGCACTGGACTACACTCCCGTAAACAGCTGTCGTAAATCAACCTCTCTCTCCCGCAACAACACGCTCTTTGTCGGCGGCGCCCGTGCGATCGACGCACTCATTCATATGAGTAGGAAAAAGAGGCAATATTATGGTTTCCGTAATTTTTTATATATTTGCGTACTGACTGGGCTGACCCACACTGGCCAGCGGCCCACCAGGAAAACTCCCGGTACTCCAGATGGCCAGTCCGCCACTGCCCATGCGGATTTGCAGATGAAGTGCTACGATGAACTGCTGCACTCTGTATTGTTTGCTGGTGATATAAACCATTTTTGTTTGTACAAATCATTCTGTAAATAATTTGTAAAAACATATTGTGGTGTGGGCGGGGCGGCGGCTGACGACCAGCATGCTTTGCGGGAATGTCGGTGTGTTCACCATGATGGGGAAAGGTGTTTGGGTTAGTGACTTCGGCCCTGTTGTGTGTGTGTTGGGTGTAACGTGTGAAATGTGCTCTAGTTCAGGCTGATGCTGAATTAGATGTAGGCTCCTGAGTGAAGGTGCTGCTCATGCCATACCGGCTGTATGCTGAATAAAGTACTCCCAGCCATTGCATTGGGCAGCAAATAAGCTCGCTCGTCTCTCCAGCATTTCTTCAGGCGTAAAAACGCTACATTGGTGTCAGAAGTGGGATGGAGAGTCACGGGTTTGAGCGCACAACGGAAGACCTATTGAAAATCCAAGCGGGCTGCCGAGTAGCGGAGCGACTACTCGCGAAAAAGAAGCGCTTTCCCGACGGCGCTAAAGCGAGCACACCACGGCAACCAACGCGGAGCGGCGAGGTGAAAATCCCGGCGCTGGATCTCGGGGCGGAGGCTGGCGCAGCGCAAGCGCCGGAGCAAGAGACAGCTCCGCGCGCCGTTAGCCGGCAAAGCGACCTGCCGCTGCGCGAGGCCGAGCGCGCTGAGCCCATATCGGCGGTACATCACGGCGGAAGAGCCGAGCGACCGCCCGCAGCTCAGTGGCGCTCGGTTCGTGAACCTAGCCGGGGACAGGGCTACCCGTCGCGGCTAGGCAACGAGCAACTCTCCGATGTTTCGCGCCGAGGCCGAGGCACGGGACAGCGTACACCAGCAGCCGCTAGACTAGCGCCGGGAGGACGCGTGGTAAGCCGCGCTGGGCTCTACATCGACTGTGTGCTGGATGGCGTCTTACTGCGGGCGCTCGTGGACACCGGCTCCACTGTTTTGCTGCTGCGCTCTGGAGTACTGGGGCAAAGCAAGCGTGTTTGCGGACGGCCTGATCCTGCCTTCAGCATCTGCACCGTTGCTGGGGGCTACGTGAAGGTAAGGGCGTGTCGCACAGTGCGAGTCCAGGTGGGTGGACGAACTTATTCCCACGGGTTCGTTGTGGGGGACGTCGAGGAGGACTGCGTTTTGGGGTTGGACATTTTGGATAGATGGGGTGCGGTGCTGAACTTGTCCAGCGGAACTCTGCGTGGTAACTTCGGGGTAGCCAGGTTGCTCGGACCCAAACCACAGCCGGACAGGTTAGCAGCACACCGGGAAATCAAACTCCCGGTAGCCGACGTAGAACCCTCGACGCAGGACGTTTCCCCTGTGCAGCCCTCCAGACCCTCTGGTGGTGATCAGCCGTCCAAGCCAGCATGCAGCCGTCTTACTGCGTCACCCAGAGCGTCACCCGCAGTCGCTCCGCCGGTCTCGCCGGTCTCACAGCTGAACTGTGAACCGCTTATCGCCAGGCAGAAGGGCCCCACCCAGCGCTCGCGGGCACCGCTGCAAGACTTCCGGGTGGGGGCACCTATGGGGCGAATGGGCGTGGACACTCACAGCCAGGGGCGAGATTTTGCTGCTGGCGAGCAGGTGTGGGTGTGTTCCTCCGGAAGGAGAAGGAGGGGGCTCTCGGCCGGGCGTGTGTCTCACTGGGTGGGCCCCTGTACGGTAAAAGCTCGGCTCTCCGATGTCATCTACCGGGTGCGGTTGGCGGGGCGGGCACGAGTTTTGCTCCACCGGGACCGTCTTGCGCCTTGCCAGCCGCACGCCGGGGAAACATTGAACTCTGTGGAGGCCGGACCGCCTCAGGACTACGTTTGTGTTCATCCCTCACCTGCCAAAGGACGCCAGCGTTCCCACCGCCAGCGCCGACCGCCTCCACGCCTCCAAAATGGAGTTCTTCATGGTGACCAGGGACGGTCACAGCTCGGGTGGGGGCAGTGTGGCGTGGGCGGGGCGGCGGCTGACGACCAGCATGCTTTGCGGGAATGTCGGTGTGTTCACCATGATGGGGAAAGGTGTTTGGGTTAGTGACTTCGGCCCTGTTGTGTGTGTGTTGGGTGTAACGTGTGAAATGTGCTCTAGTTCAGGCTGATGCTGAATTAGATGTAGGCTCCTGAGTGAAGGTGCTGCTCATGCCATACCGGCTGTATGCTGAATAAAGTACTCCCAGCCATTGCATTGGGCAGCAAATAAGCTCGCTCGTCTCTCCAGCATTTCTTCAGGCGTAAAAACGCTACAATATTATAGCCTTCTTGACTTTGCTAAGTGTTTTAGCATTGTAAAGTTAGTTCGTTCATATAATTAAAGTAGCTCGTGGAAGGGGAAACTAGCCAGAATTTACGTACAAATAACATAATGAATTTTATGATGAAGTCCTAATATGAGCTTCCCCTGTTTCAAAAGCTAGCAGCCACCACTGCATAAATCACATCAAATGATAATCACTTACATTACCAGGAAACATATTACACTGCATGTAAACATAAGTGTTTTCATCTTGCTTAACAGCATGTTAACCAAGAATAACCACTGAAGGTAGCACAGACAGATAAACATACTGTAGGTGCACATTTGTCTCATATAGTCGCACTTGCAACATAACTATGAACCTCTCTTCAAAATACAGTGACTTGTGAGATCTGTAACTTACACAGTTAAACACCACAACATTCATGTACATATATATGTTACTTCAGAGATCATGTGACATCATTCATTAGCCTAAAGCACATGTTGAGCATAGAAAATTGCTATTGCCCCCCAACAGGTGAATGCTCCCAGGAAAGAGTAATCAACTATCTACATTTGACTTCTAAATTCAGGCAGAACAAAGCAAAAAAAGAAAAACATTTTGAACACTGCCTCTATTAGTATACTGTACACACACACACACACACACACATACAAATATATTTTTATCACATTCTCTTTGTTTCACCTGTGTAGTTTTCCTTTTACATTTACACCATTTATATTCACACATTGGTCTCATGAAATTTAAATTATTAATATATCCATATATACATAGACATTTTGTGACCATTACACTCTCCCCTTCAAAAACAAATGTTGTTCCGACATTACTAAACAAAAGAAATATAATTATATGAAATATGATTGTATTGGATAAGTGCTCCAGCTAATTGATGGGCTGTGTGTGGTCTGCATTTTTTTTGCGAAAGCAATTCTTTTTCAAAAGGGAGAATAATTGGTTTCCGAATTCTGCTTTCTGGTCATGATGAATCTTTTGGGGAAATCCGAATCTAAGAGCATAGTCATTGAAAATTCCCTCAGCGACTGTTTTGGCAGATTTTAATGTTGTTGCATAAATTTGTGCAAACCTTGTAAAATGATCAACTATTATTAATATATATTCGTATCCCCCTTTACTTATATCCAGGTTCAGAAAATTAGTGGATACAAGTTCAAAGGGATGAGTCGTTACAATATTCATAATGGGTGCTTTGGTCTCTCTACTTGGTTTCTTTTGTTTTTAGACAGTTGCATCTCTTTGTCACAAAATGTTCAATTTCACACTGCATTTTTGGCCAGAAAAATCTGTCTCCAATCAATGATGTTGTTTTTTCCACCCCTTGATGTCCTATTTTACTATGCAGCTCTTCCAGGACACACTGTTTGTATTTTTCTGGTAACACTAGCTGTTCTCCTGCGGAGGATTCCATCCTATTCCATGAACGACTTGTACAACTTGTGTATATATACATACATACAAAGAGTGCACATCTAATGCTCTTAGCGCATGTAATAACATTATATCAAGCCAGTCACTGTTAAGTTGGTTAAGTGAGAAAGCCCTTGCTTAACGCCTCACAGACAGGGAGGCTTGGTTGAACCTCCAAAGTGATTGATGGCCTAACAGAAGCCAGGTCAATTAGCCAGTGGCTTTTCCTCCATTGGGGGATGCCATCCATCCCACTGCCGCCACTGTCAAACCATACATTTATCCCTCAGCCAAAAGCTTCATGTACACTGCAAATACAAATGAGCCAATATAAAAAATTATCAATTATTTTTAAAAAAAAAAAGGAAATCTCATGAAGACAGTGAAAAAAAAATTAAGTGTATTAAATGGTTTAACTAATTTTTAAGATTAATATTTTAATAATAAAATAAGGGCTGAGGACCATAAGGAGTATGTAATTGATTTGAAAACAAGCAGCCTTTTTCTATCCTTTATTAGCAATATAAAATCAGACAATGGCGCAAAAAAGGGAAAGAAAACCCGCAAAGAAGATGTGAGGAAGAGGAACCAGGGAAGACTGTCCTTGTCTGGATGACACTAAATTGTTATATAAAAGTAAAACAAATAGTACTACTGTAGGTGTGTTGAAAGTAAACAGAATAATAAGTATTATTTCTTATAGGAATCACTAGTAGGTAAAGTATCTTTTACTATTCTAGTATAGTCTTTTACTATATTTTTCTAGCAATATACATTTTTCATTTCAATCAGAAATATGAATTCAGGTTATGTTTAACCTGATTATATTTTTTATAAAATGTTATGTGTCAGTTAATTTTTAGTCTGAAATTGTTTGAATAAACATCATTCCAAAAGTGTTTATATTTAAAATAACCACTTATCTATGTATCCAAGTCCACGTGTATGTGTTTACCACATAAAATTCTAATTTTAGTAATTGTTTGTTATAATTAAATTATTCTCACAGTAGAGTTAGTGACATCATCAGCAGAATGGAAAAACTATACCTTTTGACATAAAAACCTGATAAAAAATGAAAAGGAAGAAGTGAAGCAAAGTTTGTGACTTGAACCTTTTCCAGAATTTTTTTTTCTGGATATAAGTGTGCTCCTATTTGACCAATATTGCTTAAATATAACCTTTAAATAATTTTATAATTGTTTATGACATGATGTATTCTAGCATGGGTTTAATAAGTAATACTAAAATACAAAAGAGATGTACTGTAAAATAAGATACACAGAGGTGTTCAAGATTAATTTTGTGTTAATTTGAGGTGCATGGACTTCTGTGAAATTTACTGAATCTGCTGATGCATGGTGCTTAGATGTAAATACAAAGCAAGGACATAAAATGTATTGGGTCCTTTTTCAAAAGTGTTTAGTAAAGATTTTGGTGTGTGTGTGTGTGTGTGTTTTGTTTTGGGAAATGTCCCATGAGACCACTCCCTGTCAGTTCCATCTGCCACCCCACTCTACTGACACCCAGGGGAGTGGGGAAGGGTGTATGGGTCTGCATGAGCTATAATGGACCACAAAAAAGGACACACTGATTGGACCCAAAGTGTGGCTAAGGGGCTTGTCTTCACAAATAAATATATTTCCCCACAGACACTGCCTTGCCTAAGAAATTCAGAGCACAAATGCATACAGTCAAACAGATGTACACACACATGGGCAATACTGATTGTATTAGCGGAGTAGCCACATAGCTAATTGAGGAACTTAACTCTACATCTCCCTTGAGAAGAGAGATATCCCTTTTTAAATGATACGATATAGTTTGATTATATCAACATTGTAGAGTTGGAACCAGCAGTCTTGTGTAGATCAATCACATTGTCACTGTTCTTGGAATCACACCCATAAATGTGAATGAAAAACATAAATGAAAATCAGGCAATGTTAAAATGGCATGTCTGATCACTAGCCAGACTAACATCAACAAAGTCAAACCAAAGAATCATTTAGAAAGCAACATATGGCTGCTGTGCCTCTAGGCAGAAGGATGTATTAGACTGATGAGTGCCGAGGCGCTGACAACAAAGCAGAATTTAACTTGTCAAATTAGTAGAAAGAAGAGAAGGGGGAGGGGGAGAGTCAGAGACATAGAAAGGGAGATGACAGAGAAGGAAGAAGGAAATTTGAGGCGTAGACAACAGCTTGGATTTTCATAGCAAGTGCCACTTGAAGGTGACAAAAGTAAAAAAAATAAACTTTGCTGACTTCACAGCAGCTACCTCGTTCATTGAAAGGCACATTTGGGAATCTTCAATAAGGAACTGTAAACTCTGCACTTTGCAAATGACCAATTTTGTGTCGGCTTTGTGTTTCAAAACATTAAAAAAAAAAAAAAAACAGTATCTTTGAGGTGTTATTGCAGGTGATGCAGCAGGATGAGTTGCTGCTTTACAGGTCCAGGGTCCCCGGGTTTGATCCTGAGCTCAGGTATCTTAGTTCATATGTTGGAATAGTTGTATGCAAGGTTTGCATGATTTTACATTAAACACATGGGATGCCCCAGAGTTTTAAATTTTCTTCGCACCACTTTAATGATAAATTAAATAACCCCTGGGTATAAATGAGAGGGCAAATATATGTGATACCACTTGATGGACTGGTAATCTGTTTACACCCAGTGTTCCAGCCTCTTATCCAGTGTTTCCACACTAGGTCAATTCAGATTTACAGGGTTTACAAACGATGAATGTAAATTGGATTTAAAATAATACTACTCAGTTACGGCTAGCATTGCACCATCTTACATTGTAGATGGTATAAAAAGATGCACTAACATTTAATTAGTAATTATGGTTAATTTAAACAGTTTTATGGATAAACAAATACGAATACGATTAACATTTTTTTTTTTTGTAAATGAAATGTAGAAGGATTATGTTGTTTCTTTTATTTCCTTTAATGAGATACACTGATCACAAACAGCTTAAGCCTAATCATGTACTGCATAGTTACAAAATGGTATTGTGGGGAGAAAATCATTAGAAAATATAACACTGCTGGGAATCTGTAACAGACTATTGATGAAAACGTAATGTACGTAATGTAACTAACTGAATTACAAAGCACCGCTAAACTACAAATTTTCTGGACAAAAATTATTGTAAACATATACAGTAGTATTTACTGTATGGCCTATGCAATAAGAGCTTGGAAGCAAACTCTGAATATAAGGTTAATAATTACCCAAATTACCCAACAAGAAGAGGCAAGTTTATGATTCTGGGGGAGAATACCTTGCTGTATGCAGTGTCACACTTGAAACAGTTTTAAAAAATATTTAGTTTCTTTTCCCCAACAAAAAATTATTTGCAAGAAACATTTTGATTTGGAAAATAATCTAATAGTATTCATTATAAACTTATAACATAAAAATAATGCCAACATGGTAATAAGATATAACAAGTAGAACAATTACAAATAGAATAAAAAAAAATATTATTACTTAACCAAAAAATAATAACTTATATATCCTTTTCTTTAAATAAGTCAATATATGAGGTAATCAAATCACATCTCTGCGAGGTACAAAGTATAATTTTCTTATTTTGAAGCTAAAAAAGAAAATAAACTTTTCCACATCTATAAATGGAATGTTCATTTTATACTTGTAAATGTTTTTTATGACCAAGATTTCTTGACAAGGAAGATTTGACAAAGATTTGGACAGTTGCCTCAGAGATTTGCACCATGCAGCTTGTGTGATAAGTCCTGTAACCATGTGATCCAGAATTCTGTGAGAGAATGACAGACTAGTGAAACTTTTCTGAACTAAGAAGTTATGCAAATACCATTATTTCTGTATGAAGTTCATTAAAGCTGTTTACTTTCCTTGTCCAGTCCTATTCATATTTTCTTCATAACTAGTGAAAGAATAACTTCAGTGCATGTAATTATTTATGACCAATATTGCTTCTGCAGTGTCTTTCTGTGTGGTTGGCATGTGTTGTTAGATGTTAAAATGTAAAGACACCACTAGATGCAGTATAACCCTGGAACATCAGCTGGTGGAAACGCCTTCTCTCATAACAATTAGTCTTCTACATTGGTGGGACAACAAGACCAGTCATCGCTAAAGAAAAGTGGAACAAAGAAAAAAGCTGGTAATTAATAAAGAATACATGTTTACATAGTATATATATATATATATATATATATATATATATATATATATATATATATATATATACACACACACACACTCACCCAAAGGATTATTAAGAACACCATACTAATACTGTGTTTAACTCCCTTTCGCCTTCATAACTGCCTTAATTCTACATGGCTTTGATTCAACAAGGTGCTGAAAGCAATCGTGGCCCATATTGATAGGATAGCATCTTGCAGTTGATGAAGATTTGTGGGATGCACATCCAGGGCACGAAGCTCCCGTTCCACCACATCCCAAAGATGCTCTATTGGGTTGAGATCTGGTGACTGTGGGGGCCATTTTAGTACAGTGAAATCATTGTCAAGGTTAAGAAACCAATTTGAAATGATTCGATCTTTGTGACATTGTGCATTATCCTTCCGGAAGTAGCCATCAGAGGATGGGTACATGGTGGTCATAAAGGGATGGACATGGTCAGAAACAATGCTCAGGTAGCCTGTGGCATTTAAACAATGCCCAATTGGCACTAAGGGGCCTAAAGTGTGCCAAGAAAACATCCCACACACCATTACACCACCACCAGCGGCCTGCACAGTGGTAACAAGGCATGAAGGATCCATGTTCTTATTCTGTTTATGCCAAATTCTGCCTCTACCATTTGAATGTCTCAACAGAAATCGAGACTCAACAGACCGACAACATTTTCATTTTCAACTGTCCAATTTTGGTGAGCTCGTGCAAATTGTAGCCTCTTTTCCTATTTGTAGTGGAGATGAGTGGTACCCGGTGGAGTCTTCTGCTGTTGTAGCCCATCCGGCTCAAGGTTGTGCGTGTTGTGGCTTCACAAATGCTTTGCTGCATACCTCGGTTGTAAAGAGTGTTTATTTCAGTCAAAGTTGCTCTTCTATCAGCTTGAATCAGTCGGTTCTCCTCTGACCTCTAGCATCAACAAGGCATTTTCGCCCACAGGACTGCCGCATACTGGATGTTTTTCCCTTTTCACACCATTCTTTGTAAAGGCTATTGTGCGTAGGTTGTGCGTGAAAATCCCAGTAACTGAGCAGATTGTGAAATACTCGGACCGGCCCGTCTGGCACCAACAACCATGCCACGCTCAAAATTCCTTGAATCACCTTTTTTTCCCATTCTGACATTCAGTTTGGAGTTCAGGAAAGTGTCTTGATCAGGACCACACCTCTAAATGCATTTTTTTACACTACCATTCAAAAGTTTTAGAACACTTTCTAACTCAATGATCGTTCCTGATTTTTATTTATTTCTACATTCTACACAAAGGAATACTGAAGGCGTCCAAAAATGCATTAATCTCCTTTGAACTGTTGATATTGAGATGTGTCTGCTACTTATGCTCTGTAAAGACTTCATAACACCTCTAAACTGAGGTGCTGTTAATTGGTCATTTTTCAGGCTGATAACTCTAAATTAACTTCTCGTCTGCGGCAGAGGTAGGTTTTGGTCTCACCCTCCTGAGATGGCCTTCATGAGAGCCAGTTTCATTATGGTGCTCGACGGATTTTGCAAATGCACTTGACAATACTGTTCTTGCAAGAACTATTACAGAAAGGCTGACCTCTGTGTCTTAAAATAACAACTAACTGTTGTTTTTCTTGTTATGTAATTACCTAATCCCATATGTGTTATTTTATAGTTTTTAAATCCCCAGTATTGTTGTAGAATGTAGAAAATAAATCACTAAACAAAAACAAAGAAATTTGCAAGTGTTGTAAAACTTTTGAACGGTATTGTGTGTGTGTATATATATATATATATATATATATTGCACCATGTTGCCTTAATATTTTGAGTTTTCTTTTTTTTAACAATGTACACATTACTCTATTTGTCTTTAAATTTGTGGTCACCTCTGAAGCCATTGCCTCCTGAAGTGGGACAGACGGGTGAAGGTGAACCTTGTGGTCTTAAGACAGGAGCAAAGGCACTCTTCTGTTTGGCCGTGGAAGGAAAAGATGAAAAGGGCAGAAGAGAGGAAGATGAACTAGAGCCTGGTATAGTGGGACTAGATGGCATAACTGAAAAAGAAAGATACAGGATGGAAGATAGAATTAAAAACTTTCTTTATTTTTTGAATTATTACTTATGAGCAGACACAAAAGAATATCCTACCCTGTTATTCTACCTGCTGCCACTTAAAATAGCAAAAAATAGAAGGTCCAGCTATATATAAATTAAACAGGCTTGGGTAAATTATTATAAATTTTATAATCTTGACAAGCCATTTCAGCTGTTTATCAGTCTGTATTATGCTTATTCTCATATCATGCATCATAGGAAATAGAAGCCAATCAAATCTTTGTGAGTAATATGCCAAGATTTAATACAACACAGCCCTTTGCTGAGTGACAAAACATCTTCATATCTAAACACTTTGTAACTAAAAATAGCACTCATTACCATAAGGAGAGCTGTTTGGGGAGGCACTGCTGAAGCCAGGGGATCCTGGCACACCCAGACTGCTCATGGGTACAGCTCCATACCCTCCACCCATGCCTCCTCCAGAGCCATAGGTGGATTGCTGAGGAGTGGAGGCAGATGGGTAGCTTCGTGGAGACAAACTTGTAGAATTGCGGATGTAACCTTTGCAAGAAGGTAAAGAGGTGTAAAAAGTCAAGAGACTGCAACTATTTCTGAGTTAATCATTGTGTCTCTAAAAATCGTATTGTCATATTGATACTTAGAAAATAGTTTTGAATTTATCATAAAACAATGTATAACATGTGTCCCTCTCTTATACTGGTATAAATACACTCAAAACTCTTCTGCACAAAAGTGTAAAATCGTCCCTATTCTTCAAGGCATTTTTATTGGGCCTCTCTTACCTTGGCCACTGGTTTGCACAGGGTCTCCAATGCCCACACCCAGCTGAGATGGATAGGAGCTTAGTCCCATGACACTGCCATGTACTGGGGAACTGGGCAGAGCCTGTAGTTGACTGTGAGGCCTTGGTACACTATACAAAGCTTCAGCAATGTCTGCGGCCCTTTTTAATAACATGTCCTACAATCAAATATAAAAGATGAAAAAAGTTATACAGTTAGTACTTCTATATTTAGTGGCATGATGATTTTATAGGAGACACAGCACTGTATATTCTAGTGTTCTCAATGGCCGAAAAAGGTGATTAAACTTGATTTGTTGTGGTGCAGTGGACTTGCCTAATTCATCTTGATACTATTTCTACTTAGAGATTATATCCTTGTGCCTTATAGCCTTCTCCTATTAATACTTTGAAAATTATCACTTTCCAAAAATGATCTACAGTGGAACCTCGGATTGTAGTAACGCGGTTTGCGAGTGTTCCCGCAGAACTAGCAAATATTTTTTTAAAAGTTTGACTTGGAAAACGAATAAGGCTTGGTTTACAAGTACAGTGTGTGTGTGTGCGTGTGTTTTTCTTTTTCTTGCGCTGCGGAGTGTGTGTTGTGTGTGCACGCACCGGTTCTCACACACACACACACACACACACACACACACTCTCTCTCTCATCTTTAATGTGTGTCAGTGTTTGAGTGTGTGTGTTGTGTGCGCGCGCACGTAATTTGACACCGTGCCGGTTCTCTCTCTCTCTCTCTCTCGCCTTTAATGTGTGTGTGCTTCACTTACACACAACCGCCACAGTGTGAAATTACGCACGTACACACATAACACATACACTCCGCAGCGAAAAAGAGAGAAAAACTCACACAGCACCTGTGTGCATAAATGGAAACACTTATCTGTCTGGATTTATTTTTACTTTTTTTTATGTAAAGTGCAGGACAATTTGTTTTATTTTTACTTCATATTTTATGTTAATTATTTTTATGTATTTATTTTATGTGGCTGTGGAACGAATAATTTCAACTTCCATTAGGGCTGGACGATATGGCAAAAATTTATATCACGATATATTTCTTAATTTTGGTCGGTACGATATAATTCCGATTTTCAAAATGGACAATATTAAAAAGCCTCAGGAAAAAACTGCAGAGGACATACACAATGGATGTCTGCAAACTGAATTTGCAAAGTCTATAATACCTGCAGGCTCCTCCTATATATATATATATATATAGATAGATATATGGATATAGATATATATATATATTTTATTTTTTTTAAATAAAAACAGTACAAAAAAAATAAGGTTCACTTTTTATTTGTATTTAGCCTTTACAAACAAGAAATGTGAAATAAACTATCACATAATTAAAGCTCTCAGACTCAGCTTATTAGTAGAATTAGCAGAAGCACGCGCGCACACACACACACACACACACACACACACTCGCCTTTACAGCCCCCACCCACCCCCAACTCCTTTCGGGTAAAGGTGAGTGTGTGTCTGTGTGCGCGAAGCACGCGCGCACACACACACACAGCCCCCACCCACCCCCAACTCCTTTCGGCTTTGCACAAACAGACACACACACTCTGCCTTACACACAAAAAAATGGATCTTTACCCTCTATGAGACTTGCTTTTGCTTTATGCGTGCGCTGTACAAACACGCTAACAAACACAAAATTAAATATGTTTCACACACACACACGTGGTCACAGTGTTATAGTAAACAGAACCCGCATGCACGGATGTTGATTATACCAGTGAGAGACGAGCACTAAGACCCAGCAGGGGAGGCGATTACCCACAATTCCGCAGCGCAAGAGAGAGAAAAACCGTTCGCTCATATATTCAAATGTATATTAAAATATTGGAAATGTGTTTAAAAATTATATCACCGTTATTGAAAAAAATTCTATCGCGATATATATTGATATCAAGTTATTGTCCAGCCCTAATTTTCATTATTTCTTATGGGAAAATTTGCTTTGGTTTACAAGTGTTTTGGAATACGAGCCAGCTTCCGGAACAAATTATGCTCGTAAACCAAGGTTCCACTGTACAGAGTATCATGTAGCATGCATGCGCTTCTTGTTTCAACGCCAAGCGTCATGTGATCACAGCTGAGTCAATTTTTTTTCTCTCTTGAGCTGCAGAATTGTGGGTAATCGTCTCTTTTATTTAAATTTAAAATTAAATAATTTTTATACATATTTAATATAAAAATTTTTTTTTTTTAATTTGGGGTTTTCTGATATCAACACAATCGTCAAAACTACGTATACACCCATTAAAATTATGAATCAAGTGGTGCTGAAAGTCACATCTGAGAAAGACGATGCTGAATAGGTGGAAGTCAGAAATGTCTCTTGGACCCCTTTGTAAACAACTGCTATTCCAAGATCAGTTCCAATCATTGTACTGTACATAAGTACAAGTTATTGGGAGGTGTAGTCACTTTGCTATGGTTTTGTGGAAGACCCAAACAGATGGTCAGAAACAACTCACAAACAACCAAGACACAAAAAGTTGCTGACCTACCAGTGTCACTTTCTACAGTTAATAGTTTTTAAATCCATTACTTAAATATAAAGTATTTCATGACAAAATTAAAAGTACAAAAAAATATTTGTATGCAAGAACTGTGACCATTTTTTTTCACACAAAACGGAAGCTACTGGATGTTGTCAAGTTCCTCAGAAGAACTGTGAGTAGTTCTGCAGGATGTGTAGTAAAACGTATAGCTAATCTCCTTATAAAACTGTGCAAAGCATACCTTAAACTAAAGGATTTTGAGAGAACTTTAGTGTTGTCACACTAAATACTGACTTTGTTTAATTAATTACTGTTTACTGGGATTTATATGATTTGTTTATTTCGAAGGCATCCTTTACTACAGCATTTATTTGAATGTGCCTACGACTTTTGCACAGTACTCTACTGTATGTATGTTTTATGTACAATCATTCAGCTTCAGAAAAAGACCAGTTAATCTATGATTCTGTAGTCATTTATACTAAAAATCCTTTCAACACTGTTTTGTGAAAGGATGTTTTACTTACTCCTGTCACTACTGGCTTGCCCATCTGATATTTAAATATAAAGCCAGATTTCTATAACTGTGCCTTTAGACAATGTTTATAGTAAAAAGTTAAATAAATTCGAATTGAATTGAATAGAAGACCATTTTAAGTTTATTATTAATATATATAGTAAGATAATAGATTTTTATAAGGTCAAAACCCAATTCCTGTGTGACATTTAACTGCTCAAGCTCTAAAAAGATACATGTTGAATTTTTACATTTAAATTTTTTTGGTTACCTGATTACTGTGGGTATTTCCATAGACTGCTTCTACAAGATCTGCTGCCCTTTTAAGAAGCATCTCCTACAGAAAACCAACTAAGTTAAATAATGTCAGCACATACAAGTAAGTGATTAAAAAAAAAATTAATTTCCCACTTTTGCCAATTTGTCAGGGTCCCCAGGATGCCTAGGGATGACCTTCTGAAGTCTCTGGAAGCCATAGTCTATGGTTGGTTCATTCAGTGCTAAGGACAAAATGAGACAATGACACAAAATACCCATTTCAAATGCCACAAATATAGCTATAATAGATTTAAAAAGGTAAGTTCATTTTGATAAGAATATTAAATCTATAGAAAAAACAAAATACCAAAGAACATATGTCTATGTTTGTCATACCTGTGTAAATGAATCTTCCTGGAGCTCCTTTGCAGAACTGTTTTGATTTGTAGGACAGTGTGACTTCTACTACCCCGGGAATGTGTCTTGGCGGTGTCTGAACTCGGATTGCATGAGGAGTGATTAACTGTTCAAAAAACACACAGATAGCAGTTACATAAAAAAAAAGAAGAAAAAAAAGAATGACCTATTGCTGTGCTTAAAAACAGCTAAGTTACATTTATTTTTATCAGCTTGATCTTGGTAACAGAGATGGAAATAGAGGTTCCACAAACATAAAAAATAGATCAGTTGAAGATGTATTATTATTATTATTATTATTATTATTATTATTATACAGAATTAAAGTCTTTTAGCATTTCTAACCTCACTCCACACCAGCATGCTCCCAAACACAACCTGCAGACCATCAAAGAAGTTCTCGCCAATAATGATCACCATTGCTCCACCTGTGGTCCAGCCCTCACTGGGGCTGATGGCTTTGATACATGGAGTGGCTGTTTATATAGAAAGATATTGAATAAATATGTGTGTACATTATTCATTTATATTATCATATCACTGAGGTGGAATAAAATTGCAAACAAAAACATACAATTTACTTAACATCCTAGAATCAATGTTACAATTTAAGTTATGTCTATTGTATATTTGTATTTTATGTATGTAGGCCTATGGTATTATGCAAAAAAAATGCTCTAAAGAAAATTACCATCAAAATTGTTTCATTAAATGTTCTACATTAACAACATATGAAGAGCAGTAAACCGTAATAAAAAGAAATCTTTGATTTAACACCAAGAAATACTAGTCTCAAATCCACATTGCAAATGTGATCGTTGGAAAATCATGTTCGAAATATATATTTTTTTACTGACTCACCAAATGCAAATAAATGCAATAAAATGCAATAATAAAATGCAATAAAAGAAACATCTCTAGCAAACTTTGTACATAAAAACGTTATATGACCTGTACACAATATTAAAGTGTACTGTATGTAAATAATAGTAAATTAATAGTAACATTTAAAAACATTTATTTCAAGTTGAATCAACCCAGTTTTAGCAAGACAAAACATTAAATTTCTTACTCATCTCACCGTATTCCGTTGTGTTCTCTAATGACTCGCCTGGCTCTAGTCTTCGTGCCCGTCGACCATGCTTCGAGTTATTGTGTACAAACATGTTATCAGATACTGCAAGAACATGGCCGTCCACACTTACAGTGCTTGACAGGACCACCTAATTAAGGAAAAGAGATTAAATTGTTTTATAAAGCATTCAGGTGGTTTTATTGCCTGTATCTCTTGCTTTTTATTTAAATAACCCCCCTGTGACCAATGTTCATGGAAAAATCTTTTTTTACTCATTATTTCTGCTCTCAGCCTGCTTACAGTAGCATCTCTGTCTCATTTTTAATTTGGCTTTCTCTTCTCCATCATCATCTCCTTTGTGTATGAATAGGAGGTGTATAGGAAGTCCTCAATGCCATTAAACATATTGAATTACTCTCTCCTGTCTTTTTTAGAATACACTGACTGATGATGTTTTGATCCATAGTTTCCCTTTTTAAAGTGAACAGTGGCCATGCCATTAACTCTTGTTCCATTCAGGATGTCTCAGTGCCCCCTAACAAATGTAAAGTAAGAGTGAGCAAGAATTAGGAAATGGGAAAAACAGTGAAAGGAAGAGATCAGAACCAGGGCTTAGGTAGAGTAGAGTAGAGTAGAGTAGAGTAGAGAGAGGGCAGGTCAGATGTTTCATGTGGCTCGAAAGTAGATTTCCTAAAATGGCAATTGTAAATTTAAGACACAACAATGGTTTATGTGCAGGAATGTAAAAGTTGCTTTTCGCCATGTGTCAAAGGTAAAGAGTTAAAATAAACATGGCAGAAAGAAAGTAGAACGAATAGCATGGGAGGGCAACAGGAAAAAATGTCAGAATGGGGGCGGGTGGTAGTGAAAGACATGTAGGAGGAAGTAAGGAGGGAGGGTCCCCAGTGAGTACTTCCTGGATCATGGAACCTGACCTACCACATCTGGAGCCAATCACTCAAATGTTGACAACTTCCTGAAACATCTCAGATGATTTCCTGCAATCCCAATATCTTCTGGTACCCATACCTTCTCCTTCTCTTTCTGTCCCACTCTCTCTCCCTGTCTCCCTCATTAGATTTATTTTTTGTACTTTTTTAGTTTACTCACAAAACATTTGTCCACATAAACCACATTGTGATAGATTGTGATGTGTTGGTGATAGATAATTCAATGTTTAATTATATAATTAATGTATAATTATAATAATCCATATTTTGCTACTGTGCATTTCATGCAAATGTCTCATGTACTGTAATTGCAAATGAACTGCATTGCTTAGATTAATTTTGTACCTGAAATCGTCTCATATCCCGTGGGTTCCCTGCTGTCTTCAGACAATTTTGGTTACACTTGAGGAAAAACTTCAAGAAAAATCTGTAGGTAGCAGTAGACAAAGACAGACTTTAATACATGTTGGCTTATTCAAGATTACATGCAAATATGTTTAAAATGAAAAAAGGGAAATGTCATAAACGATGCAATGGTTGCAAATGTTAAAAGCTTAACACTCATATACAACTGAACTAAATGAAAAAAGAAAATAAAAAGATGCTCAAAACAGCAGTACAGGCCCAGGGGACAACAGTATCCCACAATGCAGTGCGTGAAATTCCCATGGGCCAGGTCTCCAAGAATGCAGCTGACAGAGTTTGAGAGGGAGGCGTGTATATCTACAGCAAATGATATATTTATATATAATTTTGAATTTATTCTATTTTTTTGTGATTGTGTGCTCTTAGGTGTGAATTTGTGTGTGGTGTATTGGAGTAAACAGCAATGCAATATATGGGGAGACATGGGGAGAAATAAGGGAGATGAGTAAGCAAGAGAAAGTGGGGGAGAAGAACTTCAAATCACAGGAGTGTATCGTCCAGCAATATGGCACTGCTGCCATGGTAACCAGGATCTGCCGCAATCCCAAAGTCCCTAATGTAAAGCAAGGAGAGACAGAAAAGTAAAAATGCAACTGGGAACTAATATTCCAGCAGATGACAGACTAAGAGAAGAAAGAGAAAAGGGGTCTAATTTTAAAGGGAGATATTAATTGTATGATAAATCCTACAGTAAAATCTGTCTTTTTTCATCACAAACTACACAAAAAAAACAAGCAACAACAAAAATCTATGCTTAGTTTCAAGCCAGTGTGATTCAAATGACAGTCAAGTTTGGTGTAAGTGTGATTATGTAAATTTAGTTCAGTCAATCCAAAAAAATCTCAAGAACTTTGAATTGAATGTGTAGTCAGTGAAGTCAGCAACAAAGCCATCAAATATCAAATGCTATAGTGAAACTGCCACTCAAGGAGATTGTGCCAGGAAAGGAAGACCAAGAGCTGCCCCTGATAAAGAGGATACATTTATAAGAATGACCAGCCTCAGAAACCACTAATTCACAGCACCCTAGATTAAAGCCAAAACAAATGTTTCTCTGAGTTCAAGTGACATATTTAAACATTCACTGCTTGTTTTCCAAAAGGACAATGACCTCACACACACCTTTGGGTTATGTAAGAGCTAATTGTACAAGAAGGAGAGTGATGAAGTGAAAATTCATAATAACTGAAATCCTTATGCACAAAAGTTTCAAATTATTAGGTTTAGGATTAATCTGTAATCCTAAAAATAAGTGAGGAGACCCTGAAGCTAAAAGCTAAGAGTTATGCATGTAGCACTCTGATGTTCAGTATGTACAGTAGCCTACGATTTCCTACAATCTCAAAATCATAACAGTTCAGCACTGGTACAGAAAGGTGCAAATCTCAGCTGTTCTACTTTATCCTGTTTAAGTTTACAGTGGATGTGGAGCTCAGTAACACAAGAAGAAGAGAGGAGAATTCACATTAAATGAGATAGCATGACACCAGACACACACTCTTTCACACTCAAAGGAAATTTAGTTCAGCGAACACGGTGTAGTCAGTCACCTTAACTCTAGATCAAAACAGGAATACTTGGAACTGTGAAGTCAGCAGTGCTACGCTCTGTGCTGCCCACAATGCCTTTCTTAAGTAAGCACCAAATTATCAACATGAAGATTTCTTAGAAAAATGTGCTCCTTAATGTTGTTGTTTTCAGTTTGCTGTTTATATTCATAAGTTGCATCAATCCTCAGTTAAAAGGAAACCTACTCAGCCACACCTCTTGTTTTTAAAAGGAAACTGTCAGTGAATTTATTGATGCTGCTGATGGAATGGGGTGAGTTAAGAAAGGGGAGGGTGTGTCAATGTTTTAAATGTAGTTGCAATTCACCTCCCAGACAGTAGGGGGTTCTAAATGTTATAAAATAATAGCCAGGAATATCAGTTCTAGACAACTAGAATATGCACCCATGCCACTGTTCCTATCCTCATTCACTTTATCAACTTTTCACCCCTAAAAAAAAAGTCAGTGGTACTCAGCTGTGAACAGCTAAAATTAAGCACGATGGACATGCACACATTAGCATGCATTAGTCACTTTTCCCTTCCTGCCCACTTAGCATGCAAATCTCCCAGGCTCAGTGCCTCGCACCTTCTGCCATGCAGCCATTTGCTGCATTATAATTAGAGCTATCTTGCATAATTAATTAGGCCTCCCAAACATCCCTGTATTGCAACAGAACCTCCCCCACCCACCAATCTCAGCTGTTCTGCAAGGGAAAGTTTAATATCAACAATGGTTGTTGTGGTTTGTTGTGATATTTAAATTTAGCAAATGGAGGGCATGTGAGTAGTAATAGTAGGTGTTGATGAGCGTGTGGTAATTAGTCAAATTAATATTATTTAAATATGTGTTAAATTATGAAATCATTTCTTAATTTAATAACTATTTAATGTCTAATATTTATATTTCTTTATCAATAGCACAAAAATCGAAAGGGCATAAATGATTCTTTTAGACCTCTCTTTTGTATAAAAGCACAATGTTGCAGAAGTGAAAGCACTGGCCCCATTCTGAGCTGCAGATGTCACTGGGTGTATTAATCTATAATGTCAGGCAACGGTCAATTCCCTTTGCATCTCTAGGAACACTTGTTAGAAAACAAAAGGTATGGTTGAGTCTTAAGCCAGGAGATCAGTTTCCACAGTGCCTCAGAAGGCAGTCCCTGGCCAGGCCTCTGAATGGCCTTTGTGTGCATCTGCCTCACTTCTCAAGACCAAACACGACACTCTCAGCATGGAGCTGGCTGCTAAGAGTGACAACTTGCTTAATGTAGAAATACTGGCACAGTGTACTAGTAACAACACAGTCCATAATGCAGAAGTACCTATTGATCGGATTGAACACTAGCTGTGGCATGAAATGTAATGTAGTATTATTCTAAATCTGTGAAAACATGGTATTAAATTACAGCTGAAAATGTAACACAGAAAAATTATTTCTAACAAAATAAGCAAAAAATGCAATTGGGTTTTACAACTTTACCATTTAGGTGTTACAAATAAAATAGGTCAGAGATTGCCTGAATGTGTATTATGAGTCATTAACAATGATTTAGTATTGTAATTATGTATTATTAAAAAGTTTAATTAAATATAATGAAGGTAAACAGACACTCTTATGATTCTGTTAACATGTGGTAAGAGACGTTACAGAGTATGAACTGTGTAAAGAAAAAGTCAAGTAAAAAAGAAAGAAAGAGAGAGAGAGAGAGTTGTGTTAATGTTTAAGATTTAGGATCATCACTCAACAAAATCCCTCTCCTCCACCTAAATCCTCCACCCACCCTAGAAAAACAAAACAGTGTCATGACATGGAGAGAATCAGGGGGGAGGAAAATTAGAAAACCAGATGTGAGGCATTAAAAAATATTGACATGCTGAAAGCTTCTCCAGCACCACTGATACACAGGGAACTGTAATTCACAGGCACATACACACGTTCATAAATAAGCTTGACTGCATATTCCAGCTGGAATCAGAATTGATAAAATCCAGCAACATTAAATTCATGTTAATCTTCAGATGTGTGGATGTAAATAACATCAACCAATACAATGGAAGGGATAGATGCTAACTGCATTGCATATGAACACATATGCTAAGGCACAGAGCGATGGATGTTTTTTTTTTCTGCATATGTTAAACTTCCATTCCAGATTACTGGAAGTTCACAAACAATTTATCATAAACAATGAGACATATTTAAGTTTGTATTTAAATATATTCTATATAGTGCTGTATATACTCATATAAGTGCAAAAGAGTAGAATAACTTTCTTTATAAGATCAAACAAGAGAAAATTGTAGGTAAGTGAAGTGCATGGGGGGTTTGGTTGGCTGAAGAGTCAGTCATAAATACTCTGGACTTCCAAAGTCCCATAGTAGACCAAGGCTAGACTGGTCACAGGGGGTTAACACCCTGTGCAGGTGACCTCTGACCCCGCTAACAGGGTGCATGGAGCAAACCGGCTAAAGCGATACCCCCATCACTACATACCACACCGGGACCTTTCACACCCGGCTCCATGAGTAAACGAAATGAAAACAGCACCAGGCTTTTTTTCCAGGACTCTCACCTTTCCATGTCAAATTCCATTTCCTTGTAAAACATTTAAATCAAGGCTTTTTTTTTGTCAAATAAACACTGTAGATGACTCCTGGAGTTGCCTAAATTATTCTGTTTGTGAAAAAGTTGCCTCTGTACATGATATGTCCTTATGACTCTATTAAAATTCAGTAACACTATGAAGTTTTTCTTTTTATGTTTTTAATAAAATACATTTGGCATGCAAAATTTCGTAGATATTTGCTTCTATAATGCTATTATTTAAAATTATTTGAAAAAGCAATAATTTGCTAATCTTTTTAAATTGTAGCCCCCAAACTTTAGCACCCTCAGAATTGCAGTTTGAATCTTGGATCAGATGGACCAAATCTAATTTACACTAATAATCATTTACACCATGAACACTATTAGCATGTTTGGTGAAACTTGGTAATTGGCAATGGAACTTTCTGGCTTATGGTTGAGTGACACTTAGTGGGATAATGAATTTCGCCAGTATATTAGAATGTTTTACCTCAAAACCTGGTACTGTAGTTTCTGAAGGAAGGTTCAGACAGGTTCAGGTCCTGCCACGGATAGCTTTCAATAGGATATTGTGTTTTTATTTTTTTTTATGTAGCCCTTAAATGAAATAAAACACACATGTGCATCACTGTAAACAAGACACCTTCAGCTCTGTAGGGGAACAAAGCCTGGACTATCTTGGAGAATTAGTAAGCAGCAGGCAGTAGAAAAGAGAGAAGAGATGTCTGCTTAATTAGCCAGTAATGATAGGATCTGACAAACAACATCTGTTTCCAGAGTAGGAGAGAGATAGAAGAGAGAAAGAAAGAGAGAGAGGGAGAGAGACTTGAGGATGACAATAGTCACTAAACTGAAAGTGTCATCACAGCAAAAATCTTGATGGAATGTGTGTGAGAAGAAGAGGGTAAAGGAGCAAGACAGAAAGATGGAAAATACAGCAGGATAAAAAAACAGATCAGTTTGAAAAATAAACTGATATAAACAGAAAGATAGACAGATGAAAGAAGAGTGTTTAAGGCGAGCAGAAAGAAGGTGGTGAGGTAATCTGTGAAGATATGGGGTAAGGAATCATTTAAAGGTCCAAGGCACTGTAATTTACTGTTTGTAACTAATCCATAGCAAATGTTGAGCGATGCACACGCAAGAGTGAAGACGAAAAGGGAAGGCATGGAGCAGTGGAGGAAAAGAGGTAGAGGGGAGAAACAAGACACTGGTGGAGCTCACAGCAGGCCTGCTGAGAAGCTGTCAGCGGGCCCATCAACCCTGCCCTCTATTCTGACAGATTCATCACACACACACACACACACACACACACACACACACACACACACACACACACACACACACACACACACACACACACACATTAATTTTGTTTAATAGTTTGATCTTACTCCAGGGATTCTCAGATGTGTTAAATGGTGATATGATATGACATGAGTTGAGTAACAGTGCAATGACTGAAATATACATAACCTAGGAGGAAGAAAGGGATAAATTATCTTATCAGGTCACAGCCTAAATCTGGATGAGATCTCCAGATTACCGTCCAGCAGACGCACAAACAAACAAAGCATTAGGGCCTAGCCAGCACCAGGAAGAACCATTAAATCATTAGTGAAATTTAAGACAGCCTAACACCATTCTCCACACAAACACACATACATACAAAAACACACAAACTTAAGTAATGGCCTCCTTAAATTCCAAAACAGGATCTTAGACAAAAAAAAAAAAAAAAAAAAAATCATGTAAACTACACACCCTGTTTTGTACTGGCATTTCACTCTAGTCTTTATACTGACTGTTACCTTAATCATCAAATATTATACGTGCCCGTGACAAATAATAGCATAAAATGAGCATTGTCTTAATCTGTGTTTGTCTCACAGATGTAATGATGAACATATTACTACCATTTTTGTGATTCTGAACAGAACATGTGACAGGTTTGTGACACCTTTGTGGTAGGGGTTGCTCCAATGATCCTTAGCAACCTGAGCTAAAAGGGAATACTTATTGACTGCCAAACAAACTGCCAGTACATAATTGCTCAGTTCACTGTAAACTCTGTCCAACTTATTAACTCTAAGTATTATCTAATTATTAATTATTAATAATCTGACTAGTATTATTTAATGATATAGAATGAGATCATCATATTTTGGCTTGTTGTGCAATTAACCTAAAGCAACAAATAGTTAATGTTAGGAACAAAACAATATATTTATCATTTGTATAGATTTGTATTCTAGGGTTCAGCATTTCTTCTGCATTTAGGAATAAGCCAGGTGAGTAAATAATACACCACCTGGCATCCACTCGTTTGTCTGCTGTTAGCAGTTTCTACATTTGTGTGTAAATATACAGCACATAATATTACATGACTTGAAGCATGTAAGTAGCTTAAGATGTTCTGTTTCAGAGAGCACCAATGCAGATAAAAGACCACAAAACTTAAAGATATTATAGACAACTCAGAGATACAGGAAAAGAGGAGCTGATTATTCTCATAACATTGTGTTAAATCCAGTGAATTTATCTTGCTTTTAATATTCAAAAAGTATTCCCTATTAGCTCAGGTTGCTAAGGATCATTGGAGCAACCCCTACCACAAAGGTGTCACAAACCTGTCACATGTTCTGTTCAGAATCACAAAAATGGTAGTAATAAGAAGGAATCATTACTACAGATAAATACAAACATACAAGCAGAAGGAAAAGGGATAAACCCTCAGTCATCCGTATGTTTTATTGTCGCTTAGTTTTTAAGAGTACTAGGTACACTTGATAACCAGAACTTAATGCTCTCCCTTTCCTGCTGTCAAATTCTCAAGGGAGCAGATGTCCTCTCTTGTGAATGTACACATCTGTGTATTTTCTCTCTCTCTCTCTCTCTCTCTCTCTCTCTCACTCACTCTCGCTATATGAGTAAGTAGCAGTGAAAAGGTTTATATGGGGTATGTTTAATATACATAATCTGCAACAATGTACATGTAGTATAAGTATATACTTTATGATAATGTTTGTGTATAAAGGAAAAGGGGTGTTTATTTGTATGATAAATCTCTTGGATCACTGAATACTACATGTATGACTTGAAAAATTTTTTTAATAGAGATATTCTAAGGCAGATATTTTAGATTTTCTATCTATTTAGATATTTATTTGGGGTAACTATTTTATTTAAACCAAAGAATACCGGTGCTGTGGAATAACTGACTGGGAGAAGACTGAAAACATAACAGAGGTCTCGGAAATATGTGAAAAAAGAAAGGAGAGAGGGGTGAGAGGTTAATGTGACCTCTGACATCATTTACTCTTTATTTACCCTATTATTTAATGTGCTTTTTTTTTTGTTTTGTTGTTTTCTCTAAGATTTTTTATCAGCAAGGAGAACAAACGAATTTGCCCAAATATTTTGTCCAGACATTCATCAAAATAAGTCTATTACATTTTCAAATAGTTTGGGTATAGCAAAGCAAGTCTACAAAGGTACAATCTGCAGACAGAAACACTAACACTGGCATGGAATAGCTTGTAATAGAAGACGTAGCAACTGATTGATGAAAGAAAAAGTTAGCAGCATCCAATGCATAATGCAGATTTTCATGAATCCACTATGTGGTAGGTAAATAGTAAAATATTTATTTTTGCTGCACAAATATTTCCATTTATAAAATAAAGAATTACTTTAAGCACAGACAATATTTGCTTAGTTTAAATATTTTACACATAACACGTTTTATGTAGTCTAGTTTTATGTTTAGTTGCAGAGCATTGGTCCATCGCATTCTGATTCTCCTTGGTTTCTCCATGGATACCTATTTTTTTTTGTTTTTTTTACATCTGTATATTGATTTTGGTGTAGCACTGACCTAATTCTCAAGCCCTTAACCAAACTGTACATCAACTGCTTCAAAAGAAATTTAATAGAAAACAGCAATCTATTGTGTAATCTAATCCAATCTAATCTAATCTAATATGTTTTACTAATAGTAGTACAAAATTACTTATCAAATTTTCCTTAGCTTTGCCTGTTACCCTATTAATGCTGAAAGCTGGCAAACTATCCAGAAGCTACATGATCATGTTAAAGCCATTTATAAAGATTTACCATCTTTTATAGTATTTAGTCTCTTCATATAGTATTTGCTGTCAGTTTCTATAAATATCTAATATGCATGCTATAATAACTAACATATATGTATGACAGGGAACCTTAGTTATGTGTTATTTACATACTCTGAATTGCTTCCAGAAGATACTGAATCAATTAATTGGTAAATTGACTGAGTAGATCTATCAATCAATTTATTTCCATGAAACAAATTACGCTAAGAGTTAAAACTAAGTTGTGCTTGAATTGACTGGACAGGCTAGATAAACAATCCAATGAGAATTGCAAAGAGCTTTGGGAAGTGGGAAAATATTTGATCAGGACCTCATTAAGCTTCTTTATGAAATAGTGACATAACAAAATACAGTGCAAAAGTCCTGAGCCACCTCTCATTTTTTCATGTTTTTTTAAATAAAAAAATTATCTTTATTTATAATGTGGTTTTGAGGAATAGTTCTCCAGGCTTGCTGAAAGCCTTTTTTTTGCCCTACTTTACGGCAAGATCTTGACTCTAATTTTCAGTCCAGTCTATGTACCTGATTAGTCTTTAAAAAAGTTTTTTTTTTTCATTAAGCTACATGGGGACCTATGAATCACACAAGCATTAAAATATAAAAATAGATCTTAAGGAATAAATCAGTTATAAACATTTGTAGATGATGAGAGATAATCAGGCCAGTGTTTGTTTCATAAACAACAAATTTTTAAATTGTGTCTTTATGCACTATGTAGCATGTCATGGTAAAACATTTGATCCCATTTCTTTAATTTAATCTACATCATTTAATTTAATTTAGTATAAAGAAATAAGGAAGTGGCTCATGACATTAATTGAATTCATACAGACCTGTATGCTATAAAATTGCTGCGTTTCAAAAACTTCGGAACCATATGAAATTTCTACATAACAATGCCAAAAACAATAAATTAAAAAAGAAAACAGTCATTGCCATGAAATGACTGCATTATGTACTTAAGGTTCAATTTAACAATTTAACATTAGCCATACCAGTGCTAGTTAATCAGTCGGACAAGCATCAGATGTGTGGGTCATAAAGTGGCAAAAGGCATGCTGCCTGAGGGATCAGATGGGATCACTTCTCTCTTCTTTCACTAATAACTGGATTAGTAGAGGAAGGGGTGAATAGCAGATTGTGAAGAGGGGGAGGTGGGTAAAAGACAAGGAAGGGTCCAAATAATATGGGAGCAGATTAAAATGGGCTGTCTGGGAAGGTGGGACGCTGGGGATTTCTGTGTGTATTGAGAGGTGCCCTGATGAGGCTTACTAATTATGACAATATTACTTTAAGGAAAATGTGGGGAGATGGTGTATTTTATGAGACTGTGTGTGCGTGTGTGTGTGTGTGTTTGTCTGTGTGTGTGTGTGTGCGTGTGTGTGTTTACGTAAAACAGAAATATTAATAAAATCTATTAACAAAGAATACCCAACTAAAATAAATTGTCATGTAAAAAAGAATAAATTGAGATATTTATATGTCATAAATTTAAAATTATAAAAACATATTTTTAAACAACATTTTATGGTAAAATATAGTATGTAAAATAATAAAAAGAAGACACATACAATCATACCATACTAAATATGTCCTTTCAGAAAAGAGTGGTGTGGAATATGAAGCACTGATGGACCTAAATGACAAGCTTGTGAATAATAATTACAAGACTACGTAATACAGGCTACAAAAAAGATATACCATAAAACAAGATGGTTTTTGGTACTGATACTATAACATCCTGATTAGCCAAATGAGTTGATCTGCCATCAGACACTTCACTGAAGCACAATCCTGCTATACAAAGACCAGAGTACTCCTGGTAAAACCTTTATTTTATGGAACCCTTGAGTAAAGTATTGCTTTTTCAAAAGGTTAAGGCATGGAAAGAGTGGAGACAGAGTGAAAGATGTAGAGAAGGTCAAAAAGGATCATAAAGGAGAAAAACAGATGCCATACTTAGGAATTCTGGAAAAATCTAAAAAACAACAGCTCATTTTTTCTTTCTGAGAAAGTTTGAATGGCTCCGCTGAGACACTGTAAATAGGATGGACTCAGAAAGTTACAAAAACACAGACAGTAAGACAAAAAGAGATAGAAGACTATGGTTATACAAGGTCATATACTTGTAAATTAGAAGAAAAAGCTTTGTATGCCGGAAGGCATGGGATGAAGGCTAGGCAGCTATGAAAAAAATATTTAAAATCTAATAAAATAAATAATGATTTCAATGACATGTTAAAAGAGCTTGTTTTATCAAACGGACATAAAATCATCAGAATGTGACATAATTGAATTTCACAAGCATGAGTATTACATTTGTGATTAAGTTTCTTCTATCATTCTTGAAAAAGAGTGTATGTATGTGAGACATGTGTAAACCAATAAAAGCTGAAGCGCAGAAGAAGACAAATACAGAATTTGTTTGTTCTTTTTTGTAATGATTCCTGACTGTTACTATGCAGTACAACAGCTAGTGTTAAGCATTTCTGGTTTTAATGGACCAGAAACACTTGCTGGGTCAGAAAACCTTATGATTGCTCGTGTACTATAATGCGTTCTTACCTGTCAATGATGACAGGGTCTGATGGGGTTTCATTGCGATTTCCACAGCTTTTTTTCTCACAGCATCGGCTATGAAAAGAAAATGGCAAAAGGCAATCTTTATTAAAAAGGCTTATATACTTAAAATATATTAGGTAACCATAATGCATACCAATAACCCATTATCATCTAACAATAGGCTCATTAGTTGAATTTTTACTTAAAATATTGTTTTATAATTATGGGTAAACACTGCACCAACAAAAGCCCTAAACACAGGCAATAAAATGTATGAAAAAACCTGAAAAAAGACTGTAACTTTGTTTTCTTTCTTCAAAAATTCTTAACACAATACAGTGGACCTTTTATAATGTCTATAAAAACCAACATATTAAAAATAACGAAACTTGGAAATCATATTGAAAAGGTCAGACATGCATATAGACAACAGACAACACACACGCCAACACCAAGCATCTCTTGTCTGAGGGCAGCCCTTTTGCACCCTCCCCTAAGCTCTGCTCCGCCCATTCTGCATAACAAAAGTGCCCCCACCCATGGCCATCTGCCCCTCTGCTGTCCTCTTTTACCCCTGGAGCCCCCATCCACCACCACCACCCAAGCTCCCCCTCTGTCAGAGCCACTCCCCAGCTGTGTCGTTTGCCCTTATCCCCCTCATCAACCTCTCCCCCTCCGTTATTAGCCAGCTGTGAACCTCACTCGGGGCATCTGCTGGCCACACAATGGGGGCTGAAGCTGATTTCCACTCCCATTCTGCCCTCTGCTATTCGTGTCCCTGAGCCTGAGGTCACAGACCCACACGCCCACTCATACCTCCCATCAAAACATGCTTCCTTTAGGGATGACCGTGTGCTTGCTGTCTATCTGTCACCAAGTGCCTAAGTCTCTCCTGATGCAAGTTTCCCAATTTGCTGCGCCGTTCATAAAGTCTGGGTATTACAAGCAGTATTTCACTGTGTCTGGTCCAGCCTGATTTTGTGGTACTGGTTTTATTGTTCATCAGTTAAATTGGTCATTCATATCTTCATGTTTGTCATCATTCTTGATATACATTGCTTTTCAAAAATAACATACATACAGAGTTTACAAAGTGCAATTGTAATAATTGAGAAAAATTCCTTTCAACATATACCCTGTGAATGAATATGTACTAATGGCTTTTTACCTGCACATGACCTCGTGAGTAAGCAGAACACGGCACATTTCAGGATTCTTATTTTGCCCCTCATATGATATGGGCTAAATAAACAAACAAAAAACAACATTATTTATAATTTATATGGTCAAAGCAGCTAGCTATATTGAAAGCTTGTTTTCTGAAGAAACACTAACCTGTTTGGTGACAGAGTCAATAAGACGAGCATAAAGATCCTGTTCAGTTCGTACACCTGTTTAAAAATAAATTTACACAGTTTAGATTTGTGAGAAGTGTTTTTATCTGAAAAGATATTACCCACGTTTTATCATTAAAGGGTCCAAAATGCTAACTTGCCCTGATTGAAGACACAATATGGACCAGTTAAATCATTTTTTTTGCTCAGAAGTAAAACCTTTGAGAATTTGACAAGGCTTTATTTTTACACCAGACTTATAAGGTTTACCAACATTGATGTCAATGCACATCTTTATGGAAGCCATCATTATCTCTTTTAGATCTTAAAAATCCACCAGATATATTTAAAAAATCTCAAAGAATATATTGGTAGGAAAGAAAAACACAGTCAGACTCATACCATTACTGTAAAGGAGCTGAAGTTTGTAGTGTGTGCCATTGTTAGTTTTTTCTCCCGTCTGCTCCTCAAAAGAACAGGACAAACAGACACAAGAAAACACAAATCTGGTAAAACAAATCCAGCTTTAACAGAAAATTTACCAGGTTGCAAGAACTGTTACATTACAGTGTATTATCAGATACACACTACATGTAAAGCACTACAATGATTGAGCTGTTTAGCATTTGGATGTTCTAAATGTAAATGTTCTATTTACCATTTAGTGTTCTAATTCACCTTAACAGGAAATAACTTGCCAGTTATTGGTATTTCAAAAAAAGGTACAACAGGTAATCTAATTTGCAATCAGAAAATGCACAATATGCATTTATTTATACACTATATCCACAGTACCTGTACAGTACCTTCTCTACTAATCTGTCTTCATGAATAAAAAGTATTTTAAAAAATCTGTTTAAATCTGGTCAGAAATGTCTGAAGAGTTTTATAACCTTTGTGTTTAGTTTCTTATACATATAAATTATTCTAAAAATACACAAAATACACCATAGTTAAGTAGAGTTCTATGTATGTATGTTTGTATGAGAGGGAGAGAGAGAGAGAGTTTTCCTTAAAAAAAAAAAAGCTTCAGTCGTCTCCAGTCTGGCTTGAGGCCTATAAACCAACCCCCTTTCTAGCTTCTCCTACTTTCCATCTTCTCCGTTATTAACTGGCCTCCAGAGATTGCACCAAGATTCAATACCCAAAGGATGGATGAAAAAAATAGAAGGTAAGAGAAAGACCAAAAAGGTAACACTTAAACTGACTAGTCAGTTTATTGTGTGTACTGCATTTAGAATAGCAGCTCAGTCAGCAAATTGTAATTACAGCACATGAGTTTATAACTATTATTAGTTTTTTTATTAAAAAATAATGTTTTATATTTATAATATGTATCTACCTCTCTTTGTATATCTATCTATCTATCTATCTATCTATCTATCTATCTATCTATCTATCTATCAAGTATACCTATAACCTATAAGTTTTTACTTTTGACTGAAGTTTAATCACAAGGCAAAACCACACATCTTTCTCGCTTTCACTTCATTTATTTGCTGTACTTTATTTAGCTTGTCTACTTCTTTAAACATGGTGCATAGTACAAACTAAAAGCATATTGTGTGGAGTCAGATTCAATCAGATCAACAGGGGAAAGGCATATTTTCAGATCTTTAGTATGCTACATTTGTAAATTATCTACTGGTACTGGTACACTGTATAAATCAAGAATCTTTTGTTTTGTGTTTAATTCTAAAATAAGGCATAGTATATGAATTCAATCTATAAACAAAAGACAAATGTACCTTATCATGCTCAACAAAATCAATGAAAGCTGTCCTCTCAATTTCCACAGGCTGTCCATGTCGGTCATAGAGGGCCAACACAAAATGGAAGAAGTTGGACTTTCGAAGGTTGGAGGGTGGTTGTTTCTCAAAGTGGGCACGAGAAAGGGCTACTCCACTGTAGATACAATCATTTGTCATGCATTTAACACTTAAATTGCAAACCTATAATTGGATAAATTTCGTCTTACTTATAATGACAAGCTTATTCAGGGTATACATTTATTACTATGCATGCAAAAAAGCTAATAGTAAATGTGTCCTAAACATGATTGTATAGTTAAACATGACAGGCCCTTATAATTAAATCAACCTGAATAGCTAGTTCATCATATGTTATAATCAGGGAAACGATTAAATTCAAAGAATCTGAGATGATAAAACAATTAAGCCAAAATCAGTTTGTTTGTTTGTTTGATTGTTTGTTTTAGTTTGCCAATGTTTTAGTTAAATAATAAATTATTCAAAATAAGCGATCAGTTTGATTACAACACTTAAAAATTGCTATGAGATTTTTGGGGGATAAATTTCATAACACCATAACAACATAAAAAACACAAGTAAAATAAACGTTAAAGGTAGAGTGCTATCCATCAGCATCAGTTCATGCATGACAGAATATTGTTAAACAATAAAACCTTTAATTGAGCAAAGGGGAGAATCATTACCGTAATTTAAATAATACAGAAAATGCAAGCACGTTAATATACAAGAAATGTATATTTGTGCTGGTAGCAGTGAGCAGTTCATAGAGAGCTTTCTGTTATTAATATCAGTATTTTAAAAAACTTTGTTGAGGAGACAAAACTTTCGTTTAAACCGTAATTTAAATCTAAGATAGAATAATTAACCTGCATTTAAATACTAACAGAAGGTTATTTTATTAATAATTTGGTCGAGTTATTCGCATTTTACTTTGCAAAAATTAACATCAAAACGTGTGAAGCACACATCGTTTAAAAATATTGAAAAGTAAACGTGTACGTCCGGCAAATGGGCTCCAATAACAAACAATAGGCTATTTTTAAACATTTAGTTAGTGCAAATATTAACTGTGTGCTATAACATACAACATCAACATCATCACCATCAACAACAACAATAATAATAATAATAATAATAATAATAATAATAATAATAATAATGTTGTCAGTAGTGGTGGTGGTCCGGCCTATTATTAAGCTAAATGAAAAAGACGGGTCGAAAAAACGAATTGCCGCCAAACACTCTAAATGTGTAATAATGCGGTGTGTTTTTAAGCTAGTTGTCAATGAACGGCTTTAAAACCCCAGGTATATTCCTTGCAGTGTCTTTGTAACGGTTGTTCAACAGTGCTCATGACGTTTCAAGCTATAAGGTACATGCTGGAGACCCAAGCCTTTGTAATTTTGACGTTTAAATCGCTTACGTTACACACCTGTTGATTAGTTATTTACAGCAAGTGAGATTGCATGTAATGTTTGGTTAAAAGGTAAATTTGGTCGCAAGATGCAACTTTAGAAAGGCATCCAAACTGCATGTAAAGATTTCCCATTATGGCAAAATATCTCAGGATAAAAGTGGAATGGCGTTAACTTTTTGGAATAGAATTGTCGTTAAATATGTCCTTATGATCAACTAATAGACAAATATATTTTTCATGCATAATGGAAAAATGTAGTGTACTACCTCTGAGCTGCTACATTTGCATCCACGACTCCCACATTACGCACCCACGGACGTACTGAATCCATTTCTTCCACAAAAGTTCGTTTTTTCACAACAGAAGCAAGATGCTCCTGGATTCCAAACATTTACAAATAAAAACACAAAAAGAATAAGATGCAAGCACCCGTGCACCCTTAGCACACAATGAAGACGAGAAACTGTCCAATGAGTAAGAAGATGCTGGTGTCGACTTCGTTAACACTGGCACGGATATTTGAGTGTCTAGTTGAAGTAGATAACAATTCCTCTTTAGTTAGTGCTACTGTGACTTTACTGTCTTTGAGGTTGTACTAACTTTATTCAGCATCTTTTTGGGCATCTTTTAAAGTTAAGAACGCGCTAAAAAGATTTCCTGCTCTGAAAGTGTTAAATAGGCGCGCTCTTCCAAACTAAACTAAATGACTTTAATCATCCGGGGGGAAAAAACAAGCATTTATCCACAAGCAGCCCTCGGAGAGCCTTTAGGAGCCGGTCCGATAGTCCTGCATTAAGATGTGAGGCTGCGTGGAGTCGTAAACCGCTCGGGACAGCGAGCATGTAATGATGCTGCAAGTCTAAGCTGTACATTATGAAAGAGCAGTACAGCCAGGGAAGGGCGGGGGAGGAGCTAAACCATATTTGGGTGTACAAAGTTCTCTGATTCTGTAAATTATACAAAAAAAATCGAATCTTTCGCATTTATGACGAAAACAAAAATCAGTTAAATACATTTGTAAACGATACTGCATAAGAATCATCTGCATAAGAATCATCAAGCAGCCTGGCTAAAACATTTTTTATTAAAAGGAGCATAAAACGCAAAAAAAAAAAAAGTTTTATTATAACACAGTATATTTAGATTGTTCGTTCATTATTTGGTCCTTTTTAGCTATTTTATATCCAGATAATTTTATTATCACTAACAGAATCTGCCGTCTGTAGGTAGTTTCATAATAAAATGCCGTTTAATAATAAACATAAGCAGACACTCATACAAGCAGCCAAAGAGCAATATTTCTTCAAACTTTTTTTATTTACGTTTTTTTTCTTTTTTTGCACTTTTTGCTCTGAAAAGAAGACTTTTCCATCTTTTCTCACTCTTGCCCGGGCCTCATTGTCTGTGCGTGGGGCTAGTACATCTAAACAATAAGCGTGACCCCCTCCCAGCTCACACACACCGCCAGCCGGCTTACACACCAGCCATCTGCCAGCACGCTACGGAGTCAGCTGGGCACCCGATTACACACACTGCCGCGGAATGCGGAGACACGCAGGCACGCGCGCGCGCGCACACACACACACACACACACACACACACACACTTCTCGTCATCTGAAGGACCATTACCAGAGTAAACTGCACGCTCGTCATCACCAGTTATTACGATGTTCAGCCAGTTTTATTTATCCAGGTTTAGGAATGTACATGACAGACGTTTTATCTAAATAGTTATCTAGACTCACACTTTTACAAATCCACATGGGCTACCGCTGAGGAGTAATTGCAAGAATCCTATCCCTATCTGGTGCAAAAATACATTTTTTACACACTTCTCCTAGGCATTATATAGAACAGAAGTTCCACGTTAATTTCTTTTTGTATATTTTCGCTTCCAGTTTTGATCGCTTTATAGCTGATTATATTAATAGCAGTCGCACTTGCGACCTTGCACGAACATTCTACTTCCAGTTGTTATTTAGATTTTAAAAAGTAAGCCGAAAAATTAATAGTGCTTATAAGTAAATTATTATGATGTAAAAACTCGCAAGTGTAACGGTCAGGTATCACGTATTGCAACGCACGTACGTTCCGTGTATCCCAGTGTTGCTGAAATAAACTCATCAACCCTTAACCAGGATACAGTTGAAACAATAGGGTTTCAGGATTTCAGGGATTTGATCAACAGGTGTCGTATGTTTTAGCTATCGTGAATTAAAGCAATTTATTACATTTTGGTTTCAAATATTATTACATAGTAAAATGCCTAGAGTGTATTTAACACTTTAAAATGCATTTAAGTCCAACTGTACTTAAACACACTGGGTGTTAATTTAACTCTGGGGATTTGTTCTGAAAAATTAAAGCATTGATAAAGATGATAATGCTTAATATCATAAAATACCGCGTATTGTTACCTGTAGGCCTATAGCCTGAACGTATTATGTATTCCTTTAACTCAAATAAAACTGTCATCTTGTTATATTGGGAGAATCTACCAATTGCATCTGATTTCTTGGTATCCAGCCCGGTTTTACAGAGAGGCAGACCCCTGCTCTTATTTGAGCAGATGAACAAAGAAGTATCGTGTGCCGCGGCGCAGACTTTCTCCATTCTTCTTGTCCCCTGGGGAATCAGAAGCTGAAGTGAGCAGCTTTGTGCGTGGCAGCAGCGCGTGGGTGAAGAACAAAAAACGACCCTCAGGCTTCAGCCCTAAGGCTTGTGCACACATCAGACATTAGATTGCATCACTCAAATCACCCGACAGAAACGACAGGTGTATTTGTATGAAACTCTTGAGAACGCATAAAAAAACGCATTTAAAATGAATTATTTTTTTTTTTTTTATTATTTATTTTATTTATTACAAAATATACTGTTTTAAAAATATATACAGCTTTTGTAAACTAAGCAGGCAGAAAAAAAATCCTGCTTATTCCTACATTCGTGATACACGAATTCGGTTCCAACTATACGACCATTTCAAAACATTTTATCTGTCTAAGATCAAACGAAACAAAATTGTAGTCTCAAGCTTTTATCCAAATTTCATCCCTGTTTACTGTAGTCTAGCATATAAAAGCTACCACCATATATTAATCATCATTAGGCTAAAATACTACATAATAGACTTTTTCCCTAGATGTATTTATTTAATTGTAAAACAACTCACAGGGGTAAAACATTACTCACAATTCCTAGAAAAAACTAAACAAAAAAAAAAACAAACATAATTCACTATTTGTATGACTATTTAACTTACATAACTATTTGTATGATACGCCATCTATCGGCCCAGATGAAAAAATACGGTCTAAGTAAACCGAATCCCGGGTTTTTCAAGGAGCAGTCGTGCTGGTGAGTGGCGGCAGCCGGTATGCACACAGTGATTTAACAGAAAACAGATACACCCCCTTATATCAGATGATTGGCATTTCTTTTCTTAATTTTTACGTGTAAAAAGCATTTACATTTTCAAAGGTATCCCAACGATAACAGCAATATAATCATCATCATCATCATCATCATCATCACACAAAGCCTTTTGATGTTTTATGTGCGAAACCATATATAAGTCTACTAACCCCTGATAATTAATTCATTAAAAAGTTGAACCTGTTGCACAAGTGTCTAGATCTTTCACCTAATACCTAATTAAAGCTTATTTCGTTGTAATACAGCAACCAGTCTTTTTGGGCAAGATTACTCTCTTGCTTAAAAAAATGCTTTTGTTCCCTAAAATCTTTTGTACACAGCCCTGTTCATTTTTTCCTCATGGAATTTCGATAAGATTTAGACCTGGACTGACACTTCCAGTGTGCCAATCGTTTGGCTTCACTAAACGAACGCAAAGAGTGCTTTTGGCTTCATTATACTAGCGCACCCCATAATCCTGTGGTTATCAATGAACGTCTATTTGTTTCATCTGTCCGATGCAAAATAAAAAATGCATTAATTGGCTTTGAGGATAACGGTCTGACGCAAAAATGTGTATAAAAGAATAAAACACGGGCCTCAGAAAGAATACTTTTAATGTTTTTTATTCAACATGATGGGGTTGGTCAATAAAATAGTTCCCAGAATTATGAAAACAAAATTATGAAGGTAAATTATATTATATGATAGGTAATTTTTTAAACGTGTGTATTTATTTAAACATTATATAATTTTTTCCAAATAAAACAGTATTTTCCAGGCAGCTTTTCAAAAAGCCTATGAAAAACTGCTTGGAATATACAGTGCTGAGGGAAAGTTTCCAGGCCCCATCAAGTTTCTTATCATTCTACACACAATGTGCAATTAAATTCAGTTTTATTTATATAGTGTTTTCAAACAATGGTCATTGTTGCAAGGCAATAATTAGGGAAATAACTAGAAAATGTGTCAGAATATATGTATAAATTAAAATGATCAGTCTGTCCTCCATGAGCAAACCGAGGATGACAGTGGCAAGGAAAAACTCCCTAAGATGGTAATAGGAAGAAACCTCGAGAGGAACCAGACTTAACATGGGAAGCCATCCTTATTTGGGTGATAACGGATAGCAGGAATTGTTCTGCAGTTATACTTTAGGTGTCTGGAAGTTCCATATAACAGTTAATATGGAGTCCATTTTTGTTATTGGAGGCTCAGGTACAAAACTATTGTACCTAATACTATTTGCATCAAAACTAATTTTCCTCAATGATAAAGGTGAGGTGTTGAGTGTTTTGTAATTTATTAATATATATATATATATATATATATATATATATATATATATATATATATATATATATAATAATTTAAAAAAATAAGTACTGAAATGGAATTAATGAGGTAATCCACAATCTCCAATTTCCTTCACACATGGTTTGAATAATCAAACCAAAGTATATTGTTTCTCATGTTCTGAGAGTCCTTCAGGTGCTGTTTGGCTCCCGGTGGAATTTCATGTGCCTTTGAACAAGGGAACTCTGAATCTCATTTATAGTATCAGTTGGGTTCCTGGTTGCCTTGTCCCCGATTACTTAACATGTCTGGCCAGACAGATCTGTGAGGAGTTTTTCAAAATCTCTTCCATTTGAAAATAATGGAGACAACCAAACTCTTGCACTTCAGTGCCACAGAAAGTGTCTTGTATCATTGTGTCATGTCTACAGATAATTTTGTCAATCTCCTGGCGTTGTTTTCACTCTGGCATAATTGTCATTGTGGTTTATAGTGGGTAGAACGATAAGAAAAAAGAAATTTACTGTGAAACTTAAAAATGTGGAAAACATGGGTATATACAAGCATAATAGTTACAGTATTATTCAAAATAATAGCAGTACAATGTGATTTACCAGAATAATCCGGGTTTTTAGTATATTCTTTATTGCTACATGGCAAACAAGTTACCAGTAAGTGCAGTAGATTCTCAGAAAACAAACAAGACCCAGCATTCATGATATGCACGCTCTTAAGACTGTGCAGTTGGGCAATTGATTAAACGGGATGTGTTAAAAAAAAAATAGCAGTATGGCATTCAATCAGTGAGGTCATCAATTTTGTGAAAAAACAGATGCGAATCAGGTGGCGCCTATTTAAGGATGAAGCCAGCACTTGTTGAACATGCATTTGAAAGCCTGAGGAAAATGGGTGGTTCAAGACGTTGTTCAGAAGAACAGCATACTTTGATTAAAAAGTTGATTGGAGAGGGGAGAACCTATAAAGAGGTGCAAAAAATTATAGGCTGTTTAGCTAAAATGCTCTCCAATGCATTAAAATTGGAGAGCAAAACAAGAGAGACATGAAAGAAATTGAAAGACAACCATCAAAATGGATCAAAGAAAAAACAGAATGGCAAAGGCTCAGCCACTGATCAGCTCCAGGATGATCGAAGACAGTCTGGACTTACCTGTAAGTACTGTGAGAAGCTAATCTATTTTTAAGAATCCCCTGCAAAGTCCCTCTGTTAAAAACAGAAGGTTACAATTTGCCAAAAAACACATCAACTGGCCTTAAGGAGAAATGGAGGAACATTTTGTGGACTGATGAGAGTAAAATTGTTCTTTTTGGGTCCAAGGGCCACAGACCTTTTGTGAGACGACCCCCAAACTCAATCTACAGTACACAGTAAAGACAGTAAAGCATGGTGGTGCAAGCATCATGATATGGGCATGTTTCTCCATGGTGTTGGGCCTATTTATCGCATACCAGGGATCATGGATCAGTTTGCATATGTCAAAATACTTAAAGAGGTCATGTTGCCTTATGCTAAAGAGGACATGCCCTTAAAATGGGTGTTTTAACAAGACAATGACCCCAAACACACTAGTAAACAAGCAAAGTCTTGGTTCTAAACCAACAAAATTAATGTTATGGAGTGACCAGCCCAATCCCTGGACAAACAAGTTAAATGTTGTTAGAGAATCATGAAGTTTGAAACCGGTGAAAGGTGCCATAAGTTGGTTGACTCCGTGCCACACAGATGGGAAGCAGTTATAAAAAATATTTATTAGTGATTTATAGGATTGCTAAATCGTAGAAACAAAAACGTTTGTACAAAATAGTTTTGAGTTTGTACAGTCAACGGCAGGCACTACTATTTTTTTTTTTTAAACACCTCTTTCAACTAATTGCCCAACTGCACAGCCTTAAGAGTGTGCATATGCTGGGTCTTGTTTTTCTGAAAATCTACTGCACCTACTGGTAACTTGTTTGCCACGTAGCAATAAAAAATATACTAAAAACCTGGATTATTCTGGTTAGTCACATTGTACTACTATTATTTTGAACAATACTGTAAAACCAGTTAAGTCTTAGTTTTGTCTCCCTTGATATGAGGCTGTCATGCTTTCATGGACATGTTCAAAAAAGCCTTGTGAGGACATGATCAAAGCAAGATGCAGGAGCAACTTAAGTTGGTTGACTTCATGCCACACAGATGGGAAGCAGTTATAAAAAATATTTATTAGTGATTTATAGGATTGCTAAATCCTAGAAACAAAAACGTTTGTACAAAATAGTTTTGAGTTTGTACAGTCAACGGCAGGCACTACTATTTTTTTTTAACACACCCCTTTAAACTAATTGCCCAACTGCACAGCCTTAAGAGTGTGCATATGCTGGGTCTTGTTTGTTTTCTGAAAATCTACTGCACCTACTGGTAACTTGTTTGCCACGTAGCAATAAAAAATATACTAAAAACCTGGATTATTCTGGTTAGTCACATTGTACTACTATTATTTTGAACAATACTGTAAAACCAGTTAAGTCTTAGTTTTGTCTCCCTTGATATGAGGCTGTCATGCTTTCATGGACATGTTCAAAAAAGCCTTGTGAGGACATGATCAAAGCAAGATGCAGGAGCAACTTAATAATGACGTACTAACAGCCGCAATGACCAAATACCGGCATAACTAGCACTTCATTGATGTACCATAAGCATGGCGCGTCAACTAAAACTTCAGCCAGAACTGCCGTTGTGAGTTGTCACGTACGTGATCAGTGCCTGATAAAAGCGTGGTGCAAGCAGACATAGTGAAAACTCGGTTCGATTTAACTGGACCTGGTAAGCGCATGATCTTGTGGGTGACAGGAAATTAGTGACAATATGATAGAGCAGGGTTCTCCAAATCCAGTAGTGGAGGGCCAGTGTAAAAACACACAGTTTGGTGATTCTTCTTCTCAAACATAGCTGATTTAACTAATCGGATAATTACTAGGTTCAGTGGGTCTGTTTGGGTGTTGGTGAATTACAAACTGTGCTGGTCACTGGCCCTCCAGGACTGGATTTGGAGACCCCTGTAATAGAGCATTGAGTATGAACTTGATAAATACACATTTTCCCATTCCCGCTGTCTTCAACAGTTTTAGGACCCCGTGGGAAAAACATGGTCTTTGTTAGAGTGTGACAGTGTCTTTGCAGTAAGCCCAACTTGTAATACTATTTATGTGACTGCCCAATATTAGTTGATGGCAAATGTAAATCCCCTGTCTGAAGTTGTCTTTTAAATACCTCCTTTAAAATAACCATGTTAACTAACAGCCATCTACGAAACCAGGGCAAAGAAGTTGTAAAACCCACTAAAAAGTATGTGAACAAATTGCATTAGGAATTATACCTCTTCACTATGGCTCAGCACTTAGCAACAAATAGTGCTGTTATATAAAGTTTTTCATAGTATGTACAGTATACTCACTCAGCTCAGTCACCTACTTAAACTCCTCTGTCCCCATCTTTCTCTCTGGAGCAGATAAAATGTGTTGTTTATGGACAATGTTCTGCTGGGAAATGTTGTCATGACATGTGGATGAGACTTTGACCACCTACCCAAACAGTGTTGCTTGATAAAAAGAACATGAGGTACACTAATTCATAAAAATTGTATTCCCTGAGGTAAGTGGGGTCTTTCAGCAGGATAATCTGCCTGGCTTAAGCAGTCAGAGGAAACCAAGATATGATGAAAATCCTTTATACCACAGCTAGTATGTGGGGCTAATTTTACTAAACTTCATGGATGGCATGTGTATGATAACTACTTTCAGACACAGGCACATGCCATATTATAAATGGGATATGCAAATTGTGCAACCAGGTTACCTATTTACCCTAAAACAGACCTTTTTATTTTCACTTTAGACTCTGTGAATGTATATTAATTTCTTTTATTGTCAAAGGAACTTTGTAAGAAATGTATAAAAAAAATGTAATACTCAAGTTTTGGCAAAATGTATCATTATGAACAATTAGTAATTATGTGAGGTTGCAAACAGTGAAGGGGAAAAAAATGTAAAACCTATTACAAACTACTATATATAAAGCTTGAAAACACAGTAAGTGGTCCAGAGGTTCTGAGATGTTTGGTCCTTTCCTCTGACATTCATAAAACCTCAAAGAAGTTAGTTACCTAAAACAAAAATAAAAACATGTTAATCATATTATAAAAATTGTATTGATTGTATCCATTTTAAGATGTTTTCGTTATCATGGAATCGTGGCTGTAGTGATTGTAACCAGAGAGAGAAGAGGAGAAAGGGGGAGAAGGGGGCTGCTGTGTAAAACACATCCACCAGTTTACCGATAGAGACCCTGACTCAACCAAGGGTGTAGACGGACGGACAGACAGACGGACGGACAGACAGACAGACAGACAGACAGACGGACGGACGGACGGACGCATGCATGCAGCACACAGACAGAGGAACGGACGCACAAAGACAGGGACAAGGGGTAGCTCAGGGGTTAAGGCATTGGACTACGGTTCGGAAGATCCCAGGTTCAAACCCCACAACCACCAAGTTGCCACTGTTGGGCCCTTGAGCAAGGCCCTTAACCCTCAACTACTCAGATGTGTAATGAGATAAAAATGTAAGTCGCTCTGGATAAGAGCGTCTGCCAAATGCCTAAATGTAAATGTAAGTAGACGCAGGGCATTTATATGACAACCACAATGACAAAATTCAATTAGTGGGTTTTTCAAACAACACAAAATAACAGACTTGTTACAACAACTAGATGAACTTTGATCAGCTCAAAGACATCTAAATCTTTACTGGGTTTAATGCATACAGTATATATGCAACAAAGTTCCAGGGGACGCTGTCGAGACACTGTGCCACACCCTGGGGTCCAGCCACACTGGCCTTTTTCATGGCCAGTTGAACTGTCTATGTGACATAGGTTTGAACTAGTGCTGCACGATTAATCATATCGTAATCGCGATGTCAGCCTAAGAAATTACATTACAGAAAATGTTGCGATTATATTAAATTAACAAATGCATTCGCGGACGTAACAAGACATTCATTCTAAGAACTGCATGGCCATTTCTTATGTCAAAAATAAAAAATAATCAGTCTCGTGTAGCGCGCGCGCGCTGCTGGTCCATGACTTTCCGCAGCGCAGTGTCGAGACGGGAGAAAATGGATACAGAAGAGACCGACTCTGAACTTGTGCCGAGAAAAAAAATGCAACCTCTGTTATTTGGCGATATTTTGGTTTCAGGATATCCGACACTGAGCAGAAAGAGGTACTGTGCGAAATTGGCAAAACTGAAGTCGCTACATCACATGGCAACACGACAAATTTATATCAGCACCTGAAGCAACACAGAGAAAAGTATGATGAACGCATGGCGGTAAAAGCCAAGAGTAGTAAAGAGACCGAACAAAACAAAGCACAACCCAGCGTGAGCAGAACAAAACAACACATTATTACAGATTGTAAGTCTCAGTAAGTGACGTAGCGAGGTTCAACTTGAAATAACTGCAGTGAAGTTCTTTTTAACCCCTACGGACCTTTGGTCAAGCAGGACGACTGAGACATATATTAGCCTGCAAACATCGTATTTCCCTGACGATTACACCGGAGAGAACATACTGTGGCCGCGAGTTTAAAAGAGGCACTAGCTGCATGGGACCTCTGTAAGGATGGTTTGGTCGCTGTCACAACAGACAACGACACGCACATCGCCAAAGCGGTGGCGCTTAATTACTGGACTAGGTTCCAGTGCTTCGGGCATAGACTTCATTTGGCCATCGGTAAGTTAAATTAATTTAATCATTTTATATTTAAAGCTAGTTAACTGTACGTTAAAGAGGACAGCTATTAACAGATTTAAGAATAAATGGAAATACAGTGTCGAAATCGGTGCATCACAAAGAACACTAGAAATGTCTCATTTAAATAATTTTCATGATTATTAGCATGACTCTAAAATTAATATGTTTAAAGTACACTTTTCTTTCCTTTAATCTTTTCTTCATCATTAGATTATAAATGGTGAGTGATTTGATAAGAATACCAATAAAGTATGTGTTACATACTCCTTAAATGTCCCTGTTTTGGGACAAAATGTAAAAATACAACAAAATAAATGGGTATTTGTTTTATTTATCTGTACTTTTGACTTTTTAATTTTATTTTAAAGTTCAGTAATGTAAAGATGTTACTGTTATTTAATTTTGTACAATTTTGTGTTAATTTTAAAACATTGCTTATTTTTAGTTGCTAGATTGCCCTGTATCTCAGTTGAGAAATTCAAATTTCAGCATTATTAGTAATGTGGGTGCATTTTCCTTGATAACAAACAAGTTGAGTCATACCACTTGTTTATCGTATCGCAATAGTAAATTACAATTTTGACCGTAATAATCGCAATGTGACATTTTTCCCCAAATCGTGCAGCCCTAGTTTGAACATTAGGCCATTTCACTCGTAAGATAAGAGAGTATTACTTTTTTTCTATTATGTCCTTATTTAAATCTGCACCAAAGCAACAATTTAAAATATCAAAAATTCCTTTACAGTTATAAATCAGCTATGTCTTTCCATTATTCTGCCTGATTTTGAACCCAATCAGGTGAAAGTAAGGGACAAAATAGAGATTTCATAAAGTGACACTTCCTGCTGCCAGTTGGTTGCGCTATAACTGAGACACATGGTTGTCATATCATGTGATCAGCTTTCTACTCTTAACATAATCCTAAGGTTCCATGTACATAACTTGATATACACAGAAATTATTAGCCACTTCCTTCCTTTTTTATTAGCCATAATTTTAAAGCAACGCCATGGTTGAACCATTTAAGATATAAAATATCCCTTCACAATTTTGCAACGTGAATGTGTTTAATTCCCCATGAGGGAATATTTCAAATTCCATTGGGTGCATTTTGCAAACAACGCAAAAAAACTGACTTTCTGCGGATTAGACCTAATGACATGCAGCGCTTGTTAAGCTCAATGAAATCTAAATGTATGCCCGGTTTTATTAGTATACGTGCAAGTGTGTATGAGCTATGCAGCAAGATCTTTTTGGGGGGAGCTGTGACGGACGTGTTCCACACACACGTGGTCACTGATATAGTAAACAGTATACACACACACACTATATGCTATACATATATACAACAATTTTGGATTATTATGCATAATATACACACATTCAGTACCTCAGTTATAAACTTGGTCTGCATCTCAAAATCACTCTCAAACTCAAGACTACCATCCAGCACCAGAACTGGAATATTTTTCAGGTGATCAAAGTGAACCCTATAGCAGAAAGACCAAAAAACTACAGTTTTATTGTTCTAATGACATGATTGTTGGTAAGAGTGCTTTCAAACTAGCTATTTACAAATTATCATGCAATTTACATTCATTTTATTGCTTTAAACCATTTCGTTGCCACTAATAACACAATGATAAACCAATACCTGCCAATTAATGGTAAGCAAACTCACCTTGTAGATTTGTTTATAAGCCAGTTGTCATGCTGCTTGTGTAGCGTCTCAAGGTAGTCCAGCTGTATTCCTTGCTCCTCTTCTCTACCTCGGCGGCCGAGACGCTCCATGCAAGTCTATGACAGTTACAGACCATGCTGTGACATTTTCTTTTCAAAACATAAATCAGTTTATCTGCTGGTTTTAGTGAATTACATACAGTATAAATCCTTCAAATGTCTAGCCACATGTCCTTGAGATATTGCACTACCCAGGCTCACAGAATGTCAGAAAGTAAAAGTAATGTTAAGTTTCAGGTCCTGCTTCTAGCGCATCTCTATCTAGTCTGTATTGCTAAATAAGCACAGCTGCGTTCTATGACAAAGGTGAGATTGAATTACAATAAATGCAACAGGAAAGTGTTAAAAACATTACATCAGAAATGATAACCATGTTACAAGTAAAAATGTACTTGCACATGCTCCATTCTAGTGCAAATTCATTTTGTCACTTGAAACATTACTTAGCAGGCATTTTCTAAAATATTTATCCATGCCTTTTAAACATTGACAGTAGTAGCAAAGATTAAAAAAAATATTGTGTTAAGAATGGTCTTCATTTAAATTAACATTGTGATGCAGTTGTTTAAGTGATTGCCATGAAACTGAAGAACTCCAAAAAGCCCAAGAACGAAAAGGGGGTAATTTAGTGCCTAATAAAAGTTATTTACTGTTGCTTATAATAATCAGTAACACATTATGAGGGGCATTCAAGTCAAACGGGACTTTTGATTGTGCAGGATAATAGAACATTGTCATGAGTTAAATCTCACTTTATTTGTTTACATAATCCCTTGCTACATTAATGCACTTATATGTTTACATAATCCCTTGCTACATTAATGCACTTGCTTGGTTAACATCAGGATAGAAAGTTATCTCAGTATGCCAGAGCCGTATGAAATGTTGGCCTCCCAGGAACTCCCATAATGAACCAAACATGTGAAAATGGTTTGGATCAATGTCAGGACTATTCTCCCAGCTGAGTTCATGTTATGTGCAAGTGTTGTTAAATGATTTTGTGCACAGTTCACAGGTCACCTCTGCCACGATTGTCATTCATGGACCTACGGCCTTCTATAAACTTTGCACCACTCAATTGTTTTACTACTGCAAGGAGAGTCCCATCTTACCTGGTTTTACATCTTCATTATACAGTACGTCTTCACCTATTAATGCCTTTTACAAGAAATATTATCCCAAGACCCAAGCTAGTTTGATTTTCGATTAGTGAGCATCAGTCCTGCAAGTGGAAAGGCACTGTTGAAGAAAGACTTTGCAAACCATCAATGAGTAGCTGCAACCTGGCTACTGGGAACACCCAACTAGGAAAGGAATGCAGAGAAAATTTTTCACTGTACAGGACTGTCTAGAATTATTTCTGGCGCTGTGTGTTTTGGTCATCTCCCTAGCTAAAACCTTTTGGCCAATTTTTGTTAAGGTCGACCATGTTCTCACTAGAAATCTGAAAGATACAAAAGCTTCTTCTATAAATAATAATGGAAGTACTTTTCACCAGACATCCACAAACTTTCTAATCGGACATCTCCCATCAGCCTTACACAACAGGGGGCAGAAGCTAATCTTGACCATGGAAAAAAAAACATTATCAACTATAATTTAATGCTTGGTGAAGTTGCATAACAAAATAGACAGTAGAAATCGTAGCTACATTTAATAATAAAAGTGAAAGCATTTCCACACATAATCCGATAAGAACATAAGATCGGACTAAACAGCAGTGTGGCTGGAAGAAAACCACTTGTTACTGAGATTATTAAAACAAAGTTTCACTTTACCTTTCTTTCTTCTTCTTTGTCTTTTCTCTTTCAAGCGTTGCCACAGTGAATCATCTGCCTCCATCTAACCCTATCCTCTCTATTCTCTTCTCTCACACCCTACCAACACGCCTCCTCCTCTCCTTCAACTAACTATAGGACAATTTCCACCCACACCCTGTAGGTCAACAGCACCCGTGGCGGTCATTGTTAACCCGAGCCACAAACAATCTGGTATGGAAGTCCTGTTAATGATTTGCATAATTCATTTTAATGTTGGATGCTCTTCCTGCCACAACCCTCTGCATTTATCTAGGCTTGAAACCGGCACAAGAAGAAACTGGATTGTGGCCCCCTGTGATTGCACTAAAGTTACACTTGCACTATTGGTGGTTTTATAATCTGGGGTTTAGGGTCAGCAATGTTATGTGGCAATAAAATAAAGCCAGTTGACTACTTGAATGTGCTAAATGACTAGTTTAACATCCGTAGAGCTTTCCTTCATTGATGGTATGAGCTAAAGATGGTAGATTAATTTTATAAAGTGAGCAACTTTTTTTGGCCATGCTATGTGCATCTTTTGTAGAAGTAATTACTTGGTTATTTTGCATTTTGTTAATACATATTGTCATTCTAATACTCCATACACAACTTTTATGTTTTAATTATTATTTTTTTTTTTTTTATGGCACTGACCTGTGGAGATGCCCTAAGGTATATGATCCCCTCTAGTTGTACCTTAGAGCCAAACTCCTCAACAAGAAAGGAATGCCAGTCCTGATATACTGCCCACTCTGTGGAGTTTATATTGCCTAGCTCAAACATGTTTTGAGCAAAAATATACCTAAAAATGAAATGGAATATCATCATGAACAACAGAAGTAAGAAATGAGAAAAATCTGAAATTGTTAGTTCACATGAATTCACCTGTCACTGTAGATGGATCGTTCAAACACCTGTACACGAGTACCTCCTGCTTGCAGTAAACATGTAGGAAGTGGCTGCAGCTGCATGTGCAAACGGCTCATACAGGAAAATGTCTGAAAGGTGTAGGACCAGCGTTTTGGATCTTGATACATCATTTGCAGCAGGTTGCTGACTGTTTGCTGGGGAGATGACTCTGGCTACAAGAAAACAGCAAAAACAATAGAAATGTAAAATTCTTTTTTTTTAAAAAAAGATTACAATGAAGGCATCCATTGTGGAATACAGTTGTAAGCAGCGTCTTGAAGGCACTGGTTAACAAGAATTACAAGGTCTTACCTGTCCTATTTGTAAAGATGTCTCTTCAAGGTTTTGCCATCTGCTAACAGGTTCAGGTGTCACATGCCAGTTTCGCCCTGCATTGCTCAGCAACCTTGCAAAAGTGGACTTTCCAACAGCTGAATTTCCGAAATAAATGTATAGCAATATGGGAGAAGTTCAATTAAAATAGTCCATCTTGTTTACTGCATTTATTAGTTTGACTTCATTCAGTCAGATAGTCATGGCTCTAATGGTTATTAGCTGAGGTTTAAAGTCTTTCAGGTCTGCAACAATGACTGCAAAAATATGTCTTTATTTTTGGTTTTGGAGAATATGCTACAGAGAAACCACACTAGTTGTGTCTGGCTGCTGGAATGTGCAGTACAGTGAGAGCAGAGAGGTCACAGAGATTCTGAACAAGAAGGTTGATTAAAATACACAAAGTAAGTTAAGATGTCATACACAATGACCAAAACTTGCAGAACACCACAAATTGTCTTCATCGTTGCAAGTAGGAATATACCATTTAAAACATTTTACAGTGCTTAAGATATATTCTATTCAGTTACGAGTGAAATTATTGCATACCTATGTTGCCCTCAATAGAGATCCTCTTTACACGTGTTCCTGCATCCCGTGTTTGATTAGTTAACTGATGCTGGGGCAAATGTTTTAGGAACCGCCGTGTCTCCATAACTCTGTCTAACCGGGTGTTTATGTTACATATGCCACGAGAGAAGCCGGCTGTGCAAAATACCCGTGAAAACAGCACGCACATTGTCTGGTCAGGGATGTAACGTTTTACCATGCGCATAAAGAGCGCGCAACGGGCAGGCATCGTTTCACTTTAAACCTCGTCCATAGTGAACGCGTTCTGCAACACGGCGTAGCTTAAGACCACAGCGCAGAGCAAGCCGACTCACACAAGAAATCACTGGAAACAAACTCACGCGAGACACGGTCATATTCAATCACGTGGTATATCACTAGCATATCCGGGTCATATTTGTTTTGCTTTACTTTCAAATTAAAAGTATTTATGGAATGTTTGTCTATATAATGATCAGGGGTCCGTTCTTCGTACGTCGCTAACTTAGTTAGCTGGATTTAATTGTTGTGGATTTGTCCTGATCTTGGATTGTTTCGTTCTTCGATGCGCTTCTAGCATTTGTTGTCATAGCAACATATCCGTAAGCTTGAACCTGCTCGGGAGCAGGTTTATTTCATGTAAACAGGATTTAGCCTGCGCTCCTGGCGGGTTATGATTGGTTGAAATGGCGAGGTCACATCTGATTGGTTAAAGAGCACGACTGACCCCCCCCCCCACACACACACACACACACACATAATCGCTATCAAATATTATATATGAACATAAATTCATAGGTTTATTGTTATCAAATATGATATTACTATTATAATAAACCCTAGGCACGAGACAGCCGTCAAGACCATTAATACAAATTCTTGTATAATGTTTATTTTGTAACATTTATTTTTCAGTGGTTTGTCATAAAAATATGCAAATAAATATTTATATATATCAAAAATAAATATTTTATAATGATAAATTGGACGAAACTAATTTTATTATAAAATAAACAATATAAAAGTATAGCTACATAATATTTCTATTTTTTCATATACAACATATTTATTTTCATATTGCTTATTTTACTTTATTGTCTTATGTAATTTGTAAACCATTAACCTATGAATTTATGTTCTAATATAATATTTGATAGCGATTATGTGGGGGGGGGGGGGGATCCATGGCAGGGGGGCATTTCAGCGCATAACACGTGTTACAAAAAAAAGTTGAGCCGCTCATTTTCCATTTCGTCAACCAATCAAAGGGCTTGTGATCAGTGTTTCTACTGTCGATGCATATCGCCCTTTAAACCAACGCACGAGCGCGCAATAATCCTAGACAATTCAATCCAGCTATACTAATCATCAACAACAGGTGAGCTCGATGAACCGAATAAGCCGGATCGTAGTTAGCACGATGATCTAATCTTAGATGTGTCAGTTTATCTCGGATGTGTCAAGCGACGTACGAAGAACGGACCCCAGGTCTCGCTTATTTAAGCGGTGTCTCAAAGAATCTCCGACGTGTGGGAACATATTCCCTAAAGATCGTTCCGTCAGTTTAATTTCCGCGCTCTCACTAACCATGTCGTGTAATAAAAACTTATTAAGCCTATAAAAATCATGTTTCAGCATTTGAATTATTCCCAAAATAACTTTAATAAAATCGTAAGCATATTAAAAAAGGTCAAACATGAAATGCAATGACTGAAAACAGAAAATCAGAAATTCATAAATTCATATGAACAGTTACACAAAAAAGCCTTATTACATTTACCAAAACAACAATAATAATAATAATAATAATAATAATAATAATAATATAAAAAATAATGAGATGTCAGCTTAATTGCCTAATGAAGGTCAGGCCTATTTAAGCAGTACTAAGTGAGACTGTATGTACAGGTATGTAGATTGGCAATAACTCCATACATTGCCAGTGGAGGGATTTAGCTCTGAATTTGACATTGTTCATCAACTCATATATTGACAATATAAAGATTAAATTAATGCTTTGCCAGAAAAAAATATTCAATATCACTAAATCCACTCTCTGTGTTCAGATGATCTGTAACAGGAACTGCCAAATTACTAATGTTGAGGCAAAACAGCCAGGCTCTGTCCATGACTCCAGGATCTTTCGAGCATCCTCACTGGCACACAGGTTTGCAGAAGGCAAGAGAACATTTTAAGCAAGGGTTTTTACATCACAAGCATTTTCATGGAAACTAGTGATCGTAATTTTAAAAGAGAAATAGTTGTAACAGTCAGTAGGCACACATAACTTTATAGGTATATATAAGTATATACATATATATAAGTATATATATATATATATATATATATATATATATATATATAAATATGGGGGGGCGGGGGTCTTGAACTGTAGGAGTGTCACAGCATATGTAATTGATACCTTCTTTTGCAGGGGAGTTTAATGGAGTCCTGGTTGGGGATAGGCGTTATGCCTGCCAGGTTCGAAATTCGTACACATTTCACAAATATTGAAAGGCAAGTTAAGGTTAACACAGCTCTCACTGCTTTAACCCTTGCAGATTCCAGTACCTGAAGGGCCTTAGAGTAAGGCCGGACCGAGCATACAACATTGTGGGTGCCTGTGCTGTGCTACACAATATAGCAACCATACGCCGGGAGAAACTGCCCACAGTGTTGGTGGAGGTGCAGTGGGAAGACATACTAGCTCTTGAGGAAAGAGTGGAAGGACGGACTGTAAGGGACCTTTACAGGGACAGTTATTTTATGTAAAGCCACTGGTGACCATTGAGCCCCCAACCCCCAGCTCATGTAGTGGTGGATAAATAAAACACATGCTCAAAATGGACACTATTTCCTTTATTCACATTCTTCAGAACAGAGAGCATTTCAGAACTAGAGATGGTCTAATTAGTAACTTAAAAAAAAAAAAACATTAACATAACCTCTTCATGTAAAATACACTTTCCCAATAAATAAATAAATAATAATTTAAACAAGTTGGAATACTTTATTCAAGGTGCAAAAATATGTCCGTGTATTAAATCACCAGCTGGTGGTGCCGTTTCACAACTCTGCCTCCTGCCGTCGCTTTTCTGAAGCTGTCCAATTACTCCGGACACATTCAGAACAGACATGTCAATCATCCTTTTCTTGGAGCTGTGGAAAAAAAGACAACAGAAAATAAAAACCCAGTTTGAACCATGTACTATTGCATTGTTACAATGTATACTTATCTCAGTCTGTAGTTTCTTGATCTCCAACTTCGTTTTCTGTATGAGAAGCTTTTTGTATTCTATATCTAGCTTTTCTCTTTCAATCGACAGGAGCAGCTTCTGCTTGTAAATGGCTCGTACATCCTGTGACTAAGATAACACATTAAAAAGATGCCAAGTATGTTGCTGGTAATAATAAAAAAATTTGAATTTGATTTGGTAATAATAGGTAGTTACTCATTTCACTCTTTGCTGACAGGGATGGTGGTGTGGGCACATCCTGCAACAAGGTTTACTGTTAATAAAACAGTTCTTCAGATTGCACACATATGCAAACCATTTCACATTTGGGCTTACCTCCTGAAAATCAGTGTCTGCAGACACTGTCTCTTCATCAACAGCCCTGGATGTACTGGGGCCATCAAACTGCAAAACTAAATCTGTTAAAGCAAGAGAAGATAGCATGGCAGAATAGCCTGTAAACCAAAACCATGACTAACTTACACATGGGTCAGGAGTGTCTTGCACAAATGTAGCTGGGGATCAAGCAGAATTACATCATCTCTCACTGCATAGATGGGCATACCGTCACACTGTAACCATGATACACTTGTAACGTTTACATAACTTACGCATTAAGTCTGTCCGCAATCTTTTGCCAAGCCTTTACCCTGGCTTCATTTATAGCAACGGTATTCCATTTTTTATTTATTGTGTCTAAGTATTCCTTATACAACTCCAAGAGCAGCGTTTGCTCAGCAGCGGAGAAAAAAACTGTCCGCGTTTTACCTGTCTGGCTCATTTCGGATCTATGTTTCGGTTATCCATTCATTTGGCCTTTTTAAAGATCGCGGGCGCGCGCACAAAGTGAGACTATGCAAGCCTGCCTTGAATAAGCCTCGATTAGTTACAGCTGAGCTACGTTTGAGGAACGACATGAGGCTTAATTTGGAGATGCCGCTAAATCTAAGTCTCACTTTTGCGCGGAAGTCTGACTTCATTTAGCTACTTTCATGGAATACCCCCTAGGTCAGTGTGTTTGCGCTTGTGTTGATTAGTCAGTCCAGTCTCAATTGTGTGTGTATTTTTTTTGTGTTTTTCCAATTTTCTCCCCAATATTAGTCGTAGTCAATTCATCCCCATAGCACATTAAGGCTACTACCACCACTCAGTCGGGAGGGCGAAGATTATCCCGTGTTTCCTCCGAACCACGTGATGTCAGCCGACAGCATCTTTTCGAACTGCTTGCTCACGCACCATTAGGGGCGGAGTAACACACTCGGAGGAAAGTGCTAGCCGCTTCTTTCGCGTGCGCGAGCTCACAGACGCCCCTGATTGGCTGTAGAACCGTGATTAATGTGGGAGCGCAAGTACCTCTCATCCATCCCCCCTGAGACAGCTCGGCCAATCAGCTCTCTCTAGACCTCCGGCTGTGAGAGGAAAACAGCATCACCCGGGGTTCGAACCCCTGCATGTCTTCTCGAAAACTCTCCAATATACAGTAATAACACACATTATCTGTTGTTTCAGAACTGCCAGTACATAAGGGCAACCATGCTTGATTTCAATATGTACTTAATAAAACTTTAGCTGGATATGGTTGTACTCAAAAGCTACGAGTGTTATTGCTATGGCAACAAATGCAAGAAATCGAAGAACCAAACAATCGAGTTACCGACATACAAAGAACGGACTCCAGATTGATTTGCAGCAAAAGATTCCTTCTCTAAGACCATACATCTTGCCCTGAACAAACCTGAATGCTCCAGACAAGCAAACTGCTCTCCACATCTGCTGTTGATCAATTAATCAGGGGTTGATGATTAGCAGCATCTGGATGCGAATTCATCTTTCAACACAATTATCTTCAAGAATTTACTCTTCACTTGCTGTTTAACACATCATACCCTTAAACAATAATGAGTGTTAATGTAATGTAATGAGTCGATGTCATTCACATCAGCTGTCATTGGTTTTAATGTTATGTTATTGGAGTTTATACAACAGTTAGGTCCAACCGAGAAATCTAGTTACATGTGAGTTGTAAGTGTTGATAAACAAATAGTATCAGCACTTGACAACTTAACTATATTAAACCATTAAAATAACAATTAATTACACTAACTGTTGGTCGCTACCATAGGTGAAAGTAGGTGGATACTAAGTACGAACCAACTGCTTGCTAAAACCGACATTCAAAAACAAGCAAAAGAAGCATTTTCTGCAAGAACACATATGCTAAGCTTATGTCAAATAAAAGCCATGTTCTTTTATTTACAGCTACAAAGCTAGCTAGCTTCTAACACAAGGCTGAATCCCAAATCACTTGCCAACCTCTGATCAACAAGATCCTACCTGGTGTGTGGGATAAGGGATTGTATATCCTAGTGCACTAGCTTTCCATTTAACCCTATTTGGGATTTAACCCTGGAACCTAGAAGTAAATGGAGATTATTTTCTAAGCTAGAATAAATTGGAATATAAAGAGAAATTTAGGAGATTTACAGAACTGTCCACCACCTTCATGTTTTATTCTCCTGACCTTTTGGTCACGTAATACCAGTAAAAATGTAAAACTACTTTTGGACCTGTTAATTAGGACTGATGGTTACATCGTTCATTGCTAACTGTCCATCAGTCTCAGTTAGTTAGCAGATGTAGAAGGATATGTATCAGCAGAGCAAAATAACCAATTAAATAAACAAATAAATTATAATTTGTTGATAAGAAATACTGTTTGTCAAGAAAGAATGTGATATTTCTTAAGTATAATGTTTTTTTCCTTCACATGTAAATAGTCAACATCTTGATGATTTCAAAGCTGAATAATATGTTGGGAATTTTCTTTTTTTAATGGCACGAAAGCTTAAACATAAATTTGAAAAGCCCCTCAAATGTATCTGAATTCAGTGTTTATTTCCTTAAAATAACATGGTACTATTTAGCAAGGATAATTAACTGGCATTAAAGTTCAAAACCATTAAAATGTAAAAGAATTTTAAGGTGTAACATTTAATAATAATAATAATACATTTTATTTAACGGCGCCTTTCATGGCACTCAAAAGACACCTTACAGTCAACGTATAAGTACAATGGTTTAAAAACAAAACAGACAAAAAAATGCATTACATAAAAGCGACGAGATTTAAAAACTGGGAGACTTGAACTGTTGCGGACCTCGACAGGAAGACGGTTCCATAAAAAAGGTGCCGCATAACCAAAAGCTTGAGACCCCATAGAAACTGTCCGTGTATGCGGACGAACGAGTGTAATTGCAGAAGCTGACCTTAAATCACGCGATGGGATATATATATATATATATATATATATATATATATATATATATCGAGAAGGTCCAAAAGATATGCAGGTGCCAAGTTGTTTAGTGCTTTGTAGGTTAAAAGTAGCATTTTAAAATCTGCACAGTATTTAACAGGGAGCCAGTGCAGATTTTGCAAAACGGGAGTAATGTGTTGAAAACTAGAAGTTTTGAATATAACATGAGCAGCAGCATTTTGTACCAATTGTAATTCATGAAGGAAGCCCATAAAATAAAGCATTGCAATAATCAATTCTAGATGTAACAAGAGCATGCACAAGAATAGCCGTACTCTTCGTTGAAAGAGCGGGACGTAAACGGTTGATATTCCTAATATGGAAGAATACAGAGCAGGTAACACTATTAATATGGGCTTCGAATGACAGTGTTTGATCAAAGATGACTCCCAAGCTTTTGATCTGGTTGGACAGAGGAACATTAAGATTGTCAATTAAAAATGTTTGCCTTTCCTAATGTTGTGCCCACAAAAAGAATTTCAGTTTTACTATTGTTCAGTTTTGTCACTCAGCCCTGGTCACCGAAGCAGTTAATCCGTACACTGGTATAAATGCAGTTGCATGGTCAGGTTGGCCCGTTTCCTTGTTTCTCCATGACTAATCAAGCACACAAAAGTCTTTGGAATTGGATCTTATTGTTAAAATTGCATTTGTTAGCTGTTCCCTTTAACTCTCAACATGAGGTATAAAAAGGTGTCTATGCAACTGAAGGAGGCAAGCATTAGGCTGAAAAACAAAATCAACCCATCAAAGATATAGCAAAAGCTTTGGGAGTGGCCATACAACATTTTGGAACATTCTTTAAAAGAAGAAATTAACTGGCAAGCTCAGCATTAGCATAAGGCCTGAAAACCATCTTAAGTGGATGACTGCAAAATCTTGTCCATGATGAATAACTCTTTCATTGCATCACTCAAATACACTATTGAGAAGTCTACAGTAAAAATATGGCTTTATAAATTTATTTAAATTCAATAGAATTGCTATTATTTAATCATTGTTATTATTTCAGGTTGAAGCCCACATTTCTGCCTGTCTTTCTGTACATCACTACTGCCTAACGTTTTTATACAAAAAAATAAAATTGAGTTGAAAGGTTGAGTATCTTATGACTTGTACTTTCGTCCTCAGCCAAATACAATTCCTGTTGAAAATAGTTTATTACACATGGCACATGATATTCACAACCTCACTTCTACTAAACATTTTGATTTGAGCAGTTGTAAGTCTGGGTATTTTACATGCCCTTACCTCAGACTGATGCAGATATGTTAGCTCTAGCAACCTTTGTTTTATTTCATAGTGGCGCTTCACATTACTGCTTTATCACCACAGTTTCGAGAGAAACTGGATGTAAATTTTTGGCCGGTAGAATAAACTTACAATGATCTGTTTATACAATTTAGAAGATTCAGTTTTGAAAAATTGCATACCTTTTTTGGAGGGTAAGCCATGCTGTATAGCGTGTTTGTTTAGGATTTGGGCACTTTGTAGGGATACTGCGGTCTTTTCTGTACTGTATTCATCCAAGAAACAATGGCTGCTGTGAGGTAATCTGACACAAAACTGCTCATTACATCCTTTCTACTGAACATTTTGATTTATTTTATGGTGCATATTTCACTTTAGGCAAATAGTAACCAGCAACGTTTTAATAAATTCTGTCAAGCCAGTAGTGCGTGATGCAGAAACAAATTTGACTGAACAGACATACAGAGATTTTTTGACATTGGTTTTAAAGGGGTCATACAGGCCTACATGCACTTTTTTAAGCTGTTTGGACTGAACTGTGTGTTAGGAGAGTGCGTACACAACCACTCTACGATGATAAAGAGCCACCCAGTGGTTTTCTTTTCATTTATTACAATAACATGCCCCTTCTGAAATAAGGCCACTCGCAAATGCCTGTTGATGTGACGCCACACCACAAGAGGCCGCTCCTACACTAGTTGATTGACACTGTTTTTTTAGCAAAGACCCGCCAAGAGTGAGAAGAAGCTGTCGGCCATTGTTTTTCGCCGCTGGAGCAAAATGTCGCCTAAGTGAGTGTTGTGTACAGTTGTTGGGTGTAATAGCGAACACAGCAGTCGTCATTCACTACCTAGGGTTAGTGACCTAGGGCAGAGGTCATGAGCATTTAAATTAGCATGTACTGAAACAGGTTGCTGAGAACAGAGCTAGTTTTTACCAGGTAAAAGTAGTGTTTTTTTACACAATCCTTTTTAATTTTTAATTAACGCATAATACAAACTTTTCATTAGGACCCTAAAGATCATATTAACATTTAATGAAAAATGGGATGTGTAGGACCTTTAAGTCCTCCAATGTACTATATGAAATGTAAAAATATAACTAAAAGATAGAGTTCTAACCAATGTCCAAACAAAACCTCTCTTTTATATAGATTTAGACTAGAACTATCAGTTCGTCCTTGAAGGTCACAGTGAGGAGGAAAAAAAAACTCAGTGAAATGACTAAAGGAATAAACCTTGAGAAGAACCAGACTCGATAGGAAACTTATCCTTATTTTTAAAGTAAATACAGATGCTTCACAAGATGCTTCACAGGTAACACTCAAGAACAGAAAAACTGGGTTAGACTATACTAGAAAAAAAGTGCCAGATTCTTTTAACTGATTTAAAAAAATATTTGTCCTATAATTAGGGGAAGAGAAAAGTACAGCATAGAGAGAAAGAAAAGACCAATTTATGATCCAAAGCATACCACATCACTTTCAAAAATGGGGGAGGCAGTGTTATGTCATAAGCCTATAAAGATGTCAATAGAATCAGTCACCAGTGTTTACTGCTGACCTGACTGCTGATAAAAGGAGCAGGATGATTTAAAGGGTAATACACTTTGGTGAGATTCAAACAAATGCTGCAAAACTGCTAATAATCTGCTTCATATTGCAGACAAATCATGATCCAAAACATACAATGAAAGGCACACAAGGCAAAGACATGTCCAGATCAGTCTGCCAATAGAGCATGCTTTGTACTTATTAAAGACAGAACTGAAGACAGTAAAGGCCCAGCAAAGCATCTCAAGGGAGGAACTTGGGTCATGTCCATGGGTTTCTGGTCTGAAGTCATGGTCTGCAAATGATTTTCATTGTAGTATTAAAGATAAGACTAAAGTTTGTAACTTTCTTAGTTTCTCCTATAATTTATGAGCCCCCTAAATTTAATTGCTGTAAATAGTGAATGGTTAATGTGACACTAGTGTTGATCATTTCAAATTCAATGTAGTGGTATACAGAGGGCAAATGCCCAAAAGCTTATCGTTTCCAGTGAAAATAAAATGAAATTTGTGGACTTAACCGTAGGGGTTTAATGTTCATACACAGAGTTTAAAGTTTATAGACTCAAAATAATGTACCAATAAGAAAATACAAAATGTAACATTAGTAATATGTCTAAAAATATGGTTTAATTAAAAAAAAAAAAAAAAAAAAAAACTGTTCTTGGTGGTCTTTTCGGGTGCTCCCAGCAAGGGGTCGCCACAGCAGACCATCCAGTCCGCATACACAAGCTTAACCCAATTATTACGCTGGATGCCCTTCCTCATGCAACCCTCCCATTTTACCCGCGCTTGAGACCAGCACTACATCCAGTGGCTGGGGTTTGGGCACTGGCTGGTAATTGAACCCAGGGATTCTGCATGGCAGGTCAAACACCCACCACTGAGCAACCAGTTCCCCTTTATAATTAGAAAAAAAAAATTCTATATCTTTTCTTTTACTAGTATCACATTTTGACACTGTGAAAACATTCTCTTATCCATAGAGAAACAGCAGGTAAACCCAGAAGGTATCTACATGTATTTTTTAAAGGAGTGTATTTTCCTTTAATGCTTTTAATGCTATTATCAATAAAAATGCTGTTAAGACTATCATTTACAATAGAAACATCCTCTGATAATAAGGACTCTAAACAGACAACAAAGAATGTAAACTATGAATTTTTGAGATTGTGTCCCTTCTTGATCGAAAAAATAGTCATAATTTATAAGAAAACAGCTCAAAACAGAGGTTAAAAGATAAGAAATACTAAACTAGTACAGTGGAACCTTGGATTGAGAGTAACGCAGTTTCCGAGTGTTCCGCAAGACGAGCAAAGATTTTTTAAATAAATTTTGACTTGAAAAGAGTAAGTCTTGGTTTACGAGTATTATGTATCACGCATGTGCTTCTTGTTTTGATGCCAAGCGTCACGTCATCACAACTGAGCCAATGGTTTTTCTCTCTTGTGCTGCGGAATTGTGGGTAATCGTCTCCCCTGCTGGGTCTTAGTGCACGTCTCTCACTGGTATAATTAACATCAGTGCACGCTTGTACTGTTTACTATAACACTGTGACCACGTGTGTGCGCATGTAAAACATATTTTATTTTGTGTTTGTAAGCTCGTGTGTACAGCACGCGTGTACTGTTTCTTATAACACGTGTGCACGCGTGTAAAGCAAAAGAAAGTCTCATTAGAGAGGTTAAATATCAATTTTCTCCCACTCTCTCGTTGTGTGCGCGTGCCGTAATTTGACATCGTGCCCCTTTACACACACACTCTTGCAATCGACATCCAAGGTTCCACTGTAATCACTTTTAAATTCAAGAATTTTATGTTGTTTTTTCTTTTACTTTTTAAAGTTTTCATTTATACTGCAAGTCCTGTCAAGATCATTTCAATTGTTATACTTATAAATCAAAGTCTAATACTGTTGCAAATACAGTTTTAATTATCTTTTAAAAAAATTGTCCTGAAAAGATCTGCATAACATACAAAAAAAAAAAAAAAAAAGAAATTTAGGTTTTCAATGCTTCATATACATGAAAAATGCTTCATATTACATGAAAAAATATATTTGGTCATAGTTAAAATAAGAAGGAATCTCCATTTTGTACACAAATCAAATCTTGTAGACAGTAACATTACTGTTTTAGTCTAAAGTTTAAGACAAAAATTGCTGACTGACAGTATGTCCATTTTGGCTTTTAAAAGAATGTTAGACCCTAGCAAGTAGACAAATATGATACCAATAACATTTTACTTCAGCTATCTTCAATAAAAAAGTAAAAGACATGTTGTATTATTTTCCCTATTATACAAAAGAATTAAAATAAAATGCTTGAATATAACCCTATAAGAAACATTTAAAACATAAATCTGCCTGCAGGTTCTATCTGGTTTCTATTTCTTATCTACTTGTCCAACATCTGTACTGTTCATACAACCCAAATAAAAAAAGCCTGACAAAAAACAAAGCCAAAAACCAGCTCATCCTAAAATGCACAGGTAAATAAACACTGTAATTCTACAGTTAGCACATATACTTCTATTCCTAAACTATAATGACTGTGGTTTAAAAATTCTCTGAACAAAAGAAGAAAAATCTCAGTGATATATGTTTGTATGTTTTTATCTGTCCTTGGTGCCTAGTTTCTCGATAAGTTCCTGCAGAGGAACCAGTTCTCTGCGGTCAATCAGGTTGAATTCCTGTCCAAATGCATGCAAACAAAAAGGAAGAGGAAACAAATGAAATTAATACAGTGAAAAGATTTACTGTCAGATACATCACTTATGGATCATTATCTAATATGAGAAATTGCCAGATGTTGGTGTTCAGCAAAGTATGATTGTGTTCATAAAGTATGATTTTAAAAAGTATGCTGATTAGAAATCCTCAGCCAAGCCCTATTACCTGCACAAAGAAAATGAAATGTTTGAAGGAAGTATTGAGATGGGCCTCTTCCTGTAGCTGCATAACAGAGTCAAAGTGCTGGTGGTAAATATGAGCATAGACTCTAAATAAACGCTTCAGAATAGTTTTAGCCACTGACATGAAGTTTTTTGGGAAAGGCACACCTGGAAAGAAGGGGAAAAATCATTTGTAATTAAATGATACAATGTTATTTAATTCTAGGTGTATATACATTGTCTACATTGTAGGTAACTGTAGAGCACTGTTAAGTTCCAAAAACGAACTATAAAGACCACCACCATAACAAACAGCTGTCCATGAAGGTCACACATTAAATATCCTCTCTGAGGCAAACTACAGAGAACTACATATATTGTCTGGCCGAAAAAGGTGCCGCACAATAATATTTCGTTCAATCATCCTCAGCTTTTATTGTGGTGTGAAATGTGGTGGCCAATTCATGTGTAAAATGATCCCTCATGCTCTCTTTCACAATATGATATATGAACTCCATAGTCGCAATAATACAATTATTCAGTACAATCGTACAGTCAGCTGATTTCATTTTATTGCCCATAATGTTGCTGAACGTATACCTAGCCAACTGAAGCAACCCCAAATATGCTCAAAATATGCCTACCTAGTAGTTAGTGCTAAGTCATAAGTCATGCTTCTTACATGCAGCTTTCCAGAATGGTAGGTGGTAAATTATTTTAAAATATATATTTTAATTGCTTAATTATTTTATAAGCAGAACAAGAAGGTCAGTAGTCATAATCAATCAGTTGGTAACGTAAACACCCCGCCCCCTAGCATTGATTATTTTCCTTATAAGCTCACACTATTACATTAACCTATCCATTTACACACTATATACTGTATATTCTCTACTTATCTAACATAATGCTAACCAATTTTGGAAGGAAACAATGTTTCATCATCCAGCTGATCTTGGACCCAAGTCATCAAGTAGTCAATGTATTTGGGAGCTGAGCATTTGATTGGTTTCTTTATGTTGGTACCATCAGCCCAGTGATATTCATACCTGCAGAATAACAAAGAGATTTTGTAAGTCATTAAGTTGTATTTGTAAAGAAAGTAATAAAATGTAAGATGTCTGCCTACTTGGGCCCTGCAGACATGACAGGGCAGTTGGTTTCAGTGCAGAATTCAGTGATGGTCCCATATAGCATGTTGATCTGATTGAAGAAGTCGACAGCTAAAATATAACCGAAATATAAGTAATTATTAGCAAGGACAAGACACAAATCAAACTCTCTGAAAATCTGAAAAACTGATTTCAATAAAAGCCCTTCCATCACCCTTACTATGTCAGACCTGAAAACATAAAATAAACATCGTCATTATTCACAATACAAGGGATAGCTTAAAGTTGACTGAGATGAATTAAGTGCATCACAGTCTCATACATTTTTAAAGCCTTTTCTCAAATGCAAAAACAAAAAGGTATTTCAAATAATAAAGTATCAAAAAAACTAAGGCACATTAAAATAAATAATTTAGTGCTGTCAATCGATTAAAAAAATTAACTAATTAATCGCACATTTTTTTGCAATTAATCGTGATTAATCACAATTAAAAGACTGAAACTTTTTGGATATGTAAATGTAAATAATTAATGTAAACTCAAGAAAATGAAACTATTTAAATTCAAATATGACTGTTTATTGGAATTTTTGTTTAACTTGTAACACAGATTTTCTCATGTAAACAACATACCTGCAATAAACCATCAATATTTTCCAAATTAACTGTTGGCTTGAAAGCCATATTTATTACAGAAATAAAAACACAGGTATGTGCCATTTGTGTCATTTGAATTTCAAAACAATCAATGCAATTTACATTGGCGAGGCCCTGTAGAGATTGTTTCGGTGGGGTGTTTTGCTTTTAAGTGATATGTCAAAGACGAATTACTTCTCTGGTATTTAAATTCGGCTTTGCAAAATGTACAGATTACTTTTGTTTTATCCACAGAACCATCCGGCCGAGTTTTATACTGAAACTTTCCGTCTAAAAGTCCTTCCTTGGTCTTATCCATACTTCTTTGCACGTTGAACACACGTCGGCCACAACAGGAAATAAAAAAAACTGCAACCGCGTTAATTGCGTTAATTTTTTTAATGCGTTAAATATTTCAAAATTAATCGCATGCGTTAACGCACTAATTTTGACAGCACTAAAATAATTATAAATTAAAAAAAACACCATGTTGTGCAATTTAACTTTCAGAACCAAAAGTTTCTAAATTTACAGCTCAGGTATAACAAGCCTTTACTGACAATTTTTGTCATTTTCTCTTGCTAGTTTCTTCTTCTCTTGGCTTTCTGATATTTTATCTTTGTCTGCTCAGGTGTGAATCACTGCATTAGTAATGATAGTTACACGCCTTCTCGCATAGAGCCTTTACACTCAAAAAGTGACTTAAAAAATGTTAATCACTATATTGTTTTTTTTTTGTAAGCAAGTAAAAAAGATCATTTTCACATCATTTTGAAGCAAAAAGACTAGTCCACCAGCCCAGTTCTCAAAAAGTCTTGTGAACAAATGTGAATAAAAGCTACTTTTATTTTCACAAAACTTACTAACCATGCATAATATTTTTTTCCTAATAAATGCAAACACATACATTCATTTTGGTCACGTATTATTGTAGAACAGTTTGTGCTGAATACAAGAAAAATACAGGTTGGTCAATAAAATATTATAAGTAGCTGAAAAAAGCACAAATGTCAGAGCATGTCCAAACATCTCAAGGGCCCCAAAATCACCCCGGACCTCAGAGGGTTAATGATCCAAACGAATCTGGATTCAAAGTGGCACATTCCACAGAGACTGCCCTTCTGTCAGTCACTGAGAAGCTCCATGCTGCTAGATCTGCCAAACTGTCATCTGTCCTCATCCTCCTGGACCTGTCAGCTGCATTTGACACAGTGAACCACAAGATTCTATTATCTATTCTTACAAGCCTTGGAATTTGTGGAACAGCGTGGCAATGGTTTGCTTCTTACCTAGAAGATAGGTCATATGAGGTAACATGGAAGGGATCTACATCTGCCCCACGTAGACTCTCTACTGGTGTCCCGCAGGGCTCAGTACTTGGTCCTCTTCTGTTCTCCCTCTATACCCGGTCTCTTGGTAAGGTCATATCATTGCATGGATTCTCATACCACTGTTATGCAGACGACACCCAACTTGTTCTCTCCTTTCCTCCCTCTGACACTCAGGTTTTCACCCGGTCCTCAGCATGTCTGGCAGACATCTCATTCTGGATGGCTGCTCATCAGCTGAAGCTCAATCTCAGTAAAACCGAACTGTTGTTTATCCCTTGTGACTCATCCCCAGGTCAAGCCCTTGTGATATCCCTGGACAACAAACAAATCACTCTTTCAGCCACCGCCCGCAATCTTGGGGTAACCGTGGACAATCATTTGTCATTTTCCCCACACATCGCTAACCTTACTCGCTCCTGTCGATTTCTTCTTTACAATATCAGAAGAATTCGCCCATTTCTTTCTTCACAGGCTACTCAGGTGCTTGTTCAGTCCCTTGTTATTTCAAGACTGGACTACTGCAACTCACTCCTGGCAGGCCTGCCTCTGTCCACGATTCGTCCTCTGCAAATGATCCAAAATGCAGCAGCACGTCTCGTTTTTAACCTTCCCAAGTTCCCCCACACCACCCCACTCCTCCGCTCCCTACACTGGCTTCCTGTAGCTGCCCGCATCAAATTCAAAACACTGATGCTTGCCTACAAAGCTAAAAATGGCCCAGCACCCACTTACCTCTCTGCGCCAATTACACCATGCACTGCATCACGTTCCCTCCGATCCTCCAGCACTGCTCGCCTCATCCCACCATCTGGTAGGACTGTGCAATTAATCGAATTTTGATTTCGGGTCTCAACGATCACAAAAATTATGTAATCGATAAACGATTATTCACTTTTTTTAAAGTTTTTTTGACCTGCCCTTCCAGAAGCCCGAACTCTCTCACTCTATACTGTCAGCGAAGAAGTTGCATATGTGGTATCTGATCGCAATTAAAAATCAGCGCAAGTGAACATGGTAGAAAAAGAGCAGCCACAGAAGTCTAAAATTTAAACACAGACCGACATATGACCAACTAATAAAGAAACAGAAAGAACGACGAACAACCCCCACAACATTCTCGGCAACTCAGTCATCCATTAAAGACACGCTCTTCAGTGCAACTCCATATCCATCCAGCTCAGTAAGGCACAAAAAAAATGACAGATGCTGTTGCATACTTTTTAGCCAAAGACATGTGCCCCATTAGCACGGTTGAGAACGAAGGATTCAGGAAAATGATAAATACTTTGAACAAGCGTTATGCTTTGCCATCTCGACACTATTAATAATAATTACTTTTTTTTTTATAATTTATTAATTATTTTATTTAATATTTATATTTTATTTATTACTTGTTTTCAAAAGATTGTGAAAGTGCACTACATTGTTGATCTTGTTTGCCTTTATCTGTTTTATCTGTCTTAATCTGTTTAAGGAGAATTCACTGTTCTGTTCAATAAATGCAACATATTTCCAAAGTCATTAAGTAATCGTGTAAAATAATCATGATTTCAATCATGACCAAGATAATCATAATTATGATTTTTTTCCATAATCGAGCAGCTCTAAGTCCTGGCATGGAAAAAAGACGGTAGCTTAAGAACTTGCACGGATTTCTGGTGGCTGAATGCTATGAATGAAAGTTATTTTACTTTTAGTCAGCTTTTATGAAAGGAAGAAATATACATAATCATATTGATAATCAATCATAATCAGATTGATTCTTGATATGATTGATTATCGTCACTTAATCAAGACTGAAAGTTTGGTGTTGTTTTTGGACTTTTATAAGGCCTGTTGAACATTCCTTTTTGCTTAAAGCCTTACATTACCTGGGTTTTGGTGTAACATTTTGTAATGTGATCAAAATGTTTTATAGCAACATCTATAGCTACGTTTCTCTTAACCCTGGAATGACGCCTAGGTTTGAGGTGCAGCGAGGTATTCGCCAGGGATGCCCTATTTCTCCTAAACTGTTCATCCTGACCACTCAATTGCTGGCGCTGATCATCCAGAATGACCCTGATCTGCAAGGTATAAACATTTTTGCTAAAGAATTCAAACTAAGTCAATTTGCCGATGATACAGCTCTGTTTTTAACAGACAAATCCATGGTAGTTAATAGGGGTGCGCCGAGACGCTTTCCCTCCGAGACGAGACACGAGACTTAAAGAAATCCTCAATGTTTAAATATATAGCAAATATAGCATTTTATTTAACTGAAAAACACAAAATGCAAAAAAATGCATGTCCATTTTAAAATTAACTTTATGAAATAAACCTTCTATTTTGATGAATGATATGCAGTAATAACATGTACAGTAAACACTGCAAAATATGTTGCCACAAACTGACAGGCAATTAATTGCACAATAAAATTAAATACTATAAATAAAAAGAAATAATAAACAACACAAATATCCTTTTTTACGTCCAATTAACCATAATTAGTGTAACTATCAAAGTAGTGCTGTCTTAAAACTCAGAGTGCAAAACAATAAACAAAATTTTCTTAAGCATGGAAAAAGCTAAGACCTAGGTAATGAGGTAATGACCTATACAGAACAGCCTAAGAGATGGTCATGTTCTTTTTTAAGAATAAGGATGTTCCAACACAGAAAATGGTCTAATTTTGGCTGCAATGAAAACGCCGATGTCTCTTGTTATTGCCGTGGCTTTTGCATTGTATGGTGAAAGTTTAGCTGCAAAGGCATTTGTTATGCTTGTTTGCCCTTTCATGCGAACTGAATTTCTTTCGGTTTTCTTCACAGGCGCAGCTTTTAGTAACGACTCGTCGTCACACTCCTAGTAGTTAAGGCTCTCAACACTATCTCATCCTCTTCCAGGCTTCAGGACTGTGTCTGAATTTAAAAAAATGTGAACTGTAACCTATTCACATATGTTCTGATTTAAATATAGCTTCAATAAGAGTAGAACCAAAAGTGAAGTATTTAGGTATAGTGATATCTAAAAACATGATTAAAAGAGAAGACACCAACATCTGCAGTCGTATTGTTAACATGAAGAGATCTCTTGGTCGTTGGCTGACTAGGAATATCACTTTATTCGGTAGAGTCATCCTTTCCGAGGCTGAAGGTCTTTCTAAATTAATTTATCCTTGTCACACTCACTATGTTTCTCCCCAAAACATTAAGAAAGCCAACTCAGTTATTTTTCAATTCCTGTGGAAAAATAAAACTCACTATATTAAAAGATCACAATTGGTGAAAGATTATGTTAAGGGTGGTGCTAGAGCTTTGGACTTTGAATAATTGGTAGGAACTTTTAAGATTAACTGGCTTAGAGCTTGTTTATTTTAATCTAATTCCATGTGGTTTTATACCTGATCAATATTTAAGGACTTAGGAGAAATTTATTTTTTATTAAAATGTGACTTTGAGATCAGCAAAGATCCTTTCTTTCTGGAAAATTATATTTACACACTTCTTCTCTCCCCACATGTCAACACTATGGAACAATAGAGTGATAACTCTTGTTGTGTCTCTGCCTCTGTGTGCAGGTGAGGAGACATTGGAGCTGCACTCGGTGGATTTGGAGCTGGAGGCCGTGGAGAAGCTGATCCGCGACCTACAGGTGAAGCTGGCCCGGCTACAGCAGCGGAAAGCCACGCTGGAATCATCGCGGACCGACGCTTACCTGTCTCAGGTAAATTCTCGGTGTAAGAATTCTCCTACAACCTCAACCTGTGTTTCTCTGCCCAGGTCCAACGCACCGAGGACGCAGCCCGCCCAGGTTTTCTTCACCCCGGCCCCGGGATACCACGAGGCCTGGATACTGCAGCAGCGGAAGACGCATGCCAAGCCCCGGAAGAGGACCTCACCTCCTCCGCCACCACCAGTCTCCGAAATCTCGACCCAAAACTGCTTCGCTCCTCTCCGTGAGACGGTACACGACGCGCTCGTCATCGGAGACTCCATCGTCCAGCACGTGCCTGCTACCACGGGTAAAGGTAAGGCGTACACTCGCTGTTTACCTGGTGCACGTGTTCGTAATGTTGCTGCACAGGTGCCTGCGGCCCAGAGGAAGAACATTCGAGCTGTGGTTCTTCATGCTGGCACGAACGACACCAGGCTGAGGCAGACGGAGATCCTAAAGAAGGATTTCAGGAGCCTGGTTGAGAAGGTCCGCAGTACATCACCCATGACAAAAATCGTCGTATCTGGACCAATTCCAACATTTCAGCCAGGAATCGAGAGGCTTAATAGATTATTTGCCTTTAATAAATGGTTACAATCTTGGTGTCAACAACAGAGATTACCCTTTGTTGATAACTGGAATGTTTTCTGGGAGCGTCCTAGGCTCTACCACACTGATGGCCTGCACCCTTGCAGAGCTGGTCCTCTATGACAACATCTTCAGGACACTACGAACTATCTGACTGGCGGTAAATCATACCTTAGATTCTTTAGATATTATCCACAATACAACTCGCCATACTAATAGACGCACACACATAGCTTGTCCTATAGAAATTGTGTCTGTTCCCCGAATAGTGAGAAAAAAGAATAAATTCGTTAAATTCAGCCGAAACAATCTGGTAACCATTAAACCAGAAAAACGCCAAATAAGTAATCGAAATCTACCTCTAAAGTTTGGACTTCTCAACATTAGATCCCTTGCACCTAAAGCACTTATTGTGAATGACATTATATCAGATTATTGCCTTGACGCACTCTGCCTCACCGGAACCTGGCTTAAACCAAATGAATATATTGGTCTAAATGAGTCTACTCCGTCAGGATATTTTTATAAGCAGGAGCCCCGTCTAACTGGTCGCGATGGTGGTGTCGCCACTATCTACAATGATGTACTCACTGTTATTTAGAAAATAAGGCCCAGGTTTAACTTATTTGAAGTGCTCATCATTAATGTTGCACATAATGATATACATAATAAACCCGCGCTATATTTTACAATGGCCACCGTGTACAGACCCCCAGGGCCATATGTCGATTTTCTTAAAGAACTTGGACATCTGCTATCAGACCTATTGGTTAACTCTGACAAAGTGTTGATAGTAGGAGACTTTAACATTCACGTAGATGATGCTAATGCCACTTTAGCCCTCGCATTTATGGACTTACTAAATTCCTTTGGGGTTAAACAAAATATAAATGGAGCAACTCACCGCTGTAATCATACGCTAGATTTAATTATATCCCATGGTATAGATGTCTCTAATATAGAGATTTTACCTCAAAGTGATATCACAGGTCATCACCTCCTGATATATACTCTACTCGTAGAACAGATTAGCTGTGTCTCCCCACGTTATCGATCAGCTGCATAACACACATGATGTTATATGATCTCTATCTGTTATCACCCAAATGAGGATGGGTTCCCTGTTGAGTCTGGTTCCTCTCAAGGTTTCTTCCTATTGCCATCTCAGGGAGTTTTTCCTTGCCACTGTCGCCGTCACCCTTGGCTTGCTCATCAGAGAAATTTCATTCATTCATCTCATTATTATCTAGACACATTTTCTCACACATACACAATTTTTATTTTTTTTCTTCTTTTAATTATTATTTTTTAGACAATTCTTTCATTTTTGTGAAGCTGCTTTGAGACAATGACCATTGTTAAAAGTGCTATATAAATAAAATTGAATTGAATAACTGTTAACAGAAAGTCATTGTTTAATAGAAATTGGTTTGAGAGTGGTATTTTTTTTTTGTGACTGACTTGTTGGACTCAAATGGTATTCTGTTGGATTATGTTTTTTTTTTTAAGAAATTTAATTTAGGTTGTCCGCAGAAAGAATACAAGACGGTTTGTCGTGCTATCCCATTGGCTTTAAGGCAGCTAATATGCAACATAATATTATTTACAGGAGTCAAACTAGTGTTGCCAAATTTTAAAATTGAAAATTGTAATCTAAACGATAGCAAATATAACAATAAATGTTATTAGTGTGAACTTTAAATTAATTCTTTTCCACAAGTTTGACTCAGGTAGGCATTTGCAGGCTTTTCATGGGTGGTGAAAAGTCATTCATGAAAAAGGCGTTTTTTAAATTTGTTAAGTGGCCTGTTTTCCCAAAAGTTAAATAAACCCATTTCAAGATAATTGATGAAGTGATCCCTTTACACTCTACGTCAAAAGGACACAAGCCGCCAGTAAACACAGACAAAGAAGAAGCGCTTACATCACCCCAAAAAAAAGGGGAAGGAGACGCAAACAGCTCGCTATATAGTGATTTGATGGAGCATTTTTTTGCGGGCTGCAAAATGGAAAGGAGCAATAGAACGAAGAAAGCAGCAAGAGAAAACAATAGAAATTGTCAATAAAGGCTTATGTTATGCCTGAGCTGTTAATTTTTAAAACTTTTGGTTTTGAAAGCTAAGTTGCACAACTTAAGGTTTTTATATAATTACGTATGTGTGTATTATGCGCTAAATACCCCCTGCCACTGTTTGCCCCCCACTCACATAATCTCTGTCAAATATATTAGGACGCCACAATCAAAAATTCATATTATTATTATCAAATATATTATTACTATTATAATTAACCCTAGGCACGTGACAAATTAATACATGAACATTAAGACACGTAGTACAAATTCTTCGGCACATTTATTTTGCATGGGTTATTCATGTAATACAAAAATGTTTACACTAAATAAATATTGTTTATGAAGAAAAATTACACAAAACTGTTTTATTATAAAATAAGCAATATAAAAATATACATGTATATGAAAAGTATATATAATTTATATACTTTTTTTCCCTATACAACTTTTATATTGCTTACTTTATAATCAAATTCATTTGGTACAGTTTGTAATTTGTAAATCATAAACCTATGAATTTATGTTTTAATATAATATTTGATAGAAATTATGTTGGGGGGCAATCCATGGCAGAGAGGCATTTTAGCGTACAACAGTGTGCCTTAGTTTTTTTTATACTTTTTTTTTGTGTGTGTGTGTGTGTGTGTGTGTGTGTGTGTGTGTGTTCCACTTTGTCCCCATGTGTGACCTAAATAATACCTGTCCCCAAAGTGAAGTAAAAGTTTTGGGTGTTTAAAAAAGGGTTGTATCAAAAATCCTAAATGGTAGTGTTGTAATTTTTTTATTTTAATACTCCCCCGGAAAGCAGTGTCCCTAAAAATAGTAATTATGTCATATGTCCCCATTTTCCTTCTATGCAGGTGTGTGCGTGCTTGCTCGGACGGGGTTGTGTGTTTGTGTGTGTTTAACAGACAAGCATGCGGATGTGCACACTTACTATTAACAGCGATCCATTCATTAAGGTCTTCTCCTTCCGGTAACATCACAGCAGCTCGAAGGTTACCACTTCCAAGTGTTGCTTCAGCATGTTTCAAGAGCTCATACTGGTGAGAACCCTCTGGAATGTTTTTCTTTGGTTTGAACGTCTTCGAGGACCGACTGCCACTAAAGCAAAAACAAAATCATCTTTTCTCACCTTTTCTTATCTCATTTGCCTATCTCAAATAGAATATATATACTTGTATATATAGCTGCTAATTCAGCTGGAATACCTGATTTGCACATGTATATTATCTTATTTGTGCCCATTACTCTTGGAAAAATGTTGCTTTGTTGCTTGGCTTTGACTGGGTCCCTTTAACACATACAGTACTTGGAGTTTGAACCACTGTAGTTTAACCTTGGCAGAATGCTTAGTGTCATTGTGCTGTTGGAAGGAACATCTTTGCCCCAGTCTTACAGATAGGAACAGGATTTCTTATAGGATTGCCTTGTATCTGACCAATTCATTGAATCAGAGTCCCTAATCATGAAAAGCAAATTCACAATGATGTTTCACCATGTTTTCGAGTGGACAAGAGGTGTTGGGTTCTGCAAAGTCCAAAATGTTTCGTTTTCATTTCATCATTATGGATTAAATGGTACTTCACAAAATATTCAAAGCTTAGGTTATTGTTTATTAAAAACTATATTTATTTTTTTTTTTTTTTTTTTTACTTTGCCCTGGCCTTTTGTCCTTGACCTGCATAATGCTGTCTGTTTTTGAATTATTCTCTAATTAACTCTGGGGCATTTCAAGAACAGCTGTACCTAAATTTAGTTGAATTTCAAGTTGTAACACTATAAAAAAGTGCAAATGTTCATTCTGGAAAACTTTTGTAAGGCATTGTAGTTCCGTTTTATGCTGATAATATTTCTGAGCCCTGAACCACCTTTACATTAGGGCTGCAACAACGAATTGATAAAATCGATAAAAATTGATTACTAAAAGCATTGGCAACAAATTTCATAATCAATTCGTTGTGTCACGCGACGCGGAGACATTTGAATATTTAAAAAAAACTTTAGTTGAGCACGGAGCGGAGTGAACACACTCTGTCTCGCGCACTGATGCTAGCCGAGTGCGGCGCCTCATAGACAGGGCGGAGCAAAAGTTTTTAAAAAATACATGGCGGAGGCTGCTGGGTCTTAGTGCGCGTCTCTAACTGGTATAATCAACATCTGTACACGCGTGTACTATAACACGGTGACCACATGTGTGTGCGCAAAACATTATTTTGTGTCTGTATGCGTGTGTGTACAGCGTGCGTGTAAAGCAAAAGCAAGTCTTATTAGAGACGTTAAAAATTCATTTTCTCTCTCTGCTCAAGGTGCGTAATTAGACACCGTGCCTCACACACACAGACCCCTCCTACTTTCGCCTTCACAGACACACACACACACACACGCTTTTTCTCTGCTTTACACAGAAACACTGCTCTGTCTTTTCAAAGTTAAAGTGCAGGTTAATTTGTTTTATTTTTACTTTACAGCAGATTCCGTTAGTGCGTTTTTAAAATTTTTATTAGGTTTACGAGTGTTTTGGAATACGAGCCGCTTCTGGAACAAATTATGCTCGTAATCCAAAGTTTCACTGTCTATGTTTTTTTGTGTTAGTCTATTCTTATTTTATTTTATTATTATTATAACAGCTCAAGGAGCAACAAGTTTGTGCACTTCCTAAAGATTTTAGTTCCGTTTTTGAATAAAGGGTTGAAAATAATTGTTTTTTCTTGTGTTTTTTTTTTGTATCTGATTATATAATTATATTATTATTATTATTATATTATATTAAAATAATCATTAGTTGCAGCCCTACTTTACATATCTTTTCAATATTTTTTTTCCAATGGTGTCTAAAAAGAAAGTTAGAATTTTTGCATGTACCACAATTTCTGGGGAATAAATGAATTAGAACCTGATGGGCTATATAGAAAAAGTAGTATGTAACAATGCTAAGCTGAATATTTAATATTTAATAGAACCAGTTTTAGGTCTGATGATGTTCATTTGCTATGGCATATTTCTGACAACCTCATGCACCAGATTCCAAAGTTGCACACATTATTGGCAATGATTTTATATTAAGTTGTAGTGCGGACTAGATATTCCGCTGTGGCGACCCCTTGCCGGGAGCAGCCGAAAGACCAAAAACATTTAATATATTGTTGGTGGAAGATGGGTTCAGCATGTTGGTGTCAATTTCTTTCATTGGTTGGACAATTCCAGTAACCACCTCATTTTGCATTTTCATCTTGATGCAGGTCAATAATAATTTGACCATTATGAAACACTAACCTGCACAACCAGTAGATATGGCTTCCGTCAAGGTTGTTGAAGAAAATTTTTTTAAATGCACTTAAAGTTAAAAGAGTTGTTTCAAGCTGAAACATACTCATTACTGCAGCAATAATTAAATCAAATTTCGATTGGCCCTGGCCCTAAATGTTACAGGACACATACTTAAAAATTTGAATATTTAGCTTTAACTGTTTTATTCCCATTTGTGTGGGAGCTTGAGAATCCATTACCTAAAGTGAACTGTGTTTATAAGTTTGTGTACCTTCATGTAAACCAGATTTTAAAACGTAATCTCGAATGGAAAAGACAGAAAAATGCATTAAATAGATTTAAAAAGACCAAAACACAAAAATGCTTATTATGGGCTGTTGGTATTTTACAAAAATATGTCAGATAATTTACACAATATGAATTCATTTTACTTTAGTATAATTTATATTACAGTTTTTATTTATATTATACTGTTGTATAAAAGCAATATCTCATTCATAATCATGCTGTTGTATGATTGTCAGCTAAGCTGTTATGACAGTACCTGCAGCCTCAAGCTTGCTGAATTACAGCCATACATTTACTACAGCAGCACTCTAGCTTGTGTGATATTGCTTTAAACACAAAAACTCACAAATTGCTTAAACACGATTATTGCCACATTGCTTTGGTATAAGATGATTAAGAATCTTCAGGATGTGCTTGTATAGCAAAACGATCATTACAGCATCAAACTACCCTGTTATTTTTCTAACCATCCTGTTATTATTTACTATTTTTAACAGCAGAAATGTAGTATTTCATAGTTTGCATGTTCTTCTCCCTACCCATGTGTGTATAATCTGAAGAGAAGCACGATTTAAAAAAGAAAGAAAGGAAGGAAGGAAGGAAAACATTGATATAAGAATCTATTTTTTAGCTTTCAAAGGGTTCAGAGGTTAGCCTGAGTTGTAAAGTTAAACAAGACAGTCTTGATTGCTGTATTAACACATTTCCATGGTTTCTTGCGAGTTAGCCGAGGCGCAGTTTATTGTCAGTGTGGGTTTACTTTCGCCAAAAGGATAGCTGCTTAATAACTAACGCTATCGTTACACCATGTCGGTTTGGTGCTTAAGCGGAAGCTTCATAGAGATCTTTCAAGGAAGAGAAAACATGGCCTAATAAAGGCATACAGAGAACTGATGATTATTTTTTAGACTAACAACAATTTCATAAAATACAAGAAGCCATATTTACTAAATGTGCTTAAAACTTATCGTGGTTGTAAATGTGATGGCTAAGTACGGATAGTCATAAACCTGGCCTGAGCTACTTCAGTAAACAGAAAGTTACACTGGTTTTAAGCTAACTGTTTACTGACTAGGTAGTATATCACTACTTGTTTCAGCGGAGATTATTAAACATGAATATATCTAGTTATGTCCAAACAATTACTACTGCAGACTAACTAGTTAGCTAGTCGCCGTTACTTACAATAAGAAGCTCATTTCCGTTAACTTTGCTTCCAACGAAGCTTCGAGACACCGTGAAGTCCAAATTACTCAAAGAAAAAAAAAATAAGTCTTAATAAAAGTCTTGATTGAGCAATTAACCAAATGTAAATAACGAACTGGCTTAAGTTTTAACACTTTACATAAAGCGAAGATGAAACCGCACTGGAACAGGAAGTGTTTACACCGCCGCAGAGAAAAAGGAAACAGCTAAGACGAAAGAGGCAACTCTAGTTACAGCTGCAAAGTGTGTGTGTGTGTGCGCGCGCTCTCTCTTTTTCTCAACAGAGAGATGCATTTTAAATAAAGCAATCCCTGTGTAATTAAAGATTAGACTATTAGCGTTAATACATATGTTTTATTTAGAAATCAGTCTTTTTAAAGTCCCTCAATTTTCTGAATAAATAACTCAAAAAAAATGTATACAACATTCTGATAGGCTTTGTGACAGTCAACTGTGGCCTGCTTCTAGGTTATTTCATGACAAATTAAGGAGATAAAAGGTCTAGAGGTTCATTCCAGGTACGCATTTTCCCAGGTTTTGCATTTGTTAGTTGTTCCTGGGAACCTCAAACATGCAGCCCAGAGAGATGCAGATACAAGGGATTCTTGTCAAATATATATTTTTTTAAACGTGGCAAAATTGTGGGATTGTTTACTTAGCCATAATTTAATTAATAATTCAATATTTTTAAACTCGTTTAATTGAAGCTGATTGTGGTGTACAGAGGCAAAACCACTCTAGCCTTCAGGCATGCTTAGGAGAAATGAACTGATGTCATGTCCCAACCTTCACTGGCTCAGATACTAGAAATACTAGATACTAGAAAAAGGTATGTTTTGTGAAAGATCATTTTCACAGGCAAAGTGTCCTAGAAACCCACAGGATTGGGACAAATAGATGCCTAGTCATAGGAAAAGGACTAAATTTAATAGGATATAAAGATTGAACTTTTAAACAATGAGTCTACATTAAGCCTACGGGGAATAAGGGTAAGAAAAAAAACACAAAAAGCGATCCACCCATCATGCATAGAACCCACTGTACTTTCTTTGGACAAAAAATTAATTGCTGCTGACTATAACATTAATTTTGAGAACCTGAAAGAACCTCAGAGAATAGCATTTGTCCATTTTGGACTCAGTTATTGCACACCATTAGTTAAAGGTTAATCTGCAAAAGTAGCAGATTCTTCATTTAAATCTCCATACTAAAATCTCAGATCATTCAAATCTAATTAAGGTGCGTCTTATTCTTAATGTATGTATCTTACCACATTATCGCATTAAATGTACATTCATGTCAGCTACTGAACAGAGCTTAGTCAGTAATCTCTTAGCGTTATCAGCTATGATTTTATCACTGTTTAACCTCACAGAACTCTATCAGCCTATTATTCTCCAGACAATATAGCTATATAGAAGTATAATTCAAGAGAAAAGTAGCATCCTAGTATTACAATCACACACACTTTAAAACAGACCATTCGAAAACTAGAACATTAATGGCATCAATTTGAATGGCATCAAATTGAAGCTCATGTAGATATAATTTGGCCAGACTTCTTTCATCTCAGAAATATTTACAAAATCAAAAATATAATGTCACTACATGATGTAGCAAAACTAGTTTATGCTTTTTTACCTCTAGGTCGGATTATTGCGATGCCTTAGGCTATGGTCACATTACCAGCTTAAAGTGATTCAATTTTTTTACACATTCATTACACTTTTTATCACATTAAGACTATCATGTTCACACTAAATTGGATCCCAGTGAAATTTTGCACTGATTTTAAAATACAGTGAAACCTTGGATTACGAGCATAATTCGTTCCAAAAGCATGCTTATACTGTATATCATATATCGGTAGAAGGATTATATCGTTAGAAGGATGCTAAGGTTTGAACTGCCTGGCAGGACGTCTAGAGGAAGACCAAAGAGGAGATTTATGGATGCCGTGAGAGAGGACATGAAGTTAGTTGGTGTGAGAGAAGAGGATGCAGAGGATAGGGTTAGATGGAGGCAGATGATTCGCTGTGGCGACCCCTGAAAGGAAACAGCCGAAAGAAGAAGAAGAAGATACTGTAAATCAAAACACTCATATATCAAGATACGAATTTCGCCCATGAAAAATAATGAAAACTCAGATTTTTCCTTTCACAACCCTAAAAAATAAATATATATAAAAAGAATTAATAGAAAATATAAAATAAATATAAAACAAATTAACCTGCAATCTTAACCTTTGTAAAAAGTAAAAATAAATTCGACAGATTAGTTTTGTGCACGCACGTGCTGTGTATGTGTGTGTGTGGCGTATTTTGTGTGCGCATGTGCTGTGTATGTGTGTGTGTGTGTGTTTGTGCGCGCACGCTCTGTGCATGTGTGTGCGTGTGTGTGAAGCTAAAGTAAAATGAGAGGAGAAGGGAAGAGGCAATGATGCGTTGCTTTTGCTTTACGCGTTTGCAAACGTGTTATAATAAACTCAGTTGGCTCAGATGTGATCACGTCAGTGATTTATTGATGGTAAAGTGATTGGTCTCCTTACATCTCAGGAAGCCCTCATGTCTGTGTTTCATTCTGGCACTCCCTTTTAGTTATGCTCTTATGCTGCTGGAGTCCCTGCTTGCACTCTGTACAAAATATACATTCACCTTATACATTGTGTAACTGTGACCATACCTCACTGTTATCTCTCCTTCTCTTCTTCTCTCTCTCTTTTCTTCTCCCTGTCTCTCTCACTTTTCCATGAAGACAGTCCTGGCCTTGGCTGATGCTGACAGCTGTTCGCTGAAAAGTCATGAGTGCAGTTGCTTAAAAGTTCAGGACTGAAGTTTCCTATAGTCTAACTAAGCCTCCATTAACCAACTGGAATCTATATTAACTTAAACACATCTCCTGCTATACTGAACTTTCAGTCTCACAATGTATAATCAATCCCTGCTATCTGTTTTTTACCCAAATGAGGATGGGTTCCCTGTTGAGTCTGGTTCAGGATACTCTACTCTATTTGATACTCGTAAATCAAGGCACATTTTTTCAAGACAAAATTTACTAAAAATTTTTGCTTGTCTTGCGGAACACTCGCAAACCGGGTTACTCGCATTTTAAGGTTCCATTGTACAGGTAAACCTTGGATTGTGAGTATAATTCGTCAGAGAAGCATGCCTGTATATCAAAGCACTCGTATATCAAAGTAAATTTTCCCCATAAAAAAAATGGTTGATTGATTTCACAACCTAAAAATATTTATATCAAAATAATTAATACAAAATATAAGGTAAAAATAAAACTAATTAATCTACACTTTACAGGCCCGTAGCCTGCCTAGTGCAAGGGGGGGTTCTTTTTTTTAAAAAGTGGACCTTTTTTCTCAGTATTTTGTATTTGAGTATTTACTCATTTTGTATTTCATTTTGAGGTTTAAATACTGCATTTTAGTGACATGTGCTGGATTAGCTTGTCTGCTGGTATCATAATGTGCATGCTTTTGAAAAATATTACCAATAATTATCTCATAATAATATACAAATATTACGGGGAAAAGACGATCAGTTAATGTACTTACAAGACTGTGGGATGGATAAAAATATTTTTTTTGTGGGCTTATTTTATTTTATGCTTTATTTAACAATTATTCATGATAAACTTCATTCGAATGCTGTCTACACCGCGTATAGACACCAGACAGCATCGCCTATGGTTAATAGAATAATTTAATAAATTTACTAATTTAATATAATAATGTATTAATTCAAAATAAAATGTTAATAAATCCTAATACTATGCATGGTCAAGCAGGTTTGTTTACGCATTGAACTCGTCGTTCTTTCTTTTCTTTTTTTGATGGATTAACATTTTTAACATAATAAATTCACAGATCCATCAGATAGGCTACTGTCTGTTAATGTTTATTTAAGATGTTATAGACTTGTCATAGTCATTCAGACTGCTCAAGAAAAGGCACAAGAGAACTATTCTGTGTGTGATGTGGTGTTGACGATTAGCTACCACTTAACTAGCGTTAGCAATTTGATCTTGAGGTAGTAACAGACTTACTCTGTTTGGCAGTCTTTTTGAACATATGTTCAATACTCTGCGATAATGACGCTGCTGCCTGCTTTCTCTTCCGTCTCTCCTGCTCTTTTTGACCCATATTATACACCGCTGGATCCCGCCTCACAGATTTAAAAAACTTCAGTTGCTGCGCAGACTTGTAACATGTCGCGGGTTTTTTTGTAAATTGTTTTGTGATAAAGTGTTATTTTAAATAATGGCCAACAATTTTAATCTGTCTCAAAAAAAATATATAATAATAATAACAAAAAATTCTGGACCATTGGCAGTGGGGGGTGGGTCGTTCGAACCACCCGAACCCCCCTGGCTACAGGCCTGCTTTACCTTCGAAAAGAATCGTGACTGGTGTTAGACTAGATACATATACAGTACACACACTACACACTCCAAACAGATTGATCTTTAAGTGATCCTAAGTGTCCATTAGTGAACAGTTGTGAATAATTCGCTGGCACATCTGTTAGCAAATCAGCAATCCTCTTCCCATCCTTGCACTAGAAGGACTAGCACTTCTTAGAAAATCTTATACTGTATACTCTACTATAACATAATTGGTTCACCTGTTTAACAGCACCTGTAATGTCTACTTGTCACATTGTCATCAGTCATAAATTGGTCCTTTACCGACTTTTTTAAAGGATGATGCAGCCAACAGATTTATTGACAGTTTTAGTCAGATTCAGTTAGGGATTTATGACTGTTGTTTAGTTTCTCTAGCACATATTATTATTATTATTATTATTATTATATTACTTACAACAGTAAAAAGTGGCTTGCAATTGTGTGTTAGAAATATGTTCTTACTGTATTTGGTGTTCTAATTTATTTCAGTTTTTTTTTTTAAACGTATAAAGGGGAGTGAAATGCTAAAGGCTGCCCGTTTTTTATCCATTCGGTCTACATACAACTAGGATGAATGTTTTAGCAATTACACTGTTGAATAACACTGTTTAGTGCATACATTTTTTTTTACATTTACTTTAACTGTAGTATGCACGAAACTGGCTAAATATAAAGTCATATTTTATCATGCAGCCCTCCGTAGACTCCATAATGTCTTGCTCTTTCCAATATGGGGGACGTACTGACGTGGCGCAATAGCTAGAACTTATCAGCGTGTGGCCCCTGTGGAAGCCGACGTGACGTAATTTCGCTGAAGTCATGTCAGTGAAGCGGCCATATTAGTTTACCCAAAACATTACGGCGTATCATGAGCTTCTACAGTAAAAATTGCTCTACACCGATCAGAAAAATATGAAATTACGCCTTTCTGCTTAATTTTTCAAGAGATTCATAACAGCACTGCTGCTGAATTGAATGATTAACCCCAAGTGCGTGTTGTACAGGGGAACTTTAAAAGCAACTGATATAAGTATATACTAATATGGCGCTAGACTCCGCCCCCTGTATGCAAAATGCCCTGTTGTTGGCTCCTGACAGTATACCTCCATGATATACGACATTATCACTTGCTACACCGGTATCAACAAAACTCGGTTGGTCATAGGTCACACCTTTCCGCGGGTGTGGTTTAGCGCAGTGCGTTTGGTGGGCGGGGTCTCAGCGTTCGACCCTCCGTGACGCGCGCGGTTACGCACGCTAAGAGCGAGAAGCTAAAACAGCCGCTTCCTCTCTGGTTTCTCTGCGCTCAGCACTTTCTTGTTATATCCTTTCCGTGTTTAAATTTTTTTTGTTTATACTTTTTATTGAACACTCTGGAGACTGAATATGGCCAGTTTAAGAACCCTGCGGAAACTGTGCCAGCGGGCTCAGCATCAAGCGTGCAACCTTCACTTATCGGTGTCGAGGTAAGAGTCCGTTTTGAGCACAGCGTAGCTTTTTAACCTTAATGTTTCTGTATGATGTAGTTTGAGTAAAATAAGCTGTCATTTTATTAAAAGTGAGACTTGACAGCTTAACTGCGTTCATCTGTCTGTTCTACTGTATGAGTGCGGATCTGCGGGGTTTCAGTCTCATTTCAGACCACAGTCACCGCGAAACCTGCTTCAGGGGACAAAGACAAGTTATATGTTTTTCCGATGGAAGTCTATTTAAAGTTTAGAAAGATTTTAAACCCGAACGCGAGATTCCTAATAGTGTATGTTAGCGCGCGCCCTCGTGCGGCTTGCCGGTGGATCACGCACCACTTAAGGATGATGAAATCCCGCAGAAAGCTTGCGTTGAGCCAAGTGAGAGGCTACCGCAACTCTGTCTGTATTAAATCTGATTTTATGGATTCAGTTTTTTCACATGACGCTTAAATTAAATCATGAAGAATATAAAATCTGACGGAAACGAGCAGATGTGCAGGTGACACGTGGAAGCCTCAGACACACTTTGTGGAGGTTTGCATTTTGCTTATGATTACAAAAACGTATTGTGTCATCCTTCCGTCTTCAGTCTTATAGTTATGCAGACCACAAGGCAGGGTTTCCCTTCTGCAACCACACCAGTTGCAGATAGTAAACTCATAATCTATTTGCGACTGCTATGTAAGCAGATAACTGTGTACTGTATATCTGTCTCCAGTGAACTTTAAAGTAGTCACCTGCTTATCTAACAGCCAGCATGTGTTGATGTTACAAAATCACACAATAACCATGCTTATTAAAGTAAAATAGGACATGTTTATGTTTGCTCAGGTTCACATAAGCATAGGAGTTGTGGTCAGATCTACCCACTGGTAACAAAGAAATATGGTAAGACAGTATTAGTCCATGCTACTTTACCGAAATTTTCTAGTTGTAGATTCGGCTGGTGGTAACAAAAATATAATACAGGTTTATTGGATGTAGCATTTTCTTACATACTGGTATCACTTTGTGACACATGATTTTTGACAACAAAATATAATACCTAGATTTTACACTGACAGGAATTTTTGACAGATTAATTTTATGTTATGTTAGCTTAATGCAATCAAATAAAAATATACAGGTAGTATGACATATAGGATACTGGTGCTAGGAAATATTAAACAAGGCAATACGTTTTCAAGTTTTCAATATGAGTTTACATCACCATAAATCCCATAATTTTCAATCAAGTCCACTTGGTGACATGAAACAAACACACGGCAATTTTTCCACAATACAGTATTACACACAGGCACCTGTCACTGCTATAATTTTTTTTTGTCCTACAGCCCTACGTAGTGACACTGCTGTTCAGTGAATCATGTGCCATTATACTAGTTACACTTTAAAATAAAAATAGCTTTTTGCTTACTCAAACTTTTTCTCCTTCCATCAAGTCACAAAGCTTGCACAGCCAGACAGGGCACTGTAAAATCAGACCAATCAGAGAGTGGAAGAAGGCCACTTCTAATTGACTGATTCTAATTGGCAATGAAACGGCCAATCAGAATTAACTGTCATCCAGCATTTCTTCTTCAGATTAGAACATGCAAGGGTTTAAGTTAAACTGAATGCATTTTGGGTGCACGTGTGTGTAAAAATGCGACAGAGTTTAAGTAAGCAAAAACTACAATTTTGCTTGCCTGAAAAGTTTTTCGCTCAAAAGTGACAGACAAACTTAAGTATATGAGCTTAAATTTGTTTATCATACCCCCACCATACCATACTTCAGACATAAAAATTTATAGTGGTGATAACTCAGACAGAAAAAGACTAGTAGTGATATTTGAGTACATGTTTCTTAAGTAAGCATAGTAAATTAGAAGTCACATGTAATTATATTAACCATTATGTATTCTCTGCTTTGAACATTGACTCCTCTGCCTCAGGCCAGAAGCTGTGGTTATCTCGGGTAGGAAGTTGGCTCGACAGATCCGTGATGAGGCACGTGTAGATGTGGAAAAATGGGTTTCAGCTGGCAACAGACGACCTCATCTTAGTGTGGTGCTAGTTGGCGATAATGCTGCCAGCCATTCTTATGTTCTCAACAAGACCCGTGCTGCTGCTGATGTAGGTAAGGACCAGTGGTACACTATGGGCTTTTTCTCACTGAGGTCGGGGAACTGTTTTCACGCACTTGAACACACTTGGCGCCGGAACCAGTTGATTTTTGTCTGTGAGCATGCATCGTTCTGAGATTGGAAACCAATCCCTGGACCAATTACAGAGGTGGTCTCAGGAATGATTCATGTGTCCTGTTTCGTGCTAAAAAGAGGAACTGGTGTGATTACTGTTTGACTCCATACACAAACAAACGTGGCTGCTAAAGAATCTTTGTGAGGTTACAGTATGTACAGTGTTATGTACAGTAAAATGTTTGCTTGAAAGTTAGGCTGCCAAAAACATCCAAAGACAGTCGGACACTACACATAAAAACTGATATTTACACACACGCTCATACAGCAGCACTAAGCAATGCCCTGCAGAGTTAAACAAACTGCGGCTCATATATATTTAAAACCTGTTACAACCCTATCAACCATAGTGCCATAAAAAGTTGCAAAAAATTAACAATGAAAATTCTACCTGAAAAAGTTGCCGGATGCCATGATGACAATAGCAAATGCTATTAATTAATACTTTCATACTTTAATACCCCCTTTTCTCCCCAGTTTGGTCCTGCTTATTTTGATTTGCCAGCAAGTTTATGTAAATGCTAATAAATGGTAAGCGTGAAAGCTAACACCAGCTTACTTTGAGATATTTAAAGCCAGCCGACCATTACTCATGCTGCATAGCACACACTGAGGAAAGTTCTATCTGAGATCTACATGAGAACTTACTTGCCCTTGATAGCCTAGTGTTGCTGGGATTTACAGCAAGTATGCAGCCAAAGGAGCCAGAGTTGCTCCTTTGGCCTCAGATTACAGATTCTATTTAGCAAGCTTAAGATGGTGTAAACTGGTGATGGAGGAATATTTGGATTAGTTATGACCTGCTAACATGCACTTAGACCAGATCACAAATTATGTTCTGTTCACAATCAATTAAGTTCAAGTTCAAGTAGGCTTTATTGTCATTACAACCATATACAGTTAGTACACAGTGAAACGAAAGAACGTTCCTCCAGGACCAAGGTGCTACATGCAACATAAATTTACAACAAAAATTAACAGACACTAAACTAGCTAACCAAGAGGCTTAGTTAGCTGGCTAGCAGAAACAGGACAGAGAGACCTAACATAAATTACAACATAAATTAACAAAAACTAAAAAAAAAAAAAACTAATTAGCTAAGTTAATTAATGTGTTAATAAAGGTATAAAACTATGGCATCGCACACTCTTTCATATTGTACTGAATTTACTGCATGGCATGAGCGATTCAGAAAAAAAATGCTAGAGAAACAACTGTAAATGTGTAGCTATGAACCATGAGGATTTTTGGTGTGCATGTTCTGAAGTTGTGTTCCGATTTTCTCATGGATGTGAGTGTTATGGAAGTATTTGTTTGTGCTGTCTCTATTGGGTTTATCTATAGGTATCACAAGTGAAACCATGTTAAAACCCTCCTCTATCTCTGAGGAAGAGCTGATGGAGCTAATCGACAAACTCAATTCTGACCACAGAGTGCATGGTCTTCTGGTACAGTTGCCTCTGCCTGGTAGGATTATAATTTTTTTAAATACCATTGTACCTTTTTAAATTATCTCTTTGGGTATTAAATTGTGACTGTATAGAATACACTGAGTTCCCATTTCATCATGTAACCATTTTGTATAATGTCAACTTCAGAATTATCGACACAGGGAGCCGTTATAATAGTTGTATCACAAAAATGGTACTTTACAGTTTTATTATATGTATAGATACAGACGGTAGTCAACCAGAATAATAGTTTTACCGCGGATGGCATTAGGGGTGTGTGTTTGTTGGCTATAGACTTAGTTCATTCTTTCAAGGATTAATGAGCTGGATAAATTCAAGTAACACATTGTAGTTAAACAAATTCATAATCACATGACTAAAATCACAGTACAAATTTAGAATTTTAATTAAATGTATGTGTTTCTTATTTGCATCAAATTTAATCAAAATAAACATTAACACAGTGAGCCTTAAGATTTTATCTTGAAAACACTATCACTGCAAAAAAGTGATTGTGCCACATTTATTGTCAGATTGATGTGCAAAATCTATATAATTAAACTGTATAGGCTACATAACATTTATAAGACTCTACTTACTTAAATGACCTCACAATGATGACAAAACGTTATGATTTTGTAAAATAATAATAGCAAACTTATTAAAAGCAAAATGTCTGGTTTTACATAAACTAATGGAAAATTAACAAATATCAGATTATGTAATTCGTATGAAACGTGAATATAGGGGCCTCCACTGATTTATATAAACGACTCTGTTTGAATGTAAGTAAATGCTAATTGCTGCGCTGTTTGGGAGAGTGATTTTGGGAGTTGCCACTTTTTTCTGAATTATTCTAATTTTCTATTCTGAAAGTCTATTTTTCTAGTCATTTCTATATTCAAAGTTTGATGTCTTTACATGTGACACCTTTTAAAAAAATAGTAACAATGCACTGATACGAACATAAATGGGCTATATAACAGTTCATTCTTTATACAAATAAAATTATTAGCTAGTGAACTTGATTGTCTGTCTAAACAACATTTAACCAATTAACTCATTATTGTACAGTAAATGTCAGTGGCTCTGGTTTTGATATTTTATGTTTGTTGTATAAAGTACTAGGATGTAGAAAACTAACGTTAGGGTAGTATTTGTTCAATACAGCATATTAGGACTTTTTTACTAATTAAGCTTTTATATGGCTGCTGTGTTTACAATTAAAAACTACTGCAATTGCAGCTGTTTTGCAAAATGTCCCTTTGCGCCACCTAGCCTTTATTTCCCAAATGACTTTGAAACACGACTAGTTTATTTTGGCCTTTGTCATTTGGCTGCAGCGGTGCAATACAATGTGTTTTGTATTTATATTATAAATGCTATCCCTTTTATTTTAAAATTAAAAGGAAAACAACATTTGGAAAGTTTAAAAGTTGATCAAAACCTTTAAATATCTTTGACTCTCTGACCTGCAGAACACATTGATGAGCGCCGTATATGTAATGCTGTCAGTCCAGATAAAGATGTTGATGGATTCCATGTGGTCAATGTTGGTCGTTTGTGCTTAGACCAGTCTTCCATGTTGCCAGCCACACCATGGGGAGTATGGGAAATCATTAAGCGCACAGGTAAGGAGTATTTAATAATCACTAAATATTAAATCATTTAAAATCAGTCCCCCACACACAAACATACTGTGTGCATAAAATGTTTAAATGCTTAAGGAAAAAGTTGTTTTAGTACTTTTTGTATTTCTGATGATTTTTTTTTTTTCAAAGGCATCCCTACTCTGGGGAAAAATGTAGTTGTAGCTGGTCGTTCTAAAAATGTGGGAATGCCAATCGCTATGCTTTTACACACAGATGGAAGACACGAAAGACCAGGAGGTAATTTAGTCATTAGAGCTTTATTGTAGTATTTTATAGAACAGCACCAATTCTATATTTATTTGTATAAATGGATTTACACTGTGATATGTGGCACGAGGGGGAGAGTTGATTTATTTATTTATTTATTTTTTTTTTTCCTTGTGTAAAGCAGGTAGTGGGCAAGATAATCACGAACACAGAGAGGCAAAACTGCAGTGCAAACAGTAGGGTGCTTTTATTGCGATGCAGGTTCACGGTGGCAAAACAAACAATTAATAATGCGACATAGTGGTGTTAAGTGCCAGATCCTGAAGTAGACATGGAAGAGTGGTTCCGTGTTCATTCGGGTCGCTGGGGTTCGGCGGCTTGGTCGGGGCGGATGCGTGTTAAGTTACGGGAGTAGAGCTGCTGGTGCGCAGATCTTAGAGTGCCTTCTTATAGGCGTGAACTCAGACAGGGATTCGTGCGAGTCTGTGGGGAGAGGAGAGTAGCTTTCACAGTGCATTCATTAAATTACTTAAATGAATTTTCTTTTTTTGAAAAATTTTTAACATACAGATTTAAACAGAAGGTAATTTATTATCTTTAAAAGAGATTTATTTTAAAGATATTTTCACAGATATGTTTTTATTTAGGCAGTTGATTGTTAAATTTTTTTTCTGTAATTTGGTAAATTAACTGTTTTTACAGTTTGCATTGATGCTTTTGTGATTCTTTAGGTGATGCTACAGTTACTATCTCTCACCGTTACACACCCAAGGAACAACTTCGCCAACACACAAAAATTGCTGACATCATTGTTGCAGCAGCAGGTACCAACTTTCTCTGCTTTCACAGAATTTACTTGGGATGGGAATCATCAGTTTAATTTTTACTGCCATTCTGTAAGTATTATAATTTCATCAGTTTCCTAATGTGATTTAAAAATTTTTCAATTTTGTTACAATCTAAAAAAAAATAATAAAAGATTGTTGTACGTTTTATACATTAGCTTTATTTAACAGCTTCACAGCTGAATTAAGAAGTTATTAAATGTAATTAAAGGACAACTTTTAAATGATGCAAACAAACTTTAAATACAAGAGATTAACATTTAAATTAAATTGAACAATAAAACTACACTTTTTCAAATTATATGAGTGCCACCTGTAGGATTATAAAGAAATGGTCAAATCTTTCCCCTTCTTAAATGCTCACTTGACACTGAGCACACAGGCACATATGGCTTCTAACATGTGCGATTTTCAAAACAAATTCACGCTTACAGTGTTTTGAGGCTGGTGTAAGCGGGCGTAATGAGTGTTCCCCCACCCCGATTTTCTCCCTAATTTAGTCGTATCCAATTCCTCCCCGTCACTAGGGGGCTCCACATTAAGGCTACTACTACCACTCAGTTGGGAGGGCCGAAGACTATCACGTGTTTCTTCCAAACCACGTGACGCCAGCCGATGGCATCTTTTCCTACTGCTTGCTCACGCACCGTTGGGGTTGGGGTAACACACTCGGAGACAGCACTATTCCGCTCCTTCCGCAAGCTCACAGACGCCTATGATTGGCTGTAGAGCCGTGATTAATGTGGAAGCACTAAGTACCTCTCATCCCTCCTCTCTGAGCGAGCTCAGCCAATCAGCTCTCTCTAGACCTCCGGCTGTGAGAAATTACAGCCTCACCCAGGAACCGAACCAGCGATCTCCGAATGATGGGGTGAGGCCCCATGAGTGGGTTTTAAGACAAACGTACAATTAAAGTGCATCTCTGGTGCATCTCTGTGATAAATTATAATTTTTTTAATATTCAAAAAATTATAAATTTGGAGGCAATACATGAATCATTACACAAAAGAATCGTGATTCATAAGTGAAGCAATCTTTTCCCCCCACCATCCCTAATAATTACTGTCATTTTCGACTCTAAATGTGTTCTAAATTCATATTATGCATTACAGTTAATTCATAGCTATAACATTGCAGGGTATTCTTGTGAGAAATAAAAGTTTCTTATTGATATTTTTGAAATATTATTTCATATATAATACAGCTGGTTGTTTCACACACGGTTGTTAAAATGTTTCTGAAACACAAATTACTTAGATTTTGCTGTCTCTAATGCTCCTTGAAGGTATTCCCAACCTCATCACTGCAGATATGATAAAAGAAGGAGCTGCGGTCATTGATGTTGGCATCAACAGAATACAGGACCCTCTGACTGGAAAACACAGACTTGTTGGTGATGTGGACTTTGAAGGTAAAGTTGGAAGAATGGGATTGAAAGAAATCAGTCTGGTAGCTCTAGAGCTATTTTCGATTTTTATTTAACGTTTACAGTTTAGTGAAACACTTACTCATATTTAATGACCAAATTAGTTTTTCTTTCATCATACAGTATATAAAGCTATTTTTAGCCATCATGCCCTGGTCTCTATTACCTTGGCACCTTACCTAAATCTCCAGTTTATTCGATGCACCAAATTAGTCTAATTTATTTTTTGTTCATTTAATTTTTTTTAAATGTATTTTATTTATTTAAAATATATATATATTTTTAAGTTTTATGATTAAGCAAATTTGGCACGTCAAATAAATTGGAGATCAGCCAAGGTAATAGAGACCAGGGCATGATGGCTAAAATTAGCTTGATATATGATGATTGCTATAGCACCTTCACTGGAGACCAAGCATACTCCCCTTCTTTCTCTTGTATAGTAATATGCATTGCAATCACTGTGATCACATATAATGAAATTTAGCTTAACTAATTTCTGAATTTTATTAATTTTGTATATTTATATATTTATTCAGAGCTTCTACCACCACAGCAGTAACATTAGGCTAAGGAATAGAGAATCATCTTCTATGGTGATGAAGAAAAAGACACACAAATTAAATAGAACGTAGGCCTCTGAGTGACGCTGTGGTAAAACACTCGTCCTATCATCCAGAGATTTATTTTTTATTTTATTTTTTGTATTATCCTGGGATGGCGAGTTTGATTCCCGGGTGATGCTGTAACCTCCTGCAGCCGGAGGTCTAGGGAGAGCTGATTGGCCAAGCTCTTTCAGAGGGATGAGAGATGTACTTAGTGTTCCCACATTTAATCATGGCTCTACAGCCAATCAGGGACGCCTGTAAGCTCACGCAAGCGGAAAGAGCGGATAGCGCTGTCCTCCGAGTGTGTTACGCTGCCCTCAACGGTGTGTGAATGAACAGTTTGAAAAGATGCGGAGGAAACATGTGATAGTCTTCAATTACAACAATTGTACAAGCAATTGCAAGCCCTCAGTCATTGAATAACTTCACACCACTTCATGATTGCCCAAAGCCTGAATTGTACTCACTGCAGGACTACTGTAGGTTCAAATATGGGATGATTGTAGACCTCATTATGCCTAGGGACCCTGAGCACACAGTCATCTCAAAACATCATTCTCAAAATATTTGCATGAAATCAGGTAGTTTTAAATAGTTCCTTTATTTACTACAAGACAAACAAGAAATTAATAGTTAGCTGAGGTCATTCACCTTACATTTACATTGTGCTTTAAGGTCTCTGTCAGTAAACACATCCTTATACAGGTTAACTAGGTTATTGCCTAAAGAGCACCAAAAGCCTGTTGGTGAGGGTTTTAGACCTTTGAGCAGATTTATGTGGTGCAAAAAGTATATATTTTAAAAGAGTATCTATTCAGAAGTCTGTTAAGCCCGCTTTGTGGAATCTCCCACTTTCTTCATTTAAAGGCTATAATGCTGATACTGAATCTTTCTTTTATTTAGGGGTACGAAAAAAGGCCAGCTACATCACTCCGGTCCCAGGAGGTGTTGGACCCATGACTGTTGCTATGTTAATGAAGAATACCATTAAAGCAGCAAAAAATCTCCTTTTAACTCCTCCAGAGCGAATGCGTATGGTCGCATCCTCCTAATTCCCCTGTTTACCATGCTTCTTGTGGTTCACATTCCACATCCCACTTTTGGAAGCAGCAGATGGCAATGCAATAGCTCCAAGGCCTATTTTCAGGTACTTTACTCAGTTCATAAATTACAACCCAAGTCAAGTCAGTTATATGGCATAAACTATTTAAACGTGCTGAAGACCTAGTGGAGTAAGAGTATTACCATTATGTCTCCTTCAGACACACAATTTAAAACACGCTTACGAGAGGGTTGATAAATCGCCTGAACGGGAGGTCTTAAATCTGGTTAAACACTAAACATTGTTTTTCCAGAAGTTTAGGTCTTTAGACAATGTTCCATTATAGTACTTGCCCAGAACAGCTGAAATGTTTTGCTGTTGTCTTTACAGTTATATATAGACACGGAGTACTGCGCAAAGTTTTGCATATTTTGTTTTCAAAGAGACAGACTTATTTTGTATTTTTAATAAAGTCTTGAGGAAAAGTTCTTCAGGCTTCCCTTTCTTTTGTTCCTATTTCTTTAATTTAATCTACATCACTTAATATGAAGAAATGAGGAGTGGCTCAATACTTTTGCACAGTAGTCCCCCGTACCTCCCCACATGCAGACACACACACACACACACACATACTTTGTAAACAATGCCAACTGCAATGCAAAAAAATATTTATTTTCTATGTGTGCGTTTATGATTGCAGTGCAGAATTATGATTTATTGTTTTCCCTAGTAATGTAAATGCTTGTTTTTTAATATTAATTGGGCTAGTCAAAAATCTGATTTATAAATACCAGTCCCATGTCATGAAGGCCTCTTTTAATTCCCTGTGACCTAAAAAGGTTTCCTTAATGGTGCTGATAGTGGAGAAAGTGAAAAAGAGAATGATATTTATCCCCACTCATAGAGCAAAAAAGTCAAGTCTCTTTTTTACTTTCTCCACTATCAGCATCATTAAAGGAACCTCATGTAAGACTTGTACAGTATATGAGAGAGAAAGTACTGCAGGTGCATTTGTACTGTTTTGTGCAAATCAAATAAAGCTTGAGTTAAGCAGCATAATGTTTTTCTGGATTATTTCTGTGTACGTAATGTAATAACAAAGTTCATTTAATAAGACCAAGGAATTTCACTTTGCAAGAAAGTTGCTAATGTCTTTTTAAATATTCAAGTGTTTTTGCAGCATTCGTATCTACACTGCCCTGTCCAAAAAGTCACTACCAAGATTTAACTAAGCAAATAGGTTAAATCATTGAATAATTACTGTGGTAATAAATGTTTTATCTGGCAACAAGTTATTTAACCCCAATTGATGCAGAGAGAACCTTTTTATTTCCTAAACAACCATGTCAGAAGACATCCATTTTTGAGGAAGCAAGGTGAACAGGAAAAATAAAATAAAGTGATCGGAAATAACTTGAATGTTTTTTTGAAATAAGATTGTAAAATAAAACAGCAGAACTTGCAGCTATATTTATTAGTAATAGTAATTGCATTTTCTTAGTGCATGAACAATGAATTGGGATTAAACCCCTGTGTAGCCTTAAAAAAAACACTCATCAGTCAGAATAATTGGGGGTAAAAAGGGGTTATATACTAGAGATCATGAAGAATTGACTGAGGAGCATTAGAAAAATGTCATGTGGTCTGATGTATCCAGATTTATCCTCACTCTTAAAACTAAACTGTGCTGTACATTTTTTGGGGAAACTTTTTTACACTTAAAATATTGAGTAAATAAAAAAGTTGCAAAATCTCATGAATATACTTCATGAATTGAGTAAAAGATTAAAAAAAAAATTAGTAGACCTGAGTAACTACATTTAGTACAATAATGTACAAAATTGTGTAAATGTAATAATTACCAGAAAATGCCTTAAAAAGGTACCTTAAGTGAAAATGAGTAAAATAATTGAGTAGATATAATTGAAATGCAAGGTAGAACAAACTGAAAACTACACTACTATTTAACAAAAAATGTGCTACATTTCCTAAAAATTTTAACTGCATTTAATTCATACTGCTCTATCACAAAATTAATATGTTGCATTTACTTACATTTTTTATATATAGTTACCCTTTTCTTGAGGAATATTTCAATTCAGGGCAATATACACTCACCTAAAGGATTATTAGGAACACCTGTTCAATTTCTCATTAATGCAATTGGTTGATAAGATAATCACATAGCAGTTGCTTCAATGCATTTAGGGGTGTGGTCCTGGTCAAGTAAATCCCCTGAACTCCTAACTTAATGTTAGAATGGGAAAGAAAGGTGATTAGAGCAATTTTGAGCGTGGCATGGTTGTTGGTGCCAGACGGGCCGGTCTGAGTATTTCACAATCTGCTCAGTTACTGGGATTTTCACGCACAAATTTCTAGGGTTTACAAAGAATGGTGTAAAAAGGGAAAAACATCCAGTATGCTGCAGTCCTGTGGGCGAGAAAGCCTTGTTGATGCTAGAGGTCAAAGGAGAATGGGCCGAGATGATTCAAGCTGATAGAAGAGCAACTTTGACTGAAATAACCACTCGTTACAACCGAGGTATGCAGCAAAGCATTTGTGAAGCCACAACACGCACAACCTTGAGGCGGATGAGCTACAACAGCAGAAGACCCCGCTGGGTACCACTCATCTCCACTACAAATAGGAAAAAGAGGCTACAATTTACACGAGTCCACCAAAATTGGACAGTTGAAGACTGGAAAAATGTTGCCTGGTCTGATAAGTCTCGATTTCTGTTGAGACATTCAAATGGTAGAGTCAGAATTTGGCGTAAACAGAATGAGAACATGGATCCATCATGCTTTGTTACCACTAGGCAGGCTGGTGGTGTAATTCAATTCAATTCAATTTTATTTGTATAGCACTTTTAGCAATTGTCATTGCCACAAAGCAGCTTTACACAATCAAAAGAATTATTTAAGTTTGTATGAAATGTGAATTTGTATAAATCAAAATGGTCAGTTTGTCCCTGGTGAGCAAGCCGAGGGTGACAGTGGCAAGGAAAAACTCCCTGAGATGGTAATAGGAAGAAATCTTGAGAGGAACCAGACTCAACAGGGAACCCATCCTCATTTGGGTAAAACAGCAAGCAGTAAATGATCTGCATTTATATAGTGTGTTAGGTGGCAGGCCATGAAGTCCAGGTAGTTATTGAAGACACATTCGTCCGACGACCCATGAGTTTCTTGGAGAAGACTCATCGATTATTAGAACTACATCTTCAATCGAAAGATTTTTTCTCACTTGAAACCATGTTTTACGCTCCTGAAGCAAGGGAAAATATTCACGCACCCATCGCTTCCAGAAAAAGTCAGCGAGGTATTGTATTTGCTTCCACTTGCGACATGCGTAAATGTCCTCTTTTTTGAAGTCCAGGAGGCAAGTTTGGCTGTCTTTTCATCAACAGCAGGTGGTTGGGTGTCAGGGGTTCCAGATCTGTGGGATCATCCGTAACAGTGGTAAGGGGTCAGTCGTTCATTATTGCTTCCACTTCACACAAAAATGTATGCAAGCTCTTATCATTTAGTGCTTGTTCTTTTAGTACGGATCTTAGGATCTTTCTGACTGATCTTATCTGCCTTTCCCATATTCCACCGAAATGAGACCCAGAAGGAGTATTGAATATCCATTGTATCCCCTTTTGCATGAGGACGCCTTAAATTTTTGATTGATTCCACTGTTGGATAGCTTTACGCAATTCAATCTCAGCACCTATAAAGTTTGTTCCATTGTCACTTCTCATGACTGACACCTGGCCTCTTCTGCACACAAATCATCAAATAGCATTTAAGCAGGAGTCTGTATCTAGTGACTGCGCAACTTCAGTGTGCACAGTTCTTGTTGTCAGACAAGTAAACAATACACCATATTTTTTAACATTACTTCTACCTCGTTTGACCTCGAAGGGTCCGAAATAGTCTACTCCTACGTTAGTGAACGGTGGGTGATCTGGTGTTATTCTATCACGTGGCAGATCTGACATTTTTTGTTCACCAGTCTTTGCTCTAATCTTTTTACATGTCACACAACTGGAAAGAAACTTTCTCACAAGGGAATTAGCAGTCGGAATCCAATATTCCTGCCGCAATTTTGAAAGCATATAATTCCTTCCACAATGTCCAACCTTTTTGTGAATGTCTCTTAAGATTAAAGTTGTGATGTGTGAGTCTTTAGGTATAATGACTGAATGTTTTATGTGCTCGGGCACTGCAGACTTACCGAGACGTCCCCCAACTCTTAGCACTCCATCGTGCAGTACTGGGTCTAGTTTGGAGAGACAACTGTTTCTTTTTACAGATGCATTACTCTTTTGTAACCTGGAAGTTTCTTCTTTAAATTTTTGATTTTGGATGAACTTAATGATTTTGTTTTCTGCTCTTGGAAAGTCCTGAATTGTCAGAGACTTGTGGGTTTCTGTTATTGAGTCGTCTACACGTTTTTTGACCTTTTTCATTCTCTGTCTAAGCATGTCCTTAAACTTGTACCAGTCAGAGTGATAGTTAATCAGTTTGCTCACAGCATCTGTGCTCTCTGTAATCTTTACGAGATTCACTGAAGCTGAATGTTTAATCTCAATGTGAATGTTTAATCACAATGAATGTTTAATCTCAATGTCATTCTCTTTTATTGACAGATCATGAATGTTCTCAGGCCATTTACACTCTGGTTCTTTGAGAAAGGAGGGGCCATGGACCCAATTGGCGTTTTTCATGAATTTTTCACAAGAAACTCCCCTGGATGCAGAATCGGCTGGGTTTTTTGAAGTATTAACATACCTCCACTGCTGTGGCTTGGTTGACTCTGTTATAATGGCAATTAAGAGTCTTATAGAGTCCAGCAGTTCTATTTCCAGTTGACCTTTCAACATTTTGTCATTGTTCACAGCAACCACTGCCCCTGTCAATTCCATTCGAAGAATAGTAGTTTGTTTCATGGGCGCTACGCGAGAATTCCCCATCATAAATGCACAGTGTGTGAGTCCATCAGCATTTACCAACTTAAGGTATGAGACAACTCCATATCCCATCTCACTTGCATCTGAAAAGTCATAGTGCTGTAGTTGTGACTCCAAAGTCAACTGGTTTTACGCATCTTGCTACACTAAACTCAGACGATTGATGCAACTCTTGTAGCCAGGCCTTCCATCTTTTTGTAAATTATTCGGGGATGTCATCATCCCAAGCGAGTTTTTCTTTACACAACTGCTGCATTAAGATCTTAGCTGGCAGTATGACTGGTGCAAGGAAGCCTAAGGGGTCGTAAATTGAACTAGTGATTGACAAGATTTCTTCCTCTTCTAGTTATAGGCCGCTCTTTTAAACTAATCTTAAACTTGAGCGTGTCTGAATTAATACACCACAACACCCTTAGAGCTCTCTCGACAGGGAGTGCGTCTTTACTCAAATCTAAGTCCCTCATGTCTTTGATTCTTTCACTCTCAGGAATGGAAGTTAGTAAGGCACGACTATTACTTGCCCACTTGGTGAGGTGAAACCCTCCACTTGCGCAAAGGTTGGTGAGATTGTTATATAACGCAACTGCTTGATTATGACTAGAGACAGACTTCAAGCAGTCGTCTACATAAAAGTTTTTAAGTACTGTGTTGACTGCCTCAGAAGATGCATTGCTCTGGTTTTCTTCTGCTGTTTTCCTAAGGGTAAAGTTAGCTACACTTGGAGATGATTTTGCGCCAAACAAATGAACGACCATCTTATACTCGACCAAGTCCTGACTCATCTTCATTCGGCCACCATAGGAAACGTAACACTTTTGGGAAGTTACAACGTAACGTAAACACTTTGGGAAGTTTAACAAAGGTGTTTTCTTCCAGACCACTAACCTCCAAGTCAGTGAGCACATAACTTTCTACTTGTTTCTTCGAGTTCATGGTGCTTAACATAATGTCAATTTTTCTACCTTGTACGTTTAACCGCCTTGCTAATGACTCTGTACAGAAAGTAGCAGAACTGCCTGGATCCATAAAGGCATACACTTCTACTGTCTTATTACTTTTCTTGGACTTTATTTTAACAGGTACAATGGAGAGAATACAATTATCTCCCGCCCCAGTGCAGGCGCTTGTTTCATGACTCACTGTAACAGGCAGTGTTTTAACTGGTTCAGTCTCATCAGCTTTTACGATTATCTGAGCTGTGTCTTGTCCTAGCATGCGAGGATGTAAACTGGTGGCATTCATCTAAGGTATGACCTTTCACACAGAATGCACAAGGTTTAGTGAAAGCACTGATCACTAATGCACCAGTACTCTTTACTGTAGTTGAGTCTTTATGATTTTCACCAAACTGTTTTATCCTCGTTGTGAAGCTAACCCCTCTTTTTCCTTCCCTTTTTGACTGGGGTCCTTGAAGGGATTTGTAAAAGTGTTTTTTACCACTGGTCATAGGGTCCAGGTCTCCAAAGAGTGGGTCTGAATATACTCTGGCTTGCTGGTCGATGAATTCCAACAGCTGCACAAACTTGGCTCTCCTGATACTTGTGTGCATGAAACCTCCATCTGTCACGCAGTTTGTAGGGCAGTTTTGAGATGATAGTCATCATGTTTGTATGAATATCTAGCCCGACTTAAGTTTTGGGCTTATTTCCAAACCTGTCATGTAACAGCTTCTTTGCTTCTGCATAACCAAGATGATTTTGCATATGCTGGCAGCTCTGTACAAGGTCTCTAGGTTCTTCTCTGGTATACAGTTCAAGATAGTATAACTTATCAGCATCACTATTAGTTCTGGATTCGATGACATGTTCAAAAGCCCTCATAAAGGACGTGAACTGAAGCCGGTCTCCATCAAACGGAGAAACATTGCGCTGATGCAAGGAAAATTGCCTTTGGCTCTTCACAAGCATTTTTGTAATATCTGCCTGACGTTGCATCATATCCTGAAACTCTACTGTATCAGTATTGTAAAGTGAGTGTTCGTTACCTTGGGTAGGCCATTCCCTTAAAGTGCTTGTCCTTATGGGTTTGGCACTTGCAGGAACGCTTAAGTGGGTTGCCTGAAGATGTGATGGCAGTCCGAGATATTCCGTTGACGCACTGTGCTCGTAAAGTTCATCATATTTCTGGTTCGAGAGCGTGTGCACCACTCGTTTCGTTGGCCATACTCTGTCTTGCATAATGTGGTCGTTCTTCACTATCCTGATACACGTTTATTTTAGCGTCAGACATTGCTATCTCCGTTTCGATTTTCAGCCTTTCTTTTTTTAGCCTTCAGTTGTACTTCTTTAGTCTTTAGTTGAGCTTCATTAGCCTTTAGTTGTGCTTTGGTAGCCTTTAGTTATGCCTTTAATTATGCTTCCTCCATTTCTAACGCCTGCCGTTGTTCTAAGGTTGCTCTTTGGCCACCAAGGCTGCTCTGTTCGCTTCTTCTTTAAAGCGAGCTGAGGATGCTGTAGATGTTGAGGACCTTTTGGATGCTGCCATTACTACACTTCGGTGCTTGTTAGAAGTGAGCGTCTTCGATTCTACCATTGACACGCTGTCATTTGGCGAAACTCCATCGTCGAATGTTTGAGACCTCTTAGTTTCTGCAATTTACCACTCCATTTTTGCTGCCATGAATTCTGTGCAGCACGACACTTTAGGCTGATACCAGAGGTCCTGATCGTGTTCGTGTTCTTCTCCGTTTAAGTACTTTAGCACATTCACATTGCTTTCAATTAACTCTTCTAACAGCCTTTTGTAGTCCTTATGATACTTAGTTTTAACATGATTCAAATTACAGGCATTGTCCATAAGCAACTCTATTTCGTTGGATAATGCAGTCAGTTGACTCCACTTGCCTTCTTTGGCGCTCTTAATTTTGTGAATCTCGTCTGCGGAGTCTTTGTTGTCAAGCGCCATTACACGCTCAGATTCGGTGACGGCAGCATTGTCTTCGCCGTCCGCCATAGTACATTTTAAAGCAGGCAAATCCTCTTTTCGCTTTTGGTTTCAATTACTTATTAACACTCACTGCTGGTTCTTCTGTGATCGCATTCACATTCAGGTAAGGTGCGCCTTTAAGTTACTTGTCTTCACTTAAACAACGGAGAAAGCTTTTGACTTTACATGTATGGGCATGTTATTCACAAGTTCTGACGCGTATCTTTCTTGTTACACATGGTTACTCACGACTCAGACGTCCGTTGATTTCTTTGCCTCTTGTTTTATTTTCAACATCCAAGTTCAACAGTTCTTACAGTTTCTTGCATAAATCCTGTAGCTTACGGTCTTGAATTATCGTTACAACAACTTATTTGCTATATCTTTCAGCTTACGGAACTATAGCAGATTACGGTCAAAAGCTTGTGTTCTCCACACTTCCGAATCTTAACAACAACTAACAACGAACGTGCGTGATAGACATGCAGCCACACAACTGTGGAATGATGTCACAGAACAACTTATGAAATGATGGCACAATACAACTTATGAGTATAATACTAAATGCTTATCTAATAAGCTTAATAAACTTTATGCTTAATGCTTAACTAATAAAATAAAGATAAACACAACAACAAATCACAAAAATGAAATATGGCCCTTACAACAGTCTCTCCGTTAAAGTGGTGTGTGTGTGTGTGTGTGTGTGTGTGCACGCACATTACACACACACACACACACAGCGCCTGCGCGCACAAACGGAAACACTTATCTGTCGGGATTTATTTTTACTTTTTTTTAAAGGTAAAGTGCAGGTTAATTTGTTTTATTTTTACTTTATATTTTGTGTTAATTATTTTTATGTATTTATTTTTTTGGGCTGTAGAATGAATAGTTTTAGTTTCCATTATTTCTAATAGGAAAATTTAATTTGGTTTACGAGTGTTTTGGAATAAAAGCCCGCTTCCGGAATAAATTATGCTTGTAGTTCGAGGTTCCATTGTATATACAAGTTGACACAAAAAAAACGGGAACTTTTAGCTTTCAAACTATCATTGTTTCTATAAAACATTTTTATGGCTAACGCACACTGTTGCCCATTCCACTGATCCATGATTACTAAAATGGCGGAGTGTTCACTTGCTAAATGTCACTAACCCGCAGTGCTACCACCTGCTAATGGCTACCAATACGCATTCCAAAAATTCCCATTTTTCTGTCACCTTGTATATACAGTGAGGTCAATAAGTATTTGATCTCCCTGTGATTTTGCAAGTTCTTTTACTTAGAAATCATGGAGAGGTCTAAAATTTTTAGCATAGGTGCATTTCCACTGTGAGAGACAGAATTTAAAAAGAAAAATCCAGAAATCACATTGTATGATTTTTTAAAACAATTTATTTGTGAATTACTGTGTCAAATAAGTATTTGATCACTTGAGTCAAAATTTTTTTATATTTCGTACAGAAGCCTTTGTTAACAATTACACTCCTGGGTTTTCTTGGCTGTGTGCTTTGGGTCATTGTCATGTTGGAAGACCCAGCCAGGACTGAGGGAAGGAGGTTTTTGCCCAATATGTCACAATACATGGCCCTGTTCAACCTTAATACAGTGCAGTCGTCCTGTCCCCTGTGCAAAAAAACACCCGCAGTTACCCGTATTTAAATTCATGACCCCGTAATAGTATAATTAGCTTAAAAATAAAACACAAGCGTTACAGTATGGTATTATTGGGATAATACTCATCATTCTATTTCCTCCAAACCTGGCGAATGGATTTAAGACCAAAAATTTCTACTTTGGTTTCATCTAACCACAGGACTTTCTCCCATGATTCCTCTAAAGCATCCAGAGGCAGTCATCATTAGCCTCTTCCATTTTCTGACAATTGCTCCAACAGTTCTTTTTTTACCAAGCTGCTTGGCAATTGCCCCGTAGCCCTTTTCAGCTTTGTGAAGGTCTACAAGTTTGTCTCTTGTGTCTTTTGACAGATTTTTGGTTTTGCCCATGTTGCTTAGACCTTGGCTGATTGTGGGGTGCACAGGTGTCTTTATGACACCTAATGACCTCAAATAGGTGCTACTAATTTAGAATCATGAGCAGAGTGTAGCTGGACTATTTTTTTTATTAATTAATTACATTTTATTTGTATAGCGCTTTTAACAATTGTCATTGTCGCAAGGCAGCTTTACACAATCAAAATAATTATTTAAGTCTGTTCTGTATAGAATGTAAGTGTGCATGAATCAAAATGAGCAGATTGTAAAGATTGAAACAGCTGTCAACACCAGTCGAGGCCAGAACTATCCCCAGACACCAAACGCATCCCAAAGAGACATATGGGACATCCATGAGTCAGATGGATCAGACAGGTCTGGAGGGCAAAGGGAGTCTGGATCACTGGCAGCTCAGGAATGACATGTGTAGCTCGACAGAGAGAGGGAAGAGAGAGAGAGGGGGAGAGAGGGAAGAGAGAGAGGGGGAGAGAGAGCAGACCAGCATCAGACCAACATTAATCAGCAAGACTAATGCTGGTGGTAAGGTAATATGCTGGTGGTAATATGGTTGTCACTTTCAAGCATATTTGCACACCCCCTGGACGTTCTGTTACCCAGATGCACAAGACACTTTAAACACTTTACATATGTGATGTTTCCATTTATTTTTAATCTATACTCAACTTCATTCCCACACAAAAGTTTATAAAATTCCATATATTTATATTGTACAACTGTTCTTATTTTTATTTATATTGTATATTCTGTATAGCTGTCTCATATTTTTAATTTTCCCTATATTTTTCTTATATTGTATATTTGTTCTATACAGTTATGTTATTGTTATATTTTATAGTTATTGTTTTATTGTTATATTTTATAGTTATTGTTTTATTGTTATATTTTATAGTTATTGTTTTATTTTATATTTAATTCCAATCTTCTTAGTTAAATTTCCCTTCTTTCATTTTTTATATTTATTTCCTATTCTTTAGTCTTTTATTTTAAGGTTTTTTATCATAAGGTCATGAGCAGTTGTCAAAGCATTTCACTGCACATCGTACTGTGTATGACTGTGTTTGTGACAAATAAAATTTTAATTTGAAGGTTTCATCAGCGTAGATATGCTGGTCTTCCATCAGTTATGCTGGTTCACCAGCTAAACCAGCATCAGACTAGCACTAACCAGTATTAACCAGCAAACAAATCTAATACTGGATTTTCAGCAGGGTACTCTCTGAAGTGTTACTGCTTCTGGACGCACATCCTGTTCTGTCGCGACATGCTCCGTGCCTAAACAGTGCCAGAGCCCAGACACTAGAGCTGCATAATTAATTGAAAAAAAAAATCACAATCTTGATTTATTCATACATGCAATATCTGAATGGTGACAATTCACTTGTATCCGTACATTCAGGTCACGCAGCATGCACAAGTTCACTTATTTACTTGACAACAATCCCGGATTGCTGTATCAGTCGAGGTTACTGGTTGAACACAAACAGTGTAACACAAAACACTATTAAATTACTAATCAGGAAAGAGATTAGCAAAGATTTAGTTATGCAACTTAATTACTTCATATCCCCCTCCCTTATTTATGGCGTTCTGCTGTCACTCACATGGCGTGTAACGAGGAGGTGAAGCTAAACAAGCTAACCAGTAATTAGGAGTTAGAGTAGTATGCTGTTCTTATTGGAGTAGTAAACTGTTTTGCACCCTGACTTTGTTTTTGTTTGCTTAAATGCTCACTTACTTCATCAAACTCATAATCGCGTTCAAACTCAAAGTGCTCAAACTGTATTTCCTGCACATGCTCAATATTTCAACATTCTGCTCACTGAATATCAGCCAATCATAAACTTAAAAAAAAAAAAATTTACATTCTGACAACCTGGTTCCGATTGACTCCCTTTGATGTTTATTTCTCTGCTTAATGCATATGTGCCAAACAGTTACACCCATATCTTACCTATGCGGTTTGACTCGCTGTGAGACATGGCAAGGTCCAGCAGGCCTGCAAGCTTCTGCAAACATTTAATTTTTCGCGAAGAAAGATTGGAAACGTAATCACTACGGCAAAACTCGTGGTGTATCGCGATGCACCATACTTACGTTCGTAAATGAGTTCCAGGTGTTGTGTTTTCTTCGGTTGTTGCGTTTATCATGGATTAAGTTGATTATGCATCAGTTATTTATTTTTTTATCAGCATATGGTAAATGTCTCTCACACACATGCTAATAACTAAAATACATATTACTGTCTAATCAAAGACAGGCATGTGCAGTTCTAATTGGGCTATAACTTAAAGTATTAGATATTTAAACCTGACGTATTGATGCGAGCTGTTACACAGAGACTCTGAGAACAGAGCGAAAGCTGCAGAGATGTATACTGGAAGTGTGTTTAGATTGAGCAATAAATCCTTTACCAACAATAAATTCTATACTGTAAATTATGCATTTAATAACAAATTATCTAACACTGTTACATTTACCTTATATTATTTATTTTATTTATTATAAATTAATAATAATAATAATAATAATATAAACTGACACACTGATGAAGTTGTAATTGTCTGAATGTACAAAATTCACAAGTGCTACTTTTTTATGGAACTCCAAAGTGTTCAAAATTAAATAAATAAACTGGCTTCCGTAAAATTATCGCTAAAACAATATTAAATTTGAATAAATCAGATCTACCACAGCAGATAATAAACTATGCTATGTCATAACCGAAGCAAACACCACGATTATGCCTCGCTTCGCAGAACATGGTTCTGATGGGAACATGGTTCACTTGGCCGCGGTGTATTATAAACCTGCAGAATGCTTCACTGCTTATGCTCACATAAGAATCATGTAATAAAAGTGAGGGAAATGTGGAAGTTATGTGTGGCCACTCAATAAGAACTAAACCAAAGATTTCTGTAACCACACTGAGTGTAACATCTGCATAGTGACACTAAACAGCTCCACATCCCAAAGATGCTCTATTGGGTTGAGATCTGGTGACTGTTGGGGCCATTTTAGTACATTAAACTCATTGTCATGTTCAAAAAACCAATTTAAAATGATTCGAGCCTTGTGACATGGTGCATTATCCTGCTGGAAGTAGCCATCAGAGGATGGGTACATGGTGGTCATAAAGCGATGGACATGGTCAGAAACAAATTGTAGCCTCTTTTTATTATTTGTAGTAAGGATGAGTGGTACCCGGTGGGGTCTTCTGCTGTTGTAGCCCATTCGGCTCAAGGTTGTGCGTGTTGTGGCTTCACAAATGCTTTGCTGCATACCTCAGTTGTAATGAGTGGTTATTTCAGTCAAAGTTGTTCTTCTATCAGCTTCAATCAGTCGGTCCATTCTCCTTTGACCTCTAGCATCAACAAGGCATTTTCGCCCACAGTTTGTGGAATGTCCCAAAATTCAAGTGTATTGGCGGGAAGTTAAAAGGGAGATTAGTAAAGTTTTAGGATATGACATACCAATGCGCCCAGAATTTTTTGTAAAACAAAGGAAAGAACAATAAGACAAACAACATATAAAACTACATATAAAGACAATATTTTTTTTAGTGTCCAGTAGCACCAGTCTCACAGAGACCCAGGAGGCTTATAAACAGTTTGACAGCAAAATGAGACATTTTTGCAGTATTGTGATTTATTTATTTATTTATTTATTTATTCATTTCAAAAGATGCAAGACAATACTGCCATAATGTATCATTTACAGGCTGTTAGAAAATATTCTCTGCATTGACTCTTATTGAGTCACAAGTGTGTTAAAAAGCATTCATCATTCAAAGTTATTCATATCAGTGTAAAGTTAGTATGATTTTGAAAGTGCTATAAATCCACCTGGCACAGTTTCATTCCAGTGGAACAATTGACTACTGTGCAGTGCCATGAAAAGGTATTTGCCCCTTTTGGTTTTTTTTTTTTCTTTGCATATTTGTCACACTTGTATGGGTGGAATTTCACCTAAACACTTTATAAGGAAAAGACAAATTGGCTTTTTTGTTTGTGAGATATCATGCACATTTCGCAGGGGGTATCATCTTGATGCAGTGTAAGATATACCACTCATCAGCTCGTGCTAGTAATTATTATGGTTGTCAATATTAATTCAAAAAAACATTTCTCAGCATTATTTTGAATTAATACATGTATGTATTGACCACCATAATAATTGAAATAAGTAACTAGTTTACTAGAGTGAGCTAATGCAGCTACTGATTTTATTTCAGCTTACCTGTTCAGTTTTATTGCCATTCTTTTTAAAATATTGTCTTTATAGATTTATATGTTGTTTGTCTTGATGTTCTTTCCCTTGTTTCTTTGTTTTACTAATATGACCCTATATATATATTCAGTGTTACTTCAAATAATATGTTTAAATAGCATTGATTTCTGTATTGTATAATTTTTTTATACAAGTAACTGGTGTTAAAAATGTATCTCTACATCAATGAGCCAATGTATTATGATGTGGGCTGCTGTGGGCCAGGAAGTCCAGGGCCACTTTTTGGTCCCAGTCCGCCCCTGAACTTGAACATGTAGTGTGTTGCTGCCAAGTTCATCCCCAGATGATAAGTTTTGGTAGAAAACGTGACAGACACGCTGAGGGAGAGAAGGAGGGTTTTCATTTTATCCACTGACTGTTTCATGTCATACAAATCACATTGTCGGCTAACCTGTAATATTTCTCTCCACAGATTTCACCGAACTGATTATTTTAGTTTTAGATTATTTTATTTTACTGATCTTTCAGTTTCCAAACATGGGACGAGTCCTTACTTTATGGGACAGTTAGCAATCCTAGTGTGGGGGTGAATTACATGTCCATCCCAGAAAGAGCAGGTGGGAGGTACAGGTAGGAATACACCCTGAATGGGAAATCAGTGAATCACTGGGCACCACACACACAAATTCATACAGAGAGGTGGATCAGAGTCACATTACATGTGTACAAGTCTAAGGAAACCAGAGAACCCAGAGGAAACATCACAGGCAAGGGGAAGAACTTGTAAATGTGCACACAAACAATAAACTGAGCTTAGGATCAAAGCAAAGGCTTTGGAGCTGTGTGGCAGTGACACTTGGAGGCTTTTCCCACATTACTTCCAAACTGTTCATGAGAATGTGCTGATTTGAAATACTTATATTAGTGGTTGCCAGACTTTTAAGGGTGGAATCCAGTGTTGGGTCCTTGGGATACAAACCCTTAAAAATACCTTTATAAAAACATTTGCGGGAAATCATTACAGAATTTATTTGGCAAACAAACATTTTTAATGCTTTTTTTTTTGTCATGCTTATGAAGTCCACAAGATATGAAGGTGTATTTTACAATTACTTTACTCAATTAATGTTTTGTTGTCACTTTAGGGATGTAGTACTAATACTGTGTGTTTAATGGTTTTATAAAGGTTATGTTTATCTGTGATTTATTCACAGGCCTGTTGTGCTTTCCTATGGACTGTGGGACCGGGTCAGAGGTGACTGCTGGTTTAAGTTTTATTTGACATGATTTATCCAAGAAAAAAGCATAGGTTTCTTGCAATCAACTGTATTTCTAATGAGTAATAAGAGTTCAGTTCAATAGCAGCACAAACTACAGCCTCCTAAATGATCATACAGTTCTACCTAATCCTGAACATCACTTTCTTATAGGAGAATTTGCTGCAGGACCGAATGATTACACTTTTAGCCAGATGTACCTAAAACTGGCATCTTTTATCCATGTCAAGTGATAGACTTAGTCATTGTATAACAGTCCACTTCTTGGGTTGCTTTTACAGTGTGCCTTCGGTAATTTTTTCCACCTGCATAGTGAAGTAGCAGAGAATAGCTGACAGATGTCATTACAAACCCTGTAAACTTCAACCCATTAAATCTCACTACTTATTCTCTTTTAATAAATAAAGAAGCAGCATGCTTACAAAAATTATATTTATAAAAAAAACAAATGCAAGTTGTTTAAAATTATAACAAAAGTACAGTGCACTTACTGTATGTAATATCATTGTTACATTGTTGAATTTATTTTCAAGACCAGTACAAAAGAACATATACATATATATTTTAAACAAAATAAAACTATATACAATATAACAATATACTACAAATTATTATTATTTTTTTTTTTTTGAAAGAACCTCTTTTACTGATTTTGGTTTTCTTATTTTAAAACGTAACTCTGTACACAGACTGAATCTCACCTATGCTATTATCTATACTATTAACAGAAACCCTTAATCGCTACAGGTGTTTGAAACCAAATATAATCATCCCTGATTCTAGGGTCAGCCTTCATTTGGCCACTTCCAGACCCACCACTGGCTAAAACTATCATCTGTCTCTTTACATTAGTGGGAAGCCTGAAGTTACCCTTAGGCTTAAACCATTCCACACCACAGTTACGATGAGCAAGCGCCATGACTGTGGTGCCCATGAGACGCACCGGCTTAACGTCAGAGAGCAAATCTGCCAAGAAAAGGGTGTGAAACATCTGCTGCAAACACAGGGAAGTCCTCAAACTCCTCACACTGCCTTCCCGCACCAAAGCCTCCATGTTGATCTCGTATATTTCGGTGGGAAGGATCAAAGAGCCTCCAAGCATGAAGAGCACACAGGGGATGTAACTCAGGGAGAAGAGCTCCTCCAGGTGATCAAGGTGATCACTTGGAGTGTACGCTTACACCACTGCCAAGTTAAGTCTTCTGATGACTTGATGGTATTCCTAACAGCTCCTTCCTCCAGCTGTGGGCAGAAAATAGTAGTCATGAGCCTAATATTTGTACATCATAACTGAACTCATTTTACAGCACTGTTCAGCCTATTCTCTGTGTTTAAATCTATGTGTTTTTCTCTTACCTGTGTTGTTGCAAGCTGCTGCATTCGGAAGGAGACCATCTGGTCATAGGTCACGGGCAGCTGTTGTCTCTGGTACAGGACAGACTTAAGGAGTTCACAGATGAAAATACAACAGCTATGATGTGTCACTGGCCCTGGAAATATCACATCTACGTGGCCTTCCTCCCTGGCTCGCCCTGTGATCTCTTCATCCTCTCTCTCGAATACAGACTGCTGTGGAGACACTTGTCTGTTGTTAGACTCGTGCTGTCCCGTCAAGTCAAAACCTGCATTTCAAAAATGTATTTCATTTAGTTAAAGATATTTCTATGCTTTCAATGGCTATTAATTTTTTAAATAGGAAAAAAATTAAACCTCTTTATTCTGATTGTTGTTTTTTTTTTTGTTTGAATTTCGATGTGTTGCTTTTCCTCAGAGCCTGAGAGACTAGATGTCTATGTATCGAAGAAATTGGGAAAATAAAGAATAATGGGGAAGAATAAAAAATTTGGGGAATTAATGTGTTATAGCTGAGGCCTAATGAGATACTGTACCTAGAACACATTTAGATGAGACTGATATCACGATCTAGGACAGAGGTTCTCAAACTTAATATTCAAATGTCCAAATCTGATTTCTATTCAAAGTCAAAGGTCAAGAACAGTGATGAACAGATAGTGATGAGCAAATTACTTTTTTAAAACTTACTTACAATCATGGAACGCTCACGTTTAAGAAAGTCTAAAACAAAATACTTTCAAGCCTCGTGGAGAAAAGTGTCAGAGAGATTATAAAATCCATTCCAAGTATTGGAATATCCATTGCCTGCAAATTGTCGTTTGTGAACCTACTGTAAACAGCTCCAGCTTTTAGCATCACAAAGTTCACATGTGTTTTTAAAGAAATTTCAACTACAAGATAAAAATCTTAATTTTCCAACTGAAACAAACTAAATTAGCAAAGTCTATTTCATTTTATGCCTGAATAAATCGATTAAACAACTGGCCTTAAAGGACCAAAACAAGACACCTGAATAACAAACTGATTTCATGGAATCGCTCAATGGCAACGAGGAAGCTGCATCATTTAAATGGATTTCCAGCACAGAAAATACCTTTATTAAGCTTAAATAGTATTAAGCTTAAACATTTAAAAATAAATGACCACAACAAAAGGGTACACGAGGGGAAAAACGATGCACTTGGGTGCTTTGGGGACTTTGAGAAACCCTGCTTTAAAGTCTGATCACATAAACACTCACAGGTTTACAGTCACAGCTTCATAGATTTATGAATAAATAACAGGTTAGACACATTTAACATGATTGTAAGCATTTGTCCTGATTTTAACTCTGTTATTGTTGTTGTTGATTTTTTTTCCAACTGACTTTAGTAAAAATAATTTAAAAATAGCTCTTTGTTTTAACTAAAGTAAAATCAAGTGATAACAAGCCATAATCATTATCACCACCATTAGCCGAGTGCTTTATTTCTACACAACATTTTCCCTCTTTTTCATTTTCCTGATTAGTTTCCTGTTTTAACTCTGTTTGTGCTACAGAGAGAGAGAGAGAGAGAGCAAACAGAACTCGGTAATAAACTCACCTGAGGTCTGAGGTTTCTTCTCCTCCTGCCGGAGTCGCGGGGAGTCTCTCCACCTCCACACGCTCATCTCGGTTGCTGTTAAATCTCAGTAATCTAAAGATTAATTTCACTGATAAATTGTAGTCGGCGCAGAAAATCTCGTATACGGTGTAGTAACGTCTCTGCAGAAATGCTCACAAAGTCAAACTCGGCTTGATATAGCGCGTCACGGCAGTTAGAAAATAAACATGACGCAAACTGACGCCGTCACCATGGCAACCTGACAAGCGGCACGCGCTGTTCCTTCATATTATTTTCTATTCAGTTATTAACATAAAAAAACATGTTTCCTTTGGGTTTTTATATTTTATTGTATATTTTTATTCACAGTATGTAGCATATTTATGTTTTAACAATATATAAATAGTAAATATTATCTTAGTACTGTGTGTACAGCAGTGGCGGCTGGTGGAAAATGTTGTATGTAGGGATGTGCTACACTGACTTAACACCGGTATGTTCAAGAAAGAAAGAAAGCAACTAATGTTTAAAGCCCCAACAACTGCAGACAAAATCTACACTCAAAATCTCTTAGAAGGCTCCCGAGCGCCCTCTAGTGACCCGCCGCCACAGTTACAGGCCTACAGTGTCAAACGATAAAGAGCCAGTATTCTGTAGTTTTGATTAGATATTAATGACTAATATTAACCAATAATATTTTTTATTAATAAAAAGACATTTTGCACTTTGACTAATTATATAAATAATGAAAATGTCTATCTGATCATCACTAATGCACCACAGAAATAAAAATATCAGCATATTCCATCATTTCGCTGGTAAATTACAAGGAAATCAAAACTTTTTTTATTATTATTTTATTTTCCTGTCAGGAGGCAAACAAGCTGCTGTAGGTCAGGACTGAAAGTTACATCCTTTCAGAAAAGTTGTCAAAATGCACCAAAAACTGTACACTTTTTTTATGTTATTTGTAAGTCTAAGAGAGGAAACAAGATGGTTAAATTCAGCAAGGAAGTGGGTGAAAGTTACAGGAGATTTACGCCATTTTTGTTTATGAATAAAAAACCTTGCATTCAATATGATAAAATGAACAACAAATTCGGCAGATGGTAGCTTTAGGTTTTCATAATAAAATATAATATCCTTTAGGTCAAAGGTATGTACATTTGTAAGGTTAGAAACATAAGCACTTAAGTCAATCCATAATTTTTTAGTAATACCACAATCAATAAACAGATGAGCAGCAGTTTCCTCCACAATTCCACAAAAAGAGCAGGACTCGTCAACATCAGAATATCTCGAAATAGTCAAATTAACTGGATAAATTTTATGAAGAATTTTTAAGTGAATCTCCTTAACTTTGTTAGAAATACAAAACTTATTTGGTAACAGCCAGGCCTTTCTCCAATTTACATTTGTTATAAATGAACCCCAGTAAAATTTCCCTATTGAAATAATTTTTCTTTTTGACTGAAAAATCTTACGAATATGTTTATTATTACATTTCGATCTAAGATATTAATTCCATCCAAGCGTAAAGATGGATAAGCAATGTTGCCTTTATTAAACTTAGGGTAATTTTTAGTCAACTGAATCAAGCCAGTTGGTAAAGCTTTCATTAAGGTATTTTAATTTTTTTGGTGGGACTGGAAAATTGTGAAGATTCATAAATTGTTCATAAGTTAAGATGTTACCGGAATCATCAAACACAGATAGAATACAATTAAAGTTGTTATTAAACCATCTAGGGGAAAAAAGAGACCTATTTCTGACAGTTATATTTGCATTATTCCAAATTATAACTTTGTGGGGGGAGAAGCCATGAATAAAACAGTTTCCATGAAAGAATGCATTGCTGATGAAAATTGGATAAGAAAATAGGTAATTTACTGGGGAGGAAATTGCATTTTAATAAAAAAGGTAAGCCACCAAGTTGGTCAAAGATCTTATTTGGAATAAAAAAAAACATACAGACATTGGATTTTTAAGGCATCTCTTCAGCCAATTTACTTTAAAAGTATTCAATGTATCAGCAAAATCCACCTTCACTGCTAGAGCTAGCAAGCCCTTCTCTTTTTAATTTGTAAGGTCTATTTTTCCAAACAAAATCCAAAAATAGTTCTTTATAGTTTTATCGCTGACAAATAAAGAAAGAGCAGAATATACAAAACGAGAAAGCCCTTCAACCTTGGATAACCAAATAACACGAGAAAAAGATAAATAAAGAAAGATCCCTTTGAAGCCAGTTGTTAAAAATATATTTAGTTTTAATTATTTTATAAATTATGTCTACAAATTAAATTTCTTGTGATATGAATTCCCAAATATTTTCTGACATCTTCGCTTTCTTTTTCCGCAACACCGTGCAACTTTAGGCACCATCTCCAACTGTAACGGCTACATTCCTGTACACCTGCTTTCATTGACTTGTTTTCCTTTTTTAGCACTTGGACTTCTGATTGCAGATGATCAATTGCCTCTTTATGAAAACCACCATCCACAATAAGCTGTTGCACCGTCGCAGTTAGACTCATAATTTGATTCGAGGTAGCTTCAGTAGTAACTTAATTTTCTTAACGTGTTTTAAAGCCAGTTCGCGTATTGCAGCCAAGACATCTTCCTTACCGACGATAGATTCCGCACGCTTCGATTTTTTCGCAGCTGGTTTCTGAGGAGTGTCTGTCAAAGACAAGTATCAAACTATTGTGATTCTATATCTCTCTGTGACATAAGTCCAATGATATTAGAGGCCGAAGCTGACTCTTCAAAGAGTTCAACCACATCAGATGCACTAGAAGCCATGCTGTCAAGCGCTTGTTTAACTTTCTTCTTTTCTCTTTTTCCCATGCGTAAGTATGTCAAAAGGAATTATATCACTTTTAGAGTTATTGTGTGTGTATTATCACCAATCTAAACAGTTGGTTATATCACCATTTCACCTATATTTCCCTGAAGAGCAAACACACAACCGCCTACATCGCCGCCATCTTGGCCCTCTCACAAACAAAATAAATGTGTTCGATCCTTTATTCATGATGATGTCATTAACATTTCTCATCATCAGTTCAGCAGAGCTACAGTACGTCAGGTTAGACTAGCATGTAGAGGCTATGCTAACTGCTAATGGCTAAACTTGAACCTTCTTTAGCTCTTAAAAGGGCTAGATTTCGCGGGGGTGTCTGTGGGAAGGGCCCGGACCCGATGCCACATGCCCGGGGCGGATGCCCCCCTCCGGCCCCCCCTGAAGGATGAACATTTTTCTGGCTCTCAGCTCGTGCGCAGGCCGAATCCCCCTGGAGGAACTGGATTCTGCCCAACCCCAGGCACCCGCTCTCGGCCACACTGGGCAACCCACTCTCGAACGCGCCCCCTGGAGGTCTGATTTTTGAAAAAAATTCTTTCGCCCATATCTGGGAATGCAGTAAGAGTAAAATCTTTCCGTGCCACGGGCATATGCCACTCCACATGTCACTGCTACGTGCGCATGGCACTGGCAGCTGCCACTCCACATGTCACCGTTCCGTGCGCATGGCACTCCACATGTCACCTCTACGTGCGCATGCCACTGGCAGCTGCCACTCCACATGTCACCGCTACGTGCGCATGCCACTCGACATGTTACCACTGTGTGCGCATGGCACTCGACATGTCACCGCTACGTGCGCATGCCACTCCACATGTCAGCGCTACGTGCGCATGCCACTCCACATGTTACCACTGTGTGCGCATGGCACTGGCAGCTGCCACTCCACATGAGCATGGCACTCGATCTTTTATTGTTATATGCGCATGGCAACCAACCCGGCACAGCCATGCACGCATTTCTCACGACCCGACACGGCCATAGGAACCTGTCACTCGACATGGTGTCTTCACATATTGGCTGTCATTCGACCTGTCACCGCTACGTGCGACTGTCACTACTTAAAGCTTGGTTTATACTCGCAGAGGTGCGCGCGGCGAAAATGACTAACTTTAGAGGTTAGCAAAGAATTAGCAGGGATGCGCTTTCAGAGCACTTGTAAATTACCCAATATTGTCGGAGATTATATAAAAACATCCGTTTTTCTATGTATTTTTGTCGAGATGGGAATTCACACGCATGTTATCTTTGACATTTGTTTATGTCCTTGAGTATTGTTTGTTTTTGGTCACATTTCAATACATAGTTTTATGTAGTTACACCAACTATTTGCAAATCTGCATAACGTTTAAATTGTTTCTGAATACCCCTTTATTTTTAATTATCCCTCACCGATTTGTCTGTTCATACCTTAAGCACCAGTGTTTGATAAAATTTTACAAATTCAGAGGCCTATAGCGACCCCATTTCCTACACCGTTCATTTGTACACTAGTCACTTGATCTGGTATTCTCTGTATGCACCTGTCACAGCATTCTGTCAAATTACTATTAAACAACCAAAGGAGATCAAGAAAATTCAAATTGTCATTAATATTAAGACTACTGTCAAGGCAAAATTAAGCAATATGTTTCAATCTAAACTGTAATACTATATTGCTTTTAATATATAGTAACAGCAACCTAAAGTGACAGAAATAAAGTGAAAAGAAACACTATATATATATATATATATAATCACACCAATCACTTCCTTTAATAAGACCTCTACAATGTTCCCTATTTACATTTCTATGATAAAAAATAAATGGCATTTACTTAATTTATGCATACACATGAAAATAAATAATTACTTAACAATTTTTACATACATTCTTGAATGTCAGTGAAATTGGTGATCTTGTACCCATCTTGGCTTCTGAGAGACACTGCCACTCTGAGAAGCTCTTTTTATACCCAATCATGTTGCCAATTGACCTAATTAGTGTTAGTTGGTCTTCCAGCTCCTCGTTATGCTCAAATTTACGTTTTCCAGCTTCTTATTGCTACTTCTCCCAACTTTTGTGTGTGTGTGTGTGTAGCAAACCTTTGTACCCCGTTCATAAACCCAATTCCCCAAGCCTCACAAGGCTTAATTAATTAGCCTACTGTGTTGTATTTTTCTTGTCATATGAACATGTATGGATGTATGGATTTATTCTTTAGTGCCAGCCTTTTACGTCTTTATGCAGCCTTTTTGAATCATTGATTGCACGTTCAAGTTTTATTTCAATTTTGCTCAGCATACCAGGGCCGGTTCTAGACCAGACCATTTGCGGGAGCAGTCAGAAATGTGAAGGGGGCATCATGTGTACACGTCATGATCGAGCACACTTTTTTCCTCCTGTGCTTATAGTAACAGTATTGTCTTTGCTGAATTGTGTTGTTAGCTGCGTCCAAAGCCTGAAGAAGTGGACTGCACTTTGTCAGGCCTCTACCTTCAGACCTGTCCAACTTGGGTGTCCCACTTGAAGACTAAGCTCCTGCTGGTATAGCTCTTAAGGTCACTGAGGCACGCAAACCCCCTGACCACAATAAGGTGGCAATCCCTCAGAGGGAAACTAAAAACTAAAAATTAAATAAATGAAACAAAATAAAATTAAATATCCTTAATCCAGATTTTATCAGTCAACAACATAACATTTATCTTAGCTGGATGGTCTAATTCTCAAAAACGTTTAACCTAAGGTAAGACTTAAGACAGTATAAAATATAACTTACTACTTCAAATAAAAGTAAATACATAAATAAATTGTATCATTTAAAAATTACAATTGTAGCTCTACAGCAAAAAAAATACAAAATAAAATTATACTTTAAATAAAACATTTATAATAAATAAAATAAAAACAATAATAAACTGAGGTAAAATCAACACTGTCATCTGCTGGAGCTTTCCAATGTTTAAAATTTACAAAGGCACACTTCTTGCCTTCTTTCTTGAGGCAAAGTCGTACATGAGCTCTTCATATGATAAAGCCTTTTCTAATTTAGAGTTGATGCTGACAGTTGCCAGACCACTCATGCTCCACTATATAAATGGCATGGGGGGGGGGGGGTAAATGAACTTTGAACTCGGCAGTGCGTCCACGCCTTTAAAAAAATGTCTTCAGAATAAAGGTTTGTTACATCAATAACGCCAACAGATTTTTTATATCTACATTTATACGTAATAATGTATGTTTTGATATTAACTTATTTGTAAGTCATTTTACGTGTGCACAATTGGGGAAATTATTACTTTCCTAAAAAAAAACAATAATAATTCTACACTCTCACAAGCGGTAAAGCAAGAAATGGGGACAGATACTTTTTTTTATGACCAAAAAACCTAAAACTTTTTTTTTTTTATAAGTTCAAACATATATACACTTAAATCATCATTCTAAAAGATGTCGGTTTGCATAATTATTTTTTTTAATAATTATGCTTTTTTTTTTTTTTCAAAATGTTTCTCATGCTTGAAAAGAAAAAAAAACTGAAAGTGGCTTGTGTTGGTCATGTTGGATAAGCATGTCAAATATTAATATAATATTAAAAAAATGACATACTATACATAACTACTTAAATAACTAGAAAATAGCAATTTAAATACGTAAGCATTTCATTGGAGAATGTACGTTAATTTGAACTTATATTTTGAAATGTGGTGATTAACCTTACGCACCGGAAGTTGTTTGAAGAGCTTCGCTGTGTCGACGCACAAAGAATAAAAATACTTTAATCTGGTGTGTTTCTGTAACATCCAGAGGAGTTTCCTGCTCAAATACGGTAAGTGACTGTGCTGTGTGAATACTGATGTTTGCTGAAACACTGTGTTCAGTCTCAGAAAAAAAAATCTGTCTGTTTGTCTGTCCAGCAGATTTTGTCACAGCATCACGCATCTAGCTGGACAGAAATAGACTGAAACTTTTGCAGTACTTAGATATCTGCCTAAAGTTTAACTTGCACAATAACTGAAATCAAATGGTTAGTAAAAGCGGTGTTATGAACAATTATGTGCCTGATTTAATAATAATAATAAAAAAAATAATATCAAAAGCTAAATGAATATTTTAACTGGGATTAGTTAATATTTACTATAGTTAATTCACTGCTAAAATAATAGGGCTGAAGAAGTATAAGTGAATTTTAATGCCCTGCAGTCAAAAATGCGCTAAGACAAAATCTTAATCTGATCCACTTTATCGTTTTTTTATGATTCATTCTTTCATTACCAAACAGGGAGTGTATTTGGCTGATGACGAAAAAAAAGTATAATTTTTTTAAAGAAATAAAATTCTGTGAATTTTCTGTCAAATTTTGAGTACCTTACGCCTTTAAGGCACTCAAAATTTTACAGAAAATTCACAGAATTGTATTTCTTTGTGGGTCAATGACGTGACGCCCCCTTTTTCTGTCCGGGTTAATTTTATTTTGCTATCCGAAGTGCCAAAACACCATATGGGGCGACCGTCCGGCCTTGACTTTAGTTAGGAAAACTGGTTTAAAAACACTTTAAATCAACTTAAATATATCCCTTTTCCTAGTTGGCATAATTTTAAACATGTTTTACATCCATTGACAAAACTATAAAGCATTTGCTCATATATTTCTATCATGATATACAAACGAATGTTGTCCAAATTATGTTGATTCTATCCATTTCATCCGGGGCGACCATTACCAAACCACAATTTTGGGACCTTTATTTTAAAAAACTTCTCAAGGATGGGATACTGCATCAGCCAGACACAAGTGAAGACCCCCTGGAAACAACTGTATAGTAAATCAGTCTCTCTCATATAGTAAGAAAAAGCTGTTTTTTAACGGCTGTGATGTCGTACTCACTTTTGGTCATCATGTGGGGCAACCACCCCAAAACTGTGAATTATAATTTTTTTCCACAAATCTATATTTTGATGATAAATTTGATAGTGCTTTGTCACTAGAAGAAGCTAGTTTGGTTTCTGAGGCTAACCGTTAGCCTGTTATACTTGAGTAAACCTGAAAACATCATATGGGGCGACCGAGTATCATGTGGGGCGACCACTGCTAAATGTTTTAAATGATAGATATATGTCCTATATTTGTAGTTTTTATATTCTATACATCAATTATATACATAGAGTTAATTGTTTAAGTATAATTATTTGTATATTTTATCTTTTATTTTCTAAATTCAGCCATTTTCCATTCCTTTTATAGGGATAAACATTTATTTTAACTGGATAATGAAGGAGACTCTGATATTATAGAATAAACTTGTGAAATAATGGTTTTCATAAAATGAAAGGGCACTAAAGTTTATCTTTCTTCATCAGTTTATCTACTTACTGATATGAGTTCAACTAGTCTTAATGATACATAAAAATGTGAATTCTGAGATATATTACGGTCGCCCCAGATGACTTTTTTTAAGGCTATGTTTTATTAACTTAAGTGTAAAAACACTAAAATGACAATTTTTTTTTTACTTTTCTTTATAAAGGCATGTGTACACTACATTCCAAATGTTTAGAAAATGGCCAAACATATCCATATTTTTGGTATTTTAAAATTGGCCTATTAAAAAGTCTTATCCGTCAATGCCCCTTGTATTTATATGTTAGGCAGGGAGCCTTGACATACAGAAAGACAGGCAGACATGTACGTGGGCTTCAACCTAAAATAATACTACTGATTACATTAAAGGTCTTTAGTTTATTTTTAGCTTTAACCTTTATCAATTTCTAGAAACTTTTATTTATATATTTATTCATACTAGTCTAAAATAGTGAAAAAATTTTTACAGCTAACTTCATATTAATGCACATCTGAATTTATTTTTATATTAATATGCTTTAGTTCTGCCTAACTTTTATCAGTATTTTTTCACTTTTAAATATTTTTCTTTTTTTTTTTATGATATGGAATGTAACTGCCAGAAACTACATTTGCAGAACAAAGGATTAAATGAATAACAAAAATATCTGGCAATAAACAGTAGAAGCAGTTGATTTGTTTTATTTATTTAATAAATTATTATTATTAATAATAAATAATTACCACACAAGAACTTTGGATTTATTTGCAGAAATATTGCAGATTGCAATGGGGAGATGTCGGTCCAGAAGCAGATCTCATGAGATCTCTGTAAGTAGGCGTAGAAAAGAGCAAAGATCATCAAAGAAACGTCAAAGATCTAGCACTTCATCCTCCAGCTCCAGAACTGCAAGTCCAAGTCCTCGCAAGAAACATGCACATGGTTCTAGCAAGAACCAAAGTTCAGGTATTTTGAAGTGTTTCTGTCTTTCTGTCTAATATTTTTGAGTCACTAAAATCAGTTGGTTATATTTTTGTTTTCAGTACATTGATTTACAGCCCCTTTTCTGAAAGGTTAAGACTTTTTGTAAAATGTAAATAATAAAAATGATTTACAAATGCTTTTTGACATATATTTAATAGATTTCAACACAAAGACGTTGATTTTTGCAAATACTTTTTATGATTTTGATTGCTGCAACACTTTTCAAAAAGGTTAAAACATGGGCAAGTTTACTTTTACACAAGTTTACTTATACTGTGATATAATATCCCCTCTTCTTTTAACAACCTCTTCTTTTACTAACCCTTTAATTACAGAAGGTACCAGTTTTGAAAGTTTAAACTTTTGCCATACTTGCTTGATGTATGTCTTAAGCTGTTTAACAGTTCTAGGTCTCTGCTGTTGTATGTTGTCTTTTATAACACCTCACATTTTAATGGGGCCAGTGTTCCCACAGATCTAAAATATACTTGCAGTGATTTTTAAATGCATACGAAAGCATTTTATCGAAAAAATAAACATTGTCATTATTCACAATACAAGGAATAGCTTAATACCCCTAGCTTACCTATGCAGGTTGACTCGCTGTGAGATGCGATGTTTAGCACTGTGAGCCGCCATGATTGCTCGTGAAGTTCTGCAAGGTTCGCAAGCTTCCTTGAGGACAGCCAAAAATTAAACACGTTGAAATTTTTTGTGCAGAAAGATGGAAACGTAATTGCAGCGACAAAACTTGCAGTGAATCATGATGAACCGTACTTCCGGCCACCATGCGAAACCGCGTAGGTGAGATGGGGTATTAAAGTTGACTGAGATGAATTAAGTGCATTACAGTGCCATACGTTCTTATTTTAAAGCCTTTTCTCAGATGCAAAAACTAAAAAAGGTATTTCATATGATTTTAAATATCAAAAAAACTAAGGCACACATTAAAATAATTAATTATACAAAAACACTAAGGTGTGCAACTAAACTTTTAACTAAAAGTTTCAAAATCTACAGCTCAGCCACAACATATAAGCCTTTACTGACAATTTCTGTTGTTATCTCTTCCTGGTTTCTTCATCTCTTGGCTCGCTGATATTTTTATCGCTCCTTTCCATTTTGTAGCCCGCACCAGAACGCTCCCTCAAATTAATACACAGCTAACTGTTTGTGTCTCCTTACGCTTTTTGGGTGACGTAAGCATTACTTCTTTGTTGGTGTTTACTGGCGGTTTGCATCCGGAAGCGCACTTTGTTAAAAGCACGCTGTCAACAAATAATTCCGCAAAAACATAATGCAAAAGTAATTAAAAGAAGCTTCGAGGCAGAAGATTTTGCCTCGATCATTTTTTGTAATCAAATTACTTGCGTTACTTAAGGAATCGTTTCAGTCCTATCTGTCAGCACAAAAGCTGCCCACTTATATACAGCAAACAATAAATACACATGTAAATACACATACCAATTTTTTATTTATTATTTAATATTTCTATTAATTTCACTTTTCAGAGATCCAACCTACAGATCTTTCCCTCCATCTACCCATATGTGAAGAGTATGCACAGAGCATTTTTTGCCTTACTATGTTTTAGTAAACAGATATAGGTGAGGATTGTGCAAAATGGTATCCTTGGACATGCATGCAGTGGGGGAAATAGGTTTTCTGAGGTTTGCAAATGAACAAAGAAAGATTGGGATAAACTGCTGTGGTCAGATGAGACCAAAATTGAGCTCTTTGTCATCAATTTGACTTGCTGTTTTCGGGCGAAGAAAAATGCTGACTATGACACTAAGAACACCACTGTCCCTACAGTCAAGCAAGGAGGTGGAAACATTATGCTTTGGGGCTGTTTCTCTGCTAAAGGTACAGATTGACTTTGCTGCACTGAGGGGCCAATGGATGAGGCCATGTGTTGTAAAATTTTGGAAGAGAACCCCCTGGGGTCTAGCCAGTCTTCAGACCTTAATCCAATAAAAAATTCATGGAGAGAGCTGTTACTTCGAGTTGCCAAGCAACAAGCAAGAAACCTTAAACATTTAAAGAAAATTTGTAAAGAATAGTGGATTAAAATGCATCCCAAGATGTGTGCAAGTCTGGAAAACAACTGCAAGAAACATCTTCCCACTGTGCTTTCCAGCAAGGGTTTCTCTACCAAGTACTAAGCCATGTTTTGCTTGGGGATCAAATACTTATTTCCCTCAATGAAATGCTTAATAATAATAATAGGTCTACTATTAATAATAATATGCACATTTTGTGAGTTTTGCATGTTTGCAATGTGATTTCCATATTCCGGTAACAGTAAAATTAGTTATGATAGTAATGATAACTTTAGTTCTACATGACATATCAGAAAATGAAAATGCACAGTGTGATTTTGGGTCTTTTGCCCTGAGAACAGGACAGGCAAAAATTTCTTAACAGACCTGAAATGACCACCGCACACTTTTCCACTTTCCATCAGTCCATCTCTGATGAGCTGGGGCCCAGAAACGTAAAAAAATATATACGTACTGTATTTACCAGCAAAGGTTTCTTTACCTATTCTGATGTCCATGTTGTTGGCCCTCGTCCGTTACAAAATAATTTCTTTAAATCTTTTGATAATGTTATGATGCTGTTAGCCTAAAATTTCTTGCAACTGCAGATTGAGCAAGGTTATTTTTTAACTAATTGCCTATTGTAGTACGCAGTTGTTCTCTCCCTCTGTGCTTTTGAAGGATTTTTACAAATGCCGCCTTTATACTTGATTTTGCACCTTATCACCAAATCAACGGTTACCATTTAACCGTTTACTTGTAAAATGTTAGTTTAATCTTTACATATTTGTTAATGTTTTGTATTCTGGTAAATACATGTCAAAAAGCATTTTTAAGTATGATTGTGTAAACTTATAAGTATGCTTTTAATTGTTTTTATGGACCTATTTATTTAGATCAACAATGCAAGAAGCTGAAACATTTACTTTGATTATGATTGTCTGTTATGCATGCACATTCATTTGTCTGGACTCCATCGTTGTTGACAAGCACTTTGACACAGGTTTACAGTATAATCTAGATCTATGTTGATTTTATTCATAAATGTGTCTCTGAGCTACAAACGGCTTGCACAAGGGGGTTAAGATTGGGTAACTGGACATGTATTGCCACTCAAATCTATTTTTATTAAATGTTTTGCAACTTGATTAGCCATTATCATTGGTTACCTACAGTATTCTGTGCCGTATGTTCAAACTCCTGAGTGTTGCTACAGAAATTGCTTTTTTAATGGAGTTACATTATCAAAAGTTAGTTAAAAAGCCTTTGTCTCCAATCTTCTGCAAATTGGTCTTGAAACCCACTCATTACACACGCTTGCACTATTCTCAGAAACACGTTAGAAGGTGCATGTTCCCGTGCTAGAAGCTGTGCCTGCCCAAGTGCTCACAATTGTTCAACACTCATTCAAGACTTTAAAGGTTTTTTAGGTGGTAAAACATCAGTTTCTTTATAATCCTACAGCTGGTAGACATGGGATTCACACATTGGCATGACATGTGGTAGGAGTGAATTATTTGCTGTGTTTGTTTAGAAATAATCATTATAGTGGATGACTGAGATACGTGCTGCTCAGTGTAAAGGTAGGTTTTTGTGTAATTTTGTATTAAATGAAAATTCTTCTATGAAACCAAACATGACTTTGATATGGTATTCTATTTGGCCAGCAGACAATGACTACTACCTTCACAAGATTTTAATCCAAATTTTGTCATATGAATCCATAGACATGTTGGTTTCAGTTCCAGACATTATGTCTGGACCTGCAAGACTATTTTCTTCTCACTAACCTGCTTTACATTCTCATGGACTAAACATTTTATGACATGAGGAATGAGAAATCTATATTACTTATACATATTTGTCATTAATTTGTGCCTATGAATTGTATGGTTTTAACTTAAGACACAAATGCACTTGTATTTAGAGCGAATATCGGAGAAGAAAAAGCAGAAAAGAAAACACCATTCTTCCTCTTCATCAAGCAGCTCTTCATCCTCATCTTCATCCAGTGATGAAGAGGCCAAGAAGAGGAAGCATAAAAAGGCCAAAAAGAAATTGAAGAAAATGAAAGCAAAAGAAAAAAAGAAGCTAAAAAAGGAGAAGAAAAGGCTTAAAAAGATAAAGAAGTTAGAAGCTAAGGCTGACACATCAGCAAATAAAGCTCCACTGATGATCTCTGTTCCAGTACCCGTTCAAATAGAAAAACCCCAGTCATACTTAGAGACCTGGCAAAGTGATGATGCCACTGAACATGGTCCTGGTGAGTGAGCTTATTCAACTCTTAAAATAACTGTATAAAGTTACGTAATCTATAAACTTTGTTTTTTCTGGATTAAGAAGATTGAAATGCATTCGGCTATAAATCCAGACCATTATAAAATAATGTCCTTTTATTTACTCCAGTAATGACCGATGAACAGAAGGCCAGTTTTTCCACTAAGAGGCCCCTGACAAAAGAGGAGTATGAAGCCAGACAAAGTGTCATCCGGCGAGTTGTTGATCCCGAGACAGGACGTACAAGGTGTGTCTAAGTAACATACGTTACGTAGATAGGAAAAAGACTAAATACGTAATTAATGAAAACCTGGAAGTGATATTTACTCGTTATATGAACATAGAGACAATAGAATGAAAAAGTGTTTTACTTTACTTGTAGGCTTGTAAGAGGAGATGGTGAAATTTTGGAAGAGATTGTCAGCAAGGAGAGGCACAAAGAACTCAATAAGGTATAATATTTACTCTGGGAATTCAGTGAGTTACATGGATTTTGAAATTGTATGGTTTAGAACAGGAAGATTTGGTATCAATTTTATTGAAAGTATATTTTAAATACACTGTACAAAAAAATTAAAAGTTGTCTTTTGGTTTAAATAAGCAAATATGAACCTTTCAATTATTACTGCAGTGATTATTATTTTTCAACTATAAAAAATATATAAATATATGTCTTCTATCCCAAATTGATGCCATGAGGAGTCTTTCATTTCTTAAACAACCATACTGAATAATGCATTTTTTGTGTTCGTGGAAAAGATGTTACTATGTTCCATTTGGGTCAAATTATAGTCCAGCATCAAGCAAGGAAAAAAACTTGCATCTTCTTTTTCTTTGTCATTCGGCTGTTTCCTTTCAGGGGTCGCCGCAGCGAATCATCTGCCTCCATCTAAACCTATCCTCTGTATCCTCTTTTCTCACACCAGCTAACCTTGTGTCCTCTCTCACTGCATCCATAAATCTTCCTTTTGGTCAACCTTCATTTATCTGGTTTCCAGAGAACACCTTCACCTCTCTAGATTTTCCTCCACCTATTCCCTGCATCCCTGCATGTCATCTGCAAACATCAATGGTTATGGAGACTCCTGTCTGACCTTATGTCATCCTGTCCATCATCAGAGCAAACAAGAAGGGGCTTAATAGCCTATCTTTGATACAGATCCACCTCCACCTTAAACTCTTGTCACACCTACAGAACATTTCACCACTTTCTTACAGCTTTCATACATGTCCTGCACCATTCTAACACACTTTTCAGCCATTCCTATAATACCACAGCTCCTCTCTCAGCATCCTGTCTTACGCTTTCTACAAAGACACAATACACCTCCCCATTACCTTTTCTGTATTTCTCCATCAGCACCCTCAAAGCAAATACTGCATCTGTTGTACTCTTTTAGGGATGAAACCATATTGCTGCTTACAAATGCTCACCTCTGCAATTAACCTAGCTTCCATTACTCTGTTCTAAAACTTTATTGTATGGCTCATCAGCTTTATTTCTCTGTAATTACCACAGTTCTGCACATCCCCCTTGTTCTTAAACATCAGCACCAATACACTTATCCTCCATTCCTCTGGGATCCTCTTACTTTCCAAGATCTTGGTAATCAGACTAGTCAGGAGTTCTACTGCTACCTCTTTTAAGCACTTCCATACCTCCACAGGTATGTCATCAGGACCAACTGCCTTTACACTCTTCATCCTCTTCAATGCCCTCCTCGCCTCACTTACACCATTAGATTTTTGCTACTTCCTGCTCCACAATAGGCATCTCTTCTACTCCTATTCCTTAATTTCCCTTATTCATTAACAATTCAAAGTACTCCTTCCATTTTCACATCACCCTCTTGTCACCTTACAGTACATTTCCATTCATATCTTTAATCACTCTAACAAGCTGCACATCCTTTCCATCTCTATCTCTCTGCCTCGCCATCCTGTACAGATCCACCTCTCCCTTCTTACTGTCCAACCTAGCATACGGGTCCTCATATGCTCTTTGTTTGGCCTTTGCCACCCCTACCTTCACCTTATACTGCATCTCCCCGTACTTCTGTCTACTCTCTTCAGTCCTCTTAGTGACCCACTTCTTCTTAGCCAGCCTCTAGAAAAAAAAAAACATTTAACTAGCAACTTTTAAAATTGGATTAATAACAATCCACCACATTATTAAAACCTGAAAGGATAGTACTGAACTATTGAGTTTGTGGAGCAAATGTGGTGGGGTTAAAAATTATGGCTGACCTTGACCTTTTTTTATGCAATATCAAATGCTTGTTGAGATTGCATAAAAAATTACAATATAAATACTCCCTATTTCATTTTATAGTGAAAGTAAAATAATTTCCACAAACAATATGATGAAAAGCAGGAAATGTTTAGGATTGCGACTAAACAGCTGTATGGCCATAAGTAAACCATTTATCAGTGAGACTAATAACTGAAAAAGCCTTACATTTTATATGGAGCATTTGTACTTTGGTACAAAAGAAAAAGAAAATGTGGTCTGATGAGTACAGATAGGCCCTATTCCTGAAAATGGGAATGTCAGGTTGAGAAGAAATGTGCATAAAGCGATGCCCCCATCATGCCTACAGCTTGCTGTACAAGACTCTGGAGGCAGGTTTGCTTTATTTGGTCAGGTGTTTTTGTTAATTCTTTACACAAATGAACTAAACATTAGAGGGTCCTGACCGTAACCCCTGTTAAGTCTCTGGAATATGCTGGAACGTGGTTTGACCTTTCCCATCATTAGTACACTTTTGCATGAAAAAAAAATGTAGTGACCTTGTATAAGGCAATCAAAACAACATCATGGTAAATGTGCACCAAAATCAAAACTAAATTTTCCCATAACCAAATATTAGTGTGTGACTTTTGGTCAGGCAGTGTATATTCAGTCTACAGGGTAGTAAAATGATTTTGGTGGGATATTTACACCTACTCCCCATTCACAATTCTGCGGGTATATGGAATAAAATGTATGTTTTTTGTGTGTGTGTCTTTTGGTTTTTCTGTCAGCAATCAACCAAGAGAGATGGCGATGCATTCCAGAAGAGACTAGGGATTAACAGGTAGAGGAACACTTCACTGCTTTGTTGGACATGTAAAACCTATATCCAGATGGTTTTAAGCCAAAACCCTAAGGAATCTTAGTTATATATATTCACTTGAATCTACAGTATTTTCATGGCCTTGAAAATGTCTATAAAACGTGTTCCCATTCTATTTCTTGAACTGCTTTAAAAATTGTCTAAATATTCCTGTTGTCTATTTCTTAAGATTTTTTTTACAGTTGTACAGACTGGAAAAAAATAAAGGACAAAATACATAGCTTGTGTGTGATTATATGATTTACTGTTTACTGGAAACATACTCCATTTATTATTGTGACATACATTGAGTGGTGCCCCAAGTCACCTGGAATAGGCTCTAGCCCAACATTTAACTTAACAGTACTTTTTAGACTCATTGGAGCTCATGTTGCTTTATTTTGCATGAGTATATCACTATATTCTTGATGCATAATCTGCTGGAGTTCTGTGGCACTGTGCGTCCCTATTTTTTTTGGCTTCAAGGTGGGTGAGGAGTAGAGATGATGGAAAAAAAAAACTTGAAACATGGCTACAAAACTAAAAAAAATGTTTTTTTGGACCTGGATACGGACAGCACTTCTGGAAAGACATGCATTTCTATGATAATTAATGATGACTGGCCAAAATGTATTATCATTGAAGGTTCTTCTCCTGATCTCCCTATCACCAAACTTTCCTCTATTGCTATACAAAAGGGTATTGCAGGAAAGGTAAGATAAGTAAAAAAAATAAAAAAAAAATTATTACGAACTGGACAAATTCTTGTGGAATGTACAAAAAAAAAAAACTGCTAAAAATGTATTACTTGCCAACATGTTAGCTGGGGTACATCTTAAGACATCAGGAAGTAATAAATGTAAAAAGGAACAATAATCAAAAAAGACAAGAAGAACAATAAAGCACAGCCAAGAAAAACCATAAAGGAAGTCATAAAGGAAAACTGGAGAAGATTTGTTTCCAACATGTCGCCAAATACTCTGGTAAAATATGCAATCTGATACGAAAAATGAAAGGAGAAAACAACAGTCCACAAATACAAAACATTAAAGAGAATGATTCGATCTTGACATCAAAAGAAGAAATTGCAAATATATTAGCAAAAACTTTCGAAAAGAACTCAATTGAAAACTGCATTTCTGCTTTTTGAGGCTTCTATGATAAAAGAAAAAAATTACGTTATAATAATAAGTAATATGGAACCATACAACCAAATTTTTTTAATGAAAAAACTACAACAAGCCATCAAAAAATCTCACGTTGGACCAGACAATATTCATCATCAATTTTTAAACAACCTTTTTCTTCTTAAAATTTTTAGCTCTATCTGGATATCAGGAAATACTGATACTTCCAATACTGCTTGGCATAAAGCAGATTAAACAATACCAATCCCAAAGCCAGGAAAAGACCATAAAGATCCTTCTAATTATCGCCCTATTGCTTTAACCAGTTGTTTATGCAAAACAATGGAGCAAATGGTCAATGACCACCTGGTCTGGGCTCTGAAATCCGAATATCGCATAAATAATGCCCAGTGTGGATTCAGAAAAGGTTTAAGCACTACAGACCACCTTGTGTGTCTGGATATATAAACCCATCCAAATGAATATCACCAACAATTTCTGAACAAAAAAGGAAAATTACCACAACATACCCCAGTATACACAAATAGATCAAAATCAGGAAATAAACTGGCAGCAGCCTTTGCAACAAATCTACTGCAGCAGGGTTTATGCATCCCAGACCAAAGTTTTATTTTTACTGCAGAAGCAAATGCTTTGTTTACGGCTTTGAAATTCATTGAAACCACATCACAAAAGGATTACCTAATAATAACGGACTCAAAATCATGTCTTCAAGCATTAGAAAATAAAAAAACAGATAATCCAACAATTGTGGAAATCCTAACCAAGTTATCATTCTTAGAAGCCAACAATTTTAACATAGTTTTTTGTTGGATACCTGTGCACTCCGGAAACCTTGGTAATGAAAAAGCATAAAAAACTGCAAAAGAAGCATTATCCAAAAAAATAATCAAATGCTTTATATATATATATAGTTTAAAAAATACACCGATATATTCAGTTGATAAGATATAAACAGCTAAAATAATGTAATTTTGAATGATAAAATGATGTATAAACCACAGTAAATTACAAGTTAATTTTGTAGTGGACTTTAAAAAAAAAAAAGGTAGAAATGCAAAAAGCTAATAGTCACAAATGTACTGTTATTTGCATTCGCTGACAACCACAACAAGCATTAAATGTAATATTCTACTGTTATTCGCACCGTGTAAATTAAGCTAATCTAAAATAGCGCCATTTAACTAATTACTATTGCTCGTGAGGTGATTGCGCAATGTGATGCTAGCGAGTAGCACGTGAACAGATCTAGTGCGACTGTCCCGAATTTAGCGAACAGTTTAAACAAAAGCACTTAAACTATACAACTTTTACACGATGAAGAGATACAGTGACCCTGCTGACTTTTCGCCATCCGTAACAACAACAACAACATTTCTTTTTAAGTGTTCGTGCATGACATGCCATGAAAGCTTGGTCTTGCATAGCGTGCAGGTTACCGTCTTCTTAGAGGCGTTTAATGCAAATTGCTCCCATACCTTGGAGGACTCGGGGCGCGCGCTTTTTCCTGCAGACGCATAACCTCCATTGCGCGAGCGGCTGTGCATCTGACTGTGTGTATTTGTGCATCTTGTGGTCGCTCTCCTCAGTGACGTGAGCAGCCAAACTGATCGATAACGTCATTCGTTGACAACGAATTTCATTATCGATAATTATCGATTTTATCGATTAGTTATTGCAACCCTAGACCAATGCTTAAATAATAAACTATATGAAATAAATCCCGATGTTGAATAAAGACATACATTTTCTTTTAAAAATCGTTGGGATCAAGGACATTTAAAAGCTACACACACATTTTTACTGTCCAGAGAAAATCCACCACAATGTTTATAATAATATTTTTTATCAAGGACGCTTTACTATGAGTGTAAACAAAAGGAGATAATATAAACAGACATTGAAGTATAAGTAGAGAAACAATTAAGTCAACAGACAAAAAAGAAAACCTGGAAATATGTGTGTATGTACATATCTACACTATGTCAAGTCAAGTAGGCTTTTATTGTCATTCCAACCATATACAGTTCAGGACATAGTGAAACCAAACAACGTTCCTCCAGGACCAAGGTGCTACATACATGCCACAACATAAATTAACGACATAACATAAATTAACAACACACTTTATGGAACCAGCCAGCTAACTAAGAGAAAAAACCCCAAATAAATAAAAAATTGTACCAAGTTTCTGGGGGTGTTCTATTTAAAATTCATGTTGTGCAATAATTCTGCTTAAGGTGGAAAAAAGCCGTTTAACAGGCAGAATTGGTGGAAATAAAAAAGAACATGCATCAGACTGTAATGTTTTATAGACAAGACCTCCCATGAAGTAAAGGTCAGTCGCATTTTATTTATAAATAAATAAATAAATAAATTAATTAATCAACCTTATTGGATAGAGGCAAAAGATAAGTGAATACTCATTCACTCACTCATTGTCTATATTGCTTTATCCTGTATTCAAGGTCACGGGAGGCTTGGAGCCTACCCCAGAAAAATTAGGGCCTCGAGGCAGAGTACACCGTGGACAGGGTGCCAATCCATCGCAAGGTAAGGGAATACGTTTTTAAAAATCTACCTATCTAAGTTCTATAGTGAAGTTATAGTTATTTCAGAAAGCTATAGAATATATAATTAGATGGTGGTATGGGTGGTATGCATTGAGTTTTAAAATATTCTCCCCATGTTTGGTGTGTTTGCTTGTGTGCCATAGATTGGCCTTTTGCACCAGGTCCCCTGGGATAGACTTCAGGCCCATTCATAAGCAGTATAGAGAATGGGTGGGTGATTATTATTAATCAATATCACAATCAAAGTTACACTGGGTGCTGTTTAGTGCTGTTTAATATGCATAATTGAAATAAATAACCATAAACTGTCCTGAAGATTTATTTCATATAGTGGCAAGATGTTGTGTGCTATTAGTCAACTTTTAGAATAAATACTACTAACAAATTAATCACCCAAAAAAAACGGTCATTATGATCCCATTATCAGTTATTTTAGAGATTTTTAAGTTCTATCCAATGGTAATAAGGTAAGATCTATAGTGACTGTTTTATTTGTTTTTGTTCACATACGTACAACATCTATCAAACTTTACACAAAGCAAACAACACCAGGGAGCGAAATGCTTATAAACATGACAGATAACTCAATTCAATAGATACTAAGACATATCAACTTAATTTGGGAAACGGGTAATATCCCCCAAAAATTGAAACTAGCCACTATAATAACAGTACTAAATCCAGGTAAAGAAGCTTCAGACCAAACAAACTACAGGCCAATTGCACTCATGTTGCAAATAGGAAAGACAATGAAAAGATTGGTAACAGAAAGACTAACGCAATACCTAGAAATAAACAAACTTTTATCACCATACCAAAATGGGTTTAGAAAAGTAAGAAGTACTATGGACGAAATATTAAACCTTGAATCTGAAATAAGAAAAGCACAAACAAATGAGTAAACAATAATTGCAGTCTTTTTCGATATTAAAAAGGCATACGATATGCTATGGAAAGGAGGTCTGTTATGCAAGCTAGACAAATTAGGAATAAGAGGCAAAATGCATAATTGGATAAAGAACTTTTTAGAAAATAGGACAATAAAAGTAAGAGTGGGCACAGAATACTCAAAAAATACAAAGTAGAAAATGGCAATCTGCAAGGAAGCACTGGAAGTATTGGTGGCAATTTTTAAGAACAAGAGAGATGTGCAAAGCTGTGGCAATTATAAAGGTATAAAGCTAATGAGCCAGACAATGAAGCTGTGAGAAAGAGTAGTGGAAGCTAGGTTAAGGGCAGAGGTGAGCAGCAATATGGTTTTATGCCTAGAAAGAGTACATCAGATGCAGTATTTGCTTTGAGGATGCTGGCGGAGAAGTACAGAGAAGGTAACAGGTAGTTGCATTGTGTCTTTGTAGATTTAGAAAAAGCATATGACAGGGTGCCAAGAGAGGAGCTGTGGTATTGTATGAGAAGGTTTGGAGTGGCAGATAAGTATGTTAGAGTGGAGCAGGACATGTATGAGAGCTGTAAGACAGTGCTGAGATGTGCTGTAGGTGTGACAGAAGAGTTCAAGGTGGAGGTGGGTCTGCATCAAGGATCAGCTCTAAGCCCCTTTTTGTTTGCTCTAGTGATGGACAGGATGACAGTTGAGGTAAGACAGGAGTCCCCATGGACTATGATGTTTGCAGATGACATTGTGCTCTGTAGCGAGAGCAGGAAACAGGTGGAGGAAAATTTGAAGAGGTGGAGGTATGCTCTGGAAAGCAGAGGAATGAAGGTTAGCCGCAGCAAGACGGAATACATGTGTGTAAATGAGAGGGACCCAAGAGGATCAGTGAGGCTACAGGGAGCACAGGTAAAGAAGGTGCAGGATTTTAAGTACTTAGGGTCAACGGTCCAGAGCAACGGAGAGTGTTCAAAGGAGGTGAAGAGGCAGGTTGGAATGGGTGGAGAAAAGTGTCAGGTGTGTTGTGCGATAAAAGAGTATCAGCAAGAATGAAAGGAAAGGTGTACAGGACAGTGGTGAGACCAGCAATGCTCTACGGCTTAGAAACAGTGGCGCTGAAGAAAAGACAGGAGGCAGAGTTGGAGGTAGCAGAGCTGAAGATGTTGAGGTTCCCTTTGGGAGTGACAAGGATGGATAGGATCAAGAATGAGTTTATCAGAGGGACAACCCACGTTAGAGGTTTTGGAGATAAAGTAAGAGAGGCCAGATTGAGGTGGTTTGGACATGTTCAGAGGAGAGATTGTGAATATATCGGTAGAAGGATGCTGAGGTTGGAACTGCCAGGCAGGAGGACTAGAGGAAGACCAAAGAGGAGATTTATGGATGCAGTGAGAGAGGACATGAAGTTAGTTGGTGTGAGAGAAGAGGATGCAGAGGATAGGGTTAGATGGAGGCAAATGATTCGCTGTGGCGACCCCTAAAAGGGAACAGCCGAAAGACAAAGAAGAAGAAGGAAATAAGAAATTAATAATTTACACGGACGGTTCCAAAGACCAAGGTACGGGGCAGCATTCTACATCCCACAACACAAAATATCAGCAAAAGAAAGAATAACAGACCAGTATACACTTCTAAACTAATAGGAATACAAATGGCACTTAAATGGGTAGCGAAAAATCCCCAAGGAGAGACAATAATAGCATCTGACAACATGTCAGCCATAACCAGTCTAGAAAAAGGAAACTCATGTAGACAGGAAATCCTATTTAATATATTGCAAACAATAAAAGAAATATTCCATAAGGGCGTAAGGATTACAGTCCTATGGGTACCAGCACATGTAGGTGTAAAAAGAAACAAAGAAGCAGATAAACTCGTCAAACAAGCACTCAAAAACAAAAATTTCCAAATAAAAATACCAATAAGCAGAGCAGAAGTATGATATGGCAAGAAAAATGGGATAAAGAAGAAACAGGTACAAGACATATGCATAAAATTCAAAAACAGTTTAAAAGAGGGAAAGTGTGGGGCAGAAACAGAAGAAAGGATGTGTGTCCTATTCCTAGGCTAAGAATAGGACACACAGGACTAAACCAAAATCAAACACTTAAAAGGCAAACACTTAACTGGAGAATGCAAATTCTGTGGACAAACAGAGACAGTAACACATATATTAACAAACTGTAAAAGATCCAACAAAGAAAGACAGAAATTTAGAGAAACCATGCAAGAGGAAGGAGTAGAAACGACAACAGAAAACATACTAGGGAAGATGAACTGGAAAATATATATGTCTTTTTAATTACTGTTAGGTTTTAAATGAAGATGAAGTGTGTATCCGAGCTAAGTTTTAGGCTAAGAGAAAAATAATTATTTATAGTTGTGTCCGCCGCTCCTTAATACACTTACCGTTCCAGGGGCCTCGTACAAAGACTTGCGTTGAATTCATACTAAAACATTGCGTACAAAGCTGTAAATGTGCGTACGCAGTAAAAAAAATCTGATGTATGAAACACTGCGTACGCGGAATCCACGCATATTCTCTTTGTACATTCGAGAGAGTACGTGCACGAGCGCAAAACCCCTCCCTGCCTCCTCCTCCGTATAAATATGTTAATGACTCCAAACCAAACGGAAAAAAGCAATGGCAAAAACAAGCAAGAAGAGAAACTTTACAGAATGTGAATTGGAGGTGCTCCTATCGGAGGAAGACCGGAGAAAAACTGTGTTATTTGCAAGTTTGTCCTCCGGAATTAATAAAAATAAATAAATAAATAAAAAACTTAGCTGGAATAATATCTTTAAATACATGACTCACCAAGAAGCCACCCATCGCGCACCCTGCCACCTTGGAGCCTCATCCCAACCATGCTGTTTGTGAGGATGAATGAATCATGGGTTGACCCAGGCCACCTTGCCACAATATTTGTTAGGCGCATTTGAGCATCACATTTTACTTGCACATTTATTTATTGGAAATGTTTCCGATTCACGTATGCAAATTTCTCTTCAGATGTCGCCTCTATAGCAATGTGCGTGTAGTCGATTGCTCCGATTACATTAGGAAAACCGGCGATCGCTGAAAATTGCGCTTTAATGTTTGGCTGGTCAACTGCATGGTATAGAAACCTTATATACCTGCTAGACATGCGGATGATCCCGTCCCATACAGCTGGCATTGCACGGCTCAAAGACGACTGGCTTAACCCCGAGCGGTCTGCCAGTTCCCTTTGGAAAGAACCAGTTGCCAGGAAACCAAGCGTTGTCAGCACCTGTAAGGGAACGGGTATTGCGTGGCTCCTTGCTGTCTCTTTTTCCAAATTTGGACCCAACTCAGCACTCTGATACTTTCACAGCCATTGGGGAGGGGGGAAACATATTTTCCTGGGCATCAGGAAAATCTGTTTCCCTCCTCCTACTGGCTTTGGAAGTATTATGGATGTCTGAAATTACCTCAGAGACATGTGTGCCCGTAGCAAAGATAAAATATTGATCAGAATGGTTTAAAAAAAAAAAACACTGTCTTTTAAATTAAAGTATGGGAAACGTACTTTCCTGGGCATCAGGAAAATCGGTTACCCTCCTCCTACTGGCCGTAGAAGTATCATGGATGTCTGAAATTGCCTCAGAGACATGTGTACATGGGGCACAGGTAACACAATATGCACAAAATGTTTAAAAAACACTGTCTTCCAATTTAGGTATGGGAAACTTATTTTCCTGGGCATCAGAAAAATCGGTTGCCCTCCTCCTAATGGCTGTGAAAGTATCAGGGATGTCTGAAATTGACATGTGTGCTTAGGTAATACAGTGAGATGATGTTTTTTTAAAAACACTATTTTTAACAAGAGACTCCTGGAAATCAATTCACCCAGTTAACATTTGTAATAAACTTCAAGTTTTTATATTTTGTGAAATAAAAAAAAAACCAATTCAGATACATTATTTAATGTAAAATGCTATTATAATAAGTGCTGTGCCAATTATGTATGTCTGCTTTATCATGGATATCCATACAGTATAAAATGGATTTCAGGATATCATGTTTCCCCATCATATGCGGGTGCTAAGATAGATAGATAGATAAAGGTGAATAAGATGAATAACTGTAAGTGTGGTGTCCTATAATCGCTGTACCTGTGTGTTTGATATGTACACCATAGAACTGGATATTTGAGTGGGTAAAAGAGTATGGTGGTTATCACGAGTAGACACTCTAAATAAATAAATTACAAAGTATAACCTTAAATATATTTAGAATCAATCAGTATCACATCTATCATCACACAGCTAATGTACGTGTAATAAAAGTAGTCGCGATGTCAGTACTTGCCCAGCAAACCAGCCTTTTGCAGCGGCTTAAAACGTCTGAATTATCTTCAAATATACAAAAAAAGCGAAAAGACACTCGATTATTTTTCATAGGTTATCTGTTTAATTTACAAAGTTCGTAAAAACACTTTAAATCGAGAGAAAAACTGTTAAAATCCTCGTTCGCCTTCTCAGCGTTTGGTAGCGAGTGACGTCATGATTCGAATCTGCGCGAGCACTGCGCGCGACCGGAGAAACGTAGGGAAACTTAATTTTCCGGAACACCGGGCCGATCGACCGGGAGAGACAAACACACACACGCAGGCATGATGTCTGAAGATCTCTGTTTATTTTCAGCAAAGAGAGCACATTTAAACGGTGCTACGTCCCGAACATCAAAAGAACGAGTCATTAACGTGTCAGTCATAGAGGGACCCGGAGACAGACAGGCGAGAGGAGATGCATTTGCATTCTCCTAATTAAACAAAAGGGTTCTAGCAGACAAGATCCATTTGTATGTTGGGACAGGAATCTTTATATTAGATTACATTGTCTTACAATATTACAAAACCTTACAATTACCTAAACGAAACTAGCCTAGTCGATAGAATCTAAGAAAAGGAACTTTAATCCAAGTTTTTTTGTTTTGTTTACTGTCAAGCTGATGATCCACACTCCAGTCCAGAAGGTGGCTGTAATGCTATAAGTTGGCTGCCAGCCGCCAAAAAAGAAAGAAGAATAAGAACTTCCTGGTCAACAAAAGTCTCTAAATTTTTATTATTATGGCATATGTATTAGATTAATCGTTCAGTTTAGCTGTCTATATCATATTTGATTCGATGTGTTTCTTAGTCCTTTTTTTAATAAGATACAGGTTTTCCCTTATGGTAACGTGGTAATTGGTTGTTGTTTTTTTGCGCATGCATTTTGTCACTTCCGCAAGTTTCCACGCGTTACCATCCAGCGTTTATGCAAAATGTCATGGAGTACCTGTGTTCTGCGTGTATTATTCTGCACAAGACTCGTAGGGGAATTTCAGCGACACTCTCGGATTTGCCTCAGTCGAGCAGTAGGTTGGCCCAGCATTCAGATAGCAGGGAAGAAACACCAGATTGAGCTTCCGGTATTAAACGAAGAAGATTTGGAAGAACAGTTTGTCCGCGGCTCCGGTCCAGGCGGACAAGCAACTAATAAAACCAGTAACTGTGTTGTGTTAAAACATGTGCCAACTGGTGTAGTTGTAAAGGTATGTTTTTGTAATTGTTTTATTAGGATTATTCCCGAATAAAGCAAATATCATTGCGTGTGTAAATTGTTGAGTCTGAAGTGTGTAACTTCTCCGTGTAAAACACTCTGTCCTGCAGTGTCACCAGACAAGGTCGGTGGAGTTAAACAGGAAGCGTGCGCGAGACATCCTGCAGGAGAAACTCGACGTCGTTTACAAAGGGGAAGAGAGCGAGCTGTTAAAACAGAGGGAAGAATCCAGGATAAGAAAACAAGTAAAACGAAGGAAAGTCAATGAAAATATAGAAAAAAAGAGACAGTTTAAAAAAACACTAGCAGCTGACTTGAAGCATGAAGAGGAGAGTGGGTGATTCATAACTTGTGGACAGGTCAATGGATGAACAGTGCCAACAGTAATATGCTCATACACTCGCACAATTCTGTGATTAGGATAACTACTGGTATTTTATATCTACCAGTAATCTGAACTTTAATATTATTCAGTCAAAGTACTGTAGCCATTACAACTTCCATAACTGTTAAGTAAATATATTAAATCATAAAGGCCACCACATTGATAATTACAGGTTTTAGCATGTGTGATATATAATTTTTTTATTTTATTTTTTGCAACGGTCATAATTCTGTTAACATTCAGCACAAATACAATTTACAGTGTTTGGTTAATTTGGTGACATATGGAAATGCATATAAAAAACAAAGGCTCAACACACACATGAATATATAGCTGTGGATATTTTATAAGGATATATTTCATAAGGATATATTTCTTAAATTAACAATTTTGGGTTAAGGTAAATATAAATAATGTGTAAAGTACATTACTGTATTTTGCTGAGGCACTTTTGGAGATAAAGTATGGTCATGTAAATGCTGTTGTCTTTAAAGTGTCCAAGTTTAGCCCCTTTTACACTAACTGTTCATAGTGTCGATATTGCAGAGGCAGAGTTGTTGTTGTCCCATCTATAAACCAGGAGTAGTGAAGGGCGAGATCTGTGCGAAAGGGATCCCCACCATTGTGAAACAGGGTTCTGCAGTGTTGTGTGTGCCTGCTGGAGGATTGAATTGGCCAATACTAAAAGTCATTAATCTCGTGAGAGCCAGACAATACTGCTGTATATATTGCAGATTCTACTGACTTTTTCTCTTTAATCATGGCAGATAACTATAAAGTCAGACTCGAGTCATGAATTTGATGACTTTAGACTCGACTTGACAAAATATAGAAAGACTTGAACTCGACTTGGACTTTAACATGAATAACTCGGACTTTCACTTGGACTTGCGCCTATTGACTTGTAAAGACTTGCTACTTCCCATAAAAAGCCCAAATATAAAAAGTATGTTGACACGGACCGCTCTATCTCTGTTTATGTGTCTGTGCGCGTGTGTGTGACAGAGAGCATGCGCGCATTCGGCACGACATCCAATCAAAGTACCGTAGATTCTTTTGATTCGACAGCGTCCAACGTGACAACAACGTGATACATGGTTGCCAGGGTAGCGGTTTTACCGCACAATTGGGCTATTTTAGAAAAGGAGTTGCGGGAAAAAATCAGAGTTGCGGGTTGCGTTTTTTTGGGCTACATTTATAATGTACCGCGGCCGCAAAAAAATTAATAAAATAATTGTGGACAAAGATAAAAGGGAACCTTTTATTAGTGGGTGTTGATCCCCGGGAATGAATACTTCGCAACAAACGCTGCTGCTCACGGGACGCAAGTAGGCGCGTGCGCCACATGATGCTTGATTTGTGATGTCAAAAGCACATCATCACCTCACTCCATGAGAGCGTTGTAGTCAGTCGGTTCGGCTGTCTGTGGATGAACAAGCAGCATTCTAAAATGTCAGGTAAATGGGGAAAGTATGGAAAGTTCCAAATGATGATAGAAAAGTGTTCTGCAAATGAGAAGTAAGAGCTCACCACGGTGATCTTGTAGCTCATGCTGCGACTGAAAAACATAAAAAAAAAATGGGGCTCCTTTCTCAAATGCCAGAACATCATTTGACACAGGCAGTTCCTTTCTAAGAAATAATGCACCTGTGAAAGAGGCAGAGTTGAAGCTGGCTGCCCATGTTGCTTGTCACTCAAGCACTTACACTGTTGACCACTTAGGAAGTGTTGTGGAAGAAATTTCGAAAAAAGGCATTAGTTTACATCGAACGAAATGCACAGCACTAATTAATTCAGTGATAGGACCAGTAGTACATGAAGACCTTTTGGAGGATCTAGGAAATGGACTATACTCTCTCATTATTGTTAAGTTAAGTACAGTACAAGTTAGTACTTTTGACTAGGGTCCGAAAATATCAGAGAGGACATGTTCTTATGTGACCTTTATTGTATGAGATTGTGTATTAAAAAAAACACAGTGTGTGATATTAAGAATTTGGGTAAGACAAAAGGCCAATACTTTAAACTTAAACTTATATAAATTTATTTTAAGGCCCTTTGTGGGAATCCAGCCGTTGTCTAATTTGATTGGACACTGAAAAATTGGGCTAGTTTTCAATCCATTTTTGCAGATTTTGAGTTGTCATTGGGCTGGAAATATTTCTGGGACCTGGCAACCCTGAATGTGAAGGTAGTTTCGTTTGGCTATAAAAATTACGAGGTGGTCAACAAAAAACGAATTGCAGTATCGAAGATTACAGATGGAGATGCCACAACTTCCAACTTTGTTCGACACTTGAGGTAAGTTTTGAATGAATGCCAAGACTACCTTATCAGCTAAGTAATTTACAAGCTGCATGTTTATATCAATGAGACTGTACATTTCCTCAACGTCACCTTTCAAACACTATAATCTGCAAACCCCTGCTGGTTCATACTGATCGGGATTTTGAAAGCCGGATTGTTTGTATGAGGTAGCCTACGTGAGTGTATCACACAAGGTAGAGAGCAAAGTTCTTCAATGTTCTGTGAAGAAAACGTTATTGTTTGTATGAAGTAGCCTACTTCATTGAGAATATGTGCTACCATTTTACATTGCACCTAGCATTTACTAACATTTGTATTTTTATGTATCTGAGTAATGTTCTTTTTTTTTAAAAAAAAAAGGTTTGTTTAATAAATACAGATCTTACAACCATACATAATCTGTATACATTTTATTTTTCTGCTAAAAAGACTTGAAAAGACTCGAAAGTCAAACTGTAGGACTTTGGACTTGACTTGAGACTTGTTGGCCTTTGACTTGGGACTTGAATCGGGACTTGCCTGTCTTGACTCGGGACTTGACTCGGGACTTGAGGGCAATGAATTGAGACTTACTTGTGACTTGCCAAACAATGACTTTGTCCCACCTCTGCACCACTGTCTATCTATCTATCTATCTATCTATCTATCTATCTATCTATATATATATATATATATATATATATATATATATATATATATATATATGAGAGAGAGAGAGAATGAAGTTGGGAGAAAATGTCATATTCATGTCTATCCAATGCCGTATAAGATTTTGAATTAAAAAAAATGTTGCATGAGGTTGTTCAAACAGTACCAACGAAATATTAGCATATCTGTAACAATATTTAGGTTAAACATGTCAAAGTGACATTCACATGTGTGTCGGTACCCAAACTTCTCCAGCAGAACATTGTCCAGAGCATCACACTGCTTTAGCCAGCTTGGCTTTTTTCATAGTGAATCCTGGTGACATCTTTTTCCTAGGCAAGTGATGTAGTAAAAACCTGATTCATCAGACCAGGCCGTATTTTTTTCTTTTTCTCCACTGTCCAGTTCTACCCAGAGTGGGTGCTTCCAGCCATAGGATTCAGCGAGGGTCTAACTTGTCTGTGGTTACACAGCCCAAAAGGCACCTACCTAATTGCACTGTGTATTCTGACACCTTCCTATTATAGCCAGAAAAAAAATCCTATTATGTTTTTTTATGTGCTTCAAAGCATAACTTATGATTTTTTCAGATTACCAAAAACTCATCTACAGTGGTGTGAAAAACTATTTGCCCCCTTCCTGATTTTTTTTTCTTTTGCATGTTTGTCACACAAAATGTTTTTGATCATCCACATTTAACTATTAGTCAAAGATAACACAAGTAAACACAAAATGCAGTTTTTAAATGAGGGTTTTTATTATTTGGGGAGAAAAAAAATCCAAACCTACATTGCCCTGTGTAAAAAAGTAATTGCCCCCTGAACCTAATAACTGGTTGGGCCTCCCTTAGCAGCAATAACTGCAATCAAGCGTTTGCGATAACTTGCAACGAGTCTTTTACAGCGCTCTGGAGGAATTTTGGCCCACTCATCTTTGCGGAATTGTTGTAATTCAGCTTTATTTGAGGGTTTTCTAGCATGAACCGCCTTTTTAAGGTCATGCCACAACATCTCAATAGGATTCAGGTCAGGACTTTGACTAGGCCACTCCAAAGTCTTCATTTTGTGTTTCTTCAGCCATTCAGAGGTGGATTTGCTGGTGTGTTTTGGGTCATTGTCCTGCTGCAGCACCCAAGATCGCTTCAGCTTGAGTTGACGAACAGATGGCCGGACATTCTCCTTCAGGATTTTTTGGTAGACAGTAGAATTCATGGTTCCATCTATCACAGCAAGCCTTCCAGGTCCTGAAGCAGCAAAACAACCCCAGGACATCACACTACCACCACCATATTTTACTGTTGGTATGATGTTCTTTTTCTGAAATGCTGTGTTACTTTAACGCCAGATGTAATGGGATATGCACCTTCCAAAAAGTTCAACTTTTGTCTTGTCGGTCCACAAGGTATTTTCCCAAAAGTCTTGGCAATCATTGAGATGTTTTTTTTAGCAGAATTGAGACGAGCCTTAATGTTCTTTTTGCTTAAAAGTGGTTTGCGCCTTGGAAATCTGCCATGCAGGCTGTTTTTGCCCAGTCTCTTTCTTATGGTGGAGTCATGAACACTGACCTTAATTGAGGCAAGTAAGGCCTGCAGCTCTTTAGATGTTGTCCTGGGGTCTTTTGTGGCCTCTCGGATGAGTTGTCTCTGCGCTCTTGGGGTAATTTTGGTCGGCCGGCCACTCCTCGGAAGGTTCACCACTGTTCCATGTTTTTGCCATTTGTGGATAATGGCTCTCACTGTGGTTCGCTGGAGTCCCAAAGCTTTAGAAATGGCTTTATAACCTTTACCAGACTGATAGATCTCAATTACTTTTGTTCTCATTTGTTTCTGAATTTCTTTGGATCTTGGCATGATGTCTAGCTTTTGAGGTGCTTTTGGTCTACTTCTCTGTGTCAGGTAGCTCCTATTTAAGTGATTTCTTGATTGAAACAGGTGTGGCAGTAATCAGGCCTGGGGGTGACTACAGAAATTGAACTCAGATGTGATAAACCACAGTTAAGTTATTTTTTAACAATGGGGCAATCACTTTTACACACAGGGCCATGTAGATTTGGATTTTTTTTCTCCCTTAATAACGTAAACCTTCATTTAAAAACTGCATTTTGTGTTCAATTATGTTATCTTTGACTAAAAGTTAACGGTTTTTGATGAGCAGAAACATTTAAGTGTGACAAACATGCAAAAGAATAAGAAATCAGGAAGGGGGCAAATAGTTTTTCACATCTGTACGTGCATGTTATTCACAAGTTCTGACGCGTGTCTTTTGTTACACAGTGTCACTGACGACTTCAGACGTTTCGTTGATTTTTTTTGGTCTCTTGTTTATTTTCAACATCAAAAACAACGGTTGTTACAGTTGGTACATAAATCCACTGTAGTCACGACAAGTCGCTTGCTGCGTTCTGTAGCTTCGATAGATTACAGTTACAACAACTTATTTTACTGTATTCCTTTTAGCTTACTGTCTCACGGTCAAAAGCTTGTGTGCTCCACACCTTTCTGTATCCTTCCGTGTCTTAACAACAACTAACAACTAACGTGCGTGATAGACATGAAACTGCATAACTGTGGGATGATGTCACAGAACAACTCATGAAATGATGTCACAATACAAATTATGAGTATGATACTTAATGCTTAATGCTTAACTAATAAGCTGAAATAAGATAAACATAACAACAAATCACAAGAATGAAATATGGCCCTTACAACATCTACCAAATGTATAGTACTTCCTCTTGCTTAATTGTAATTGTTATAGCCTAATCTGATAATGGTATGATTGTCATTAGTTAGGCTATTGATAACAGGCATTAAGGCGATTAAAGATTCTAATCTTTAGGTTTTATTACGTTAGTATGTTTTCATCATCTCATTTTATATCAACTGATCTGCTATATGGAGTTAATTATGTGCCAAAATTAAACAAACACAATCTGCTTTGCAAAGAAAAAAAATCGACTTTCTCACAAATGCAACGTTTTGCAATCAAACACAATCTGCTTTGCAAAGAAAAAAAAAATCGACCCAACGTATTTTCTCACGAATGCGCCAACCTATTTTCTCACACATGCGCCAACCTATTTTTTTCACAAAATGCAATGGAGCAACTTTCTCATGTAAACAGCAGATGGCGCTATCTTTCAATTTACTCTATTCTCCCGAGACCTCAAACAACGTGTTTATATGGTTTACCCTTATGTCCCAGAGGAATATGAGCGGAGAACAGTTTTGAGGTGTCTATTATATATCCAGACAGCCAGACACATAATAATTCACTATCTTTAGGATAGAGCCCTGTAGGGGAATACAGATCAAACCACAGTTGCATTTTAATGAACTATTGAAGGCTGAAAGAACTCCCATTGGCTTTTTATATCCATAACGGACATGATGCATCAAAATCTTTTATAATTAGTGATCATATCTACATTTAAATAACCTGTGTCTGTAGTACAATCCTACATTGTAGACAGCTGTTTCTGCGCGAGGTGTAGATACAGTAAGATGCAAGAATCATTGTATTGGACAGCATGAAATTTATGAAACTTTTTACAAGCAGGTTTGTAATAGAATTCTGTCTGTAATTCAGTATGTTTACTGTTCATTTAAAGGTTTTTTTTTCCCCCTTACAACTTTGTTAAAGATTATTTAAATGTAGATATGATCACTAATTATAAAAGATTTTGATGCATCATGTCGCATATGTCCGTTATGGATATAAAAAGCTAATTGCAGTTCTTTTTTCTTTGCAAAGCAGATTGTGTTTGTTTGTTAAATTTTGGCACATAATTAATTCCATACCGCTACCCCTTTACACATTTTTTTTAACCTGACTTAACCTGTCTTTATTAAAAACTAGAGGTTACCCCCCGCTCCTCCCACATTCAGCGTTTCAGCAGCTATGAGCTTGGCCTAAACGTACCTGTTTTAACCATGAGGTTTACCTGTGGAAATGATGCTGTGTAGATGTTGCCCGCAGCTCCGCTAGCCTGCATGAGGTTTATACCATGGACGATGCTGCTGTTTGTTCAGCAGGACTATGACATTAACGTTTTTTTTCCTTTTCAGTTGTGTCAAGCTGCTTTGCGACAATGCTGGCCTATTCTGGATTTTTCAGCAGGCATGCAGGTCTTCCATCAGTTATGCTGGTTCACCAGCTAAACCAGCACCAGACCAACATTAATAAGCAAGACCAGCGTTGGTGGTAAAGTTTTATCAGCTTAGACATGCTGGTCTTCCATCAGTTATGCTGGTTCACCTTCTTCTGTGCTGGTGCTGGTCAGCATCAGACCAGCACTAACCAGTATTAACCAGCATAGACCAGCATGTAAATCGATTTTTCAGCAGGGCTATACAAACAAAGTTAAATTAAATAATCAACTGTGACACTTCATAGTATGACAAGAAAGCTGATGATGCTGTCTACTGTTACATTTCGCCAAGAAGCCTGTGACAGAACTACCTAGGGAAACACACAAACAAAATTTGTTTTATATAGGTTTACTATAAGCTAAAGTTATAAACTTTTATAGTTTTTTTATACTAATGCGACATCTACCAAGAGCAGTTTTTGATGCTTGCATATAGAGATTTTTATTATAGAAATCAGATTTCTTTGTGTGAGTGTAAACACAAGAAGACTTTTTAAAGTATTAATATCGCTCTCATACAACTAACTTTACTTTTGCTTGATATCGGATCAAAATTAAAACTAGTAGTTCATTCATTTTCTAGTGGGTAGCGATAAACTGCATGGGATTTTGTTGAGGCGGAATGTTTTATCAATTTATCTGGCAACCCTTGAGCAGGAAGAGGAAGTTTAAGATAGAGCCGACTGTAACAGCCTCCCCTGACGACTAATGACCGTAGCTTAGCGTTTCGGCTTGTTTTGATAATAGACTTGGAGCTATTACTTGTTTATATTTCATACACAGAAGACGAATATGGGAGATTTGCACGACGAGTCAACGGTTCCTGTCTTCGAAAAACACCCGCTGGAACTTGGGGTTGAAGATGTTTATGACATTTCATACATCATTGGCAAAGACTTATTAAAACTAAACAAAGATGGTCAGGAAGTCTCAGATTTACAATTCAAAATTGTCCGAGTTTTGGAAATGTTTGAAATATTGGTAAGCAAGCATAACCTGTCGCTGGAAGAGCTGAGAATGGAGCGGGACAGCCTGAGAGGGGAACTGGATCGAGTTGTTGCGGGTTCGCAGGAAAACGGTGACAGTGTAAGTGTTCTTTGACCTCATTGTCGAGTTCCTGATTCAAAATATACTGTATGTTGATTAACAACAGTATTAGTACTAATGCTAAGTAACCTAAGCTTTGCAAACTACACCTACGTGAACTAAACGGTCGCGCAACTCCTGACACACCGGCCACCTGAAGCAGAGTGAGAGAAAACTTAACAGCTCTAACCCGAATCATTCAAAAACTCCCGTCTTCGCACTGTCGTCCTGACTACTAACATTCTGTTAACACTTGTAACTGTGCCGCCACTTCACGCCATTAAGAATCCTGGACATTAAATCGTTAAATAAACTGTTGGTTGGGTCTCTAAGCAGATTGAGCTGTAGTAGCTGTAGCAAATGATAATTGTCTTTAATGGTGCTTAGATTAAATTTAATAGTTCTTGAGTGTCCATAAAGGGTTCTAAAATAAAGTCCCTAGAGCGTCCCTAAAGGATTCTTTTTTTCTAAAAACAGTCATTAAGTGATTAAAACTAATAATTTAACATACGTTAGATGTGATGATTTGCTGCTTCTCTTGCCCTACTCTACTCTACAATATTCCTCTTTTGGAGAATTCAATAATTTTAAATAAGTACAGTTAAATTGTTACCAGATATGAATGGGCTAAATGATCTAAGATTCAATTATGCCGCTTGGAACAGATAACTGGGACTGACAAGCTGGTAATAGATTTGAAGGACCCAAATCGTCCACGATTCACAATGCAGGAGTTAAAGGAGGTTCTGCAGGAGAGGAACCAGCTTAAAACACAGCTACTGGTGGCCCAAGAAGAGCTGCAACTTTATAAAAGGTATGACACTATCCCATGATAAGTTTCTTATATCAAAGTCCAAACATCCAAAATGGGTAATTTTAAAATCTCCACTTTTTTGACTATTTTTAAATACTCACTTTTTTTATGCGTTCTTTAACGCAAAGACACACTGTCACAGAATATCAGACTAGCAGGTGGCAGTATAATCTTAACTGTAAAGCCTTGTTTTATTGTTCATGAATAAATATCATGCTCTGATGTCAAACATGAGATATTTTGTAAACAAATAATGCCCCCATATAAAAATGTTAATAATCTTGATATGTCAGACATACACACAATAATTAAATTGCATACAAAATCGAAAGTACTTAAATGATTGTGAGCAAGATGGCTTGACCAGGGGGAAATTCACTGTACATGTTTGATTAGAAAAACAAAGAATTAAATAATAAGCAGGTCAAGTTTGGTCAAAATTTTCGCAGGCAATGTATAATCCTTTTATAAACAAGTTATACTACAGTATATATAAATAACCTTCCCTATGAAATCTAACATGTTTAATATTATCAGTAAATAAATCATACCATATTCAACATTCACTGAATTATATTCACCCATGTAAATGTAGAAACTGAAACCTTTAATTTTCTTGTTTTATAAATGAGTTTTAAAATATTCTTTACAATTTCATAACACATGGCCTTTGCCAAGCCACATTTAAATTTCTAGTCTTGTGAACACATTTCTCTCTCTATCTCCTTCTCTCCATATAGTGCTTTTAAGTAATTGCACTTTCCTGATAATTTTGTATTGATTTAAATGATTGATATAATCAAACAAATTTCAATATCAATATGAAGAGTGAAATTCAAAAAAAGATAAGGATAAAAATGTAATTAATATGTATCATTCCGGGAGGGATACAACTCTATTTCTAAGGCTTTGAGACTCCAGCGAACCACGGCATTATCCACATATGGAGAAAACTTAAAAAAGTTGTAAACCTTCCCAGGAGTGGGCGGCCTACTAAAATTACTCTAAGAGCACAAAGACAGCTCATTCAGGAGCTCATAAAAGAATCCAGAGCAGCATTTAAGAACTGCAGGCCTCACTTGCATCAGTTTAGGTCCGTATTTATGATTCAACAATAAGAATGACTTGGCGGGAGGGTTCTGCTTTATAGGTGTTAAATGTAGTTTGAAATATTTTTGTAGCAAGCACACAACAGATTCTTCTGATGAAAAAAGTGCCTATACAGCCATTTGTTATTATGGTCTTTGCCACTGTTTTTATTTGTATTTTTCTTTAATTTAATCTTTAGTTGCATAACGCTGCCAGATTATTACCATCATTCTCATTGTAAGCATGCACTAGATGTAGTTTCTTGTCTTGTTCACTTTTAAAGGCATAGGGCTCAACAGGGTGTTAGGGTGGGTAGTTGTTATCTCACTCTGGTTTCCTGGAACATCCAGGGGATTGGGTCATAATATTAAGAGGAGCGAGGTGTTAAATTTCCTTCCAGATGACAAGAAATCAAACATTATAATTAGAGGAAATGGACTTTATTTGTGTTTTGTCTATTACTCAGAATGGTATGTCATTCCACAAAAGAGAGTACAGTGAAACCTCGGATTGCGAGTAATGCGGTTTGCAAGTGTTCCACAAGGGAGCAAAGATTTTTACTAACTTTTGACTTGGAAAACGAACAAGCCTTGGTTTATGAGTACCAAGTATTATGTATCACGCATGTGGTTCTTGGTTTGACGTCGAGCGTCACATGATCACAACTGAGCCAACGGTTTTCTCTCTCTTGCGCTGCGGAATGGTGGGTAATCGTCACCCCTGCTGGGTCTTAGTGCACGTCTCTTACTGGTATAATCAACATCTGTGCAAGCGTGTACTGTTTACTATAACACTATGACCTCGTGTGTGCGTAAAATATTTTTTTGGTTTTGTGTCTGTATGCGTGTGTGTACACCATGTTCCAAATTATTATGCAAATAATATCTTTTCCTGATTTTCATAATTAGTCATTGCAAATGCCATTTAGTATAATTTTCAAGTCATCAACCATTAGGGCATAATTTGAATTTTATTGAACAAACCTTCTAATGATAATATTTATTTTAAAAATGAAAAACTAAAAATGCACTGTTCCAAATTATTATGCACAACAGAGTTAAAACATTTTATAGGTTGTAAAGAACTGAAAATGGGCTTTTGTTGAACTTGCAGCTTTGGGAGGTCATATTTACTGAAATCAAAAGCTATTTTAATCAAAAACATCCTAACAGGCCATGTTACATCTTAACATAGGACCTCTTCTTTGATATCACCTTCACAATTCTTGCATCGATTGAACTTTTGAGTTTTTGGACAGTTTCTGTTTTAATTTCTTGCAGGATGTCATAATAGCCTCCCAGAGCAGCTGTTTTGATGCGAACCATCTCCCACCTTCACAGATCTTTTGCTTGAGGATGCTCCAAAGGTTTTAAATGGGGTTAAGGTCAGGGGAGGATGGTGGCCACACCATGAGTTTCTCAACTTTTATTCCCATAGCAGCCAATGACACAGCGGTATTCTTTGCAGCATGAGATGGTGCATTGTCATGCATGAAGATGATTTTGCTATGGAGGGCACGGTTCTTCTTTTTGTACCATGGAAGAAAGTGGTCAGTCAATATACTTTGCAGAGGTCATTTTCACTCCCACTCACACTCACATTTCTTCATTGTTTAAAAACTTGTCTTCAGGTGGGGGTCACGTGGCTCTGGCAAGGATGGCTGGTTGATTGTTTTGCTCCGACAACCCGCACACAAAAAAAGTTATAATACCCCTGTAAAGTTAATTAACTCCGATCGAAATTAATAATTTAAGTATGTCCAAACATCCTGCCCCAAAACAGTGTGACATTTTTACTAGAGCTCGTAAAGCAGGCGCGGAAAAACTGAAAGTTCAGGCTGTTCCTGACTCGGCTGTCACGGCGGATACAGTACATCAGATGTGTTAGCTGAATTGAAATCACTGAGAACGCAGCTTGGAACTAAATTGGACGGTATTGAAAAACGATTAACTGAAGTATCATCGTCGGTCAAGACATTAGAGAACAACCTGAAAGAAATTGGGAATGTGGTAACGATATACTTTATATGATCAAAAAATTACTTTGATGAATGTCTATGCTCCCAATACAAATACCCCCAAATTTATGAGCAATATTGTTACTTTATTCAATCAGTACTGTACTTCCTTAGTGCTTTTTGCAGGGGACTTCAGTTGTTGCTTGGATGCACATTTGGATAGGTCTATATTCTCAATGTGTAACCATAACTCGTCTAAAGCCCTTAAACTAGCCTCCAGTAAAGTAGGCTTAGTTGATATATAGAGAGATTTAAATCCTGGGACCAGAGATTATATATTTTACTCAACAAGACATAATACATATTCCCGCATAGATATGTTTCTTTTGCCTCAAGAATATATTTCCTTTGTAAATGCATGTACTATCGGATCAATACTTGTATCAGATCATGCACCAGTTTATCTTAATCTCTCCATAGGTCAAGGCTCACCTCAACATAAACACTGGAGGTTTAATTCCTTATTACTTAATAATAATGATGCATGTAACAATATTAAAGAATGGTTCAATTATTGTATAACTGACAATGCTGCCTCGGATGTTTCACCAGCTGTTATGTGGGATGCTGCAAAGTCATTTATCAGAGGGAACCTAATATCCTATACTTTTGCCAGAAAAAGGGCAACAAAGCAGCGCATAATAGAGCTAATGTCAGAACTCTCCAAACAGTTTCATAAACAGCATCCTTCAGAAGATAATCTTAAAAAAATACATGATATTAGAAACCAATTAAATATTATACAGACTGAACAAACTAAGAAATTGCTATCTTTTACGAAGCAGAAGTATTTTGAATTTGGGAATAAACCTAGTAGATTATTAGCTCATCAGTTGAAGAAGGAACGTGCGGAACATACAATTAAAGCAATTCGTAACTCCAATGGTCAGTTGACATATGACACGAAATTGATCAATCAAGCATTCACTGAATTTTATAATGAGCTTTATAATTCTGCGAATCCCTCTAATTCAAATATACAAATATTTTTGGACTCCATAACTTTACCATCATTGGGGGAGGAGGGGAGGGCATATTTGGATGCATTGCCTACTTCATTAGAAGTACAAGAAGCTAATCAGATCCTTGGTGTCAGGGAAAACACCTTGGTTAGATGGATTCCCTCCTGAATTTTATAAAGCATTTTGGCCTCAAATCGAACCCCTTTTTATGCCAATGGTAAATGATTTCTTTGGGAAAGGGAATCTCCCTGTAACAATGAAGACTGCTATTATAACTCTAATTCATAAAAAGGATAAAGATGCAACAGAGTGCTTGTCATATCGCTCTATTTCGTTACTTCCAGTTGATCTTAAAATTATATTTAAGCTTCTTGCCAGCAGGCTGGAAAAAAAATTCTCCCCTGCTTAATTTACCCAGATCAAACGGGTTTTGTTAAAGCTAGATATGGTTCAGATAATATTCTTGAATATAATCAATCACTCGAAATTGAATAACTTACAAACATTAATAGTATCCCTTGATGCCGAAAAGGCATTTGATAGAATAGAATGGAAATTTTTATTTGTGGCACTAAAAAAAAATCGATATGAGTGATAAATTTATATCGCTAATCAAAAACTTATATAGTAAGCCCTTAGCAAAAATCTATACTAATAACTTTGTCTCAAGAAAAAGTATTAAGAAGAGGTGGTCGACAGGGCTGTCCTCTTTCCCTGTTACTATTTAATCTAGCAATTGATCCACTCGCTGAAGTTATACGGGTAGGGATGATATGTACAGGGGTATATATTACAAATATTGTTCATAAGATATCTCTGTATGCAGATGATATTTTATTATATTTAACTAAACCTGACCAATCTATCCCTGCAACACTTAGTATTATTAATGAATTTGGCAAGATATCAGGCTACAAAACTAAAGTCTAATGCCTGCTTATTATCTTCCCCAATTACTGGAAATCTTTACAATATATCACCCTTCATTTGGAATCAGACGGGTTTTAAATATTTGGGTGTGATGATATCTCCTAATCTTGAGGATCTGTTTAGCAATAATTATCTTCCGTTAAAAAAATAATAAAGGATGATTTAGAATATTGGTCATTGTTGCCCTTATCTCATCTGGGAAGAATCAATGTGATTAAAGTGAATGTACTGCCATGTTATAATTACTTATTTCAGTCTCTAACATACTATTTAAATAAATCATTTTTCAAAACCTTAAATAAGCAAATTAGCACTTTTATTTGGAATAACCATCCACCAAGGATTGCTCTTAAAACTTGAAAAGAAAGAAAATGGAGGTTTATGGCTCCCAGATTTTCAATTATATTATTGGGCAGCGCAAACAAAAAATATTATAAGTTGGTTACACCCTCGAGAAAATGCACGGTGGACTGATATTGAGAAACAAGCCATTTATCCAGTATCATTAACATCACTACCTAAAATTTCTATCTTGTCACCTTTGTCCTATAATCCAGATTTATCACCCTATATAGGAAGGACATTATTCATTAAGTGGAAGAATCAAGGCAAGTTCTTAAAGAGGGCACACTTAAATCTTTTTCTGAATTAAAAAACGAATTTGATATTGACAATAAAGATTTTTACAAGTACTTACAACTTAGACACCTAATAAATGATTTCCTTGCAAAGGGTCATATCTCATTGGAATTATCTATATTAGAAAAAAAAAAATTTAACAATGTGTTTATTGTTTTTAATTATACAGAACAGGTAACATAGAAACACATTTCCATTTCGTCACAATTATTTCCCACCCCAACAAAAGAACATCACTCTCTTCTCCCCTATAGATATATACAGAATTATCTTACACGAGACAATTTAAATGCAAAACAAATATTGCAAGGTATCCAAAAGCCAAATATACATTACTGTACTTTACACATAAAAGTTACCTTTTCCAAAAAAAAATTTAAATAAAAAATTATACATAGTTACACCTCTTGTAATAAATGACCAAAATGATTGTTGTTAATGTAGTACTTAAACAGCTTCCATATTTCTTCATATACATCCATTTTGTTTTTAATAAAATGTTACTTTTTCCATGACCATGACTGTGCCATGGCATTAATCCAAGTTCCAATAGATGGCGGATCAGGCCTTTTCCAGCTAAGAGCTATTGTTCTTTTAGCTTATAATATAGCATAGTCTATGAATTTGCACTGTTGAAGATTTAGTTTAAGGTTCTTTGGATATAAATGTAACAACATCATTCTTGCCTCTAAGGGAATATAAAGGGTACAATTATCTTTGTAATATTAATCACTTCCAATCAAAAGTCTCTAATAATGTTACATTCCCAAACACAATGCACAAATGAACCCTGAGCCTCTCTGCATTTGAAACAAGTATCAGGAATATTTTTATTAAACATATTTAGTTTGACAGGAGTTATATAAGTCTGCATCAACCAGTTATATTGAAGTAGTTTTAAGCTAACGCTCCCTAACTGTTTCTGAGAATTTTTACAAACTTGTCTCCATTCATCCTCTGATATATATTCTCGTTCAATCCCGTCTTCCATAATTCAAGTTTCGGTATTGATGATTCAGTAGACCCTGATACAAGCCAGTTGTAAAAAACTGATATTAATCCTTTATTATTGCATTTCTTAGTAATTAATTCCTCCAAAGAAGAAAGTACTGGCAAGTTTAGTGCTTGGTTCTGCCTAGAAAGAACAAAGCTCCTTATCTGTAAATATTTAAAGAAATGTTTTCTTGGAATATTATACTTAGTAAATATCTGCTCAAATGACATCAACGTTCCCTCCTCAAAAAGATCACTAATTTTGCTTAATCCCTTTTCAACCCACAACCGGAATCCTGAGTCCTTCGTGCCTGGTTTGAATAATGTGTTGCCCCAAATGGGACTATACTGGGATAAAGAGTCAGCTATTTTCATGTACTCATACCATACTCCAATCATATTACACACTATGGGATGCTTGGTGACTGTTTTTAGTTGTTTATTCTTATCTGAATATATATATACAAGTTTAAAGGTAACACAAAACCACATGACTCCATATCCACCCAGGATGGTTTATTTCCAGAGGAAAAATAAAACATTATTGTTTTTATTAATTATTATTAATTGTGCAGCTAAATAGTACCAGTACAGGTTGGGACATCTTAACCCTCCAGTGTCAAATGGAAGATAGAGAAGAGAGAGACGAACTCGAGGGCATTTCTTGTGCCAAAGAAATTTCCTAAATAATGAATTAATCTTTGAGAACATTCCAGCTAGTGGCGCCAAGGGGATATTTTGGAATAAATACATGAATTTAGGCAAAATATTCATCTTCAGTATATTTATTCTTCCTATCAATGAAATTGGTAAAGATAACCATCTCTCCAGATCTTTAAATGTTGGTTCTATTATAACATTATAATTTGTAGAAATTATATTTTCTAATTGGGGAACAATTTTGATACCCAGATATGTAAAGCTGGATGATATTTTCAAGGTAAATAAATGTGATGTATTTGGACAGCTATCTTTATTCAGCAGCATTAACGATGATTTTGATGTGTTCACTTTATAGCCTGATATATTTCCGAATTGATCGATCAGGTCTAAAAGTGCTGGAAGAGAGGCGTTTAATTGTTTTAGGAATAACACTACATCATCAGCGAATAAAGCTATTTTATGTTCCTTGCCACCTATTTTAATCTCTTGTATGTGGTTATTCGCTCTTACGGCTATTGCTAGCGGTTCTATAGCCAAAATGAATAAAAGTGGGGACAATGGTGAGCCTTGAGGGTAACCTCTTGTAATATTAAAGGGCTCAGAAATCATCTCATTGGTTAAAACTTCCGCTGCTGGGTTGGCATGTAATAATTTGATCCAATGTAAAAATGATTTTCCAAATCCGAATTTTACGAGAACGTCAAAGAGATGAGCCCATTCAATCCTATTAAAAGCCTTCTCCTTTTCCTCTTTTTGGCTATGCAAAATATTTAAAACACGTCTTACGTTGTGAAATCCCTGTCTATTCTTAATGAACTCGTTCTGGTCATCATCCACAATGCCCGGGAGTACAGTCTCTAGCCTTTTTGCCAAGATTTTACATATTATTTTGGTATCTGTGTTTATCAGACTAATAGGTCGCATATTTCCACACTTTGTATTTGGTTTTCGTGGTTTTGGTAAAAGAATGATCAAAGCCTCTCTCATAGACTTAGGAAGACAGACATTATTATAACATTCTATATACATATCATAGAGTGGCTTAACCATTTTATCACTGAAATATTTATATAGGTCGATGGGCAGGCCATCAGGTCCTGCTGTTTTACCACCTTTTAATGTCTTTATAGCCTCCATAATTTCAACTGTCGTAATCTCACCATCTAATTTAATTTTAAGTTCGTCAGATATTTTAGGTATGTTAAGATTATCAAGAAACACGGAGTGAGCATCAGTTGTGGCCTTACATTCAGAGCAATATAGTTTTTCGTAGAAGTTTCTAAACGCTTTATTAATTTCCAACGGGTCTACAGTCATATTTCTATTTTCATCTTCAATACTGGTAATTGCTCTCTCTAATTCCTGTTGGTTTATACGCCAAGCAAGAAGTCTACCTGGTTTTTCTCCCTGATCATAAAATTGCTGCTTTAATCTTAAAAAATTAGCTGCTGTTTTTACATTATATTGGGTTCTTAACAATAGCAATTCTTTTAAAACATCATCAGTATTATGGCCTGCTTGTAAACTTTTTTCCTCGAGTAAGCGAATTTTTGTTTCAAGTGTTTTATATTTTTCCTGTTTCTCTTTTGTCTTCCTACTCGTATAGCTTATAATTTGTCCTCGTATAAAGGCCTTAAAGGCTTCTCATCTGATTGTAGCTGATGTTTGGGTAGTGTTATGTTCAAAATAGTAATCAATTTGATCCTCTAAGAATTCAAGAAATCTTTTGTCTTGCATCCAGTGTATTTAAAATCTCCATTTAGTACGATTATAAGAAAACTTTGGTTCAACGTATGTCAAAGATACAAGAGCATGGTCTGAAATAAGAATACTACTATATTGACAGTTTCTGATACATGAAATTAGTTCAGCTGAAATCAGAAAGTAATCTATTCTTGAGTATCCTTTAGAAGTACTCGACCAACATGAATATTCCCTTTTTATTGGGTTTTGAGCCCTCCAAATATCCACTAAGTTAAGTTCCTTTATAAAATATTGTAAAGCTTTTCTAGACCTTACATGGGTATGATCCTTACCAGACGACCGGTCCTTATTGGGCTGCAAAACACAATTGAAATCACCTGCCATAATGTGTTTTCCGGGTATTGTGGAGATTCTCAAAAATAAATCATTATAAAAATCTGCGTTATCATCATTAGGTCCATATACATTAATCAGATCAATCCGAGTTGATTGAATGTTTCCCTGTACAATCAAAAATCTACCTTTGGGGTCTTTAGTTATTTTATCAATGCGCAAAGGGTTAGACTTATGTATCACAGTTATAACTCCTCTGGAATTCGAACAGTAAGCTGAAGACAATACCTGACCCGGCCATCTACGCTTAATTTTAACTATCTCATGATCTAACGTGTGTTTCTTGCAGGAACACAATTTTGGTAAAGGAGAAAACTAAATAAAATATATCTTTAAACAGTACTTATTTAACACTTTATATTAGTATTCTAAGAGACTCAAGTCTGTAAGTAGTACGATGTCACGTTTCCAGCAAATTTAGGCCCTACATACCTCTTAGTTTCCAGCAGCCTCATCTGACAAGATTTTAATTTCAATAAAAGTTTTCATCAAGTCACACTTAATTTAGTCATCCTCAGTCACTGGCTCCAGTTTCTTGATGTACTTATTCACGTCCGTTGGTGTATTGAAGACGACAGTACGGTCATCGTTGGTCAACAGGAGCCGTGCGGGGTATATTATCCGGTGCTTATCCAGACCGAGTTCCCGTAACCGCTTCCTCACTCCGTCGTAACTCCTCTGTCGCTTATACACCTCCGTTGGCAGGTCAGGAAGAAATCCTATTTTGTTGTTTTTGGTACATCACCTCTTCCTGTATCCGCGCAGCTTTCAAGATATTTTCTCTGTCCTTGTAGTTTAAGCACTTGATGATGATAGTTCTCGGGTACGTAGTGGAACTTTGGCTCGCTGTTATCCGGTGCGCTTCCTCCAAAACCAGCGGCGTTATCTTCAGAGTATCCGCTATCCATTTTTCCATAAAGGAGCAGGTATCATTACCTTCTACTTTACTTGGGTATGCCCAGTACACGCAAGTTATTGCGTCTACTCCTCCCTTCTAAGTCTTAGACTTTGTTATTGAAGTTTTCTGTCTTGTTTTTAAGTTTTTCGATAGTTACTTTCAGGTTTTGTATCTCGTCTTCTGCCGTAGATATTCGACTTTCGGCCTCCATGATACGCCCGCTACAGTCTTTCACGTCCTTTTGGACAGTTCTTATTTCCGTCAGTACACCGTCAATTTTTGTGTTAAAGTCTTGTTTGAATGAGGTTATGGCAAGCATGAGGTCCTTTGTTGATGGATTTTCCATGTTTATGACTTGTTCAGCGTCTGCGGACACGCCAGCGTGTGCCTGCTCCGTTGAGCATGGCTCCCCTTCAGCTAGCTCCTGATCTGCATCTTCGCAGCTCTACATCGTTTTCTTCTTCTTAGTCGCTTTTTTTGGCATGTTTAAAGTAGTTTACTCTAGTGCTTACAATTTTGTCTCTTTATATGACCTCTCTCTGGAATATTATGCAGGATTTATTGAAAAGCAATTAAGCACGAGGAAAACGCGTCTGCTCACCTTGCCGCCATAACCGGAAGTCAATTAGAAAACATTTTAGAGAATACAGTAAGGTTGGAGGGAAAGATATCTGAGATATATGTAGTTTTAAGAGATCAAGCGGATTCATCATTAACCATCATTGTAATTTTGATGATGATCAGTGGGATGTTGTATGCAAATGTCTTTTTCTCATTTTCTAGTAACAAAATAAATGAAAAAAAATTATAAATTTATACAAAAAATATACTTGCCCCCGGTTCGCCTTAGTAAGATATATTCTGGTGCATCGTCTTATGCAATAGATGTAAGAAGCATAAGGGCACCATTATGCGTATTTTTTGGAACTGTGAAAAACTGAGAGAGTTTTGGGACACTGTATATGAGTTTTCTGTGATGGTTCTGGGAAAGAAATATTACAAAGCTCCTTTAATATATCTTTTTGGGGTGGACTTGAATGAAGTATCAGACCCTTTATTTATCAAAAGGGTAGGTTTGATTTCTTATGTATCTGCATTTGTCTGAATATTTAACACACAGTTTAAAAAACAAAACATACATCTTCTTAGAGACCTGGAATATATATTTTTGGATCCTTTATGTAAAAAAAAAAAAAAAACTTGTCTTCATGTATGCCAGTGCCCACTGCAACCGTTTCTGCTTATGAGCATTGATTAGGGGTGGCCGAATAGTAAGTTTATGCACAACTGCAAGCCTTTAACAGATCCTACACCTTGAGGTTGGCGGGACTCCAGAGGCACCAGCAGCTTCAAATACCTGTTTGCTGCTTTCTAATGGCATTTCAGCAGCTGCTCTCTTAATCCGATGAATTTGTCTTGCAGAAACCTTACTCATTCTGTCTCTATCTGCACGAACCTGTCTGTGCTCTGAATCAGCCACAAATGTCTTCACAGTACGATGATCACGCTTAAGTTTTCATAAAATATCTAATGTTTTTATACCTTGTCCAAGGCATTGCAATATTTGACGCTTTTCGGCAGCAGAGAGATCCTTTTTTTTCCCCATATTGCTTGAAACCTGTGGCCTGCTTAATAATGGGGAACAACCTTCTTCAGTACTTTTCCTTTAATTGGGCTTATCTGGCAAACTAATTATCACACGTGTCTGAGATTCATTTCAGTGATCCAAAGAGCCCTGAGACACAATACCATCCATGAGTTCAATTTAAAAACTAAACATTTAATGTTTATGACACTTAAATCCAATTCGCATAATAATTTGGAACGCGGTGTAAAGCAACAGCGAGTCTCATTAGACAGGTGAAAAATCCATTTTCTCTCTCTGCTCAAGACTGTCATTGGACACTGTGTCTCCCCCGCCCCCACCACACACACACACAGACCCCTCCTACTTTCACCTTTAGAGACGCACACACTCTTTATCTCTGCTCTACACAGAAACACTGCTCTGTCGTTATTCTTTTCAAAGGAAAATGTAGGTTAATTTGTTTTATTTTTACTTTAAAGCAGTGATTTGTAAGTGTCGCTCAATCGACTGTCATTAGAGAGATTTCTTGTTTATTTTTCAGATAAAACAGTGTTTGTGTTGTGTGCGCGCGCGTGTGTGTGCAAAGAGTGGAGAAAGGGTTACTGTAAGACAAGAAGGGGTGGGGAGCTTACTTTAGATTCACACACACATACACACCGCCTGCGTGCACAAACGGAAACACTTATCTGTCGGGATTTATTTTTACTTTTTTTTAAGATAAACTGCAGGATAATTTGATAGATTTATACTTTATATTGTGTGTTAATTATTTTTATGTATTTGATTTTTTTTTGGGGGCTGTGGAACGAATAATTTGAGTTTTCATTATTTCTTATGGGAAAATTAAATTTAGTTTGAGTCTTTCGAAATATGAGCCAGCTTCCGGAATGAATTATGCTTGTAATCCGAGGTTCTATTGTACCTAAAACACTGTATGAGGCCTGTCTCTTAGTGAAAAAAGAGAAAGAAGATAACCCTGCCAGTTATAGTCCAATTGCTCTTTAAATGTTGAGAAAAAAGTTATTACAAAATTGCTGGCGCACAGATTAAGTAAACATCTCCCATCTATTATTCACTCTGATCAGATTGGGTTTATCCCTGGAAGTTTTTTTTTTTATGTTAGATGACTTCTTAATATATGCAGATCATGGCGAGACTATTCAAGCAGCTATGATATCCTTAGATGCGCAGAAGGATTTAGATCAAATAGAATGACCATGCAGTATATGCTCGAATCGTTGCAGCTTTTTGGCGTTGGTGAATTATTCATCTCTTGCGTAAAAATCATTTATAACAGTCTATTGTGCTTGATTTTAACCAATGGTGACAAGTCCCCCTACATTGTTTGGTTCCTACTGCATGGAGCTTCTTGCTTTAAAAATCAAAGGTCACTCTATTTTCGAAGGCCTAACAGTGGGAGCCAGTGAAACATTCATTAGCCTATATTAAGTTCAAGTTCTAGTAGGCTTTATTGTCACTTCAACCATATACAGTTAGTACACAGTAAAATGAAACAACGTTCCTCCAGGACCAAGGTGTACTTGCAACATAAATTTACAACGTAAATTACCAGAAAAACTTAACTAGCTAACTAAGAGGCCTAGTTAGCTGGCTGGCAGAGACAAGACAGGACAGATTGACCTAACATAAATGAACAAAAACTAACTAGCTAAGGAACATAAATTAACAAAAACTAACTAGCTAAGAAAGACTATCTACAGGTTTTACAGACAACATAAAGTGCACGTGTAAATGTGCAAATAAGAGCAACAACAAAGTGACAGTGCGACAAACACGACATAACATAACAGAATAATATGGTGTTGAGGTAGTGGGGAAACAGTAAACATTCCTTAACACAGCAGCAAGAATTAAGTAATTAGTGCAATATATGCTGATGTACTGTTATATCTGCAAAATGTAGAAAAATTTTCCTATTTTGTTGGAATTGATTAATTTATGTAATAGATTGTCAGGTAACACCATCAATTGTACCACAAGTGATTTCATGCTACTGTTTGGAACCTATAGTCCAGATTTCCTCAACCATATATCATTTAGAATAGTCAGCAATCCAATCACTTACGTAGGCTTAAAAAGTCCTAAAAACACCAAATTAATATTTAAACTAAATTGAGTTTATATCAAGGTTAAAGCACAATATAGAATGCTGGGAAATTATCCCTTCATCTATGAATGGCCGTATCAACTCTATTTAAATAATGGCCCTTCCCAAATTTCTTTCTGTGTAAAAATTTACCTTTCTTACATCTGCATTTTTCAAAACCTTGGATGCAGTTATTCTTTCTTTTAACCTTCTTCTTATGTTAGCTTTCTGTTACCATCTCTTATGTTAACGGGTCAGTTTTGACCCGTGTCTTTAAATCAGCCGTAAAATACCTTCAAAACAATTATCATTCAATTTGTGTCTTACCTCTTGGTTACCTTGTTAGGCTTCCCTATCCATGAAAAGTCCCCTTTTGACAGCTTACCTCTTTGCAAAAAAAATAAAATAAATAAATAAATTGTAAAATTAACCTCAAGAGAATTATAATTTATACATAAATTATTATTTACTAATTAATTATTATATAAATAATTTACTTATAAAATAATAAGAAGTTACCAGATTATTACTGAGGGGTATTAAAACACATCTCTTTTGTATATACTAAAGTATTGTGCAAAAGTCTTAGGCACCATGTTGTATCATATTTCCAATTTTGTTATATATGTTTAACATCTCTGTTTATCATGTATGCATAATTATGTACAAAATCATTTAGTATTTCCATATATAACTTAGCAATAACATAGCCATAAAGATGGGTTGTGGCTGGGTCTTCCAACATGACAATGAGCCAAAGCACAAAGCCAGGAAAACCATGGAGTGGCTTCGTAAGAAGCTTATGGACTATTTAAAAGCAAAATAACTGGTCTTTGAGGGCCAGAAATCTGGCTAATTTACAAATAAATTGTTTAAAAAAATCATACAATGTGATTTCCGGATTTTTCTTTTTAGATTCTGTCTCACACGGTGGAAATGCACCTATGCTGAAAATTAAAATACAGTGGAACCTCGGATTACGAGTAACGCGGTTTACGAGTGTTCCGCAAGATGAGCAAAGATTTTTAATAAAATTTAACTTGAAAAACGAGCATTGTCTTGGTTTACGGGCGCCAAGTATCATGTTTCACACATGCGATTCTTGTTTTGACGCCGAGCGTCACGTGGTCGCAACTGAGCCAGCGGTTTTTCTCTCTCTTGCGCTGTGGAATCATCTCCCCTGCTGCGTCTTAGTGCTCGTCTCATACTGGTATAATCAACATCTGTGCACGCGTGTACTGTTTACTATAACACTGTGACCACGTGTGTGTGTAAAACATATTTTATTTTGTGTTCGGAAGCGCGTGTGTACAGCGCGTGTACTGTTTCTTATAACACACGTGTGCGCGCGCGAGTAAGGCAAAAGAAATTCTCAATACAGAGGTAAAAATATATTTTCTTCCTTACCGTGTGTGTGCGCGCGCGCAATTAGACACTGTGCCGGCTGTGTGTGTGTGTGTGTGTGTGTGTGTGTGTGTGTGTGAAACCCCAATTCACAAAAATTGGGCGCACAGAAATGAAGGCAAGAGACACACACATGCGCGCACAGAAATGAAGGCAAGAGACACACACTCTGCTCTCTGAAGAAACTCTGTTGCGAAACTTTTCAGAGGTAAGGTGTTTGTTTGTTTTACTTTAAAGCAGTGATTGTTAGTTTGCGCTCACACGAGTGTCAATAGCCGTGTTTATTGCTTTTTTTTTTTTTTTAGATAAAACAGTCTAGCGGAGAGAGATGTTGATTTATGACCTCTGTTTACAGAAGTGTAGTCCAGTGCGGGAGATTCATTGTGGGTAATGCACACGACCATGAATTAACGGGCTGTTACGCTGTCGCGAGCAACATTAAAAAAAAAAGCGGAGAATGTTTAATAATTTAGAAGAGAACAACAGACTTTCCGTTAATGTGTGTGTTTAAACGAGAGGAGAAAGTTTTAATGTGTAAGATGAGGAGGGGGAGACAGGAGGGGCTAAAAGCAAGAGTCTCCACTAACTCCAGCCTCATACACGCACGCACACACATACACAGTGCCTGCGTGCACAAAGGGAAATGCTTATCTGCTGGGATTTATTTTTTTCCTTTTTTTTTAAAAGGTAAAGGGCAGGTTAATTTGTTTTATTTTTACTTAATATTTTGGATTAATTATTTTTATGTATTTATTTTTTGGGCTGTAGAACAAATAATTTAAGTTTCCATTATTTCTCATGGGAAAATTAAATTTGGTTTACAAGTGTTTTGGAATACGAGCCCACTTCCGGAACGAATTATGCTCGTAACCCGAGGTTCCATGTAAAATAAAATAAATAGGTTTTTAACCTAGACTTAAACACTGAGACTGTGTTTAAGTCCCGATCACTATTTGGAAGGCTATTGCATAACTTTGGGGCTTTGTAAGAAAAAGCTCTGCCCCCTGCTGTAGTTTTCATAATATGCGGTACTGACAAGCAGCCTGCATCCTTTGATCGAAGTAGGCGTAGCGGATTGTAAGACTCTAGCAGTTTACTTAGATACTTTGCTTTGATTTTGTTTTGAAATGCAAGGTTTCACTGTAAATATTTACACATACATGCACGTACATGCCAGAAAACTATTTTCACTCAACAACCAAAACTTCTGGCTGTATAAAACACTTTTTAAATAAAACAAAGTCAGATAACTATAGTCAATGACAATTGTTTTAAATCAAACAGAGGAAAAAAATATGGAATCACATAAATCTGAGGAAAATTATATGAAATCACCAAATAAAAACACTACTATCTCTGGCTTTTCTAATAGCTTAAATTCTCTGAGGCATGGATTTAACTAATGACAAACAGTATACGGTGGAACCTCGGATTACGAGCATAATTCATTCTGGAAGTGGGCTCGTATTCCAAAATTTAATTTAATGGAAACTTAAATTATTCGTTCTACAGCCCAAAAAATTAATATAAAAAAATAACTTATACAAAATATTAAGTAAAAATAATGCTGTGTATGTGTGTGCGTGTGTGTGTTAGGCCAGAGTAAGTGGATACTCTTGCTTTCAGCCCCTTCTGTCTCCCTCTCTCGTTTAAACACACTCGCACACACATTAACGGAAAGACTGTTGTTCTCCTCTAAAGTATTAAAGCTTCTCCGCTTTTTTATGTTGCTCGCAACAGTGTAACAGCCCGTTAATTCATTTTGTTTTCTGCATTGTCAGGTTATAGTACAAACTTTTGGGTGGATCCTGCACTTAAATCCAACTTAAAAAACTACTGAGGAACAAAACTCAGGCTCGTGTGAGCGAAACTAACAGAATCACTGTTTAACTGCGCGCACACACACACACACACACACCGCGATGAGGAAGAAAATATATTTTTAATCTCTGTATTGAGAATTTCTTTTGCTTTACTCGCACGCACACACGTGTTATAAGAAACAGTACACGCGCTGTACACACTGCTTTGGAACACAAAATAAAATATGTTTTACACACACACGTGGTCACAGTGTTCTAGTTAACAGTACACACGTGCACGGATGTTGATTATAACAGTAAGAGACGAGCACTTAGACCCAGCAGGGAAGACAATTCCGCAGCGCAAGAGAGAGAAAAACCTTTGGCTCCGTTGTGATCACGTGACGCTCGGCGTCAAAACAAGAAGCGCATGTGTGAAACATGATATTCGGTGCTCATAAACCAAGACAATGCTCGTTTTTCAAGTCAAAATTTAAAAAAAAAATCTTTGCTCATCTTGCGGAACACTCGTAAACCGTGTTACTCGTAATCCGAGGTTCCACTGTACTTCATCAATCTGTCTCCAGCTTTGTCTTATTGCAGTTGCCAGATCAGCTTTGCAAGTTGGAGTCTTGTTGTGGACCATTTTCTTTAATGTCCACCACAGATTGTCAATTGGGTTAGGGTCCGGACTATTTGCAGGCCATGCCATTGACATTATATGTCTTTCCTGTAGGAATGTTTTTACAAATTTTGCCCTATGGCACGATGCATTATCATCCTGAAAAATTATGCTACCATCACCAAACATCCTTTCAATTGATGGAATAAGAAAAGTGTCCAAAATCTCAACATAAACTTGTGCATTTATAGAAGATGTAATGACTTGTCATCCCTCTCATACCTTTACCTGACATACATCCCCATATCATTAATGATTTCTTCAGGCAGTTGTCTTTATAAATTTCACTGGAACGGCGCCAAACAAAAGTAATATACTATTATAATTTGAATTACAGCTTTTGTTTGAGCGCTAAAGTGTGATAGACATTAACAGTGGAAGATTTAAAAATGTTCTGAAAAGTGGACATAGATATCACACTTAGACAATATGAAACAACAGTGGTAGTGTCTGTTAAAGGCCATTTAAAAAAAATGCAGCTTCTTGTCCAAGGTTAAAGCTGGTGAAAAAAAAAAAAAAAGTGGTATTGTGACCCTACAGTCCAGTAGTCATATTGAGGACTGCACGTTTTCCTTCGTTTTTCTCAAAGATTCCACTCGCAGCCTGAGTAAATCTGTAGATTACATGCATAGCTAGTTTTTGCATCACAGGTTGCCCAGATTTTCATGCCATATTTGCCTGACTTACTTGGCATTTATTGCTGGAAGAGGCATTTTCCATGGAAAGGTCTGAATTGACTTTGTTGTCTGGAAAATATTTCTGCCTGTCTACACGTTTCAGAGACTGAGTGGCCGCATTGCTGGATCTGTAGACTCCAGCTAGAAGAGGAATACCAATATAAGCATCCAGGTATTCCTCATTCAATGTCCTTCCACATGTTGCCATGGACTTTTTTTTCCTTCAGGGTTTGTCATAGCAATGATGACTTTCAGTGACAATGGCTTGATCAAATCAAAACATGTCTGTCAGGTTTTTGGAGGACGGGAGACCTGGTGTGGTGGGCTTTCAGATCGCTAAAGACCTGTTTTTCTCAGCGCGTCTTGCATACCTTCTTGCAGAGAAATGCTCCTTGGGATCACAAGGTTTGCTGCGACGAGAATAAGTGACATCCGACCTCCTGTGAAAAGGACTTTTGGAGAATTCAAATTTTATTTGTCACATACAGAGTCATACACAGTAAGCATTTCACTTAGCATTTTCAGCAGTCTCGCGATGCTTCTCTGTTTCATCTTGATTAACATGCAGTGTCCTTTACGCACCTTACGCCGTGTGCTCAATGTGTGAGTGCAAGAATAGCCGGCACTAAGTAGTCTGTTGTCACAGCACCCTCGCTGAGCTTCGAGCTTGCACCTGCTGGCGAGTACAGGGCGTGTCGTCATGAGAGGGCGTCTGTGTTTCCGTGTTGTGCGCCAGATCTGTGGACCACAGAAAAGGAGAAATCATGTATAGAAAGGAACAACAGGGGTTGGTGTTCTTAGCTTTTGTCAATCACTGTAGAGACGCATAATGTGTTATCAGTGTGAAGTGCCGTCCTTTAAGATAATATCTAAGCTCCTCTACTTCCCCCTCAATAGCAAGAGCCTCCTGTTCCTTTGTAGCATAGTTACGTTCAGCTGATGATAGCTTCCACTTGCTTGAAGGAGCAAGTGTTCTTCTTCATCGACCTCCTGAAAAAGGACTCCCCCAAGACCAATGTCCGAAGCGTTGGTGTAAAGTTTTTCTAAAGTTACGTAGTAGGAGAGGCGAGTTGCTCGGTCTGTCCGCTGTGCTTCTGTAAGCTTTTCTGGTGCCAGGAGAGACTCAGTCAAAAACACACACACACACACACACACACACACACACACACACACACACACACACACACACGTTGTCTGTCAGAAAGGTCTCTGTTTTTTACCAGCAAAAGATGGGGCTTGTATATGTTTGACCAAACGCCTGTGCCATAGACATATGTTGCTACAAATAACATGAGCCATTGTAAATGTCCTGGTGAGATCCTGAAGAATCAAAGGAGAGGAAGATAGAGAGGTGTCCGTCCAGAGACAAATACACAAGATGTTGGCTCGAGTTAGGGGGAGAGGGAGAATGAGACAGAGGGGAAGAGAGAGAGAGGGGGAGAGAGAGACATAAAGAGAGAATCGGAAGGTGAGCGTGGGAGCGTTCACACCTTAAAGAGCAGATCCAAGAGGAGACAGAAAGATAGCAGCAGAAAAGATTTAACACGTTAATATCAGATCTATGAGGAAGAGAGCAAGAGAGTAAAAATTACTCCTTTATATATAAAATAATTCTAACAGTTGGTCTGGATGAATAGGCGGTCAAAGTCAGGGTTTTGAAGGACAGGAGATCTGTGCTGAAGACCTGTTTTTTTCAGCGCGTTTGGAATATCTTCTCCAAAAGTCCTTTTCCACAGGAGGTTGGAGAGGGGTGCTGCCTGAGGGAGGAAGAAAGGCACAAATTGATGGTAGTAGTTAGCTATCCCTAGAAAAGCTTTTACCAGTTTTTTGTGTTGTTGGGTACAGCCTCTACTTTCTGGTTGTCTGGTTACAAACAAAAGAGATGGTTTATGTCTGGTTACAAACAAAAGAGATGGTTGTTGACTTAAGGAAGACATGGAGTGACTACTCTATGCTGAACATCAACGGCTCCTCTGTGAAGATCACCAACAGCACCTTTTGTGGGGCGATTCACGTATGGTCAGGGATGACATCAGGAGAGGGCGTATAGGAGGGACGGACAGAAGAGTGCGTATAGGAGCGGTGTGGAAGGTTTTGTGACCTGGTGAAGGTCAAATTAGCTCCAGCTGACACCTCTAAGAACATTATGAGTTGTCAGATTGGGTCCACACTACTATCAGTCCCCATTGAGGTGGTAAGGATGTATAAATATCTAGGCTTACTATTGAACGACAACCTGGACTGGTCATCAAACACAGAACATCTTTACCAAAAAAAGTCAGAGTCAGATGTTCTTGCTGAGGAAACTGGGCTCTTTACCATTTGCAAAATCTCATATAGATGTTCAGTCAGTGGTGGTCAGTATTCTCTTTTATGGTGTACAGTCATGGCCAAAAGTTTTGAGAATGACACAAATATTAGTTTTCACAAAGTTTGCTGCTAAACTGCTTTTGGATCTTTGTTTCAGTTGTTTCTGTGATGTACTGAAATATAATTACAAGCACTTCATACGTTTCAAAGGCTTTATCGACAATTACATGACATTTATGCAAAGAGTCAGTATTTTCAGTGTTGGCCCTTCTTTTTCAGGACCTCTGCAATTCGACTGGGCATGCTCTCAATCAATGGCGTTATATTCCTGCCACAATTCTGAGCACCTGGTTTGACATTTTGAGAGCAGACAAAGCACTCTACAGTAGGTGGACAACCAGAATGCCTATTACCGTCGCGCTCACCGCCGTCGGAAAACGGCAGCAGCCAAAATGAATCAGTTGCATTTTAAAGTAATTCGTAAAATGACCGCCAGGTGGCGCAAAGTGACATTTTTTACTCTACGCAGTTTAAAATATAATCAAGTCAATAAAAAAGTCTTAACAATATGTTGTATGGAATACTACAGTGATTGTAATTTCCACATCTGAGAACTTTATACAACAAAATTTAAAAATCTGAACCAGATATATTGATATTTATTGTATAATAATGAGTCAAAAAAACAAACATTGGTTAAATGTTGTTTTGACAGACGATCAAGTTCACTAGCTGATAATTTTATTTGTACAAAGAATGAACTGTTATATCTGTTTGTATCTGTTTATTGTTATGTTAAAAAATTAATTTAAAAATACATCAAACTTTAAATATAGAAATAACTGGTAAAATAGACTTTCAGAATAAAACATTACAATAACTCAAAAAAGACGCATTAAAAATGCTGTGTTGTTTCTGTAAACAAATTGTTGGGTGGTTTATGCTGGGTCAAAATTCTGGGTTATTTCGGGTACTTTAAACACATTGTTGTGTTGCTCATGTTGGGTCAGATGTAGTGAGTCATTTATAAATGAACACCTGGTTGGGTTATTTTGACCCAACAACTGGTTTATTCTTTATTCTCTGGTTTCTCTAAACGTCAGCCTGCACAATGTTTGAAATATTACTGTTAGGAGCAATAGTATATTTGGGCGCACGCCCATCATAGACACACGCCGTGACATATCGTGATCCATGTCTTTAACTTTGTAATCTAATCAGCGCTCAGCTGCAGGCATAAAGTTAAAAAAAATGCGTTGGGGGAAAAACTGCAAGGAGACTCACCCTGACCATTTTAATAATTCACGTATACACAGAGTTTCGGTTCATTTTCTGACACACTAAACGTGGGCCATTGTTGTTTATCTCCTCCTCTCGCACGCATAAAGTTTTCCCGAGCACGGAGGAATTTTGTTGTAATATTTAATAATATCTATGCCGTTTAATCAGGGGCTCTTATTTCTATTTGTCCTGGGATGTTAGTGATACTGTGTGTGCTTAACAATGGCAGGCAACGTTCAAATGCAAATTATTCACCCTCCCCAGGTGTAAATCAGCTGTTCTCACCTATACATTCAGATAAATGAAATGTACCCCTCCCCACTTTAAGACCTGGATTTTGAAGACCTGCAGTGATTCAGGCCTCTTTTTAAATTTCTGCAAATTTTATCTTCTGGATTTTAGATTCTAAAATTGACATTATTACTGTTTTACTGGAATAGAAGAAATTGAGATTTTCTTTATCATAACATAAATTGTATTGGTTGTAATCACTCTATACACAATCATTTTCGTCATTGTCAGCGCACCTAAATAAAATTTAGAGTCTTATACAGACTATGTAGCTTATATAGTTTTACTATATAGTTTTTGCACATTAATCTGACAATGTTTTAATTTTATGGTCGTTTATTTTCATTTATTTCAGTTAATAAATCTACTACAAATTTAAAGAACACAAAGTATAAGATGACACAAGACCCTACACGTGTAGCTTTTACATTTACATTTAGGCATTTGGCAGACGCTTTTATCCAGAGCGACTTACATTTTGATCTCATTACACATTTGAGCAGTTGAGGGTTAAGGGCCTTGCTTAAGAGCCCAACAGCGGCAACTTGGGGGTTGTGGGGTTTGAACCTGGGATCTTCTGACCCGTAGTCCAATGCCTTAACCACTGAGCTACCCCTGGCCCCTGGCTTTTCTAATTACACATAAAAATCTCTTTTTAATTTGTGCAAATTTTATCTTCTGGATTCTAGATTCTAAAATTGACATTATTACTGTTTTACTGGAATAGAAAAATGAAGATTTTCTTATCAGAACATAAATTGTATTGGTTGTAATCACTCTACACACAATAATATTCTTTGGTATTTTTTATAAAATATTGAAAGTTAATATTTTATAGAAAATGAAAATAACAAAAAAAATTCATTTGTATTTCCCATCTCTAAAATAGCATAAAAATCACAGGTTGTGTATAGAGTGTTTAAAAACAATACAAGGCATGTTATGATGAGGAAACTTTCTATCTCTTCCATTCCAGCGATTAAAAAACGGTAACAATGTCAATTTTAGAATATGCAGGAGCTGAGTGGTCTGAGCACAACCTCTCGCAGGGGCGCTTTTCTCTGAATACGCTGTGTTCACGGTGGTGGGGCTAAGAAACGCTCTTATCCAGAGCCACTTAGATTTTTATTTGGGGTAAAGTGACTGATGTGCCTTACGTTTTTCAGCAGAGCCTACAGTATGTTTCAGTGAATAATCCACGACTTTTCATGAGTATGTAAGACCTCTCGACACCTCTCTCTCTCTCTCACACACACACACACACACACACACACACACACACACACACACACAGCAGACACAATCAAATGCAAACAAATCACCCTCCCCAGGTGTGAATCAGCTGTTCTCACCTTTACACATTTGGAGAAACTATATAAAACAATATAAGGCTTGTTATGATAAGGAAACTTTCTATCTCTTTAAATCCCATTCCAGTGATTAAAAAACAGTAAAAATGTCAATTTTGGAATCCACAGACGCTTATGGTCCGAGCACAACGTAATAATCTTTGTATGATAAAATGACTCGTGGCATGAATCTACACGAAGCTGAACTCGAACAGCAAAAAGAGCATGGCGCGCGTGCACTCTTTCACGTCGAATCGAGAGATTTATAAGAGATTTCTCTTTCCCAGAAATACGACAAACACACATCTATACGTGTTAAATAAGGGCTGTCTTTGCGGAGCTGTGCAAAACGCACGCCGGTGTGAGCTGCTTTATTATATATTAACATATGTTTGCTTTGTGGTGGACCGCGCGCGCACAACCTCTCGCTGGCGAGCGTCTGAATACGACGTTTTAACGGGGTGTCGATAAGAAACACCGCACTGGCAGAAGTAGGCTAATGATTATAGATGCGTCGGGGAAAACAGCAAGGAAACTGACTGGCCATTTTAATAATTAATTGATAAGTTGACACACACAAACACACACTCACTCTCTCTCTCACACACACACACACACACACACACACACACACACACACACACAGCAGACCAAATCGTCATTAGCACGTCCCTCCCCAAACAGCAATGAGATACATACATTTAAACAATTTATTCATACAGACGTACAGATGTTACTCATGCGGTATTCTGGTTTTACCGTCACGCCTCACGGTGGCGGCATTTGGGTTTGTGCGTTTGCTGGCTTCTACCACTGAGTGGCACTATATAACTATAGACTGACGCCTCGGGCATCAGTTTATTCTTTCAAGAATTAATGAGCCGTTAGAGCTGCACATAGTACAGGCCCGTAGCCAGCCTAGTGCAAGGGGGGGTTCTTTTTTTTTTAAAAGTGGACCTTTTTCACTTATGTAACAATTATTCATGAAAGACTTCATTCGAATGCTGTCTACACCGCGTATAGACACTAGACAGCATCGCCTATGGTTAATAGAATAATTTAATAAATTTACTAATTTAATATAATAATTTATTAATTCAAAATAAAATTTTAATAAATTGCATGGTCAAGCAGGTTTGTTTACGCATTGAACTCGTCGTTCTTTTGTTTCTTTTTATCCATCAGATAGGCTCCTGTCTGTTAATGTTTATTTAAGATGTTACAGACTTGTCATAGCCATTCAGACTGCTGAAGAAAAGACACAAGAGAACCATTCTGTGTGTGATGTGGGGTTGACGATTAGCCAAGGGCGTAGATTTGCTCTGGACATTGGTGGGGACCTATGAATCCACCAATGCAAATGAAACATCTCAAACATCAGTATATATAAAAGTAGATCACATCTAAACATAAACTAGTGTTAGGTTCCACACAACAGCTCAATGCCTATTGCTCCTATATGAAGGAGCCAAAAAGATCCTTCTCTCCATCGCTGTCTGATATAAAGCACAGTTTAGGTTCTGTCACCTGACAAACAGGATAAACACATGCCATTTAAACAGCAATCCTTTTATTTCACTTTTTCTTAGTCTTAGTGTGCAAATCTCTAATCAAATCATTAATGTTTGCCAAATCAGTGAATGCATTTTAAAAATTATTTGTGTGAAGTGGATTGTCTATTGGTGAACTGTCAACAAAATTCTATCCATGGCAATATTAGTATGTAGCACATCAATTTCTTTCACAAGACTGATTCCTGACAAATAGTCGTCATTAGATTAGAAGAACTGACAGGAATCATATATATACCTTTACATTTAGCTGTTTAATCTGAGGTTAGTTTTACGTCCGTATTCACAGACTGTAGCCTGTCCCGCTATAATGAATGTACATCAAAGCGGTAAAAAAAAATAAATAATAATAATAATAATAAAAAACCCACTAGCATTAACACTAGAAGCGCCGAGCAGCGGTCATTTGACGGCAAGGGGGTAAAAAAAAAAATACTTCACACTCGATCAATTTCCAGGACCCTCCTTTCATGACTTTTCCTAGTTCTGTGAGCTTAATCACCCTGTATGCTTAAATTTTTAAAATCGCACCAGTAAAAGCCAGTATAAAGCTATTTTGCTCTTATTTACGTGAAATCGCTGACAGCTGCGCGGCGGCATGACGTTTCCTGTCTTTTCCAACCTGCGATTCTCATTTCTCTCAGCAGATGGCGCAAGGATCACGCATACTATTTATGCGTCATTCAGTGCGTATATGTAACTATCTCAGGTTTCATTCCATATATGCAGTTTATATATATATATATATATATATATATATATATGCTTCCGTAAAATATCGACAATTCGCCATTCGTTCTGGCGTTGATAATCAGCGATATTTTATAAGGACATTTACGGAATTTCGCTTTACTTAATTTTATAAGGTTTTGAGAAAATTAATTAGTTTGTTCGTTCTGTTAAATTATATCTAAAACAATATTGTTTTACATATTACATATGTAATGACCCCTCCTGAGGATATAAAGCCTCATTATTGAATGTAAATAAATCAGATCTACCACAGCAGATAATAAACTATGCTATGTCATGACCGAAGCAAACACAACGAATATGTCTCGTTTCGTTCAGTGTTGCTAGGCAACGGACCACGCGCCTAATCGGTTCATTTGGCCGCGGTGTATTATAAACCTGCGGGATGTTTCACTGCTTATTTTTATGTAATAAAAGCGAGGGAAATGTGGAAGTGATGTGTGGCCACTGAATGAGAACTAAATCAAAGATTTCGGTAACTACACTGAGTGTAACATCTGCATAGTGACACTAAACAGCTGAACAACTTCACTTTTCCGTTTACCTCTGAGAAAAAAAGCTGTATTTTGTTTGTTTATATGTTTATAAAAGTATTTTTACCAGATTTACCAGAAAGGACTTTTCAGTTTTTGTGTGCTAAACTAAACTTCAGGGTCAAGTAATAGCGATTTTATTTGAAAAGTATATATATATATATATATATATATATATATTGTAGCGTTTTTATGTCGGAAAGAATGCTGGAGAGACGAGTGAGCTTATTTGCTGCCCAATGCAATGGCTGGGAGTACTTTATTTAGCACACAGCAGGTATGGCATGAGCAGCACCTTCACTCAGGAGCCTACATCCAATTCAGCACTAGCTTGAACTGGAGCACATTTCACACGTCACACCCCCCTCACACACAACAGGGCCGAAGCCACTAACCCAAACACCTTTCCCCATCATGGTGAACACACCGACATTCCCGCAAGGCATGCTGGTCGTCAGCCGCCGCCCCGCCCACGCCACACTGCCCCCACCCGAGCTGTGACCGTCCCTGGTCACCATGACGAACTTTGCCTTGGAGGCGTGGAGGCGGTCGGCGCTGGCGGTGGGAACGCCGGCGTCCTTTGGCAGGTGAGGGATGAACGCGAATGTAGTCCTGAGGCGGTCCGGCCTCCACATAGTTCGATGTTTCCCCGGCGTGCGGCTGGTAAGGCGCAAGACGGTCCCGGTGGAGCAAAACTCGTGCCCGCCCTGCCAACCGCACCCGGTAGATGACATCGGAGAGCCGAGCTGGCTGTGAGTGTCCACGCCCATTCGCCCCATAGGTGCCCCCACCCAAAAGTCTTGCAGCGGTGCCCGCGAGCGCTGGGTGGGGCCCTTCTGCCTGGCGATGAGCGGTTCACAGTTCCACAACCCGTGGGAAACAGTGGAGCCGGTGTCCACGAGCGCCCGCAGTAAGACGCCGTCCGGCACACAGTCGATGTAAAGCCCCGCGGGGCTCCCCAACTGTCCACCCGGCGCTAGGTTAGCGGCTGCTGGTGTACGCTGTCCCTCAGGCCTGAGAACGTTGAAGCGGTAGTCCGGCTGTCCCTCAGGCCTGAGAACGTTGCAGTGGTAGTCCGGCGGTCCCTGGCCTCGGCGTCGTCGCGGAATCTCGGAAGCGGTGTCGAGGCCTAGCCGCGACGGGTAGCCCTGTCCCCGGCTAGGTTCACCTACCAAGCGCCACTGAGCTGCGGGCGGTCGCTCGGCTCTTTCGCCGTGATGTGCCGCCATTATAGGCTCAGCGCGCTCGACCTCGCGCAGCGCCTCCTTACGGTCACCCGCGCCGTCGCCTCGCCGCGAAACGTCGGAGAGCTGCTCGTTGCCTAGCCGCGACGGGTAGCTCTGTCCCCGGCTAGGTTCACGAACCGAGCGCCACTGAGCTGCGGGCGGTCGCTCGGCTCTTCCGCCGCGATGTGCCGCCGATATGGGCTCAGCGGGCTCAGCGCGCTCAGCCTCGCGCAGCGGCAGGTCGCTTTGCCGGCTAACGGCGCACGGAGCTGTATCTTGCTCCGGCGCTTGCGCAGCGCCAGCCTCCGCCCCGAGATCCAGCGCCGGGATTTTCTGCTTCCCGCTCCGCGTTGGTTGACGTGGTGTGCTCGCGCTAGCTCCGCCAGGAAAACGCTTCTTCTGCGCGAGTAGTCGCTCCGCTACTCGGCGGCCCGCTTGGATTTTTAGAAGGTCCTCCTTTGTGTGCTCGAACCCGTTATTCTCCATCCCACTTCTGACACCAATGTAGCGTTTTTACGTCGGAAAGAATGCTGGAGAGACGAGTGAGCTTATTTGCTGCCCAATGCAATGGCTGGGAGTACTTTATTTAGCACACAGCAGGTATGGCATGAGCAGCACCTTCACTCAGGAACCTACATCCAATTCAGCACTAGCTTGAACTGGAGCACATTTCACACGTCACACCCCCCTCACACACAACACCGCCGCCCCGCCCACGCCACAATATATATATAGGGAAAGATTAAGAAACACGCTGAAGCGGAATATATGTATATAGCATGTATCTTTATACATTTGGAATCTGCATCTACATTTTCTGTTGCATGTATAGAATTAGTTTCAGCTGAAACTCATGATCAATGGTGTTGGGGTACTTATGTAGTGATAATTAGTTTCAGCCAAATCATTAAAACTAACAATAGACTATGAGAGGTGGTTGGAAGGTGTTACTCTGAATATAAACAAACAAAATACAGCTTTTTTTCTCAGAGGTAAACAGAAAAGTGAAGTTGTTCAGCTGTTTAGTGTCACTATGTCATAACCAGTGAAACAACATGGACTCATCGCTGTGCTTGTTGTAACTGAAAAAAACCGCTGCAACTGCTTCAAAGTCTTTCCTCTCCGTGACCGCTGAAATCCGACACGACACCACGTTAGGCTACGTCTTGACTCATTTGCATATCGACGGTCATTAGATGTTGACCGAGGGCTCAGGGGAGGGGTGTGTGTGTGTGTGCGCGCACGCGCCTACTTCGTGTACTTTTATAAACATATAAACAAACAAAATACAGCTTTTTTTTCTCAGAGGTAAACGGAAAAGTGAAGTTGTTCAGCTGTTTAGTGTCACTATGCAGATGTTACACTCAGTGTAGTTACCGAAATCTTTGATTTAGTTCTCATTCAGTGGCCACACATCACTTCTACATTTTACTCGCTTTTATTACATAAAAATAAGCAGTGAAACATCCCGCAGGTTTATAATACACCGCGGCCAAGTGAACCGATTAGGCGCGTGGTCCGTTGCCTAGCAACACTGAACGAAACGAGACATATTCGTTGTGTTTGCTTCGGTCATGACATAGCATAGTTTATTATCTGCTGTGGTAGATCTGATTTATTTAAATGTAATATTGTTTTAGCGATAATTTCACGGAAGCGAGTTCAGAACTAAATCGCTGCTCCGAGACGTTCAGAAGCTTTAAATAGAATGAACAAACTAATAACATTTTCTCCATACGATATAAAATTAAGTAGAGCTTTCCTTTTTGTTATAGTACGAAGCCCCTAGATGGACAAAGGAGGAGAAAAAACGGCAGAAAAAAGTCAAAAACTTTGTGTTATAATTCCAAACATGACTTGTTTTTTCCCTCTTCCTTTGTCCCCTTAGAGACTCTGTAGTAGGTTTTCTCAGCTGAATATGAAAAAAAGATACCGCTGATTATCAACGCGGGAATGAATGGCGCATTGTCCAAGTGCAAGTTGATCTTCGAGCTAAACTATTTGCTTTGGGTGAAAGCGCCATCTAGTGATCATTGTGTGTCAGCAGCAGCTTCCCATTCAAAACAATAGGCGGTCAAATGACCGCTGAACCGCGTTTTTAGTAGGTGACACTGGCGCGGCGCTTCTAGTGTTAAAGTTAACTGTTGTTGTTACTTTGATGGACTTTAATAGATTCACTAGCGAACTTAAAGTGACTTACACTTTTCTTTGAAAAAAAGCTCCTCATGTCCAGCTTTTTTCTTTCTTTTTTTTTTTTTTTTTGCTGCCGCCATCCTCACATGTACGTCACCCAACACACCTTTTTACACGGAAAAAAACCCCCACTGCATTTGGCGCTGCTTGTATCTGAACGCAGCCATAGGCTCTCACATGAGAGCAGGGAAAGGCACAGCCAATCAAAATGTTCATATGTGTTTAGGGGGCGGGACGACTCAAGGAGAGAACGTGATTTATCCCTTTCTGCGTGTCTAGGTTAATGTTGACAGCACGATTTTTTTTTACGTGGATTAAATTATTGGTGGGGACATTTCAATGATCGGAGGATATTGGTGGGGACACATCCCCTCCGTCCACCCTAAATCTACACCCCTGCGATTAGCTACCACTTAACTAGCGTTAGCAATTTGATCTTGAGGTAGTAACAGACTTACTCTGTTTGGCAGTCTTTTTGAACATATGTTCAATATTCTGCGATAATGACGCTGCTGCCTGCTTTCTCTTCCGTCTCTCCTGCTCTTTTCGACCCATATTATACACCGCTGGATGCCGCCGCACACATTTAAAAAACGTCAGTTGCTGCGCAGACTTGTCACATGTCGCGTTTTTTTTTTGTAAATTGTTTTGTAATAAAGTTTTATTTTAAATAATGCCCAACAATTTTAATCTCTCTCAATAATAATAATAATAATAATAATAATAATAAATTCTGGACCTTTGGCAGTGGGGGGTGGGTCGTTCGAACCACCCGAACCCCCCCTGGCTACGGGCCTGTAGTAGCGGATAAAATCTAGTGAAACGTTGTAGTTAAAACGAAATTCATAATCACAGTATTAAAATTCCAGTACAAATTTAGAATTTAAATTAAATTCAATCTTATTAGGATCAAATTTAAGCAAAGTAAACGTTAACACAGTGAGCCTTTAGATTTTATCATGTCTAATTATAAAAGCTACGCATGTATGTTTTTCGTTATCTTATATTTTGTGTTCTTTAAATTTGTAGTAGATTTATTAACTGAAATAAACGAAAATTAATTACCATAAAAATTCAAACATTGTCAGGCCGTGCTACTGCGTCAGCAAATGTCGATGTGTTTTTGCGTTATTATAAGAATTAAATGCAGTAGGCTGTTATGATCATCATAATGTTCTTTAATAAATAATAAAAACATTTTAAGAAATTACATTTTCACATCCCAGCACCCCCGTTGCGCTGTACCACCGCCGGCAAAAACCTTATAAAATACAAGTGAAACATTAAACGAATTTATCATTACAGTACTAAAATTACAGTACAAATTTAGAACTTAAATATAGGGGTTTCTTAGTTCCATCGAATTTAAGCAAAGTAAATGTTAACACAGTGAGCCTTTATATTTTATCATGTGTAACACTCGCGTAGCCAGAAAACTCTGGGTGTGTGTCAGAAAACGTGGGTGAGTTACAGGTGTTGTCAGATCAATGGGCAAAAACTATATAATAAACCTATATAAGCTACATAGCCTTTATAAGACTTTACTTTTATTTAAGTGCACGTACAATGACGACAAAGCGTTAGGATGTTGTAAAATAATGAAAGCAAACAGGGATACAGCGCTATTCTGTCTCGGTTTCTGTGAACTTGAGCGCGTCAGAAAATAAACCGAAACTCTGTGTATACTCGCCTCACAGACGTGAAAAATATATACTTACAGAAAGCAAAATGTCTGCTTTTATATAAATGAAACCTGGATTACTACAGATCATCGACTCACAGCCAAAACGAAAATACATCATCTTATCAATGAATTACTAAAATAGCTAGTCAGTTTCCTTGCTGTTTTTCCCTGACGCATTCATAATCATTAGTCTAGTTCTGCCGGTGCGGTGTTTCTTATACCCACCCCCGTTAAAACGACGTATTCAGAGGTTCGCCCTCGAGAGGTTGTGCGCGCGCGGTCCACTACACAGCAAAAACATGTTTGTATATTATGACTGAGATAGGAAGGCGGCTCACATCGGCGTGCGTTTCGCACAGCGCCGCAAAGACAGCGCTTATTTAACACGTATAAATGTGTGTGTGTTATATTTCTGGGAAAGAGAAATCTCTTATAAATGTCTCATATCGGCGCGCGCGTTCATCTAACATCAAAACTTGGTAAAGTGAAAGAGTGCACGCGCGCGCCGCGGGCTCAAGCGAACATCCCAGTGGGCACAAACTCGTGGAAACCACGTGGAAAAGACGTGTTTTCACCACGTGGAAAAGACGGGTAATTTAGGCGTAAAAGGCAAGTCGAATTCCACGTGGATTTGACACATGGAATCTACGTGTTTTTTACCACTTGGAAAAGACATGGATGTTAGCCCATGGAAAATACGTGTTGTGTTCAACGTAAATTCTGCAAAGTTAAAAATGTCTACAACATCCTGTGTAAAACAGACACAAATCACATAAAAGTTGTAATAACTAATAATTTATTCATATTTTAAAACAAAAAATACAAAATGCACATAAAAACTGGGTGTAGTGCACAATACTGAAATAACATAAAAATGTGAATACTAAAAGACTAATTAAACAAACAAAACATCTAAGAGAAGATAGACAACTGTCTCAAACAGCAAAAAAAAAAAAAAAATTACAAAAACATTTACTTAACACTTAATAAATTACACTGCATCCAGCCTTTCTTTCCTCTTAGGTGCAGTTCGTAACCGACTGGCAATGGAGCTGAGGGCAAAGACTTCTGTAACATCATGCGCCTTTACTACACTGTCTGTCAAAGGACAAAAATGTTTAGTATAATTTAGATGCATGGACTGCAATTTATCAATACAATCATTGTGTTAATATAAAACAAAGACACGACCACAAGGCACTGTTCAATTACTTACCAGTTATTAATTTGCACAGCGCTGTCAAATGATGTTTTATCCCCTCGTGATCCCTTCATGTTTAGTTGAAACATAAGTGAATTGGTAAGGAATCTAAAAAAAAAAAACTTATCTATTTATCTTCAAAGAAATAAATGGGTAGAGTAACCACATAAGTTACACTGAAAAGTTCCTACTTCTATTCTTAGAAATTCAATGGAACATATTCTGCAAGTAAATGTTAGTGTTCACTGCCAGAACTCCTCAGTGCATATAATATATTATACATGATGATGGTGCTGCATTTATGACAAATTATACCTGTTCATCAAATACTAGCCTGTTTTTATGATTTTTGACAAATTAACGTTTGCAATTGCCTGTTATGCTTCGAAGCCTAAGCTAGCTACATACATAGATTCACAATCAAGCTAACCGCGTCGGTTAGAACCTACACTAACTGCCACAGAACATACTAGAATATTACTGCTTACCTCAGTGCTTACCCTGTAACATCACACACAATTGTTCTCTGTATGAAACACAATTGCCACGGGTACTTTGTAACTTAAGCAGACCGCAAATTTAAACAAATTTTGAAGTTTCTAATTTCTTTTTATTAGCTATAAATGTTTCGCGCTTCCACTTAAAAAAACGGTATCCAGGAAAGGCTGATCACTGCGCATGCTCAGTACCACTCGCTAGACTGCAAAGTCACTCTGCGCAGCGACGCCTATGTGTCGCCTCTGATAGCACATCGTGTTCTAAACTACTTTTTAGTTTGCAAATCCAGTGTACGTTGTAGTCAGATGTGGCATTTAGGCGATCAGTAATACATTTTGAAAATGCCATTTTAGAACACATTTTGGCTCATGTGTTCAACTTTAGAACACATTGGACGCGTCATATGCGTCATTTTATTTTAGAGTGTGATTAATTCAAAATTAAATCCAGCAACCATCAATAGGTGGTACAAAATTATTTTCCACGTGATATCCACGTGGAAATGGGCAAAGAATAATGTAGAACTAAAACTCCATGTGGATTCCACATTAATTTAGAACAGGTTTTCCATGTGCCTAAAACCACGTGGAATCAACGTGGATATCAGGTGAAAATTGGTGGATCCACCACTTCACCAAATATCCACCAGAAATCCACGTGGATTACATGTGTTGTGCCCGCTGGGATTTTACTTTCACTAAAAGATTAATTCACAACCACCATTCAGTCATCCACACACATGCATTGTGTTATGTTGTTTGTAGACACTTTTACTTTTCCCCTTCTAATCTAAGTTGTTACACACTTTCACTTTTCATCTCCACTTTGATCAAAATGCTCCCGATATGAGCCGACACAAGCTCATATCGTTTCATAAAGAGAGGCGACATATACTTGATTAACACTGCATTTTTTTAAAAGTGAAAGTGCGCGCGATATGACCAGCTTTAATTATTAATAATTAAATAAGTATTAAATGGTTGACAAACAGCAAAAATAACAATATTATTTTACTTTTGATTATTATCATGTTATTGAATGATTGTTTGAAACTGAAGGTTTATTCACAACCACATTTCGGCCATTCACACACATGCATTGTGCTATGTTGTTTGTAGACACTTTTACTTTTTCCCTTCTAATCTCCCCTTTGATTAAAATGCTCCATGTAAATTCATGCCAGGAGTCATTTTATCATACAAAGAACACATTGTGCTCAGACCACTAAGCGTCTGTGGATTCCAAAATTGACATTTTTACCGTTTTTTAATCACTGGAATGGAAGAGATAGAAAGTTTCCTTATCATAACACGCCTTGTATTGTTTTTAATCGCTCGATACACAACCATCTGAAATAAAGCGGATCACATTGGCGTGTGTTTCGCACAGCGCCACAAAGACAGTGCTTTTTTAACACGTATAAATGTGTGTTTGTTATATTTCACGAAAAGGCTCATACACAACCACATTTCAGCCATTCACACACATGCATTGTGCTGTGTTGTTGTTACACACTTTTACTTTTCATCTCCACTTTGATCAAAATGCTCCCGATATGAGCCAACACAAACAGCTTCGAAAAAACTGATTATTCATCTCATAAAGAGAGGCGACATATACTTGCTGATTAAACACTGCATTTTTTTTTTAAGTGAAAGCGTGCGATGTGAGCAGCTTTAATTATTAATAATTAAATAATTATTCAATGCTGGACATAAACAGCTAAAATCAAGATAAATGTTATTCTTTAAATTGTTATCATGTTTTTTTGCTGTTTGGGTTCAGCGGTAAATGCTTATTCGAAACTGAAGCGTCTCTTGTAGATTCATGTCACGAGTCATTTTATCATACAAAGATCATTACGTTGTGTTTGGACCACTGACTCCAAAATTGGCCTTTTTTCACCGTAAAAAAAAAAAATGTTTTTACAAGCCCTTGAGCTGTTGTTTGTGCTATTTTCTTTAATAATAACAATAACAATAGACAGAGAGAAACATAGAGTCTGTCTAAACGAAATTAATTGCAGCCGTTTGCAAAATGTCCCCTTGCGCCACCTGGCGGTCATTTCACAAATTACTTTGAATTGCGACTGATTTATTTTGGCTGTTGCCGTTTGCCGCGACAGAGTGCATGGCAGTCATAGACATTCCGCGTGAGTAACCCCTGTACCTGTATGTGTATGTATGTATGTGTGTGTATGTATGTGTATGTGATCCTGCATCAGCGCGCGTAAAGTTTTCCAGAGCGCACCGGCAGAAGTAGAGTAATGATTATAAATGCTTAGGGAAAAACAGCAATGAAACTCACTCTGACCATTTTAATAATTAATTAATAAATTAGTGATTTCTTTGGTTTCGGCTGTGCTGATGGTGATAATGTCATCTCGTCGTCTGCGCACAAGTGAACGCGCCTACAATTCACTTTACATCCGAATTACATAATCTAATAAATTGTTTTTCATTAATTTATATAAAAGCAGACATTTCGGTTTCTATAAGTATATATTTTTCACGTCTGTGAGGCGAGTATACATAGAGTTTCAGCTCATTTTCTGACGCGCTCAAGTTCACTGAAAACAATACAGAATAGCGCACCCTGTTTACTTTCTTTATTTAACAAAATCATAGTTTTTTCGTCATTGTGAGCGCACCTAAATAAAATTAGAGTCTTATAAAGGCTGTGTAGCTTATATAGTTTTACTATATAGTTTTTGCACATTAATCTGACAGTGTTTTAATTTTATGGGCGATTAGTTTAATTTATTTCAGTTAATAAATCTACTACAAATTTAAAGAACACAAAATAAAAGATGACGCAAAACCCTACACGTGTAGCTTTTCTAATTAAACATAAAATCCAAAGGCTCAGTGTGGTATTGTTTACGTTGCTTAAATTCAATCCTAAAAATATTTTTAAAATAATTGTAATTATAAATTTGTACTGTATTGTTAATACTGTGATTATGAATTCGTTTAATTACAATGGTTCACTTGATTTTATCTGCAACTACATGCGACTATAGCCGAGCTGCGACTCATTAATCCTGGAGAGAACGAACTAAGGCCTGAGGAGTCAGTCTGTAGATATATAGCGCCACTCAGCAGTAAAACTGTATGCGCGTGTAATGTCTCCACTGCGCGCTCAACAGCTCGATTCTGCGCGTGCAGTTCCTCCCCTGCTCGCTCAACGTGTTCTCCGCGCACGCGCGACTTCTCGTGCGTGCAACATTTATTTTCTGTGCACGCTCGACTCTGCCTGTGCGCTCGCTCAACATACTTCCACACACTACTTCTGATTGGCTGTTCCTTCTCTATCAGCTGGCAATACCGACAGCATAACACATACTATAATTGATATAGTGCTTTTAAAATGGTCATTGTCTCAAAGCAGCTTTACAAAATCAAAAGAAAATACTAAGAAATTAAAAGTATATTATTATATATAATTATATACAAATGAAAAGAAATTATATAAGGGAAGCAATGTAAATAAATTTTTGTATTTATTTACAAATATTATAAACAAATATTATAGTATTTACTTTTATTTAATGAAGTATTAGTATAGGGGTCGTTGACGGATAAGACTTTTTAATAGGCCAATTTTAAAATACCAAAAATATGGATATGTTTGGCCATTTTCTAAACATTTGGAATGTAGTGTACACATGCCTTTATAAAGAAAAGTAAAAAAATTGACATTTTAATGTTTTTACACTTATTTTATAATACATAGCCTTAAAAAAAGTCATCTGGGGCGACCGTAATATATCTCAAAATTTCCATTTTTATGTTTTAAGACTAGTTGAACTCATATCAGTAAATAGATAAACTGATGAAGAAAGATAAACTTTAATGCCCTTTCATTTTATGAAAACCATTATTTCACAAGTTTATTTTATAATATCAGAGTCTCCCTCATTATCCAGTTACAACACTGATTTTTACTTCAAAAGCAAAAAAACTGAATTAGCATTTGTACAGATATTACACATTCAATAATAGCATACCACTGATTAATATTTGAGGCTAAACTGATAGATATTTGGTTATGAATTTAGTGTAATTATTGCCATTTGTTGGTTACCCCACATGACATATGGTCGCCCCAAATGATAAGAAAACCACAGGTATAAAAATTTCAGTTAAAATGTACACAAAAGAGTTCAAGACGAAAGAAAATGTAACTCTTTATATTCTAATAACATTTCAACATTTAAATATAACAAATCAGAAGGAAATTGTATTATTTTAAATGTATTTTAAATTGTAATTTTTATTGCAACACACATTAAATGCTTCAAGAACTTAAGAAGCTGAGTAAAGAATCTTTTTTTTTGGAACCTTTTTTATTTATTGGACAGGGATGAACACTACTTGCATCTCAATTAACCTTTCAACATTCAAATATCACAAATAATAAGTTTCTTTTTCTGGCCCTTTCCTTTTCTTTTCTCATTGTAGGGCCATATTTCATTCTTGTAATTTGTTGTGTTTATTTCATTTCAGTTTGTTAGTTAAGCATTATACGTTAAGTTAATTGAGTTTATTAGTTTAAGCACTTAGTATTATACTCGTAAATTGTATTGTGACATCATTTAATAAGTTGTTCTGTGACATCATCCCACAGTTGTGTAGCTGCATGTCTATCACGCACGTTAGTTGCAAGTCGTTGTTACGACACGGAAGGATACAGAAAGGTGTAGAGAACACAAGCTTTTGACCGTGATACTGTGTGATAAAGGATACAGTAAAATAAGTTGTTGTAACTGTAATCTACCGAAGCTACAGAACACAGTAAACGACTTGTCGTGACTACAGTGGATTTATGCAAGAAACTGTAACAACCGTTGTACTTTGATGTTGAGATACTCTTCTCTTGCTGCAGGGTCGGAGCTGACTTTCTGTCTATGACGAGCAGTCTTCTTTTTGCTTGTTAATCGTGCCATCTAGGAAATAGGTATAATAGGTTAAAACTTGTTTTAAATGACTAATACATGTATAGTCAGATAAATAGAATGTCATTGTGTAGTTTTTTTTTTTTTTACATTTTTCCTGTAGGATTGTACTACAACAAAAAAAATAAATGTTTCTCCCTATAAAAGGAATGGAAAATGGCTGAATAATAAAAAGAAAAAGATAAAATATACAAATAATTATGCTTAAACAATTAACTCTATGTATATAATTGATGTATAGAATATGAAAACTACAAATAAAGGACATATATCTATCATTTAAAACACTCAGCAGTGGTCGCCCCATGTGATGTTTTCAAGTTTACTCAAGTATAACAGGCTAACAGTTAGCCTCAGAAACCAAACAAGCTTCTTCTAGTGACAAAGCACTATCAAATTTATAATCAAAATATAGATTTGTGAAAAAAAAAAAATTATAATTCACAGTTTTGCGGTGGTCGCCCCATATGATGACCAAAAGTGACTACGACATTACAGCAGTTAAAAAACAGCTTTTTCATACTATATGAGAGAGACTGATTTACTATACAGTTGTTTCCAGGGGGTCTTCACTTGTGTCTGGTGGATGCAGTATCCCATCCTTGAAATGTTTTTTAAAATAAAGGTCCCAAAATTGTGGTTTGTTGATGGTCGCCTCGGATGATATGGATAGAATCAACATATTTCGGACAACATTCGTTTGTATATCATGATAGAAATATATGTGCAAATGCTTTATAGTTTTGTCAATGAGTGTAAAACATGTTTGAAATTATGCCAACTAGGAAAAGGGATATATTTAAGTTGATTTAAAGTGTTTTTAAACCAGTTTTCCTAACAAAAGTCAAGGCCGGACAGTTGCCCCATATGATGTTTTGGCACTTCGGATAGCAGAAAAATGATGAAAAACTTTTGGAAAATTTGGAAAAGTTAGAGTGGTTTAGTAGGTAAAGAAGGTATAACAAGTAGATGAGAAATTTTTATGTATTTTTTATTGTTTTCTGCAAAATAAAATTAACCCGGACAGAAAAAGGGGGCGTCACGTCATTGACCCATATAGAGCTGGGCGCTATGACCAAAAATTTATATCACAGTATTTTTCAAAATTATATCCATGTCACGGTATTTGACAAATTTCTTTTCCCATGGATGATTAGGTGTTAACCCCATTTCCTAATAAATTAGAGAATAATTACTGCAGTATATTGGCTTTCATTGACCGGACAAGTATTAACCGAGGTTTGATTGGTCTCACAAAATGCTAATGTGCACAAAGAGGTGACAGTGGCACTCATAATTGTAATGAGGTGAAGAAATCAGAATTTATGACTTGCAGTCAAAATACACAACACTTTATTGTGCAAGTTTTGCAACTTGTAAACATCTTTAAGCTGGCTACTAAGTAAACAATATGTCCCTTGTAACTGCGAAATAAAAACTTGATCCACTGGACTTTCATTGGGGCAAATTACCTGAAACAGGTAATACAAAAGGAGTGAAACTTTACACGTTGTGAAACATTAATAATATTACTTCAAGTCCAACCAGGTAGTATTCAAGTATTTAAAATATAAAAGAAAGCCCCAAAGCAACTAAACAACTAAACCTTCACTAAGGCAACTTGCATCCATACGGACTTTTCTTCAAGATGAGGTATATTCATATACACATTTAAACAAATAATAAATAGTAAACTAAAAGTATGCAGCTTGCATAAATAATACTATTGCTCAACCCCAGGAACAGTTCACTGTATTCAAGTATCAAAAGTATAAAAGAAGTGCAATATGGCTTGCAGGCTTATCCTGTAGCATTGAAACAATGCACATATTTTAACCTCATGGACAAGCTGCATAAATTAGGCATTTCAGCCATCACAAATTTTGAGCAAGGAAAACCAGACAGTCCACAGTATCTGGTTTGAGTGCAGCTCTATGGCATGTGACGATATTTCAATTTCAATTTATTTATTTGTATAGCGCTTTTAACGATTTACATCATCACAAAGCAGCTTTACACAATCAAAAGAATTAAGTTTGTATGAAATGTAAATGTGTATGAATCAAAATTATATGATTGTCCCTGATGAGCAAGCCTAGGACGACAGCGACAGTGGCAAGGAAAAACTCCCTGTGATGGTAATAGGAAGAAACCTAGAGAGGAACCAGACTCAACAGGGAACCCATCCTCATCTGGGTAAAAACAGATAGCAGGGATTGATGTACATAATAATATGCGAGACTGGATGTTCAGTATAAGAGGAGATGTGTAAGATTAAAGTCCAGTTTGTTCCTGGAGGCTCAGGTAGACTGTGAGAAATGAAGTCACAGGTCCTCAGAGAACAGCTATCTGCATCAGTCGAGGACAGGACCACCTTCATGGAAAGGTGGAACCAACCCCAGTCACCACACGCATTCCAGGCAGACCACACTGGGGCATCCATGTGATGAGATCTCCAACCAGAAGCAGGACTTCAGGATGAGTTAGAGAGGTCCAGCGGGCAGAGGGGGTCTGGATCACTGGCAGCTCAGGAGCGACATGTATAGCTCGACAGAGAGATAGGTAGAGGAAAAAGGAGAGAGGGAGAGAGAGAGAGAGGAGAGAGCAGAAAAGGAGACAGCAAAGTGATGGAGAAATAACAGTTAAGTATGGTCACAGTCGAACAATGTAAAAAGTGAATGTATATTTAGTGCAGAGTGCAAGCAGAGACTCCGGCAGGACTAACTATGACAGCATAACTAAAAAGGGAGAGCCAGAAGGAAACACAAACATGAGGGCTTCCAGAGATGTAAGGCAACCAATCACCTCACCGTCAACAAACCTGAGTGATCAATGAGAGTGGGGATGACAGCATCCAAACATACCAGTTCACCTAATACTCTACGTCCATGAGTCCCCCAGATCTGCTCCTTTACCTAATGCTAATCTATTTATAAAAATGCTTGGCTAAATAAATAGGTTTTTGGCCTGGACTTAAACACTGAGACTGTGTCTGAGTCCCGAACACTATTTGGAAGACTATTCCATAACTTTGGGGCTTTGTAAGAAAAAGCTCTGCCCCCTGTAGTTTTAATAATACGCGGTACTGACAAGCAGCCTGCATCCTTTGATCGAAGTAGGCGTGGCGAATTGTATGACACTAGCAGTTCACTCAGATACTGCAGTGCGAGACCATTTAATGCTTTATACGTCAAGAGTAGTATTTTAAAATCGATGCGAAATTTCACAGGAAGCCAATGCAATGTGGATAGGCTGTGCTAGAGGTGATGTGCTCATATCTTCTGGTTCGAGTGAGGACTCTCGCTGCTGCATTCTGGACTAATTGAAGCTTGTTTTAGCACCTAGTTGAACAACCAGACAGTAAGGCGTTACAATAATCCAACCTAGACGTGATAAAAGCATGAACTAGTTTTTCTGCATCGTTTAGGGACAATATATTTCTTATCTTGGCAATATTTTTGAGTTAAAAGAATGCTATCCTGGTAATATTATCTACATGTGCTTCAAATGAAAGGCTTGAATCTATAATCACACCGAGGTCTTTTACTGTTGCACTTGATAGAACAGAAAGGCCATTTAAAATCACAGTGTGCTCAGAAAGCTTACTTCTAGCTGCTTGTGATCCTATGACTAGAACTTCTGTCTTATCGGGATTAAGCAGAAGGAAATTAATTAACATCCAATCTCTTATGTCCTGCACACATTGCTCAACTTTAGTAAGCTGGTTTTTCTCATCTGGTTTTGCTGAAACGTATACTTGTGTGTCATCAACATAACAATGAAAACTAATACCATGTTTACGAATTATGTTGCCTAGAGGAAGCATATAAAAGGGAAAAAAGCAGTGGGCCTAAAACAGAACCCTGTGGAACACCAAACTCAACTTGAGAACATGAGGAATGGTCACCATCTAAATCTACAAACTGATAACGATCAGTCAAATAGGATCTGAGCCATAAGAGGGCTGTTCCCTTAATTCCTACTACATTTTCTAATCTGTGAAGGAGAATACCATGATCAATAGTGTCAAAAGCTGCATCAAGGTCGAGTAACACAAGTATAGTGACACAACCCTGATCAGAGGCCACTAGGAGGTCATTTACTACTTTAACGAGTGCTGTCTCTGTGCTGTGATGAGGCCTAAATCCTGACTGATACAGTTCATGTATGCTATTCCTATGTAGGTATGAACATAGCTGTTGTGATACTACCTTTTCCAGAATTTTTGAAATAAACGGGAGGTTTGATATCGGCCAGTAATTGGAAAGCTGACAGGGGTCAAGGTCAGGTTTTTTGATTAGTGGTTTAATAACTGCTAATTTAAGGGATTTAGGAATATACCTACTGTTGAGTGAACAGTTAATTACTTTTAACAGGGGTTCTGTTATTGCTGGAACTATCTGCTTGAGAAAATGTGTCGGTATAGGATCTAATTCACAGGTTGACGATTTTGAAGAGGAGATGAGTGAAATTAGTTCACTCGCTTCAAGGGGAGTAAAGTATTCTAGGTTCTGATGTGATGTGATTAATTTATCATCTGTATCACTTAAATTGTCTGGTTTTAAAGCCTGAATTTTTTGCCTAATATCTATGATTTTGTTATTGAAAAAGTTCATGAAATCCTCACTACTGTTTGTTGTTGTTGTGGGGATTTCTGCAGTGGTCTTGTTTTTAGTTAATTTAGCTATGGTATTAAATTAAAAAACTCTGATTATTTTTGTTATTTTCTATAAGAGTGGAGAGATATGTTGATCTAGCTACACTAAGAGCTTTTCTATAGTTCAGGATGCTCTCCTTCCATGCTATTTGGAAAACTAACAATTTAGTTTGACGCCATTTGCGTTCTAATTTCCGAGCGGTTTGTTTTAGAGTGCGTGTGTGATCGTTATACCAAGGAGCGAGTTTCTTATCTCTAATCATTTTTCTTTTAACTGGAGCTACATTATCTAAGCTATGACGAAGTGTTGACTCTAGATATTCAGTCGCTTGATCTGTGGAATCAAATGTCGATCCAATCAAAGTTGATAACTCTGGAAGATTATCGATAAAGCTCTGTGTGGTATTTGATGTGAATGTACGTTTAAGCCGGTAGCGCGGTGCTGTGCGTACATTATTACTATGAGACACTTTAATCGAGACAAGACAGTGATCTGATATAACTTCAGACTGTGGAATTGTAATTATGTTTCTTATACTTAATCCGAAGGATAATATTAAGTCCAAAGTGTGACCTGCTTTATGAGTGGGTCCTACTACACACTGATTTACTCCTACTGAGTCCAGTATGGACATAAATGCTGTTCTCAGAGGGTCTTCTGGATTCTCAAAATGAATATTAAAATCTCCAGCAATTAACGCTTTGTCTACGGAAACGACAAGGTTTGAAAGGAAATCTGCAAATTCACAGAGAAATTCAGAGTACGGCCCTGGAGGTCTGTAAATGATGATTAGCGGAACCGTCTGAGCTGACTTTGTTACTATATAGAATTTCAAATGCATTAAATTTAAATCTGTGTTTTTGTACGATAGCCAGATTATCGTTGTAAATAACTCTCGACGCCTCCTCCTCTACCAGTTAACCGAGTCTGGTGTATGTAGCTGTATCCAGGAGAACTAGCTTCATTTAGAGCTACATACTCGTCCTGTTTAATCCAGGTTTCAGTTAAACATAATATATCAAACTCCTGGTCTGTGATAGTTTCGTTAATAATAACTGCTTTAGATGTGAGAGATCTAATATTTAACAGTCCTAGCTTCAGATTCGGTGCCGGCTGCGCATTCAGTGTGATCTGAGTTTGTAATATCTATGTTAATTAAATTATTAAAACAGACTTTCTGAGTCTTTCTAAATTTGTTTTTAGCTCGGGGAACAGACACAGTCTCAATACAGTGAACCCTGAGTGACGACTAGCAGACGGTTGGTTTAGCCTGCCTGTCTGCTCCCTGGCCTGGGCTCTGGATTGTCACCGATTAACTAGGCCTCTTCTGAGACTATGAGCTATACTACAGGAAATGAGAGCAGCACCTTCCCGAGTGGGATGGACACCGTCCCGCCCTAACAGGCCAGCTTTGCCCTCAAAGGTCTTCCAATTATCTATGAAGCCCACGTTGTTTTCGGAGCACCACCTGGACATCCAGCGGTTCAGCGACCATAACCTGCTGTAAGTTATGTCACCACGTCTCATTGGGATGGGACCAGAGCATATTATGTCATCGGACATCGCCTTCGCTAATTTAAACACCTCTATAAAGTTACTCTTACTAACCTCTGACTGACGAAGGCGTATATCATTAGCTCCAGCATGTACCACTATCTTAGAGAACCTGTGCTGTCCTAGAGCCCTAAGATTACCTGCTATGTCCGGTGCTCTGGCTCCCAGGATACACCTAACCACTGCCGCTGGCGCCCCTAAAGGCCTAGCTAATTTCACGTGCCTCATTATAGAGTCTCCTATAACCAGAGCTCTTTCAGGTTTCTCAGTTAGTGCATCACTGAGGAGAGCAAACCTGTTGGGCACGTGAAGCGCAAAAGAGGTGTGCTCCGGTGGGCTAGCCTTAGCGTTGGCTTTGGCTAAAGGAGTATGCCGCCGAGTCGTCACCCACTCGCCCCGCTGTGAGGGCTCTAATGCCGGAGTCGGGGGCTGGTTATCTCCGCCTGCGGCACCCAGACTGTCCGCTACGGGAATAACACTGCTCTCACACTCTCTAAAGTCTGGATGCGCTCCTCTAACGCTGATATCCTCTCTGTCAGAGTGCTCACTAACACACCTATCACAAATAAAATTACCACTAACGACGGAGGAAGAATGTCTAAACATCCAGCACTCTACACACTAAACGAGCTGAATATTAGACATGATATCGTACCTGAGTAGTTATTTGGTGATGGATTCCGCTTGTTGTTCTCAGATGATACGCGGGTTCTCTGAAAAAGCGCAGAAAAAGGCAAAAATCTAGTAGTATTAAAGCCTGAAAATTAGTTAATGTTATTTAGAATAAACAAGAAAAGGTAATGTAATCTAAACCCTGATACAAACAAACGAGGAACTTTCGCGGGAACAATACGAAAAACAGGAAGCTACGTCACCAAACGATATTGCCACCAGTGCTAACCATTCTCTCAGACGGAGCACTTGTGGCAGGTATGCATAAATACTGTTGAGCTCGTTTTGCAACACGGGGGAAGTTTGCCTGATAGCATCTCCACCACTGCAAAGGGTCTGCATCACTGTCAACCTCTGTGGTCTGCAAGTAGGCTCTCAGCTCCATCTTGATGTTTTCCTCCTCTGAGAGTGTTTCTCCGCTGCAGCCCATGCTGCTGGTGCTCTGCTTTTTGAAAAAGCTGGACAAGGACTTTTTTCTCTTTTCCTCAGGTGGAGCAACAGGCCCTGCTGCAGCTGCTGTAGCACCAGAAGGCCCAGGAAGAGCCTCTTGCTGTTGATCCTTGAGTGACTTGATTTCTTCCACGGCTCTGGAAATGACATGATCCACATTTTCTGTCTTTGTGTAGGTGGTTCTAAATTGTGGATCAAGGAAAGATGCGATATCAAGCAGGTCATCTGTGTCTGCGTCTAAGTATTTCTCGTTCAAGTAGGCTAGAATGTTTTTCTTCACATCCCTGGCCAGTTCAGTGTTGTTGTCATCCTCAGCAAGAATGGTAGTGTTGAACAGATGAAGTACTGGCTTAACGTATGACACGCTGACATAATGCTCTCCAGATAAGGCATCTGTGAAGTCCTGGAGTAAGCTCAACACCTGACATAGAGAAAGACAGAGTGAGAGGGAGAGACATTAATGTTATTATCGTAACAATAAAATTAAATAAGTTAATTAAATGGATGCAAAGGAGTAGAAAAAAGAGCTTTGTTAAAAATAGCACATAATGAAAGAAAAACAACCACACACCTTGTTGACAGCCTCCAGGACTTCCACATCTTGCCACCTGAGGATTAAATGCTTTGACTTTTTGTCAGCTGTTAGAACCTGATTGATGGGTCTCTCTTGCTCTAATACTCTTTGAATCATCATCTGACGTGATCCCCACCTGGTGGGCATCTCAGTTGTGAGCTGGCGCTTTGGAAGACCCAGTTCATCCTGTACCTTGGCCAGGTCCCTCCTTTTTTTCCATGAGTCTGAAAAGGCTGCCACAATTTTTTTGCAGACTCCACCTGCACGCTGTATGCGGTCATCTTTCATAGCTCTCTCTGTAAAAACGGCAAAAGGGTATTACTATTATTATTATATATTTATTATAACAGTCAGATAAATTAAATGTATAGTCAATTTAATATAATAACTAGGGCTTACCAATGGCTAGGTGAAGCCTGTGACCAAAGCACTGGAGTCTTGTCCAATTATTCAGCTCAATTGCCTTAATGATGTTGGCTCCACTGTCTGTTTTGATGGCCACTAGTCTGTGCTCCGACAACCTCCAGGAATCCAGTGCCTCTTGCAAGCCTGCCGCTAGTAACTCGCCAGTGTGATCATCGGGGGAAAAAGCTTGTTTGCAGACAATGACTATGCAACACCCAGTCGTCACTTATGAAGTGAACCGTCAGGCTTAGGTATGGCTCCATGCTCCGACTAGATCATAAATCAGTTGTTGCTGAGAAGTGGCGAACGAGAGCCAAGTCTGCTTCTACCTTGGCTCTGTGCTTTTGGTACAAGTTAGAGATTGCTGTTCGGCTAAAGTAATTTCGACTTGGTAAAACATATCTGGGATCCAGTACTTTAATCATCTCCTTGAAGCCAACTTTCTCAACAGTATTAAGCGGTACCATGTCTTTATCTAAGTGTAAAGTAATAGCGTTGGTAATATCGTTCCACCTTTTGCTATTTGAGTGACGTCTGAGTCAGGTTTTGTGTTGCAGTGCCAACTTTATCGTTATCTGCAGATGTGGAAGGGGATGCAGATCTTAGTTTCATGCATTCTTTATATTCCAGGACATGTTTGTGGCGGAGGTGGTGAAGCAAATTGCTTGTGTTGCCTCCTGCGGCTACAACTTAAGCCCGACAACATTTACATATGATGGTTGTTTGATTAACATCAGATTTTTTAAAGCCGAAGTATTTCCACACATCCGACATGGCTCCTCTTTTCGGAAGAAGTTCTTCCTTGTCTGTGACATTTTCTTCGTTTATGCTGTTCACCGCTCAACACCAGGCCGTACTTACACCGCTCTCATGCAGACGCATACAGCTTGTTTGGTACCACTGCAAAACAATTCCCCTTTCAAACAATGTCCCGTGGCGGGACGTTTCATCGCTCTGTGTTCCCGACGCTTTGTACGCACACACCCACTGGTATTGGGGTCTATGAAAAATGAATATAATTGTTTTTAAAAACACCGGTATTCGGTGTGGAAAGGTTTACCGCCCAGCCCTATTAGTATATACCAGTTTTGTTTGTCCATTGTGTCTTTTTATTTACTTATCTAATTATCCATATAGCTTATTGTTAGACTACATCGACTAAAATTCAAATCGTACACCTTGGTCGCTTTACTTATAAACCTTTATATACAATGCTTCCGTTAAGCGGTCGATAGTAGTGCCACTTGATTGGAGGAGAAACAGCCAATCAGAAGTAGTGTGTGAAAGTCTGTGATTTTCTGGTTTTGTGACAGTTTTGTAACGCTGGACAATGTTGAGCGAGGGTACAGGCAGAGTCCAGCGCGCGCAGAATCGAGAAGTCGCCCGCGGAGAACACGTTGAGCGAGCAGGGGAGGAACTGCACGCGCAGAATCGAGCTGATGAGCATGCAGTGGAGACATTGCGCATAGAGTACATTGTCTGCTCTTGTACGTGCATGTTATTCACAAGTTCTGACGCGTTGTAACGCTCGGGTTTTATTTTAGAGCTATTTACACTATTATGGGGTCTAGAATCTAAATACGAGCTAATATCGCTTACTTCCGGTGTTGCGCAATCATCGCAGAGCAAGACAAGACACGAGACAACCACAACTTCAAAACCAAACCAAAGTGTATTAAAGTGAAATAAACAAACAAACATATAAAGTGCACCAAAACCAAACCATATATACAAATATAAATAACGTGTGGAATGTATGCATGTGTGTGGGTGTGTATGTGTGAATGTCCAAGTCCGTGTTATTGTTGTGTGTGAAATGGTGATCGGGAGAGATGGCACAGCCTCACCGGTGTAAGATGGTAAATCCGGGAGCACGAGAAATGCTGGGAAAAAGATGGGTATTGAATGAGTCCTGGGGAAAGGAATCCTCTGAAACCACAAACAATCTCTCTCTCTTTCTCTGTATATCCAGCACGCTGCTTCATCTTTCCAACTCGAGTACCATGCCGGTTCCGGTTCTATACTGGCACACGTGACCCGATAGGTCATCGGGGTTCCCTCGCGGTACAACTGGGCCTACGCGCGCGAGCTTAACCCCGGAACCAAAACATAGTCATTCTGGGGAACAAAATAACCATATGGTGGTCGTTTAAAAGACCTGGTGGTTTTATTTTTTTTATCCTTATCACTTTATTTATGGCTTATAAAAACAACGCCATTATGTGGATGCGCTACATAGACCCCCCCCCCCCACGCCTCGTTCTGCCGGGAACTCTGCTAGCTGGCATATTCGGCTGGCTGACTTGCTGGTAGTTTTGTCTCTTCCTCCACTGTGATTCTTGGGTTGATGGGTTCTGGAAGTATGGCTGGTTCTGTGGTGTGTTATTGGATGGTGGGCTGCTCCAGCGGTCCCTGGTGAGGTCTGGCAGGTTGAAGCTCTCGGCTCTTCCTCCAGGTTTACAGGGTTGTTGGGCTAGGGGCGTGGCCGATCTCCGATGGCCCCTGGTTCCCTTGGCCCGGCTCCGGGTGCTCTGGCAGACCTCACATGACCCCACGTAGGTCTGCCGGGTGCTCTGGCAGACCTCACATGACCCCAAGCAGAAGAGGTTCTGCTTTTGGTGGCAAGGCATAGTAGAGCTGAGAGGGTGCAGAGAGGGGCTGGGCGCTGGAGGGTCGGGTCTGGGACGATATTGAAGCAGGCCATATGGCTCCTTCCTTCTGCCGAAAATCTTTCGCCCCTTTGCAGTACTTCTCTGGAGTTGCGATGTTTTGAATTCCTGGAGACGGTAGAGGTGGTAAAGGTGAAGACGCAGGGGCGTAGGCTTGTGGACGGTGGGCATGCTAAAGAGGCGCATATTCTTCATCTGCTTCTCCCACATGAGATCACGGCGCAAAAAACAGTCGACAACCGCTTTCTCCAGTGTTCCTAGTGTCTCCTGGCAGTAGCGCTCCATCTCAGCTAATTTGGCATCTACTGCCTGCCGAAAACTGATTTCACGGTTAAAACTGCTGTTTATGGATTCTCTAAAATCCCTCTTTAACACACCCACTTTCTCAGAAAGAGCCTCTACATCCCCTTTCCCTTGCTTAAGTTCATGTTTCATTGTTTGTACAATATCAGTAATTTTAGACATCTGACCCACAATATCATCATCATCATGTCCACCTGATATATACAATGAACTAATCAATGAATTAGGATTACCTTGTCACCCATTTCTCTACAATCTCATCTACATCCTCCGGTGCATTATTAGCAACAACAAAGTTGGCTCTCCCGGCACTACTTGCGTTAGCATACACGTTAGCCCTAGCGTTAGCCACTTTAGCGTCTATTTTGCTCCTCAAAGTCACACAACACCGGAAAAATACCCTAACAAACAGATTCCCCGTACAGGCCACCACTATGTAACGCTCGGGTTTTATTTTAGAGCTATTTACACTATTAAGGGGTCTAGAATCTAAATACGGGCTAATATCTCTTACTTCCGGTGTTGCGCAATCATCGCGGAGCAAGACAAGACACGAGACAACCACAACTTCAAAACCAAACCAAAGTGTATTAAAGTGAAATAAACAAACATATAAAGTGCACCAAAACCAAACCATATATACAAATCTAAATAACGTGTGGAATGTATGCATGTGTGTGGGTGCGTATGTGTGCATGTCCAGATCCGTGTTATTGTTGTGTGTGAAATGGTGATTGGGAGAGATGGCTCGGCCTCACGTAAGATGGTATAGCACGAGAAAACGGAAGAAGATGGGTATTGAATGAGTCCTGGGAAAAGTAATCCTCTGAAACCACTAACAATCTCTCTTTCTCCGTATATCCAGCGCGCTGCTTCATCTCTCCACCTCGAGTACTATGCCGGTTCCGGTTTTATACCGCACACGTGACCCGATAGGTCATCACGGCACAACTGCGACTGCGCGCGAGAGCTTAACCCCGGAACCAAAACATAGTCATTCTGGGGAACTAAATAACCGTATGGTGGTCGTTTAAAAGACCTGGTGGTTTTATTTTTTTATCCTTACCACTTTATTTATGGCCTATAAAAACAACCCCATTATGTGGCTGCGCTAGAGCGTGTCTTTCTTGTTACACAGTGTCACTCACAACTCCAGACATCCGTTGATTTCTTTGTCTCTTGTTTTATTTTCAACATCAAAGTACAACGGTTGTTACAGTTTCTTACATAAATCCACTGTAGTCACGAGTCGCTTGCTGTGTTCTGTTCTGTGTTCAGTAGATTACAGTTACTACAACTTATTTTACTGTATCTTTTAGCTTACTGTATCACAGTCTAAAGCTTGTGTTCTCCACACCTTTCTGTATCCTTCCGTGTCTTAACAACAACTGAACAATTAACGTGCGTGATAGACTTGCAGCTACACAACTGTGGGATGATGTCACAGAACAACTTATGAAAGATGTCACAATACAAATTACGAGTATACTGCCAAATGCTTAAACTAATAAACTCAATGGACTTAATGTATAATGCTTAACTAACAGCCTTAATGCTTAATGCTTAACTAACAAACTTAATGCTTAACTAATAAATTGAAATGAAATAAACACAACAACAAATCACAAGAATGAAATATGGCCCTTACATTTCCAGCCCCTAATTGACAGGCAGGGAGACTGACAATTACACACATTTTTGTTTTGTTGTTGTTGTTGTTTTTTTTAACAATAGGGCCACAAAATTAACTTTCTTAAAATTTTAAACATTTTGTTTTTACGGTTTAACTTAAGGTATTTATATCGGTGCGTACCAAATGAAAGGAACATAACTACTTTATAAGGTAATTAACAGTTCATTTCATATATGAGGCACAGCTTATCGATGGGTCTTTCCAGTGTACTGGTTTTAGTTTTGACCAGCACATGTCTCACAAGTCCCTTTTTATCAGGGAACACTTTTGTGATCTGTCCGACATGAATTTCTTGGAGAAGACTCATCAATTATTAAAACTACGTCTCCAATCGAGAGGTTTTTTCTCACTTGAGACTAATTTTGGCGCGCCTGAAGCAAGGGTATTTACGCAACCACCGCTTCCAGAATAAGTCGGCAAGGTATTGAATTTGCTTCTACTTGCGACGTGCGTAAATGTCCTCTTTTTTGAAAAGTCAAGGAGGCAAGTTTGGCTGTTTTTTCATCAGCAGCAGGTGGTTAGGTGTCAGGGGCTCCAGGTCTGTGGGATCGTCCGTAGCAGTGGTAAGGGGACGGTCATAATGAATATCCATTGTATCCCCTTTTGCCTGAGGACGCCTTAAATTTTTGACTGATTCCACTGTTGGATAGCTTTATGCAATTCAATCTCAGCACCTATAAAGTTTGTTCCATTATCACTTCTCATGACTGACACCTGGCCTCTTCTGCACATAAAGCGTCGAATAGCATTTATGCAGAAGTCTGTATCTAATGACTGCGCAACTTCAATGTGCACGGCTCTTGTTGTCAGACAAGTAAACAATACACCATATCTTTTAACATTACTTCTACCTCGTTTGACCTCGAAGGGTCCAAAATAGTCTACCCCTACGTTAGTGAACGGTGGGTGATCTGGTGTTATTCTATCACGTGGCAGTTCTGACATTTTTTGTTCACTAGTTTTTGCTCTGATCTTTCTACATGTCACACAACTGGACAGAAACTTTGTCACAAGGGAATTTACAGTCGGAATCCAGTGTTTCTGTCCGACCTGTTCGTGAATGTCTTTTAAGATTAAGGTTGTAATGTGCGAGTCTTTAGGTATAATGACTGGGTGTTTTACATGCTCAGGCATTGTAGACCTACCAAGACGTCCTCCAACTTTTAGCACTCCATCCTGCAGTACTGGGTCTAGTTTGGAGAGACAACTGTTTCCTTTTACGGATGCTTTTGTAACATGGAAATTTCGTCTTTGAATTTTTGGTTTTGAACAAAACTTATTAACTTCGTTTTCTGCCCTTGTTAAGTCCTTAATTGTTAGAGACTTAGGGTTTTCTGTTATTGGGTTATTTACCTGTCCCTTAATCTTCTTTGTTCTCTGTTTAAGCATATCCTTAATGCAAAGAATCCAGGCAATGGATCTTTTCAACTTGTGCCAGTCAAAATGATAGTTAATCAGTTTACTCACGGCATCTGTGCTCTCTGTAGTCTTTGCGAAATTCACTGAAGCTGAATGTTTAATCTCAGTGTCATCCTCTTTCCTTGACAGATCATGAATGTTCTCAGGCCATTTACTTTCTGGTTCTTTGAGAAAGGAGGGTCCATGGATCCAATTGTTGTTTTTCATGAATTTTTTTATAGTGGCAATTCTGTTAGCGACGAAGGTTTTAAAACGAAGTTTTTCATTGTCAATGTATCTCAAGACAGTTGTACTGGGGGCCAGGGGTAGCTTAGTGGTTAAGGCATTGGACTACGGTTCAGAAGATCCCAGGTTCAAACCCCACAACCACCAAGTTTGCCACTGTTGGGCCCTTGAGCAAGGCCCTTAACCCTCAACTGCTCAGATGTATAATGAGATAAAAATGTAAGTCGCTCTGGATAAGAGCGTCTGCCAAATGCCTAAATGTAAATGTTGTACTGTGGGTCTAAAACATAGAGTCTAGCAATTCTATTTCCAGTTGACCTTTCAACATTTTGTCATTGTTTACAGCAACCACTGCCACTGTCAATTCCATTTGAGGGATGGTGGTTTGTTTTAAGGGCGCTACGCGAGAATTTCCCATCATAAATGCACAGTGTGTGAGTACATCAGCATTTACTAACTTAATGTATGAGACAACTTCATATCCAATTTCACTTGCATCTGAAAAGTGGTGAAGTTGTGCTGTAGTTGCAACTCCAAAGTCAACTGGTTTTACGCATCTTGCTACACTAAACTCAGACAATTGATGTAAATCTTGTAGCCAGGCCTTCCATCTTTTTGAAAACTTTTCGGGAATGTCATCATCCCAAGCGAATCTTTCTTTACACAACTGCTGCATTAAGATCTTAGCTGGCAGTATGCCTGGTGCGAGGAAGCCTAAGGGGTCATAAATTGAACTAGTGACTGACAAGATTGCTCTTCTAGTCACAGGCCGCTCTTTTAAACTAATCTTAAACTTGAGCTTGTCTGAATTGATACACAACCCCCTAGAGCTCTCTCGACAGGTAGTGCGTCTTTACTCAAATCTAAGTCCCTCATCTCTTTGATTCTTTCACTCTAAGGAATGGAAGTTAGTAATGTACGACTATTACTTGCCCACTTGGTGAGGTGAAACCCTCCACTTGCGCAAAGGTTAGTGAGATTGTTATACGCAACTGCTTGATTATGACTAGAGACGGACTTTAAGCAGTCGTCTACATAGAAGTTTTTAAGTACTGTGTTGACTGCCTCAGCAGATGCATTACTGCGGTTTTCTTCTGCTGTTTTCCTAAGAGCGAAGTTAGCTACACTTGGAGATGATTTTGCACCAAACAAATGAACGACCATTTTATACTCGACTCCTGACTCACATCTCCATTCGGCCACCATAGGAAATGCAACAAATCTGTGTCCTTTTCCGGAACTCTAACCTGATAGTACATGGCTTCCACATCTGCCATCATGACGACTTCCTCTGGTCTAAAGCGTGTGCGCACTCCAATGAGTGAGTTAGTTAGGTCGGGTCCCTGTAGGAGCTCGCTGTTTAATGATACTACCTGGTAGCTAGCAGCGCAGTCGAAGACTACCCTTAGCTTTTTCTTTTGAGGATGATATACACCATGGTGAGGTATATACCACACTTGCCCGTCTTGTCGACTTAGGTGAGGTGTAGGGACCTTGACTGCATGACCCTTTTCAAACATGTCGTTCATGAAGTTTGAATATTCTTCATGAAAAGAGCGGTTATTCTTAAACTTCCTTTTGAGGTTCAGTGCGCGCTGCATGGCTGCACTTCGGTTATTGGGCATTTGAATAGCTGCTTTTTTTAAATGGGAGGCCGATATAGAAATTATTATCGGTAAACTGCAGAGAGTTAGTTACAGAGTCTAAAAACTGATAGTCCTCTTGTGACAACTCAGCTTTGTCATCACAATTCCGTTCAGGGAAATCATGGTTGTACAGTTGTATCAGCATTTGTTCTACACTTTCGATGGAAACTCTGTTGACTGCAGCGCTCGCTTGCTCATTGTCACACGTGCCTTCCTCGACCGACTCTCGAAGAGGTCCATTTATGGTCCATCCAAAAGCGTTCTTTTACTGCATATGGCCCATTGTGCCTGCTGTTAATTACTCGCCATGGTTCTAGGAGACTGTGCTCTTTGTTACCTATGAGAATTTCGACTCTAGCATTATTCTGAGGCAATTTTACTTCGCTGAGGTATGACCACTTATCAATGTCGTGCTGCTGTGAAATGTTTTCCACTGAGACTGGGATGTTCTTTTGTGTGAACACTTTGGGGAGTTCAACAAAGGTGTTTTTTTCTAGACCACTAACCTCTAAGTCAGTAAGCACGTAACTTTCTACTTGTTTCCTCGCGTTCATGCTGCTTAACATGTCAATTTTTTTACCTTGTACCTTTAATCGCCTTGCTAATGACTCTGTACAAAAAGTAGCAAAACTACCTGGGTCCATAAGGGCGTACACTTCTACTGTCTTATTACCATTTTGGACTTTATTTTAACAGGTACTATGAAGAGAATACAATCATCTCCAGCCCCAGTCCATGCGCTTGTTTCATGACTTACTGGTTAACTGGTTCAGTTTCGTCAGCTTTTACGATCACTTGAGCTGTGTCTTGTGCTGCAATGTGTAGCATGCGAGGATGTTTCTTTGACATGTGATTTTCTTTGTGCAGTCTTTGCTTAAGTGTTCTTTTACTAAACATCCAAAGCAAAATCCATTCTTTTTCAAAATGTCCAATTTGTCCTTATATGTCTTATCGTTAAAATGGTAGCATTTATCTAAGGTATGATCTTTCACACAGAATTCACAAGGTTTAGTGAAGGCACTGCTAACTGATGCACCACTACTCTTTGCTGTAATCAAGTCTTTATGATTTTTACCAACCTGTTTTACGCCAGTTGCAATACTGCTACCTCTTTTTCCTTCCTTTTTTTGCTTGAGTCCTGAGTCCTGATTTGTTGCAGTGTTTATCACTAGTTGAAACATTCAGGTCGCCGAAAAGTGGGTTGGACATTACTGTTGCTTCTTGCTCTACGGACTCCACCAACTGCACAAACTTGGCTCTTGTTTGGGTGCGCCATTCATGGTTGTATGCGTGGTTCCTCCATCTTTCACGCAGTTTGTAGGGCAGTTTTGAGACAATAGTCCTCAAGTTGATAGCATTATCTAGCTCATCCATGTAATCGATGCTTGACATAGTATTGTGACAGTTTACCAGGAACAGGGAGAACATGGTCAGCGACTTTCCATCCTCTGACTTTATTTCCGGCCAGTTGAGTGCCTTTTGCATCAGCGTTGTAGCGATTATTTGTCTATTTCCAAACTTATCATGTAACAATCTCATGGCTTCTGCATAACCTCAATGTTCTGGCATGAGCTGGCAGCTTTTCACAAGGTCCCTAGGCTGTCCTCTAGTATACTGCTCAAGATAGTACAGCCTATCCGCATTGCTATCAGTTCTGGTTTCAATGACATGTTTAAAGGCTCTTACAAAGGACGTGAACTCAAGAGGGTCACCATCAAACGAAGAAACGTCGCGCAGTAGTAAGGAAAATTGCCTTTGACTTTTCGCAAACATTTCTGTAGTATCTGCCTGAAGTGGCATCCTACCCTGAGACTCTACTGTATCAGTATTGTAAAGTGAGTGTTCGTTACCTTGAGTAGACTGTTCCATTAAGGTGCTTGACATTATGGGTTTGGCACTTACGGGCATGCTTAAGTGGGTTGCTCGGAGGTGTGCTGGCAGTTTGAGGTATTTCGTTGTCGAACTGGGGTCGTGGTGTTCATTGTGTTCCAGTTCGGGGGCATGAGCCACTCGTTTCGATGACCACACTCCGTCTCGCAGGATGTTTTTTTTTACTGTCCTGATACGATTTTATTTCAGCATCGGCCATTGCAAGCGCCGTTTCCATTTCCAGCCTTTCCTTTTGTGCCTTTAATTGTGCTTGTTTAGCCTTTAGTTATGCTTTGTTAGCTTTTAGGTGTGCTTTCAATTGCTCTTCCCCCATCTTTAATCGTGCTTTCAATTGCTCTTCCTCAACCTTTAATCGTGCTTTCAATTGCTCTTCCTCAGCCTTTAATTGTGCTTCCTCCAGTTCTAGCGCCTGCCGATCTCCTAAGGTTGCTGCTTTGGCCAGCAAAGCTGCTATGTTAGCTTCTGCCTTTTTTAGTCGAGCTGAGGTGCTGTAGATGTTGAGGACCTCATGGATGCCGCTAACATTACGCTTCCGTGCCTTTTAGGGGCGGGCATCTTGAACTCCAACATTGATATGCTGTCGTTTGGCGAAACTCCATGTTCAACTGTTTGGGACTGTTTCCGTTGATTTCTTTGTCTCTTGTTTTATTTTCAACATCAAAGTACAACGGTTGTTACAGTTTCTTGCATAAATCGACTGTAGTCACGACAATTTGCTTGCTGTGTTCTGTAGCTTCAGTAGATTACAGTTACAACAACTTATTTTACTGTATCTTTTAGCTTACTGTATCACGGTCTAAAGCTTGTGTTCTCCACACCTTTCTGTATCCTTCTGTGTCTTAACAACAACTGAACAACTAATGTGCATGATAGACATGCAGCTACACAACTGTGGGATGAACAACTTATGAAATGATGTCACAATACAAATTACGAGTATAATACTAAATGCTTAAACTAATAAACTAAATGGTCTTAATGTATAATGCTTAACTAACAGACTTAATGCTTAATGCTTAACTAACTGACTTAATGCTTAATGCTTAACTAATAAATTGAAATTAAATTTATGTAATTCTCAAAACTTTTGGCCGCGACTGTAGTGTTTTGTGGAGGGAACCTAATCAACTTTGTCTGATATAAAGTACCTGAGAAATAGGCAAGAGCAAGGCGTGTTACAATTAGGCTGATGACTACAGAGTCGTTTTCATCCTATGGGTCTGCTAAACTTTCTTATAAAAAAAAAATAGTTAATGTTATAAAAAATAGTGTGGTTGATAAATACTAGTGCATGATCATGACATATTACCTAATGCTTAAAATGTGGGGATGTGTAGTTCCACTTCTGACTTTAACTACAGTTATTTTTGCCTTTCATTTTGTAGTGGTGTTTTGCCTCAGCCAGAACCAAATATGGTGGAGGTAGATTTGGGGAATACAGAGGAGAACAAAGAACGACACAAAGTGGAGAGGACTACAGTTCAAAAACTGTGAGTTTGAATACCAATATTCTTCGATTTGAATAAAATTATTAAATTCTCTAAATCATTCATTTCAATATTTAATCTCTCAATATTTCCAGATTTAGGTTTTAAAAATAAATATTTGACCAACTTTAAGGATAAGATCTTACCTCTTTTAATTTATATTTAATTAATATAAATTAAAGAAAGGTTTTGTCTATACATTGGTCAGAACATGCTCTTTCAATAATATCTTTACTTTAAAATGAAGGACCCAAAACAGACTCAGAAAATATATGTGAACCTTTTGGAATTTCATGGTTTTCTGCATTAATTTGTCATTAAATGTGATCTGAGCTTTAACTTTAAGTCAAGGGTATTGACAACATATAATGTGAGTAAAATAATAACACAAAATAAATTCTAATCTTTCATGTAATTATTGAACACACTTATTCAACATTTCAAAATGGTAGTTGAACAGTCACAAAGTGTCCCCATTTCCCTAACTGTATGCTAAATTTCCAAAGTCTTTGAAATCATTTTGTAACCATTTCCAGCTTTATGTAAATTAACAATTCTTGATCATAGATCCTCTCAAATCTTATTTTGGCGGGGCATGGTATGCAAAAGCTTATTTTCAAAGATTAAGTTGTTTTTAATCAGTAAAAGTAGCTCTAGTTCACACCTTCAAACTAAATTTTTAACACAACTCCTTTTTCCACTGGCAATATGACATTTTTATGGTTGTTCCTAATAAAGGCATAAAAGATCTGAATTTTTTATTATTATTTTAGGCACATTATATATTTCAATACTAAAATGAAGATCAGATCACATTTTATGACAAATAAATGCAGAAGATCATGACATGCCAAAAGTTTCACATACTTTTTCTTGCCACTGTTTTTGTCACAGCATCACACAAAACTAGCGTAACTAAAACTAGCGCATAAACTAAATATTTTTACTTGAATTACTAAATAATTTTTGCTGCTAAAATAAAACCCAGAAGTGGTGTAAATTAAATTTTAATGTGCTGGATTTGTTTTAAGAAAGAACTTTATCAAATCTACTTTTTTTCGATTTCTCATCTGTGATTCACTTTCCCGATTACTAAACAAGGAGTGTATTTCGCTGACAGGCAGAAATTCATTTAAAATTACAGGATTTCTTTATTTTCTTTGCTTTAAGATGTACATGCTGTAGCTCTCACAATTATTGGCATCTCTGGTTAAGATGTGTTCCTATACTTCTAATAAATTGTTGTTAAGAATTGATATACTTATTAATATAAGTAGGGGCGGTTATATTTGTGAAGCACTACACAATAAACTGTTTTAACCATGAATGCATGATTGGGCAAAAATTATCTGTTTTTTCTGCATTATCTTAGACAGTGTTATAGTAAACAGTACACGCACGCAAAGATGTTGATTATACGAGTGATGCACGCGCACAATTCCGCAGCATAAGAGAGAATAACCATTGGCTCTGTGTCAAAACAAGAAACGCATGCATCCAACATGATATTTGATGATACTTATCAAGACTCGCTCATTTTCAAGTCAAAATTTATTAACAATTTTTGCTAGTCTTGTGGAGCGCTCGCACACCAGGTTATTCACAATCCAAGGTTCCACTGTATTTCAATTAAAGGTTTAATTTTTCTTTAATTTATTTGCATTGTGGTTCTATATTGTGTGAATAAATTTTTTTTTTATTAGAAACCTAAAAGCACATCTTAACCAAGGGAGCCAATAAATGTGCAGGTCGCTGTAAATCACACACACACACACACACACACACACACACACACACACAGTGCCAGTGGTGGACCTGCCAAATGCCAGTAGAGGTCCGTGGTGCCAGGCAGTGACCACAGGGCCTACTTGAGGTTGTCGGAGTCAGAGATTGGTTAGAGACATTCATACCAGTGGCCTGCTGGAGGTCATTATGTAGGGTTATGGCAGTGCTGATCTTGTTCCTCCTTGCACAAAGGATCAGTTAACGGTCCTCCTATTGGATTAAGAACCTTCTATGGCACTGTCCAGCTCTTCTAGTGTAACTGCCTGTCCCTCTTTTGTGTTTATGAGTGAAACACAAAAATGTCAGTTGCATCCACCTGTAAAACTATTTCTGTTTTGGTGGTCATCTCAAAGTTTGCCCCTCTAGTGCACCTTTTGCTAACTTCATTAACACCAAAGCAACTAAAACAGATTAAGAACCCCCTTAGCTACTTAACATTTACATTTAGGCATTTGGCAGACGCTCTTATCCAGAGCGACTTACATTTTTATCTAATTACACATCTGTGGGTTAAGGGCCTTGCTCAAGGGCCCAACAGTGGCAACTGGGTGGTTGTGGGGTTTGAACCTGGGATCTTCCAAACCGTAGTCCAATGCCTTAACCACTGAGCTACCCCTGGCCCTTAACTGACCAGATCAATAGTTTATTTTACATAAATGGTCAAAAATCCATCACTCTGAACAGTGTAAATCTATACTCCTCAGATCACATGACCTTTATCCAACTCTCTACAGTGCTTTGTCTTTTTTTCTTATTAGCCTCACTGATAAGTGGTTTTCTTAGGCTACATTACTGTTTAGTCTCAATCCCTTAAATTCAATAGTGTTGAAGCGTTTAAATTGTTTTTTTTTTTTCTTTTCTCTTCCATAATTTGATTTCTTCACTGTAAAAAATCTTCCCTCTCTTTTCTTAGGTTTTCCTTTAGAAGAAAATGACAGCACCTAACTCCCCGATCTGCCTCTTAGGATGAGAAGCATATTTTGAAAGACTCTTACATCTTCTGTATCACCAATCTGACAATATGTTTTTTATTTACTTAAAAATGTTCCTGTTATATGGCAAGAGTAAATTTTTTTCTAAAAGAAATATGCTCATCAACAAGCTAGTTACCTTTAAAAGCTATACTTTGGGGACATCTGAAAAAAATCGACCAGGATAAGTGAGGAACTAATTCTTGCTTGTACAGTCTTTTTTTAACTATAGGTATTTGGTTGCACAATTTTAAATAAAAAATATATCTTTTAAAGTTTTACTACCTTTGCTCTGCTTTATTAACAAAAAAATATTGTTTGAAAATCTATAAGAAGTTCTAAAAGATCTTCCCTGAAGAGTGGAAGTTGTTATAGCTGCAAAGGGTGGGCCAACATCATATTTAACCCTATGGATTAAAAATTTGAGGTTGCTCAAGTTCATATGCATGCGAAGGCAGACAAGCGAATACTTTTGGCAATATAGTCTATCCTATTCACTATTAGGTGCCATTGTAACAAGATAATCAAAGTTATTTGCTTAATTTCATTTAGGGTTTGAGTAAATTATTGTTCATACTTTACAAAGACCATGTATCTCTTAGTCTAGTTCAATACAAGCAATCACACCAATGGGAAGGAGTGGTGAAGGGTAAGCCACAGAAGGTTCTTCAGTGAAAAGGCTGCCTGTTTGTAGAGTGCGTTCCATATCCACTGGAAGGGAAAAGTTTGGTAGGAAAATGTGCATAAGCAACAGCCTTTAGAAGATTGTCAAGCAAACCTCATGCAAGAACTTGGAAGATGTCTTCAGGAGATGGGCTACCACTGTTGCAGTACTAATGTAAATTATCTCAATTGCAAAATGCCTATGTAAATGGTATTATTTTGTATTTATTTTCTAAATAAATTAACAAACACTCCAAACACCTGTTTTTAATGTCTTGGTGGAATATTCTATGTAAAATGATGAGGGATATACTGAGTATTAACCGTGGTGATTAGTTGGTTTCCTGATCACGGAATGACCCGCATGGGAAGAGAGACATGGGTTTAGTCCTTTATTATGACATGACAAATCATAGCTTGTATATTAATTATGAAATGCCTAGCACTTATGGGATGAGTGCTAGGTGTGATTTTTGAGAAGTTATAGGAGATTTCTCTTGTTCTAGTGTATCCTTTATTCGTGGGGGTTAATCTTACCTCCTTATTTGTATCTTTATAACTTGAGACATGAGGTATGACCATATATGCCCCCACTTTATATGTATTGTGCCTTATTAATAAGCAAATTTGTGTGTCAATATCAGCCCACATAGGGCATGTTCCTTTTAATGTTGTATAAACAAATGGTCTTGTATTCCTAGAGCAGTTTTTCATTCTCTTTTACACACATTCTTCAGTATACACGCACACAGCTGACAAAAGCTTTTTGCTCAGGAATGATACCTAAATATATAAGCAATAATAAAACTATTCCTCACTATGATGGTTAAGCTATAGATTCTAAGTTAAAGGCATTGTTCAAATGTGTGCCAAACTGTAAGAATGATCAGCAATGATCTTTTATACTACTAATAGTTAGGATTCTTGAAATAACTCTTTCTACCATTACCACAATTATATTTAAGTCTAAAGGGAAAAAAAGTAAAACAGGTTATTTAAGGTTGCGCACCGTCAGGCGAGTTGACCTGGGACTTGAGATCAACCCTCTTATTCTACGAGTTATTGTTCTTAAAGATGCTATAAAATATAGAGTCAAAGTATTAATATAATAATCAAACAATTCTTATGGATATCTTGTACCGTCTACTCAAACATTTTTGCAAACTAAGCACACAGTGACAAATTAAGAAAAATTTTTTTTTTCAGAGTTTTTTATTAATCTAGCTGAAAGATGACGGCGCGGCAGTAGCACGCAGCGGCCACTCCGGAGCCATAATGGTGCTACGTTGTTTACGTTTTTTGTGTAGCCCGTTTATTTTACTCTGTGTATGGATATCGTCGCGACTGGTGTCCGTACATACAACCACCAGACACTTTTGTACATAAATAACCTAACGACATCCATGATGAGCTGTGGGAAAAGCTACGCGACCTCGGCTTGCTGCGTGAACCAGGCCTCGAAGCCTCGCCGTTGCCTGATGCCGGCGGCCGAAGAAGGGGACATCGGAATGGTGCGCAAGGAAGCGGAAGCGGAAGCGCAACAAGTGGGCGGGAGTCTGTGCTAGGCTAAAAACAAACCCTAAACAAACCCAAAGCCGGCTCTCCTGTCCATCATCTTATCCAACATCTGCTCCCTGGACAATAAACTGGACTACATTCGACTCCAGCAGGCTACACAGTGTGAGGTTAGAGACTGCTGTGTCTTTTATGGAGACATGGCTCAGCGACAGAGTACCGGACACCGCTATTCAGCTAGACGGGCTAGCCTCGTTTCGCGCGGACAGAAACGCAGCTCTGTGCGGTAAGACTCGCGGTGACGGCTTGTGTGTTTACATTAACATGAAATGGTGCAAGAACTCTGTGCTAGTTTCTAGTTATTGCTTATCGCTGGTGGAGTTTGTGACTGTTAGATGCAGACCTTTTTATTTACCACAGGGATTCACAACTGTTTTCATTATCGGAGTGTACTGTACATTCCACCTAGCGCTAATGCTAAGGAAGCGCTATGGGAACTGTATACAAAGATCAGTGAACTGCAAAATACACACCCAGATGGACTGTTAATTATTGCTGGAGATTTCAACCATGCAAATCTCAAGTCAGTGCTTCCTAGATTCCATCAGTATGTGGACTTCGCAACGAGAGGGGAAAACACGCTGGATCTTGTTTACACCAGTGTTGCCAACTCGTCAGTAAGGAAAGTAGCTATTGGCTGTCGTAGAAGTCGCTAGAAGTCGCTAGATGATTACGGTATCACGTAATTTGCATAATGCACGCTGCACAGTGTGAAAAAGCAGCTTTACATGCTTCTCCAACGTGATCACATGCCACCATAGAACAGTGTTCAGCGATAACTAATGCCATGGTGGCTTCAGCTTTTTTTGAAGAGTCTTTTTTTTTTAACCATAAATTGCAGTTTGTTTTGTGTGAAACTATTGTAAGACTTTGCCTTTTGTGTATGTTTCTGAGTTGACGTGTTTTTTTTATATCGCAAAGTTTGGCATAAAAATCAGTCTTGCAATACAGGCAGTATGCCCGTGTATTATCTCCAATAAAAGGCTTCAACCATCCGTTGAATTCAGGATTTGATTCCCACTTCTTTCTGAATTTCTGAGAGTATAGTTTTGACTGAGACATGATGAACTAGCGAGCTATATGTTTATGCTAAAGTCACAGAGAAGCACACACACAGTGGATGAGGTAAGTAATGAGGCTGTTTAAGTCAAATGCAGCGATTTATTCTTGTGCAGCAATTTATTTTAGACAGAGAACATTTTTTAATATGCATCGGAGCAGGATATTTTTAATTTACATCCCGCTTACAAGCCAGAGCGGGATCACTTAACGGCGGATTCGCGCATGGGCAATTCATTTGCAGTCGAGACTCGTAGGAGTGAGCATCTCCTGCTGTAACTGCAGCTGGGGGGGGGGGGACTCCTGCGAGAGGACAGGCCTGTCTGTGAGTGCTTTGGGACGGGGGAGGGGCCGGCGGCGGCAGCTGCTGTGGCAAGTTGAGAAGAGTCAGTACAGACACATCAGAGTCTCTCTCAGAGTCGCTAAGTTGGCAACACTGGTTTACACAAATATCCCCGGCGCATATCGGGCAGAGCCCCGCCCCCACCTCGGCTACTCAGACCACATCTCTGTTATGCTAATTCCAGCATACAGACCACTCGTCAGGCGTTCAAAACCGGTTCTAAAGCAAGTGAAAACCTGGCCAGCAGGAGCCATCTCTGCTCTTCAGGACTGTTTTGAGAACACTGACGAACATGTTTAGGGAGGCTGCAACTTACGGCGACTTCACTGACTTGGAGGAGTACACGTCATCAGTGACCAGCTACATCAACAAGTGCACCGATGACTTCACTGTCTCCAAGAGCATCATCTCATGACCCAACCAGAAACCGTGGATTACTGCGAAAGTGCGTGCACTTCTGAGGACCCGAGACCTTGCCTTCAAAGTGGGAAATTAGGTGGCCCTTAGAAAAGCAGGGGCCAAACTTTCTCGGGCCATCAGAGAGGCGAAGCGCGCACACGCCCAGAGAATCCACAACCATTTTATAGACAGCGGCGACACACAGTGCATGTGGCAGGGCTTACAAGCCATCACTCACTACAGGACGACATCACCTGCCTGTGACTGTGATGGCTCCCTCCCAGATGCACTGAACAACTTCTACGCTCGGTTCAACAGGCAGAAAGACGCGGCGGTGAGGAAGACCACCCCTCTTCCGAACGACCAGGTGCTGTGTCGTCGAAAGCACCAAATTCCTGGGTGTCCACCTAGAGAAGGACCTCAGCTGGTCCCTTAACATCAGCTCCCTACACAAGAAAGCCCAACAGCGTCTCTTCTTTCTAAGAAGACTGGAGAAGGCTCAGCTTCCACCACCGATTCTGACCACCTTCTATAGAGGAACTATCAAGAGCATCCTGAGCAGCTGCATCACTGTCTGGTTTGGGAATTGTGCCATATCGGACCACAGCGGATAGTGATAACAGCAGAGAAGATCATCGGGGTCTCTCTCCCCTCTATTAAGACATCTACACCACACGCTGCATCCGCAAAGCCACGAGCATTGTGGCTGATCGGTCACACCCCTCTCACACACACTTTACACTCAGACTGTGCAACAGCTTTTTTCCACAAGCTATCCGTCTTCTCAACAAAAAGGGACTGGACTGATAAACACACACACACACGCACGTACACACACACACACACACACAAACATTATCATTCGGCTTAACTCAACTACCTCAAAGCATTGAGACTGGACTGACTAATCAACACAAGCGCAAACACACTGACCTACACCACCAAACTATCGTACACACCAACCTGTAAATGCTCTTTTGTACAATGTTCATTACTGGACTACTTTTTGCACTCACTTCTTAACTTCTTAATTCTTGTCACTACCTCAACTCATCACCTCAATCACCTTAACACTTTATTATGTTATGTTTTCGCACTGTCAATTTGTTGCTTTTGTTTGCACATTTGCACATGCACTTTATGTTGTCTGTTGTCTGTCAACCCTGTAGATAGTCTTCCTTAGTTAGTTAGTTTTTGTTAATTTATGTTGTAATTTATGTTAGGTCAATCTGTCTTGTCTCTGCTAGCCAGCTAACTAGGCCTCTTAGTTAGCTAGTTTAGTTTTTCTGTTAATTTATGTTGTAAATTTATGTTGCATGTAGCACCTTGGTCCTGGAGGAACTTTGTTTCGTTTCACTGTGTATTAACTGTATATGGTTGTCAGTAAAGTGACAATAAAGCCTACTTGAACTTAAACTTGAACTTGGATAACTACACATTTTAAGGAAAAACTAAATGAGTTAAACACTTATCCATACATTCATACACAGAATAAACATCTCTTGAAAATGTTGTTAAACTAAAAAAAGATATTGTGACTTAATTTGTAAACGTACATTAATTTATTATTCTAAAATTCTAAACGGATTCATAAACTTTACTTTCTCCAAAAAACATTGTTTTTAACCCTTTTGTGGGGTTCGGGTCTGTGGGACTCATGTTCATGTGAAGAGCATATATCAGTAAATATTTTCAATGACCACACTCTGTACACCCCCCCTACACGTTTATATTACATAGTGGATGTTCGGCTCCACTGGACCCGGGGCTAATAAAAGTGTGAAAATTGTAGGTCCTGTGTACCTTAACTCTGTCCTCCTCTTCGTCACACACCGCTGTAAGTATGTGTGTGAGAATTGTATGAGTTTTGTGTTTTGGCCCTGTCGTCCCGTACAAAGTTGCAAACATTGTCATACAAGATCGTGGCAAAATTCAAGCACTGACACCTGTCTGCTTTCACATTCCTGTACACTTTACCCTCTGTCTTGTAAAATCTTTACTTGCTTCTATTCGATTGCATTTTTCATATTCAAAATTGCGGACCGGACGCAATAAATATAGCTTTGTGGTTCCTTAGCACAACCTATCAAGATTGCCAAAAGATTCTCTGTTCAGAAGACATTGCAACTGAATTTGGAGAGAGAGATTCTTTTGAGGAAGGGGATCACATTTCTGAACATTCAGAGTCTCACAGTGACTTTAAGGAAAAGGTTGAGACTAAGCAGATACTGTAGTTTCAGAACGAAGACGGGATGCAGAACCAGCCCGTCAGCAGCCAGCTCCAGAAACAGGAGCCCGTCAGTAGCTAGCAAGTGAAAAAATATGGATGTCAAAAAATTGTGAAATTGAATGGTCTTCTTGCCCAAGAAATAAGCCAAAAAGAAATGGCAGTTTCTCATGTGCAAGATTTTAAGTCATCTTTTGAGCTTTTTGTCCCAGATTGAATCCAGAAAATTATTCTGGATTACAATAATTTAAAAGGAAGGCATGTTTTTTTGGAATGCCCACTTTGGGGCTCTTATCCTTGCTGGAGTTTTCAGGTCCATAGGGGAATCCACAGAATCCCAGTAGGATGCAGAAACTGGCAGAGAACATTTTCATGCATCAATGTCACTGGAAAAGTTCCATGTTTGGCGTGACACAACAGTGACGTGACACAATAATGAATGTTCTGGATATAAGCCGGCAGTAAACACAGACGAATATAAAGCGTTTACATCACCCACAAAGTGAAAGGAGACACAAACCTTAGCTGTGTATTGATTTTAGGAAGCATTCCCTTGGGGGCTGCAAAATGGAAGGGAGCGATAGAATTTTATTACAATTTATTCTAATGTGTGCCTAAGTTTTTTTGATACTTAGTCATTTGAAATACCTTTTTTTTGTTTTTGCATCTGAGAAAAGGCTTTAAAATAAGAATGTATTTCACTGTAATGAGTGAGTGGCTTCCCCCCCCTCCGTATAAAAGGAGCAGCACAACGTCACTTCGCTATTCAAAACAAGCAACCTCTTCCTCGCTTCACACAGCAAGGAGGGTCATCTGGTAAGACACCTCACTTAATGCTATCAGAGAACCGGGGTTACGCAAGTAACCTATTGTTCTCTTTCAAGCATACGTTTCGGTGTCTCACTATGGGATATCCTAACTCCCGTATTGTCAGATAGCCTGTCTTGAAGTCTTCTGCCAACCATACCCAAAGCATTCAGGGCTGAACGAGTTTAGTTTTTAGATTCTGTCCCTACGCTCAGTACTGCATGAGCTAAAGTCTGAGCTGTAACATCCAGTTTGTAAAATCTGGCAAATGTGTGCGGAGATGACCAGCTCGCCGCTTCGCATATATCCTGTAATGTGATTCCCTTAAAAAGAGCCCAGGAACTTGATATTCCCCTTGTTGAGTGCGCGGGGGGTTCGAGACCCTTGCTGGAATATGCCAGCGAAATCGCCTCCTGTACGAGGTTTCATCCAAGAAACGAACAGCTGATCGCTCTCCCTTAGACCTCTGGTCCGCTCTGTATAGATGCGCAGAGCGCGCACTGGGCACATCGTATTTAACTTTTGCTGCTCTGATGAAGCAAAAGGAGGTGGATGGAAGGCCCTTAACTCAAAAGGGTTTATCGCATTAATGACTTTAGGCATGAATGCCGGGTTAGGTTTCATAATTACTCCTGCATCCCCGGACATGAACTGTAAGCATGCTGGATGCACAGAAAGTGCATGAATCTCACTCACGCGCTTCGCTGAGACCAAAGCTATTAATAGTCCAGTCGTAAAAGACAGTGCCTTAAAATCAACCTTGTCTAGTGGTTCAAATGGGGACATAGACAATGCATCAAGCACCAACCCCAAATCCCATGATGGGGTAAGTGGTTTAGAGACCGGCAGGGCGCGGCGCGTGCCCTTCATGAATCTGCATATCAAAGGATGTTGTCCCACTGTTTTATCATCAAAACCAATGTGACAAGCAGATATAGCAGCCAGAAACACTTTTATGGTTGAGAACGCTTTGCCTTTGTCTATCATTTCCTGAAGGAATGAAAGAACCACTGCCACTGAACACTGAAAAGGAATCTCGTGTCTAGTTGCGCACCAGCGCTCGAATACATTCCATTTACAGTCATAAAGAGATCTAGTTGATGCCGCTCTGGCATTCTGTATGGTTTTGATAACACTGTCGGGTAGACCAGTTCTACTTAAATTGGACCACTCACGGGCCAGGCCCATAGTGCCAGCCGTTCCGGATGAGGATGGAAGATTTCCCCCTCCTCTTGTGACAGAAGGTCTCTGCGCTGCGGGAGAGACCACGGTTCGTCGTACAGCATATGTATAATCTCTGCAAGCCAGTGTTTCCCCGGCCATTTCGGGGCTATTAGTATTAGTCTCATACCTTCCTCCCTTACTCTGCAGAGTGTTGGTGATATGAGCGCTATCGGTGGGAATGCGTATAGAAGAGTGCGAGGCCACTCGTGTGCTAACGCGTCTATTCCCAGGGGCGCGCTCTGGTCCTTCAGGGAAAAGAACAGGTGACATTGGGTATTGTCTTGGGACGCGAACAGATCCACTGTCGCTCTACCATACATGCTCCAGATCTGTTCGATCACTTCGCTGTTCAGTTTCCACTTCCAGTAGAGGGGATTTCCCCTGGACAGCAGATCCGCGCCCAGATTCATCACACCCTGTACGTGTGTCGCTCTCAGGGATAGAAGGTTGACACTGCCCCATAAGATCAGTCTGCGTGCTAACATGTGCAGAAGGAGTGATCTGAGGCCTCCCTGACGATTTATGTAGGCTACAACTGTCGTGTTGTCCGTTCTCACAAGAACATGTTCTCCTTTCAGAAAAGGAAGAAAATGCTTTAGTGTCAGAAAGACAGCTAGCATTTCTAGATAGTTTATGTGAAGATTGGTCATATGCTGACCCCATCTCCCATTCACTATTCTGCCCTCGTGAATGCCCCCCCAACCGGACAGCGACGCGTCCGTCGTTATTATCTTCCTGTGACGAACTACACCCATGGATACCCCTTGAGTCAGGAAATTCGGGTGTTTCCACTGGCGCAGTGCTAGAACTGCCTCTGACGTCACTCTTACCCTTCTCCGTGAGTGACGTACCGGGTCCAGCCCTTGGGACGCTACCCAGCGTTGAAATTCCCTCATATGTAGTCTCCCTAACGGGATAACTATCAGGGCTGAGGCCATCAGTCCTAATAATCTGAGGCATGTACGAAAGGAAACCCTGTTTCCCCTCTGAAAGTGGGTCATGCAGCAGGTGAATCTTTTCACCCTGTCTGCCGATAGTCGCGCCCTGAAGTTCACTGAGTCCAGCGACAGTCCCAGATACATTATGGACCGTGTGGAAGTTAAAACACTCTTTTCTGTGTTCAATCTTAGCCCCAGTTTCTGTATATGTTCCAGAAGTATCGCTGTGTGCTCTCTCGCTTCTTGTTCCGAGCGAGCTGTCACAAGCCAATCGTCTATGTAAGTAGCGAGACGAATGCCTTTCTCCCTGAGCGGGGTCAGCTTCTGTACATTTTATAAATACTCTGGGGCTGAGGGACAAGCCGAATGGTAGCACCAGATATTCGTATACCACACCAAGGAAGGCAAATCTCAGAAACTTCCTGTGTGGTGGGTATATCTTTATGTGAAAATATGCGTCCTTCAGATCGATTGATGTGAACCAATCTCCCTGGCGCACCATTTGTAGGAGTGTGGAATGCGTGAGCATTCTGAATTTGTATCTCCTTAGGTATACGTTCAGCGCACGTAGATCTAGTATTGGGCGGAGGGCTTGGGTTCCCTTCTTTGGAACAAGAAAATATCTCGAGTAAAAGCCGCTGTGGCTCTCCTCTGGTGGAACCACTCTTATTGCCCTCTTGTTCAAACGAGAGGAAATCTCCTCCTGAAGGACATGCTTCAACTCCCCCCTCACCTGGGAATGAATTATCCCTTTGAATTTTGGAGGGGAAGTTGCGAATTGCAGTCTGTACCCGAATTGTATTGTCTTTAATACCCAGCGGGACTGCGTGCATTCTTGCCAGCTGCGTATCTGCAGTGTTCTGGCGCCCTCGCGCGGCTGAGTCGCGGACGGTTCTGTGGTCTGTACTGCGCATGCGCGGGCACTTAGCGCTTTGACAGAGTCTGTGTGATCCATCACCTCTGAGAGAGCGACAGCTTCCCGAGGTGACGTTATATTTTGATTCATTAATATGTTTTGCAACATTTTTTGGGGTGATATATTTTTTGATATTTTTTGGGGGTTCAGTAAAAGCTTTATTGGGGTTTGAACGTAAGACATGCTTGTGATACATTGATGTATGTACACCGCTGCACCGTTCCTCTTTCGCTTCACTGTCTTGCCCCTGGCCCAGGCTCTCCCCTCCACACAGAACAACTTTGGACCTCGGAACTCGTCCTTTTCAACTTTTGAGGGTCGGGAACTAGCGAACTGGGGGGCTGTTGGTTCCCTTCCCGAGGAAAGACCCCATCAAACGGCCTTCTTCTTCCTCCTCACTCCCTGAAGATGGGGTTGAGGATGAGGATGGGGTTGAGGAGCAGGCTGTGCCATCTGAGTTGCCGCTGGCAGATAATTTATTCTCTGCCAGGGAGATCTTTGCTCTGCGACTCCGCCTTGGCCAGCTGAACATTTGTTCGGCCTCTGCCGTTTGCGGATGCGATAACTAGTGGAAGGGCGGGCTGTGACCTGTGGAAAGGTCTGCCTAAGTGGCGGGGGGGGGGGGGGGGTGTGCCGCCTGTGCCTTCCTGGGCATACAGAGCTGTAACGCCTCGTCATCCCTCTTTTTCTCCTCACATCTCTTTTGCATCAGGGTGAGAGCCGAGCCGAAGATTCCGTCGGCCACCACTGGTGCATCCAAGATAGATTCTTTCTCTCTGTCGGAGAGATTCGCCAAGTTGAGCCACCGACCTCTCTCCTGAATGACCATCGTGGCCATTGCTTTTCCCGCGGCTTGTACCGCGCACCTCTGAAGCCTCAGAGAGAGATCTGTCACTATACAGATCTCCTCCCACTGTGTCTGACCTGGTGTGGCCGAGGCTTCGTCCTGCAGCTCCGCTTGGTACGCGGTCAGCAAAGAGGTCGCGTTTAGAGCTCTGACGCAGAGCGCGACTGCTTTGTATGCGCGTTCCGTCATATTTGACTGGAAGCGCTTCGTTTTCGACGGCAACGACGGATTTGCAGCCGCCGTGTGTCTCGGGAGCAAGTGCGCAGCCACTAACCGTTCCTTCCTCTTCGTCGGTGCTGAGCACACTGGGCAGAGGGGCGCAGACGTCGAGCTGTTCACCCCAGGATAAGGCTGCCGTGGTGGGCAGCTCTACAGGGATGGATACCTGTGGGGTGGCAGCTGGAGTGGGGCTAGGTGAGAGGAGTGGGTCGAGGCCCGACAGGCTAGCTTGGCGCGCTAGCCTGCGACGAAGGCTCTTCGCGGTAAAGCGTGCGCAGTGTTCGCATGAACCGGGGTTGTCTAGCGCTAGTTGCGCATGTTTCAGCCCAAGACACGCCGAGCAGACCTGGTGTGTGTCTTTGCTCGAAATCTTGTTCCCACAAACACAGATACGCACGTCTCCTCCCTCTCTAGCCTTGGCGGTCTGCGTTGCTGCAGCCATATTGTTTCTTAAAACGGTCCTAGAATCGACTGGAGTGTCAATAGAAGGAGCTAGGCGAAAGACGGTGTGGTGACCAGTCGTTTCGAAAGATAGGCTTCTGGTGTGAAGCGAGAAGAGGTTTTTGAATAGCGAAGTGACGTTGTGCTGCTCCTTTTATACGGAGTGGGGGGAGGCCACTCCCAGACACAACGTCACGTCTGCCAGCCAATTGGGGCTGGCGTAGTATAATAGGGCTTCTGAGGAATACGCGGAAGGGGCGTATCCCATAGTGAGACACCGAAACGTATGCTTGAAAGAGAACTACAAAATGCAGCGGGTCCACCATATCCGGAACACTGGCTGAGTAACAAAATGTAACACCACACAAGAGTTAAAATATTTTTTTATGTAACAATAATGACTCCATTTTAACAACTATAGTAAACTTTCACATAAGAATTTAAGTATCTTTACATTAGCCTTGTAAACCATACTGAATCTCAAAAACCTTACAACCCATATGTAATTAAAAAATAGATGGGCTTAGGCACAATTATGATTGAGCCTGGGGCTATGATTGAGCCCCATAAGATGGGGATTCTAGAATGTAAAATGAAGTGCAATTACAAGGCAAGAAATTATTTAATTTACATCACTAAAGCTTTCTTTCTCTTAGATTCCTCATATTTGTAGGGAAAACAATGGTAAAATATGAACTTAATATTTAAGTCAAGAATGAACAGCAATGGTTTCTTTACTGTGGCCATCACCACTGTCATAAATTAGTTTCTCTTTTTTTAATGTCTCTGGATGCCACCAAAATGCGATGATATCTGGCAGTTTTTGTTTTTGCTAGGGTTGATTAGCTTCTCTAGACGGTCAGTTTCTTTAGTGGCATTCACACTAGTAAAAATGAAATGAAATGAAACAGATTGAACATGTACTTTATTACATGGGAAAATTAAAGCAAACCTTTAAATTTAAATGTAGGCGCCGTTGGCATCAACCAGTTTCCCTAAACAGCCGGTGTTGTGGCTAGTCCAGGGACGATTACCTAAAGACGTAAAGATCACTCCGGAGACCAGGGGTGTTGAGTTCAATAGACTTTATTCTTTTTAGAATACAGCCTAACAGTTGCTCTGCAGAAGAAAAAGCTCTTGTCTCTTCTACGATGCATGTTTATATACGTTTACATGACACTTCTTCAACATCCTGTTCCCACCAACACAATACTCTCATACAGTGTTCTGTTTCTAACAAGATACAATGCTCCAATACATAGTTTTTTTCGTTCCCACAAGACACAATGCTCTCATACATGTTCATCTTATGGCTAAAGGAAAAAAATCACTAACTTAATTGGACAGCTTGTCCATGCGCTTCCATCATACAGCGGGATGCATCTGCTCTGTAAAGTCATACTGAGGACATGGCACAGCACACAGTTTTAAGTCATCAGTCTCTTTACTGGGTACTATGAAACATTTTGCACTATATTGTTCCCTACATATATGATATAGCAGATTAAACGGTATCTGTTAATGGCTATGATTAATATTTTGTGGTTAAATCACTACACCAGGAAAGGAATGCACAGTCTTCTAACGAAATTCATTTGGGATATTGCTGGGAACGCCCTAAATCCATTCTTTCAGTGAGCAAGGTTTTATCCTGTACACCTTTTACTAGGGAAACAAATATCATATGGAGTGAGATCTGGACTTCTTGGAGACAATTCATGATGTCTGCATCATCCCAGCCAACGTCTTGGAAAATGCCGGTCTAACCACGCACGCACAGTCAGAGCAAAATGGGTGACGCTTCAGTGATACTACAAGTTCTATAGCCATTGAATATTGCCTAGTTAATTTTCACCCAACCTGATGTTTACATTCAAGTTTGCCGCTTGTGTGATGCTACAGCCATTATTTGTACATACATATTTTAAGACTCAGGGCCCGGTTTCCCAAAGCCTTCTTATCGTGAAGAAGTTCTTTTGTTGTATCTTAACCTCTCTTAACATTATGACGCGATTCCCAAAAGTTCATACTCTAAGTATATCTTTGGTAAGTCACACATTTGTAAAGTTAGTCTGGACCAACCTTAACTTACTCTTAGCATAGTATCAGCTTGTGCTAAACCGAAGACGGCGCCATCCGCGGAGTCGTGTGGTTCATGTAAATTTTTCTTTTAGGTCCCTTTCTTATTTTGCCTAAGGTGGCTATTTAAAAAAAAAAGTTTTGCCTTTTAAGGCAACAGATTATGGAGCTTCTTGACCTGCTCAGACCTGTGCTTGCCAGACCAACGCGTCGTACTTACGCTCCACTTCCCGATGTCCAGCTGCTTGCTGATTTTTGTTTAAAATATGTTTCATTGATCATTAGCCATCATCCATAACTAAATGGACTTTTGTTTTGACACGTTTTATGTTATGATGAAATTTAATTTAGTTAAATGAGAAAATAAACTTGGCAGTTTCAAACCCTGCATCATTCATTTTTCTGAGTATTTGTAATGCTTTATACCCCTATCTCACCTAGGGTTAGACTCACGGTGAGATGCGGTGTTAGGCACCACGAGCTGCTACGATTGCACGCTGACAATTCGCAAAGTTCTGCAAGGGCCGCAAGCTTCCGTGAGGACCGGAAAAAAAATAAATAAATGTATTTTTTTTAAACCTCTACTCTGTCATCTCATCGTATTCATTCCATAAGTGCGCTATACAACCCCAACCACTGACATGCTTTACATTGTTTCTGAAGCTGGCGAAAAGTGTTATCAGCTGTTTGTCAATCACTATGATTGTATACCCGGTTCGTTTCACCGCCACTACAGGTTACATAAAAATATTAGCAACAGTTCAGTGATTTATATATATATATATATATATATATATATATATATATATATATATATATATATATATATATTATGGTATGCTATTGATAATTTAACACATGTCGTAATAAACGCTATTGGAAGAATTTTGTGTAGTGTTTAATTTGCATAGAAAGTGCTGTCTTTCTTAACGCTGTCATGCAAAAAGAGTGAAAAATCGATTCCTGAGCAATCGATGTGAGCGAATTCAGTACCTTCACTGTAGACAGCGCCTTGTAACGTCGGACGTAAAAGGCAGCGACTTAAGAAGACTTCTAAGGGACAGTTCAAGGAACACACTTAGAAAACTAATCAACTTACGTAAGATATGTCTTAAGAGTCTTCTTAGCGCGCTACGAGTGTGCATTATCGGGGAACCGGGCCCTGCTTATTTTACATTGCATACACTTGCCAAATCCTAGCTACTTAAGTTTGGACCTGTTTTCTCTGGGAAATAGTCATGCCTACTGTTTTATTTCATCAGTCCTCACAATAAACTAATCAGAACTGCTTTTTTCTGCCCTAAATTATAGATATTATTTTTAGATTACTGGCCTACCTTGAGTCCATTCTCCACATTGTTTAAAATTAGGTATGTAAGATAGCATTGCTCTTCACTCTGTTATTTTAAAATGGCAATGTTCAGGTAATTAAAGTCTTACAAATCTTATAAGCCTAAACTACTACACTAGGATATATATACGTAACCGCCAATATAAATAATTAAAAAGACAATAAACAACAGCTATTTTGGTCACTTTAATGTTAGCACTTTAAATTGGCCAAGTGCAACAGTTAAAGACCTTGGTGTTATTGTAGATTGTAGTCATTTAAAGCGCATGTAAATTATATTACCACGAAAGCGTTCTTTCACCTTAGAAATATTGCCAAGATAAGACATATATTATTATTAAATGATGCAGAAAAATTAGTTCATGCTTTTATCACCTCTAGGTTGGACTATTGTAATGCCTACTTCAACAAAGTGCATAAACAAGCTTCAGTTAGTCCAGAATGCAGCAGCGAGAGTCCTCACTAGAAAACCTGAAGATACGAGCACATCACCCCTAATTTATCCTCACTGCATTGGCTCCCAGTGAAATATCGCATAGATTTTAAAATACTACTTTTGATGTATAAATCATTAAATAGTCAATAAACGCCACAGTATCTGAGTGAACTGCTAGTGTCTTACGATCCGCCATACCTACTTTGATGCCTTGAGTGCCTGGTTGCTTTACATCTCAGGGAGCCCTCATGCCTGTCTTTCCTTCTGTCTATTCCTTTTAGTTAAGCTGTCACAGTTAGTCCTGCCGGAGTCCCTGCTTGCACTCTACACTATACAGTATATACATTCACCTTATACATTATGTGACTATATGTGACCATCCCCAACTGTTATCTCTCCTGGTCTCTCTTCTCTTCTCTCTTCTTTTCCCTCTCACTGTCTCTTTGTCGAGCTACACATGTCGCTTTTTTTGGTTCAAACTTTTTATTGTGTAGCCATCATGACAGATATAAATTTAAGCGATTGTCCATTTTTAACAATATAAACATGCAAAAAACAATAAAGCAAGCATTAAGTACAATCAAACAAGAACCAACAACCACACCCCAAACATTGAGAAAAAAAAACACAAAAAACAAAACAAAAAAAAAAAAAACACACAAAAAATAATAATAATAAATAAAAAAACATTTTTTATAAATTAATAAATAAAAAAACTATTATAACAAATAAAACAATTACACTAAACAGAAGGCAGAATATTGAGAGATTTAAAATATGAAATAAATGATTGCCATGTTTTAAAAAAGCAACTACTCCCAGAGCATCTAATATTTTCTAGTTTAAGAAAGAACATGGTATCTACGAGCCATTGAGACGCAGTAGGAGGCTTAGCAGATTTCCAGTGGATCAGAATACGGCGCCTAGCCATTAAAGAGGTAAATGCCAAAATATCGAGTTGTTTGGAACTAAACTGAGACCAGACGCGTGGAACCCCAAAAATTGCAATAGCAGGGCAAACATCAATATCAACCCGGAGCACCTTGGACATCACTGTAAAATAGTTAATCCAGTAAGCTTGCAGCTTAGAACAAGTGAAAAACATGTGACTTAAATTGCACTGAGATGCTTGACATCTGTCACATCTGTCCTCTACAGTCGAATATATTGTAGATAAGCGGGCCTTAGAGAAATGAATTCTATGTAGTACTTTAAATTGTATAAGGCTCAGACGAGCACATATTGTACTAGAACGTATTCTGTCTAATGCAGCGGCCCACCATTCTTCTTCAAAATCCTCTCCAAGCTCCCCCTCCCAGGCTCTTTTAATTTTATCAATAACACTGCCATCTAAAGATAATAATCGACCATAAATTCTTGAGATTTGTGACTTATGATGAGGGTTAAACTTCAAAAATTCTTCCCATTCTTGCATAGGGGGTAAAGAGGGGTAGCTAGGAAACAGAGTGGCAGCACAATGTCTAACCTGAAAAAACCGAAACAGATGGGAATCAGGCAGCCCCAGTTCTGAAGACAACTGCAGATAATTGCAAAAGGTACCTTCTTTATATAGGTCTTGAAAGCATCTAATACCTTTTCCATACCATTGCTTAAAAACAGGGTCATTAATAGATGGTGGAAACATGTGATTGTCCTGTAACGGCATTAATGTTGAGGCAGAGATAAATTTGAAGTGTCGCCTGAATTGACCCCAGATCCGAAGGGTGGATATGACTACCGGGCTATGTGTTAAGGAAGTAACGTTACAAGATAGGGGTGAAGTAAGCAATGCCAATAATGAGGTAGATATACATGAACTTGCCTCCAATCTGCACCACAGTGCACTGGATGGATTGAGCCAAAACATTAATTTATGAACATTTGCTGACCAGTAGTAAAACATAAAGTTGGGAAGAGCTAGCCCACCACTAAGCCGACATCTTTGAAGCAATGATCTCCGCACTCTGGGCACTTTACCACCCCACAGAAAGTGGCTAACAATCTGATCGATAGATTTAAAGAAGCGCTTAGGAAGAAATAAGGGAATGCACTGAAAAACAAAGAGAAATTTAGGTAAGATATTCATTTTAACTGCATTAATTCGACCAGTCAATGATAAATATAAATTTCTCCATCTCTGAAAGTCAGACTTAGTCTGCTCTAACAAAGGAGAAAAATTGGCGGATAACAGAGAGGGCAGGGATCTGGTAATATTAATGCCAAGATACCTAAATCCTGTTTTACTTATTTTAACGGGAATGTCTGTCTGTAAGAGTCAATGCATTAACAGGGAAGCATTCACTCTTCTGAAGATTCACGTTATACCCAGAAAATGATCCAAATTTTCGTATAATGGATAAAATATTTGGCAGACACAATATTGGATTAGAGATATATAATAGCAAATCATCAGCATAAAGTGATAATTTAATTTCAATACCCGCGCGGACCACACCCCGGAACAGAGATGACAACCTCAAAGCAATTGACAATGGTTCAATGGCCAATGCAAACAGCAACGGGGAAAGTGGGCACCCCTGCCTTGTTCCCCGTCTCAGATTAAAATAGCTGGATCTTACATTATTGGTGTGTATACTAGCCTGGGGAGAAGCATATAAAAGGCGTATCCAAGAGATGAAACCATTCCTAAACCCAAATTTTTGAAGCACTGCAAAAAGGTATTCCCACTCCACTCGGTCAAATGCTTTCTCAGCATCAAATGTAATCACAACCTCAGGTGTTACAGCAGAATGTTTAGAATGAATTACATTTAGAAGAGTACGAACATTAAAATATAACTGTCTCCCTCTAATGAAACCCGTTTGTTCCTCAGATATGATCTTTGGAAGTATGTTTTCCAGGCGAAGAGCCAATACTTTGGCCAAAATCTTGGCATCTACATTCTGTAAAGACAGAGGTCTGTAGGAGCTACATGACTTGGGATCCTTATCCTTCTTTAAAAGCAGAATTATGGATGCTTGTGTTAGTGTCTCTGGTAGGAAACCTTTCTCTAAGGATTCCACATAAACATCCAAAAGTAATGGGACCAATTTACTTTGAAATTTCTTAAAAAACTCAACTGGAAAGCCATCAGGCCCAGGTGCTTTATTGCACTGCATCATTTTAATTGCTTGTTTAATTTCTTCCATATCCAAAGGGGCGTCAAGATCTGCAGCAGCAGCTGTATCTATTGAGGTGATATTTAAATCCTTTAAAAAACAAAGTCAAATCATGGGAGTCCAATGGAGATTCAGATGAATATAAGATGGAATAGTAAGATTTAAATACAGCATTGATACCTTCTGGATCAGATATCAAATTACCTGATGAGTCCTGAATCTGTGGAATCAAGCGACTACCTGCCTGACGTCTTAACTGATGTGCCAAGAGCCGACTAGCTTTATCACCATATTCATAATAAGAACTACGAGTATGCAACAGAAGCCGTTCAGCATCAGTTGTTAAAATAATATCAAGTTCAGCCTGCAGATCCAGACGCTGTTTAAACTGGACTTGTGAAGGGAAGTTAGCCAACTGTTGGTCAAGGGCGAAAATAGCAGAAGTAAGCTCACGTATCCTTGCAGTGCGATGTCTATTTAAATTTGCAGAGTAAGAAATAATCTGCCCTCGGAGGTATGCCTTAAGTGTCTCCCACAGTAAGGAACAAGAAACTGTGCCATCCTGGTTTGTAGCCATAAAATCATCAATTGATGTTGTAATGAAATCTATAAATTTTTCATCAGACAAAAGTAGAGAATTAAACCTCCACGATGAAGAATATGGAGGTTGTACAGATAACTGCATATCAATGCTGAGAGGAGCATGATCCGAAATAACAATAGCGTGGTATGAAACTGATGTTACTTTAGAAAGTAATAGGCTATCTATAAAAAAATAATCAATGCGGGAATATGACTGATGAACTTGGGGGAAAAAAGGAGAATGCCTTAGCTTGAGGATTATAAAATCTCCAAGGGTCAACACATCCATTGCTGGACATAAACTCTGCAACTGACCTCGACATCGATGACAAAGTCCTTACCTGAGAGCCAGAGCGGTCTAAAACCGGATCCATTACACAATTCAGATCCCCAGCGAATATCAATGAGTGGCTATTCAGTGAGGGTAGAATCCCAAATAACCTATTCATAAAGCCAGGATCATCAAAGTTTGGTGCATAGACATTAACAAGAAGCACAGGTTTCCGCAACAGTGAGCCAACAACGATCAAGTATCTTCCATTTTTGTCAGCTATTACCTTATTACAAATAAACTGAACCCTCTTGTTAACTAATATTGCAACCCCTCTAGCTCTGGAATTGAAATTTGAGTGAAAGACTTCACTGACCCAGGGGCATTTTAATTTAATCTGATCCTGACTTCTTAAGTGTGTCTCCTGCAAAAAAACTATATCAGCATTTAGCCTCCTTAAATGCGAAAAGATCTTTGATCTTTTAATGGGATTTCCCATGCCTTTAACATTCCACGTTAAAAATCTAATTGTGGAGTAGACTGGATTAGGCAAAGAACCAGAAAAATTAGCCATTCACTCTACTAATCCACTGGGGAAAAAATTAAAAGATGTATTCATACCTCCTGTAAAACAAAGCAAAAACAAAACAGACAAAAAACAAGCAAACAAAAAACAACCAAGAAACCAAAACACCATCCCCCTGCAAACAATCCCACCCATAAGCACAACCAATATTCACATCCCTAGTTGATGTGAAACTATGTGCAGACTCCAATTGGAGCCAACCCATTCTCCTCACTCTCACGATTAGTAACCAAAGAAAAGATGGAACCCTGCAGATTGTCCCAATCATTACTAATAACAAAAATGCACAGTATCTCAATCATTGCAACATTAAGCCCATTTTAATCCAGCTTAGCCACCAACATTATATATACATTTATTTCAATCAAGTAACCGTGACAAAGACTAATAACTTATTATGCAACACAATACTTATAAAGTATAGTATCAAGAAACTACTTCACCCTACTCACACGCTCGGATACTCATGAAACATTTGGTTATGTACGTTGAGATAGTAAAGTACTGACATATTCTTTAGCCAAGTCTGGTGAGTTAAACTGTTTCTCCACTCCATCGTAAGTAACACGCAGCTTGGCTGGATGAAGAAATCCAAATTTCACCCCCGGAATCTTCCGCAGCTGCTGACGGACATCATTAAAGGCGGATCGAGCACGAACAGTTTTTACAGTGAGATCTGGAAAGATGATAATTTTCATATCGCCAACTTTAAACTGCCTCACCTCCCGTGCACGCTGCAGAACCGCAGTACAGTCTGAGTGGTAATGTAACCTTGCCACAACAGCTCGTGGATGCTCCCCCGGCTTGGGCTTGGGCTGCAGCGTGCGATGTAACCTGTCAACCATAATGTCCCTGTCAGTATTAAGGACTTTCTTGAGCAATTCCGAGATAGCAAGGGTGGTATAGGGATTGTCTTTTGGAATTCCTATAATCCTTATGTTATTGCGTCGAGATCTGGCTTCCAGGTCTTCACACTTATCTTCCAATTTTGCCACAGTGGCCATGAGAGAGTCCACCTTGTCCTCCAGCACGGTGATGTCATCAGAACAGGTAGAGAGTGACTGTTCCATATCCTTCACTGTACTTTTCAGTGTAAGCATGTCCGTTTGAACCGAGACAAGACTATTCGAAAACTCCGCTTTCACAGCCTGAAGTTCACTTTTAATAGTCGATAAATCGTCACCTAGCATGGACCGTAGCTCCGAACGAAATATTTCTGCCAGTTCGTTACGTAGTGATGACAGTATTTCAACTTTTAGACGCTGAGTGTCGTCTGAAGTCATCTCGAGTCCGGTCCGCTCCTCGGCGCTAGCTGTGTCACTCTCCGCCATGGATGAACTAGCGGTAGCAGGCCGCTGTTGTGTTGTCTGTTCGTTACCGAGTTTATTGGCTCTAGTTTTCATTTTAACTTATCAAAATTAAAGAAAAGTATACCGGGCCAACTAAACTTTATTACAGATACTCGGTTATATAAAAAAAACTGTGCTTTAATATCGATTTTTAGTGAAATTCTGCAGGACCCTCCGTAAACACGCACTACTCCATATAACGCCTAACCGGAAGTCACACATGTCGCTTTTGAGCTGCCAGTGATCCAGACACCCTCTACCTGTCTGTCTCATACTGATGCCTTGCTTTTGGTTGGAGATCTCGTCGTGTGGATACCCGGTGTGGTCTGTTTGGGATGCGCGTGTTGACTGGGACGGGTTCACTTTACCACGAAGACAGTGCTGGCCTCGGCTGATGCAGAAAACTGTTCTCTGAAGACTTGTAACTGCAGTCGCTCAATAGTTCAGGACTGGAATTTTCTACAGTCTGAGCCTCCAATACGGAAATAGACTCCGTATTAGTTAAAAAAAATCCACTGTTATATTGAAGTTCCAACTGCCTAACACACAGTATGACTGCAGATCAAATTCTTTGCATTGTTTGAGCTTAGAATCAAAAGGATCTTGTATTTTCTCGTGAGATGCCACAATTTGGTGCACGGCATGCCGCGACTTGCCGCAAACAACATTCAGAAATTTAAATAAATGTGTTGTGCTTCACTGAATATCCGCCAGATGGCACATGCAAGGACTTTATGAAAGACATGGCATTGTCTCGGTTTAAATGGTCTTAAATTAATTTAATTACCTGATAGTAGGCTAACTTATAATCTGATAGTGTTACTATGCGAATGTTCTGATTCGTGAATATGCCAACATATCTTATTTAAAACTGAAAAATGTGTCGCCATCATCAGTAATAATAAACTATATATAGTTTTATCATATTAAGTAAATATTATTTGGTGAACACGAAGTGCTTTGGGCTTTTCATCATGTTTTTTGCTGTTTGTGTCCAGTATTTGATCACGGCTGGGAATAAGAGCTGGAATGTGATTGTGAATTTATGACAGAAATAAATAAAGCTGTTCTTTGCCGTGCGGAAACCCGCGGCTCATATTTTCACTTTACAAAAGGCTGTGTTTTGATCAAAAGGCTGCTAATCGCGCGCAATTTATTGATAAAAATGCAGACATTCTCAGCCAGAAATGCACCAAAGACAAATACATAAGATAAGATAAGATCGGTCTTTATTAATGCCGAAGGAAATAGTTTTTCCAGTGGCTGCATATTTAAAAAGATACACATACAATAGTGGAAAAAAATACAATACAAACAGATATACTGCTGTGACGTAGCCTCCTGTTTTTCGTATTGTTCCCGTGAAAGTTCCTCGTTTGTTTGTATCAGGATTTAAATTACACTGCCTTTTCTTGTTTATACTAAATAACAACATTAACTTATTTTACACTTTAATACTACTGGAATTTTGCCTTTTTCTGTTTTTAGCGCTTTTTTCGGAGAACGCGCGTATCTGAGAACAACAAGCGGAATCCATCACCAAACAACTAAACTCTGACTCAGGTACATTATAATATATAATAATCAGCTCGTCCAGTGTGTAGAGTGCAAGATGTTTAGACATTCTTTCTCCGTCGTTAGTGATAATTTTACTTGTGATAGGTGTGTGTTAGTGAGCACTCTGACGGAGAAGATATCAGCGTTCAGATCAGTGCATCCAGACTTTAGAGAGGGTTAGAGAGCACGAGAGCAGCGTTATTCCCGTAGCGGACAGTCTGGGTGCCGCAGGTAGAGATAACCAGGCCCCGACTCCGGCATTAGAGCCCTCACAGCGGGGCGAGACACATTTTCTCAAGCAGATAGTTCCAGCAATAACAGAACCCCTGTTGAAAATAATTAACTGTTCACTCAGCAGTGAATATGTTACTAAATCCCTTAAATTAGCAGTTATTAAACCACTAATCAAGAAACCTGACCTTGACCCCTGTTAACTTTCCAATTACAGACCAATATCAAACCTCCCCTTTATCTCAAAAATTTTGGAAAAGGTAGTATCACAGCAGCTATGTTCATATCTACATAGAAATAGCATAAACGAACTGTATCAGTCAGGATTTAGGCCTTATCACAGCACAGAGACAGCACTCGTTAAAGTAGTAAATGTCCTACTAGTGGCCTCTGATCAGGATTGCGTCACTATATTTGTGTAGTAGGAATTAAGGGAACGGCCCTCTTATGGCTTAGATCCTATTTGACTGATCGTCATCAGTTTTGTGGATTTAGATGGTGAGCATTCCTCATGTTCTTAAGTTGAGTTTGGTGTTCCACAGGGTTCTGTTTTAGGCCCACTGCTTTTTCCCCTTTATAAGCTTCCTCTAGGCAACATAATTCGTAAACATGGTATTATTTTTCATTGTTATGCTGATGACACACAAGTATACGTTTCAGCAAAACCAATGGAGAAAAAACAATTTACTGAAGTTGAGCAATGTGTGCAGGCCATAAGAGATTGGATGTTAATTAATTTCCTTCTGCTTAATCCTGATAAGACAAAAGTTTTAGTCATAGGACCACAAGCAGCTAGAAGTAAGCTTTCTAAACACACTGTGATTTTAAATGGCCTTTCTGTTCCATTTAGTGCAACAGTAAAAGACCTTGGTGTGATTATAGATTCCAGCCTTTCATTTGAAGCACATGTAGATAATATTACCAGGATAGCATTCTTTCATCTCAGAAATATTGCCAAGATAAGAAATATATTGTCACCAAATGATGCAGAAAAACTAGTTCATGCTTTTATCACGTCTAGGTTGGATTATTGTAACGCCTTACTGTCTGGTTGCTTAACAAGGTGCTTAAACAAGCTTCAATTAGTCCAGAATGCAGCAGCGAGAGTCCTCACTTAAACCAGAAGATACGAGCACATCACTTCTATCTTATCCACATTGCATTGGCTTCCTGTGAAATTTCGCATAGATTTTAAAATACTACTCTTGACGTATACTGTAAAGCATTAAATGGTCTCGCGCCGCAGTATCTGAGTGAAATGCTAATGTCTTACATTTGCCAGGCTTACTTCGATTAAAGGATGCAGGCTGCTTGTCAGTACCACATATTACTAAAACTACAGCAGGGGGCAGAGCTTTTTCTTACTAAGCCCTAAAGTTATGGAATAGTCTTCCATATAATGTTCGGGACTCAGACACAGTCTCAGTGTTTAAGTCTAGGCTAAAAACCTATTTATTTAGCCAAGCATTTTTGTAAATAGATTAGCCTTAGGTAAAGCGGCAGATCTGGGGGACTTATGGATGTAGAGTATTGTGGTGAACTGGTATGTTTAGATGCTGTCTTCCTCACTCTCATTGATCACTCAGGTTTGTTGAAGGTGAGGTGATTGGTTGCTTTACATCTCAGGAAGCCCTCATGTCTATGTTTCCTTCTGGCTCTCCCTTTTTAGTTATGCTGTCATAGTTAGTCTTGCCAGAGTCCCTGCTTGCACTCTGCACCAAATATACATTCACCTTATACATTGTTCGACTGTGACCATACCTAACTGCCATCTCTTCATCTCTTTTGCTCTCTCCTCTTCTGCTCTCTCCTCTCTCCCTTTTTCTCTACCTATCTCTCTGTCAAGCTATACATTTCGCTCCTGAGCTGCCAGTGATCCAGACCTCCTCTGGACCTGTCCAATTTGTTCTGGAGTCCTGCTTCTGGTTGGAGATCTCATCACATGGATGCCCAGTGTGGTCTTCCTGGGAATGCGTGTAGTGACAGGGGATAGCTCAACTTTTCCATGAAGGTGGCCCTGTCCTCGACTGATGCAAACAGTTGTTCTCTGAGGACCTGTGACTTTAGTCGCTCAATAGTTCAGAAATTAAATTTCTTACAGTCCACCTGAGCCTCCAGGAACAAACTGGACTTTAATCTTACACATCTCCTCTTATACTGGACTTCCAGTCTACAGTAGCATAATATTATGCACATCAATCCCTGCTATCTGTTTTCACCCAGATGAGGATGGGTTCCCTGTTGAGTCTGGTTCCTCTCAAGGTTTCTTTCTATTACCATCTCAGGGAGTTTTTTTTCTTGCCACTGTCGCCGTCATCCTCGGCTTGCTCATCAGGGACAATCATATCATTTTGATTCATACACATTTCATACAAACTTAATTCTTTTGATTGTGTAAAGCTGCTTCGTGACAATGTAAATTGTTAAAAGCACTATTTAAATAAAAATAAATTTTAAAGAATATAAATAGAATATTTGTTTTTGCACCCATGATTTATATTGCACATAATATGATATTGCATATAGAATAGTAATAATATTGCACACTAGATTTATATAAATATTGCACAAGACTCCAGCTCCACTCCAATGACAGAGCCCGCTTTTCTGATGAGCTTGTTAGGTCTGTTGGTATCAGCTGATTTTAATCTGCTACCCCAGCAGACTACGGCAGAGAAGATAATGCTGGAGACCACAGAATGGTAGAACATCTGAAGCATGGTTCTGCATACATTAAAGGACCTAAGTCCTAAGAACCTAAGAAAGTACAGGCGACTCTGACCTTTTTTGTACACAGCATCAGTGTTCTTTGACCAGTCCAGTTTAGCTGTCCAAAATGTCCACCTCACTGCCCATGATGTTTATATAGATGTGTGTCCGTAACTACCTGTTTGTTACTTCCTTTTAGCAACCCACAAATCCCCTGGGACCTTCCATATCATTTATTGTAAACAGACACTAAGGAGCGACAAACAACCATTTACATGTTCTACATCCCCCTTCTTAATTATGAGTGTATCTGCTTGGGTTTAACATAAATATATAATTGAAACTGAATTAGCAAGAACAGTTTTAACAGTCGCAGTTTTATTTTAAACAGTTTTAACGGTTAGCCTTGATATATAACATTCTTATATTATTTTATTATACAGTATATACATTTTTCTTACCAGCCAAATGGAACTGGACTGTTAAAATACAAGCTATGAACTTATGTAGTGTAGTGCTTGTATAGGGAATTGGGCTTCGATACCCTTCCTGAGCGAGTGACGACCACGGGTGCTTTGTGCACCTGTTCTGTTTGCGGCTGGTCAACACTTTGCTGAGGCTCTGGCAGAGGTTCATTGTTGGTGTTGAGTGTGATCTGTGTAGTTGCAGGAGGGGTGTATTGCTCAGGTGTATGTAAGAGATGACGTCTGTTTCTCACATATGTGGCACCTCCAGCCTGAACCTGGTAGCTGTTTGGCTGTGTTGCTCTTCCTATTATCGTTGCCAATCTGTCATATCCCCTGTCCATCTGTATTCTCACTGTCTGCCCTGCATGTAATGAGGCCAAAGGCCTGGCGGACCTGTCATAGTGTGTCTTTTCTCTCTGTCTGTTGCGTGTTATACAGTAGCTGCCTGGACCGGTGTTTCCACCTTTGGCAGATACATGGCTTTGATCATGGGAATGGAAAGCAGGCGCTGGGCTGGTGAAGGCAGCCTATCTCTTGGTATGTTACAAATATTGAGCAGTGCCAAGTATATGTCTGTACCATCACGTGCACATTTTTCTAATAGGTGTTTGGCTGAGCGTACAGCTCTCTCAGCCAGCCCATTTGATTGAGGGTAGTGGGAACTGCTGGTGATATGGCAGAAGTCCCGTAGGCAGGAAAATTCTTTGAACTTCCTGCTTGTAAAATATGCTGCGTTGTCAGTCATTATCCTCTGGGGAGCTACATGAGTGGCAAAGTGATGTTTTAGTCTGGTTACAATGGCCATACTGGTTAAATGGTTGAGCTGGTCTATTTCAAACCAGCCAGAATAGGAGTCAATGAGCACCAGATATTCTTTTCCTCTCCATTTAAAAATGTCCGCCTCTGTAAGGGCCCACGGCAAATCCAGTATATCATGCAGTTGAAGGGACTCCCTTGTTTGGTGTGGTCTGAGGGCATTACAAGGAGCACATCTGGAGACCTTATGTTCAATGTCCTGGTATATACTAGGCCAAAGCATAGTTTCTTTGGCCCTGCGCTTTGTTGCTTCTAGACCCAGTTGACTTTGATGCAGTTGTTTGGTATAAAAGTATTGTAGTGAGTGGGGAATGACAATAGCATAGAATTGCCTAAGGTCATGTGGCAACTTCTTTGATGAGTCAGGCCAACCTGTGACAACGGCCTCAAGTAATCGCATGCACATACGGTCTGCCTGTGTTTCCCGTCTCAGTTCCTCAATTCTCCCTGTGGAGAGGGCTTCCACTGTCATCACATCATAGTCCTCACTAGTGTGGCCCAGTCAGTGGAAGGCAGGTGTGCGCATGAGAGCGTGTCTGCTAAGTATAGCTCTTTGCTCCTCTTGTAAATAACATTAAGGTTGTTATGCTGCAGCTTAAGCATCATCCTCTGAAGCCGTGCAGAGGCTGAGTGTAGGGGTTTTCATAGAATAGTGATATGGGGCTGATGATCAGTTTTGACGGTCACTGGACGGCCATATATGTAGTCATGGAATTTTTGACAAACATTAACAAGGGCCAGCAGCTCCTTCTCTATCTGAGCATAACATGATTGATTCTCTGTCAGTGCTCCTGAGGCAAACGCCACTGGTTTATTGCTCTGGAGGCAGACAGCAGGCCGTGCTGCGATGCATCTGCAGATAAAACCACTGGTTGGTGCACATCGAAGTACTGAAGTACAGGAGGACTTGTGAGGAGTTCTTTAAGTCTGTTCAATGCTGCCATGTGGTGCTCCTGCCATGTCCACTCCACATCTTGAAGTAAGAGTTGACGAAGGGGGGCTGTGATTTCGCTGTACCCTGGGATAAATTTTGATAAATAGTTTGTCATGCCCAAAAACCTTTGAACACCATGGTTGTCTGCTGGTGTTGGCATAGAACGGACTGCATCCGTCTTCGTTGGGTCAGGCTTTGTCCCCTGGTCTGTTAGGAGGTGACCCACATATGGCTCCTCAGCCACCCGGAAACAGCATTTATCAGGATTTAGCTTGAGATTTACAGCACGTATTCTGTCCATGACCTGCCGGAGACGCATATCATGCTCCTCTCTTGTGCTTCCCCAAACAAGGGATGTCGTCAACAATGATTGCACATGGCTGTCCTTCAAAGATCTGCTCCATACACCATTGGAAGACTTCACTACCCGTGTCCATAGGGCATGCGGAGAAAGGCATGTCGCCCCACAGGGGTCATAAACGTGGTCAGCTTTGATGATTCCTCACTGAGTGACACCTGCCAGAATCCACACTTTGCATCAAGGACACTGAACACCTTAGTCAAAGTCAACTTTATTGTCAGTTCTGCTACATGTACAGTGCATACATATAGAGAAGCGAAATTACGTTTCTCTCATCCTCGATACAAATAACACTGAAGTGAAAAAAAACTCTTAAATAACACAAACTTAGAAAAACAACAGAGGTGAGGTAATTTAGTTACTGTCCTGCAAAAAGGGACAGTTAACAACACAGAAGGCAGAAATGGAGAGAAACGGAACATTGCATTAGGAATAGTTCAATTCAATTCAATTCAATTTTATTTGTATAGCGCTTTTAGCAATTTTCATTGCCGCAAAGCAGCTTTACATAGTCAAAAGAATTATTTAAGTTTGTATGAAATGTGAATTTGTATGAATCAAAATGGTCAGTTTGTCCCTGGTGAGCAAGCCGAGGGCGACAGTGGCAAGGAAAAACTCCCTGAGATGGTAATAGGAAGAAACCTTGAGAGGAACCAGACTCAACAGGGAACCCATCCTCATTTGGGTGAAACAGAAAGCAGTAAATGATCTGCATTTATACAGTGTGTAGGGTGGGAGGCAGTTCAGCTATAATAGCTGATGTTAATTGATGTTAATGTGGAGTCCAGGTAGTTATTGAAGACCCAGGTAGACTTGTAAGAAGTTCCAGTCATGAACTATCGAACTGTCAAGTCCCAAGAGAAACAGTTGCCAACACCAGTCAAGGCCAGAACCATTTTCTAGGTAGAGAGAATCATTCCCAGACACCAGACGCATCCCAGAGAGACACACGGGGCATCCATGTGACGAGATCTTCAGCCAGAAGCGGGGCATCAGGATGGGTCAGACAGGTCCGGAGGTCAGAGGGAGTCTCGATCACTGGCAGCTCAGGAACGACATGTGTAGCTCGACAGAGAGAGAGAGAAAGAGTGAAAGGGGGGGACAGGAGGAAAGAGGAAAAAGAAAGAGGGGGGGAAAGAGAAGAAGAGGAGAGATGGCAGTTAGGTATGGTCACAGTCACACAATGTATAATGTGAATGTATATTAACTGTAGAGTGCAAGCAGAGACTCCGGCAGGACTAACTATGACAGCATAACTAAAAGGGAGAGCCAGAAGGAAACACAAACATGAAGGCTTCCTGACATGTAAAGCAAACAATCACCTTACCGTCAGCAAACCTGAGTGATCAATGAGAGTGAGGAAGACAGCATCCAAACATACCAGTTCACCATAATACTCTACGTCCATGAGTCCCCCAGATCTGCTCCTTTACCTATGGCAAATCTATTTATAAAAATGCTTGGCTAAATAAATAGGTTTTTAGCCTGGACTTAAACACTGAGACTGTGTCTAAGTCCCGAACACTATTTGGAAGACTATTCCATAACTTTGGGGCTTTGTAAGAAAAAGCTCTGCCCCCAGCTGTATTTTTCATAATACGCGGTACTGACAAGCAGCCTGCATCCTTTGATCGAAGTAGGCGTGGCGGATCGTAAGACACTAGCAGTTCGCTCAGGTACTGCGGCGCGAGACCATTTAATGCTTTATATGTCAAGAGTAGTATTTTAAAATCAATGCGAAATTTCACAGGGAGCCAATGGAGTGAAGATAAGATAGGGGTGATGTGCTCATATCTTCTGGTTCTGGTGAGGACTCTCGCTGCTGCATTCTGGACTAGCTGAAGCTTATTTATGCATCTAGCTGAACAACCAGACAGTAAGGCATTACAATAGTCCAACCTAGAGGTGATAAAAGCATGAACTAGTTTTTCTGTGTCGTTTAGCGACAATAAATTTCTTATTCTGGCAATATTTCTGAGGTGAAAGAATGCTATCCTGGTAATATTATCTACATGTGCTTCAAATGAAAGGCTGGAATCAATAATCACACCAAGGTCTTTCACTGTTGCATTTGATGGAACAGAAAGGCCATCTAAAGTTACGGTGTGATCTAAAATTTTACTCCTAGCTGTATGCGGTCCTATGACTAGAACTTCTGTCTTATCCGGATTTAGCAGAAGGAAGTTAATTAGCATCCAATTTCTTATGTCCTGCACACATTGCTCAATTTTAGTAAGCTGTTTTTTCTCATCAGGTTTTGCTGAGACATATAACTGTGTATCATCAGCATAACAATGAAAACTAATACCATGCTTACGGATTATGTTGCCCAGAGGAAGCATGTAAAGGGAAAAAAGCAGTGGACCTAAAACTGAACCCTGCAGAACGCCAAACTCCACTAGAGAACATGCAGAATAATCACCATTTAAGTCTACATACTGATAACGATGGGTCAGATAGGATCTGAGCCAGGAGAGGGCTGTATCCTTAATTCCCACTACATTTTCTAATCTGTGAAGAAGAATAGCGTGATCAACAGTGTTAAAAGCTGCACTGAGGTCAAGTAATACAAGCATAGTTACACAACCCTGATCAGAGGCCAATAGAATGTCATTTACTACTTTAACAAGCGCTGTCTCTGTACTGTAATGAGGCCTAAATCCTGACTGATACAGTTCATGTATGCCATTTCTATGTATATATGAGCATAGCTGCTCCGCTACTATCTTTTCCAGGATCTTAGAGATAAAGGGGAGGTTTGATATTGGTCTGTAACTGGACAGCTGACAGGGGTCGAGGTCAGATTTCTTAATTATTGGTTTGATAACTGCTAATTTAAAAGATTTTGGAACATATCCAATGCTGAGTAAAGAATTAATTATTCTCAACAGGGGTTCTATTATTGCTGGTACTATCTGTTTAAGAAAATGTGTCGGTACAGGATCTAATATACAGGTTGATGAATTTGAAGAAGAGATGAGTGAAATTAGTTCATTCTCTTCAAGGGGAGTAAAGTATTCTAGGTTCTGGTCTGACATGGCTAGATTAACATCTGCATCAATTACATTGTTCGGTTTCAAAACCTCAATTTTATGCCTAATATTTACAGTTTTATTATTAAAAAAGTTCATGAAGTCCTCACTATTGCATGATGTTGTTGTGGAGATTTCTGCAGTGGTCTTATTTCTGGTTAATTTGGCTACAGCATTAAATAAGAATCTAGGATTATTTTTGTTATTTTCTATAAGAGTGGAGAGATATGTTGATCTAGCTACACTAAGAGCTTTTCTATAGTTCAGGATGCTCTCCTTCCATGCTATTTGAAATACTAGTAATTTAGTTTGACGCCATTTACGTTCTAATTTCCAAGCGGTCTGTTTTAAAGTGCGCGTGTGATCGTTATACCAGGCAGCAAGTTTTTTATCTCTAATAATTTTTCTTTTGACTGGAGCTACATTATCTAGGGTATAGCGAAATGTCGACTCTAAATATTCAGTCGCCTGATCGAGTTCTGTGGGGTCAGACGGTGATCTAATCGAAGTTGGGAACTCTGGGAGATTACTGATAAAACTCTGTTTGGTAGTTGATGTGAATGTACGTTTCATACGGTAGCGCGGCGCTGTGTGTACATTATTATTGTGACACACTTGAATTAAGACAAGATAGTGATCTGAGATAACTTCAGATAGTGGTATTGTGAATACATTTCTTATACTTAATCCAAATAATATTATTAAATCTAAAGTGTGACCTGCTTTATGAGTGGGTCCTACTACACACTGATTTACTCCTACCGAGTCCAGTATAGACATAAATGCAGTTCTCAGAGGGTCTTCTGGGTTTTCAAAATGAATATTAAAATCTCCAGCAATTAACACTTTATCTACAGAAACGACTAGGTTTGAGAGGAAATCTGCAAATTCACTAAGAAATTCCGAGTACGGCCCTGGAGGTCTGTAAATGACAATTAGCGGGATCGACTGAGCTGACTTAATATAGTTAAATACACTTATGTTACTATAAAGAATTTCAAATGAATTAAATTTGTGTCCGTGTTTTTGTACAATAGTCAAATTATCATTGTGAATAACTGCGACGCCTCCTCATCTACCAGTTAACCGAGGCTGGTGTATGTAGCTGTATCCAGGAGGACTAGCTTCATTTAGAGCTACATACTCGTCCTGTTTAATCCAGGTTTCTGTTAAACAGAGTATATCAAACTCCTGATCTGTGATAATTTCATTAACTATAACTGCTTTAGATGCGAGAGATCTAATATTTAACAGTCCTAGCTTCAGATCAGAGGTGCCGGCTGCGCATTCAGTCTGATCCAAGTTTGTGGTCTTTATGCTAATTAAATTACTAAAACAGACTTTCTGAGTCTTTCTAAATTTGATTTTAGCTCGGGGAACAGACACAGTCTCAATAGAGTGAACCCTGAGTGACGACTCTATGCAGCTAGCAGACGGTTGGGTTAGCCTGTCTGTCTGCTCCCTGGCCTGGGCTCTGGATTGTCACCGATTAACTAGGCCTTTTCTAAGACTATGAGCTATACTACAAGAAATGAGAGCAGCACCTTCCCGAGTGGGATGGACACCGTCCCGCCCTAACAGGCCAGCTTTGCCCTCAAAGGTCTTCCAATTATCAATAAAGCCCACGTTGTTTTCGGAGCACCACCTGGACATCCAGCGGTTCAGCGACCATAACCTGCTGTAAGTTATGTCACCACGTCTCATTGGGATGGGACCAGAGCATACTACTCCATCGGACATCGCCTTCGGTAATTTAAACACCTCTATAAAGTTATTCTTACTAACCTCTGACTGACGAAGGCGTATATCGTTAGCTCCAGCATGTACTACTATTTTGGAGAACCTGTGCTGTCCTAGAGCCCTAAGATTACCTGCTATGTCCGGTGCTCTGGCTCCCGGGATACACCTAACCACTGCCGCTGGTGCCCCTAAAGGTCTAGCTAATTTCACGTGTCTCATTATAGAGTCTCCTATAACCAGAGCTCTTTCAGGTTTCTCAGTGGGTGCATCACTGAGGAGAGCAAACCTGTTGGACACGTGAAGCGCAGAAGAGGTGTGCTCCGGTGGGCTAGTCTTAGCGTTAGCTTTGGCTGAACGAGTATGCCGCCGAGTCGTCACCCACTCGCCCCGCTGTGAGGGCTCTAATGCCGGAGTCGGGGGCTGGTTATCTCCGCCTGCGGCACCCAGACTGTCCGCTACAGGAATAAAACTGCTCTTACACTCTCTAACCCTCTCTAAAGTCTGGATGCGCTCCTCTAACGCTGATATCTTCTCCGTCAGAGTGCTCACTAACACACACCTATCACAAATAAAATTACCGCTAACGACGGAGGAAGAATGTCTAAACATCCTGCACTCTACACACTGAACAAGCTGAATATTGGATATGATATCGTACCTGAGTCGGAGTTGTAGTTGTTGGGAGCTGAATTCCGTTTGTTGTTTTTAGAAAAAGAAACTCGCGCGTTCTCCAAAAAGCGCAGAAAAAGGCGAAGCCAAATAGTGTGAGATGTAAAAACTAGTTGCTATTAATATTATTATTGTATATATGAAAAAAAGTATGTAATTTAAACGCTAACACAAACCCAAACTTTCGCGGCAACGAGTGCAAGTGTGCTTATTTTAGTTGATCAAAGTGACACGTGACATCATAATGAGCAATATAAACCAGTAAACAAAACCGGGGTATAAATACAGTATGAACAAGGTATGTACATTTTTATTTTTTTATGTTATTTCCTGGGTTGAGGTAGTGAAAGTACCAATGGTGCATGGAGCACAAAGTGACAGGTGCAAGAGTGTGATTGAGTGTATGTGTGAGTGTGTGTATGTGTGAGTTTGTGTGAGTGTTGTGTGTCTGAGTGTGTGTGTGTCTGTATTAGTGTGTCCGTGTGTGTGAAATGAAGGAGTCAGAGTATGACGGTGGGAGAGGCCGAAGAGCACAGAGGAGGCAAAGCTGGAAGGGAGTTGAGCTTCCTGATCGCCTGATGGATGAAGCTGTCCTTCAGTTGCTTGTCCTGGCTTGGAGACTCCTTAGTCTCCTCCCTGATGGTAGCAGACTAAAGAAGCTCTGAGTTGGGTGGGTAGGGTCACTGGCGATGTTGAGAGCTTTTCGTGTGAGGCGGGTGTTGTAAAAGTCCAGGAGGGAGGGAAGAGAGACACCAACGATCTTCTCAGCTGCTCTTACTATGCGCTGGAGTGTTTTCCGGCAGGACGCATTGCAGGCGCCAAACCACACAGTAATGCGGCTGGTCAGGATGCTCTCAATGGTGCCTCTGTAGAAGGTGCGCATAATGGATGTCAGGGCTCCGGTTCTTCTCAGCTTTCGATGAAAGTAGAGACGCTGTTGTGCTTTCTTGGCTAGTGCTGCAGTGTTGGTGGACCAGGAGAGATCTTCCGTAATGTGCACACCCAGGAACTTGATGCTCCTTACCCGCTCTTAACGATCGCACCATTGATGGACAGCGGAGAGTGTTGGGTGTATGTTCTCCTGTAATCAACGACATCTCCTTTGTCTTTTCCACGTTCAGGGAGAGATTGTTGTCTGTGCACCACCCAGCCAGGTGGCTTATCTCACTCCTGTAGTTAGTCTCATTATTGTTGCTAATGAGACCCACCACAGTCGTGTCGTCCGCAAACTTGATAAAGAGGTTGGAGTTGTGTGATGGTATGCAATCGTGGGTCAACAGCGTGAAGAGGAGGGGGCTCAGCACACATCCCTCGGGAGCCCCAGTGCTCAGCATGATGGTGCTGAAAGTGTACCGCCTGAGGTCTGCCAGTCAGGAAGTCCAGCAGCCAGTTGCACAGTGGGGTGCTGATCCCCAGCTGAATCAGTTTATGAGTGAGCTGTTGTGGAATGATTGTGTTGAACGCCGAGCTGAAGTCGATGAACAGCATTCAAACATAAGACTCTTTGTTTTCCAAGTGGGTGAGCGCCATGTGGAGGGCCGTAGCAATGGCATCATTGGTTGAGCGATTGGACCGATAAGCAAACTGGAAGGGGTCCAGGGAGGTGGGGGGGGGCAGTCTTGATCTGCTGTATGACTAGCCGTTCAAAGCACTTCATAATGATGGGAGTAAGTGCAACTGGGTGAAAGTCATTGAAACAGGAGGAAGATGTTTTCTTAGGTACTGGGATTATGGTGGTGGTTTTAAAGCATGTGGCAATAACAGCCTGCCTCAGAGAAATGTTAAAAAAGTTCGTAAAGACATCCGTGAGTTCCCCTGCACAGTCTCTCAATACTCGGCCAGGAATGTTGTCAGGACCTGGGGCCTTGCGTGCGTTAATCCTGCGGAAAGATCTTCACTGTCTGGGTAAGCGTCATCACCTGGTCGCCGGGCTGAGGTGGGTGTTTCTGTGTCGTGGTGCTGTTGTGAGTGTCAAAACGAGCAAAGAATGCATTCAGCTCATTTAGCAGAGAGAGAGAGCTGTCACATGTCCGCTGTGGGGGCTTGTAATCAGTGAGGCATGTCGGCGATCACCTGTTCTATTGTTTTCATGGGATGGTGCGGTCTAAGGAGGGCTTTATTGAGGTGGACAGGGTCAATGCATAGTCTAAGGCAACCATCTTTTTTACATGTTGTCACCATAGAGGACACCCACTCTATGGGCTCTTGAATTGGGCTAATGACTCCCAGTTTGATCATCCTGTTGAGTTCATTGATTATTTTGTCCTCCATTGCCAACAGCACTCTTCTTGAAGCACATATTGTTGGGTGCATTGAGGGGTCAGGTGCATATGATAAACTACAGACAGTTTACCTACAGTCCTGCAATCAAAGAGATCTTTGTCTTGCACCGGGCTCCAGTGTCGATCTTCACCTTAAGCTGCTTTCTTGTGTTAGAAGTGAACAGGATGGTAAATATCTCTCCTCTGTTAGCTGGTACTACTACGCTTTCACAAAAAAAAAGTCTGCTGATTCACAAGCACTCTGTTCGTCAAATTCACTTATTCTATGTATTTGTTCTCCCCCGCGTATGGTGTGGGGGTGCTCTGTTTGAATGTGATGTACCTTGTCCTTGTCTGTTGCACTTTCTTTGTTGCAGCAGAAACACCGGCGCTGCAATATATGTGCCATTCACACTTAAACTTCAACCAGTTGTCTATGATATTCTCATTAAAAATGAGGGGGTCAATCTTGCGAAGTCCTTGTGCCATCAGTACAGGCTTACTTCTGACACCATGTATATGTGTCTAGACTAAATGACCAACAATTTTGTAGCACCGAGCTCATTTTATTTCTTTTACACACACTGCCCATAACTACCTGTTTGTTACTTCCTTTTAGCTACCCACAAACCCACTGGGACCTTTCATATCATTTATTGTAAACAGCCACTAAGGGGCAACAAACAACCATTTACATGTTCTACAGTTTATGGGGTTAGGGATGGTCCTCTGCTTCCTAAAATCTACCACCGGCGCTTTCGTTTTCGAAACACTGAGCTGCAGGTGATTTAATCCACACCACTCCACAAAACTGTCGACCACACTTCTGTACTCAGTCTCTTGGCCTCTCCTGATACAGGCCATAACAGCAGAATCATCTGAGAACTTCTGCAGGTGGCAAAACTGTGAGCGGTGTCTGAAGTCTGAGGTGTAAAATGTAAACAGAAAGGGAGATCGTGCTTCTCACAATAGTGTTTAAAGTGATGTTCTGCAGCCGCACATATTGTGGACGACCTGCTAGATAGTTAGTAATCCAGGTCACAAGGGAGATATCCACCCGCATGTCCAGTAGCTTAATACTGAGTAGCTCAGATCTAATTGTGTTGAACGCACTGGAGAAATAAAAAAACATGATTCTCACAATGTTACCTGACTCCTCGAGGTATGTATATGCTCTGTTTAGATGATGGCATCCTCCACACCAATGCGGGGCTGATAGGCGAACTGCAGCTGGTCCTGGTATGGTTCTACGATTATCCTGATGTGCTTAAGGACCAGTCTTTCCAGTGACTTCATGACATGTGAGGTCAGAGCAACAGGCCTGTAGTCACTGTTCGTCTTTGGATGTTTATTCTTAACCACAGGAACAAGGCATGATGTCTTCCACAGGTCAGGTAGAGTCATTAAGCTCAGGCTCAGATTGAAGATGTGCTGAAACACTCCACACAACCTCTAAAACACTAGGACTGAGTCCCTCAGGACCTGCAGCCTTGTCTGGACTTCCTCTGCTGAGAAGTGTATTGGAGACAATGTAGAGGATGGCTCTGAGGGTAAAGGGTTCAGTGTCGAAGGGGCAGGGCTGGTTGTGGACATGTATTGTAGTGGTTGAGGGGGGAGCAATGGGGCATTGCCGAGAGGTGGGGGGTTGAGGTCCTAAGTCACTGATGGGATTTATGATACTTAGGTGAGGTGGGGTAGATGTCTGATCAAATCTGTAAAAAAAACAAACAGATTTAGATCATTGGCCCTGTGGTCACCCTCCATCACCTGGTTAGCTCTCCTTCCAATCCCAGGTATCGTTCTCATTCCACTCCACACCTCTCTCATGTTGTTCTGAGCCAGTCTGCTTTCCAGTTTCCTTCTGTAACATTCCTTTCCATCCTTGTTTTTTTCCTTCACTTCAGTAATTGTAATTGTTGAGTTACACTTAATTGCAGGGTGAGTAAAACAATTTACTTAATAGTTTTAGTGATGTTTACTTGCAACACATAAGTAGCGTCAAAGAAAGCAATGACGTTATTGTACCAGTGAGAGGCAGCAGTGCACCCAAGAATAATGAAGAAGTAGAAAAAAAGGGGAAGAAGAAGCAAGACTTTTCAGAGCATGCATAATTGGATTTGTGCGTGCTCAGCGCGTGAACGGTTGAATTGGCGCCAATTTTCAGGTATTGAAAGAAGCAGCGGTGAAGTTTTTAATGAATAATAAGGTAATCAAGCAAGCAACTTGTATGTAAATGTTTATTTTCTGTCTTTCTTATTTTTTTTCCAATGTAGTACATATTTACCAAAGAATTTTGATATTATATGGTGCTAGATGAACACGGTCTGACCACTTAAAACTAGTAGGTACCACAAATCGTTCCTGTATTGCTTAAAAATCTTTTTGGCTTTTTAAAAATTGAATATGTTGTATAGTTTCATATTTTATCTAGAGTTGACAAAACAAATGCCTTATTTCCATGATGAAAATAGAAATTAAGATATGAAGTAAATGGGCTGGTCAAGATTGTCTTCTCAGTGGCTTGTGATTGATGTGAATAAAGATTTTGAAATATACTGTATGCTTGCCATTAATCGATTTAATGATTAGTGTAATCGTTTGCAGCGTTTCCTGCTGTGACGTAGCTTCCTGTTTTTGTATCGTTGCCGCGAAAGTTTTGCGTTTGTATCAGCGTTTAAATTACATAACTTTTTCATTTATACAATAATAATATTAATAGCAACTAGTGTTTACATCTTCATACTATTCGCCTTTTTCTGCGCTTTTTTGGAGAAAACGCGAGTTTCTTCGTCTAAAAACAACAAACGGAATTCAGCTCCAAACAACTACAACTCTGACTCAGGTACGATATCATGTCTAATATTCAGCTCGTTCAGTGTGTAGAGTGCAGGATGTTTAGACATTCTTTCTCCGTCGTTAGTGGTAATTTTATTTGTGATAGGTGTGTGTTAGTAAGCACTCTGACGGAGAAGATATCAGCGTTAGAGGAGCGCATCCAGACTTTAGAGAGGGTTAGAGAGTGTGAGAGCAGTGTTATTCCCGTAGCGGACAGTCTGGGTGCCGCAGGCGAGGATAACCAGCCCCCGACTCCGGCATTAGAGCCCTCACAGCGGGGCGAGTGGGTGACAACTCGGCGGCATACTCGTTCAGCCAAAGCTAACGCTAAGGCTAGCCCACCGGAGCACACCTCTTCTGCGCTTCACATGTCCAACAGGTTTGCTCTCCTCAGTGATGCACCCACTGAGAAACCTGAAAGAGCTCTGGTTATAGGAGACTCTATAATGAGACATGTGAAATTAGCTAGGCCTTTAGGGGCGCCAGCGGCAGTGGTTAGGTGTATCCCGGGAGCCAGAGCAACGGACATAGCAGGTAATCTTAGGGCTCTAGGACAGCACGATAGTGGTACATGCTGGAGCGAACGATATACGCCTTCGTCAGTCAGAGGTTAGCAAGAATAAGTTTAAAGAGGTGTTTAAATTAGCGAAGGCGATGTCCGATGGAGTAGTATGCTCTGGTCCCATCCCAATGAGACGTGGTGAGATAACTTACAGCAGGTTATGGTCGCTGAACCGCTGGATGTCCAGGTGGTGCTCCGAAAACAACGTGGGCTTCATTGATAATTGGAAGACCTTTGAGGGGGAAAAAGGCCTGTTAGGGCGGGACGGTGTCCATCCCACTCGGGAAGGTGCTGCTCTCATTTCTTGTAGTATAGCTCATAGTCTCAGAAGAGCCTAGTTAATCGGTGACAATCCAGAGCCCAGGCCAGGGAGCAGACATACAGGCTAAACCAACCGTCTGCTAGCTGCATAGAGTCGTCACTCAGGGTTCATCATATTGAGACTGTGTTTGTTTCCCGAGCTAAAAACAAATTTAGAAAGACTCAGAAAGTCTGTTTTAAGAATTTAATTAACATAAAGACCACAAACTTGGATCACACTGAATGCGCAGCCGGTACCTCTGATCTGAAGCTAGGATTGTTAAATATTAGATCTCTCGCATCTAAAGCAGTTATAGTTAATGAAATTATCACGGATCAGGAGTTTGATATACTCTGTTTAACAGAAACCTGGATTAAACAGGACAAGTATGTATCTCTAATGGCGCTTTTCCACTGCATAGTACGGCACGGCACGGTTCAGTTCAGCTCACTTTTGGGGGGTTTTCCACTGGGAACAGTACCTGGTACCTGGTCCTTTTTTTAGTACCACCTCAGCCGCGGTTCCAAGCGCGCCGAACCGTTACCAAAACGTGACGTGTAAACTCTGCTGGTCACTGATTGGCCGGAAAAAATCGTCATTACTGCGTCACTGAACTTGCGACACGAGACACAACAGACCCGCTAGTATTATTAGCAGAGCCAGCGAAGGATCGGACGCACCTTTTTGTACTGTATTAACTAAAAAAAAATGGCTGTTTCATGGTCTATTGAGGAAGTACAGACGTTCCTCTCGTTGGTAGCCGATCCAGCGAGAGCTTGATGGGGCGACGCGGAATGAAAAAGTTTTTCAGGAGGTCGCTAAGCTCTTGGCCGCACATGGCTATCATCGGACTTACAAACAGTGTAGGGACAAGTTAAAAAAGTTTAAAAAAATGAAGAACGACTACAGAAGTATAAAGGACCACAACAGCCGGAGTGGTTCAAACAGGCGGTCAAGGAAGTGGTTCGCCCAAATGGATGCAATCTACGGAGGCAGACCAACGAGGAAAGGAAGAGAGGGTGCCCTGGACTCGGCCATGCCATTGTTGTTGGAGAACACGATCGAGGATGGTACGTTGTGTTTTTATAACGCTTGAAATCCTAACTTTTCTGGTTTTATTGACCGTCGATGCTTATTTTATATCGCAATTTGACTGTAAAATCATGGCCTTAATGAAGCACGAACTCCTAGTAGCTAACATGTATCAGTGGTAGTGCTATTGTTCATGATGTTCATGTTTTTTTTTGTTGTGTTGCAGTAATTTGTGCATTCCCAACTGATTATACAAACTTTGCGTTTCAGACTCATTGTCCACGATCGATTCACTTGTACTTTCTACATGCAAGGACGACGACTCCTCTTCCCAAGCGGTGCTAGCAGCGTCTCCACTACGCCCGCCAACACCATCAGCCTCCAGCTGCACGACGACACCGCAGCGTGTGTTAACGGGTACAATACACATTTGATACTTCATATATCATAATATGTACAAATAGGATATCACAATATAGGATATATATTCTTATATACCGTGTCTCATGAATTACTGTTGCTTACCATAAATAGTTTAATACCATAAAGAATATTATACAATACCATAGATACTGTAAATGTAATTGAGTAAAATCAAATGAATTTCAAAAATAATTTCTCTCATTTTCACTCCAATTTTCTACGCTTTGGTCCAGGCAAGAGGAAACGGAGCCTGCACCATCAGGAACATCTTGCTGCATTAAGAGAGATGCAGGTGGCAGACATTGAGCAGCAGGAGCTGAACCGTGCCCAGAGGGAGCGCCACTTGCAGATGGCACTGGAAGAGGCCAAACAAGCGAGGGAGCAGGAAGCGGCCTTGAGGGCAGAGGAACACTCTCAGACGGCAGCTTTCAATCAAGCATTCCTCAATGTTATGGGGATGCTTGTCCAGGCAATGAGCGGCCGACGGGAATAGAACTCTCTTGCTGACTAATGCCATAGGTGTTTGTTTTTGTGTTTTTTTTTTTTTTTGATAATGTTTGCACTACATGTCTGCACACTTAACAGTTTCTTCTGTTAACGTTAAAATTTATTTTGTCCTACTTGTCTGTTGTATGTCCGTTGTGCACTACGTGCATGTGCACACTGTTTAAAGTTTACAGTTTATATTTTGACTACTTATATTTTTACTTTTTGCACCTTGTAGATTTTTAGTGTTTTCTGGTCATATTTTTACCTGTAAAATTGTGTTGTGCTTCAATAAAAACAATTTGATCAAATACGTGTAGCCCAAGACTATATTAAAGATTTATTATTGTATGAGCAGGTAAAGTACCTCCTGATAAAGACAAATGGTTAATGCCACCACAATACAAACCAAAAAAAACAAACAAGGAATACATTGTAAAGTTTGAAATGGTGTTTAAAAATTTATTGATAATACACTTTACAGAACATGCTACGTGAATAGTTAGCTACTCAAGTAACGCATCAGACCTGCACGGACATCCCTGCCCTCCTCCTCTACAGCCTGTGGCACTGCCACCACAGTCTCTGCTGCTGGGGGTTGATCCCAAGAATTCTCATAGGCCTCACCATGACTCTCACAAAGGTTATGTAGAGCACAACATGTCAGCACCATGGACTTCACAAGGTTGACAGCACAGTCATTTTTCATAATGCATCGCCATCTTCCTTTTAATCGACCGAAGGCATTTTTAACAACTACGCGTGCTGGTTAACGAATTAGCTCTGGGACCAACAGGGTTTCTGCTGCTGCACAGAACTCCTGAACACACCGACACAGTTGTTATGCTTACAGCTTTCTTTAAAGGTACACACACACGGAGGTTTGTGTCCCGTCGCTCCATCGCTGGACGCAGTTTGTTGCATAAGTGGATGAATGTTTCTTCAGACATTCTAAAGTTCTCCAGCCACTGAGTGTTTGTAAAACCGGGAACAATCACATCCCACCACTCTGAAGCACGACCTGTAATATACAGAATCTGCATTTTAATGTAACACTGGCAGTTAAGTTTATTATATGCTTAGCAACAGTGATAAAAGTTAGCTAGTGATGAGCTTTTTTTTAGATGCTTACCCTTGTGCGTCGTCGAGATAACAAGTTGTCGGTGTCTTTGTGTTGTTGTAAAAGTTCCCAAACTCTCTTGTCTTTTTTATCTGTGTTTTCTTTGGCTGCCATCAGCCTCTTTTGAAACAAACTCCTTCGTCTTGCTGTTAAAAACATCCACATGCCAAGAATGAAGAACACCATTCCGTCGATATGCTCCATTGTTGTGTGTTTGTTGTGGCGCGTTTAGATGTAAACATTATAAACATTAAAGCACTTTTTGTAAGTCGCTCTGGATAAGAGCGTCTGCCAAATGCCTAAATGTAAATGTAAATGTAGATGATGTCACGGCAGTAGAGGCGGCGCAACTATGACGACACGTGAATAATCACGGCCACTCTAAAGCGGTACTAAACTGCAGTGGAAACGCAAACTAAGTCGAACTGAGCCGTGCGGTGTCGAGCCGAGCCGTGCCGAGCCGAGTCGTGCCACGCAGTGGAAAAGCGCCATAAATGAAGCTAGTCCTCCAGGGTACAGCTACATACACCAGCCTCGGTTAACTGGTAGAGGAGGAGGCGTCGCAGTTATTCACAATGATAATTTGACTATTGTACAAATACACGGACACAAATTTAATTCATTTGAAATTCTTTATAGTAACATACAGTAAGTGTATTTAACTATATTAAGTCAGCTCAGTCGATTCCGCTAATTGTCATTTACAGACCTCCAGGGCCGTACTATGAATTTCTTAGTGAATTTGCAGATTTGCTCTCAAACCTAGTCGTTTCTGTAGACAAAGTGTTAATTGCTGGAGATTTTAATATTCATTTTGAAAGTCCAGAAGACCCTCTGAGAACAGCATTTATGTCCATACTGGACTCGGTAGGAGTAAATCAGTGTGTAGTAGGACCCACTCATAAAGCAGGTCACACTTTAGATTTAATAATATTATTCAGATTAAGTATAAGAAATTTATTCACAATTCCACTATCTGAAGTTATCTCAGATCACTATCTTGTCTCAATTCAAGTGTGTCTCAGTAATAATGTACGCACAGCTACCAAACAGAGTTTTATCAGTAATCTCCCAGAGTTCCCAACTTCGATTAGATTACCGTCTGATCCCACAGAACTCGATCAGGCGACTGAATATTTAGAGTCGACATTTCGCTATACCTTAGATAATGTAGCTCCAGTTAAAAGAAAAATTATTAGAGATAAGAAACTTGCTCCCTGGTATAAGGATCACACGCGCGCTTTAAAACAGACCGCTCGGAAATTAGAACGTAAATGGCGTCAAACTAAATTGTTAGTATTTCAAATAGCATGGAAGGAGAGCATCCTAAACTATAGAAAAGCTCTTAGTGTAGCTAGATCAACATATCTCTCCACTCTTATAGAAAATAACAAAAATAATCCTAGATTTTTATTTAATGCTGTAGCCAAATTAACCAGAAATAAGACCACTGTAGAAATCTCCACAACAACATCATGCAATAGTGAGGACTTCATGAACTTTTTTAATAATAAAGTTGTAAATATTAGGCATAAAATTAAGGTTTTGAAACCGAACAATGTAATTGATGCAGATGTTAATCTAGCCATGTCAGATCAGAACCTAGAATACTTTACTCCCCTTGAAGAGAATGAACTAATTTCACTCATCTCTTCTGCAAATTCATCAACCTGTATATTAGATCCTGTACCGACACATTTTCTTAAACAGATAGTACCAGCAATAACAGAACCCCTGTTGAGAACAATTAATTCTTTACTCAGCATTGGTTATGTTCCAAAATCTTTTAAATTAGCAGTTATCAAACCAATAATTAAGAAATCTGACCTCGACCCCTGTCAGCTGTCCAGTTACAGGCCAATATCAAACCACCCCTTTATCTCTAAGATTCTGGAAAAGATAGTAGCGGAGCAGCTATGCTCATATCTACATAGAAATGGCATACATGAACTGTATCAGTCAGGATTTAGGCCTTATCACAGTACAGAGACAGCACTCGTTAAAGTAGTAAATGACATCCTATTGGCCTCTGATCAGGGCTGTGTAACTATGCTTGTATTACTCGACCTCAGTGCAGCTTTTGACACCATTGATCATAGTATTCTTCTTCACAGATTAGAAAATGTAGTAGGAATTAAGGGTACAGCCCTCTCCTGGCTTAGATCCTATCTGACCCATCGTTATCAGTATGTAGACTTAAATGGTGATTATTCTGCATGTTCTCTAGTGGAGTTTGGCATTCCGCAGGGTTCAGTTTTAGGTCCACTGCTTTTTTCCCTTTACATGCTTCCTCTGGGCAACATAATCCGTAAGCATGGTATTAGTTTTCATTGTTATGCTGACGATACACAGTTATATGTCTCAGCAAAACCTGATGAGAAAAACAGCTTACTAAAATTGAGCAATGTGTGCAGGACATAAAGAATTGGATGCTAATTAACTTCCTTCTGCTAAATCCGGATAAGACAGAAGTTCTAGTCAGATGTTCTAGTCATAGGACCACATACAGCTAGGAGTAAAATTTTAGATCACACCGTAACTTTAGATGGCCTTTCTGTTCCATCAAATGCAACAGTGAAAGACCTTGGTGTGATTATCGATTCCAGCCTTTCATTCGAAGCTCATGTAGATAATATTACCAGGATAGCATTCTTTCACCTCAGAAATATTGCCAGGATAAGAAATTTATTGTCGCTAAACGATGCAGAAAAACTAGTTCATGCTTTTATCACCTCTAGTTTGGACTATTGTAATGCCTTACTGTCTGTTGGTTCAGATAGATGCATAAATAAGCTTCAGCCAGTCCAGAATGCAGCAGCAAGAGTCCTCACTAGAACCAGAAGATATGAGCACATCACCCCTATCTTATATTTACTGCATTGGCTTCCTGTTAAATTTCGCATTGATTTTAAAATACTACTCTTGACATATAAAGCATTAATTCAATTCAATTCAATTTTATTTGTAAAGCGCTTTTAGCAATTTTCATTGCTGCAAAGCAGCTTTACACAATCAAAAGAATTATTTAAGTTTGTATGAAATGTGAATTTGTATGAATCAAAATGGTCAGTTTGTCCCTGGTGAGCAAGCCAAGGGCGACAGTGGCAAGGAAAAACTCCCTGAGATAGTAATAGGAAGAAACCTTGAGAGGAACCAGACGAACAGGGAACCCATCCTCATTTGGGTAAAACAGAAAGCAGTAAATTATCTGCATTTATACAGTGTGTAGGGTGGGAGGCAGTTCAGCTATAATAGCTGATGTTAATTGATGTTAATATGGAGTCCAGGTAGTTATTGAAGACCCAGGTAGACTTGTAAGAAGTTCCAGTCATGAACTATCGAACTGTCAAGTCCCCAGAGAAACAGTTGCCAACACCAGTCAAGGCCAGAACTATTTTCTAGGTAGAGAGAATCATTCCCAGACACCAGACGCATCCCAGAGAGACACACGGGGCATCCATGTGACGAGATCTTCAGCCAGAAGCGGGGCACCAGGATGGGTCAGACAGGTCCGGAGGGCAGAGGGAGTCTGGATCACTGGCAGCTCAGGAACAACATGTGTAGCTTGACAAATAGAGAGAAAGAGTGAAAGGGGGAGACAGGAGGAGAGAGGAAAGAGAAAGAGGGGGGGAAAGAGAAGAAGAGGAGAGATGGCAGTTAGGTATGGTCACAGTCACACAATGTATAATGTGAATGTATAGCAACTGTAGAGTGCAAGCAGAGACTCCGGCAGGACTAACTATGACAGCATAACTAAAAGGGAGAGCCAGAAGGAAACACAAACATGAGGGCTTCCTGACATGTAAAGCAAACAATCACCTCACCGTCAGCAAACCTGAGTGATCAATGAGAGTGAGGAAGACAGCATCCAAACATACCAGTTCACCATAATACTCTACGTCCATGAGTCCCCCAGATCTGCTCCTTTACCTATGGCAAATCTATTTATAAAAATGCGAATGCGAAATGAGACTGTGTCTGAGTCCCGAATACTATTTGGAAGACTATTCCATAATTTTGGGGCTTTGTAAGAAAAAGCTCTGCCCCCAGCTGTATTTTTTATAATACGCGGTACTGACAAGCAGCCTGCATCCTTTGATCGAAGTAGGCGTGGCGGATCGTAAGACACTAGCAGTTCGCTCAGGTACTGTGGCGCGAGACCATTTAATGCTTTATATGTCAAGAGTAGTATTTTAAAATCAATGCGAAATTTCACAGAGAGCCAATGAGTGAAGATAAGATAAGGGTGATGTGCTCATGTCTTCTGGTTCTAGTGAGGACTCTTGCTGCTGCATTCTGGACTAGCTGAAGCTTATTTATGCATCTAGCTGAACAACCAGACAGTAAGGCATTACAATAGTCCAATCTAGAGGTGATAAAAGCATGAACTAGTTTTTCTGCATCGTTTTTGCGACAATAAATTTCTTATCCTGGCAATATTTCTGAGGTGAAAGAATGCTATCTTGGTAATATTATCTACATGTGCTTCAAATGAAAGGCTGGAATCAATAATCACACCAAGGTCTTTCACTGTTGCATTTGATGGAACAGAAAGGCCATCTAAAGTTACGGTGTGAACTAAAATTTTACTCCTAGCTGTATGCGGTCCTATGACTAGAACTTCTGTCTTATCCGGATTTAGCAGAAGGAAGTTAATTAGCATCCAATTTCTTATGTCCTGCACACATTGCTCAATTTTAGTAAGCTGTTTTTTCTCATCAGGTTTTGCTGAGACATATAACTGTGTATCATCAGCATAACAATGAAAACTAATACCATGCTTACGGATTATGTTGCCCAGAGGAAGCATGTAAAGGGAAAAAAGCAGTGGACCTAAAACTGAACCCTGCGGAACGCCAAACTCCACTAGAGAACATGCAGAATAATCACCATTTAAGTCTACATACTGATAACGATGGGTCAGATAGGATCTGAGCCAGGAGAGGGCTGTATCCTTAATTCCCACTACATTTTCTAATCTGTGAAGAAGAATAGCGTGATCAACAGTGTCAAAAGCTGCACTGAGGTCAAGTAATACAAGCATAGTTACACAACCCTGATCAGAGGCCAATAGGAAGTCATTTACTACTTTAACGAGTGCTGTCTCTGTACTGTGATGAGGCCTAAATCCTGACTGATACAGTTCATGTATGCCATTTCTATGTAGATATGAGCATAGCTGCTCCGCTACTATCTTTTCCAGAATCTTAGAGATAAAGGGGAGGTTTGATATTGGCCTGTAACTGGACAGCTGACAGGGGTCGAGGTCAGGTTTCTTAATTATTGGTTTGATAACTGCTAATTTAAAAGATTTTGGAACATAACCAATGCTGAGTGAAGAATTGATTATTCTCAACAGGGGTTCTGTTAATGCTGGTACTATCTGTTTAAGAAAATGTGTCGGTACAGGATCTAATATTCAGGTTGATGAATTTGAAGAAGAGATGAGTGAAATTAGTTCATTCTCTTCAAGGGGAGTAAAGTATTCTAGGTTCTGGTCTGACATGGCTAGATTAACATCTGCATCAATTACATTGTTCGGTTTCAAAACCTCAATTTTATGCCTAATATTTACAACTTTATTATTAAAAAAGTTCATGAAGTCCTCACTATTGCATGATGATGTTGTGGAGATTTCTGCAGTGGTCTTATTTCTGGTTAGCAAAGTTTTCAGGGAGCAAGTTTCTTATCTCTAATAATTTTTCTTTTAACTGGAGCTACATTATCTAAGGTATAGCGAAATGTCGACTCTAAATATTCAGTCGCCTGATCGAGTTCTGTGGGGTCAGACGGTGATCTAATCGAAGTTGGGAACTCTGGGAGATTACTGATAAAACTCTGTTTGGTAGTTGATGTGAATGTACGTTTCATACGGTAGCGCGGCGCTGTGCGTACATTATTACTGTGACACACTTGAATTGAGACAAGATAGTGATCTGAGATAACTTCAGATAGTGGAATTGTGAATAAATTTCTTATACTTAATCCAAATAATATTATTAAATCTAAAGTGTGACCTGCTTTATGAGTGGGTGATACTACACACTGATTTACTCCTACCGAGTCCAGTTCAGACATAAATGCTGTTCTCAGAGGGTCTTCTGGGTTTTCAAAATTAATATTAAAATCTCCAGCAATTAACACTTTGTCTACAGAAACGACTAGGTTTGAAAGGAAATCTGCAAATTCACTAAGAAATTCAGAGTACGGCCCTGGAGGTCTGTAAATGACAATTAGCGGAATCGACTGAGCTGACTTAATATAGTTAAATACACTTATGTTACTATAAAGAATTTCAAATGAATTAAATTTGTGTCCATGTTTTTGTACAATAGTCAGATTATCATTGTGAATAACTGCGACGCCTCCTCCTCTACCAGTTAACCGAGGCTGGTTTATGTAGCTGTATCCAGGAGGACTAGCTTTATTTAGAGCCACATACTCGTCCTGTTTAAGCCAGGTTTCTGTTAAACAGAGTATATCAAATTCCTAATTTGTGATTATTTCATTAACTATAACTGCTTTAGATGCGAGAGATCTAATATTTACCAGTCCTAGCTTCAGATCAGAGGTGCCGGCTGCGCATTCAGTCTGATCCAAGTTTGTGGTCTTTATGTTAATTAAATTACTAAAACAGACTTTCTGAGTCTTTCTAAATTTGTTTTTAGCTCGGGGAACAGACACAGTCTCAATACAGTGAACCCTGGGTGACGACTCTATGCAGCTAGCAGACGGTTGGTTTAGCCTGTCTGTCTGCTCCCTGGCCTGGGCTCTGGATTGTCACCGATTAACTAGGCTCCTTCTGAGACTATGAGCTATACTGCAAGAAATGAAAGCAGCACCTTCCTGAGTGGGATGGACACCGTCCCGCCCTAACAGGCCAGCTTTGCCCTCAAAGGTCTTCCAATTATCAATAAAGCCCACGTTGTTTTCGGAGCACCACCTGGACATCCAGCGGTTCAGCGACCATAACCTGCTGTAAGTTATGTCACCACGTCTCATTGGGATGGGACCAGAGCATACTACTCCATCGGACATCGCCTTCGCTAATTTAAACACCTCTATAAAGTTATTCTTGCTAACCTCTGACTGACGAAGGCGTATATCGTTAGCTCCAGCATGTACTACTATCTTGGAAAACCTGTGCTGTCCTAGAGCCCTAAGATTACCTGCTATGTCCGGTGCTCTGGCTCCCGGGATATACCTAACCACTGCCGCTGGCGCCCCTAAAGGCCTGGCTAATTTCACATGTCTCAGTATAGAGTCTCCTATAACCAGGGCTCTTTCAGGTTTCTCAGTGGGTGCATCACTGAGGAGAGCAAACCTGTTGGACACGTGAAGCGCAGAAGAGGTGTGCTCCGGTGGGTTAGCCTTAGCGTTAGCTTTGGCTGATCGAGTATGCTGCCGAGTCGTCACCCACTCGCCCCGCTGTGAGGGCTCTAATGCTGGAGTCGGGGGCTGGTTATCTCCGCCTGCGGGACCCAGACTGTCCGCTACAGGAATAACACTGCTCTCACACTCTCTAACCCTCTCTAAAGTCTGGATGCGCTCCTCTAACGCTGATATCTTCTCCGTCAGAGTGCTCACTAACACACACCTATCACAAATAAAATTACCACTAACGACGGAGGAAGAATGTCTAAACATCCTGCACTCTACACACTGAACGAGCTGAATATTAGACATGATATCGTACCTGAGTCAGAGTTTTAGTTGTTTGGAGCTGAATTCCGTTTGTTGTTCTTAGAAGAAGAAACTCGCGCGTTCTCCAAAAAGCGCAGAAAAAGGCGAAGCCAAATAGTATGAGATGTAAAAACTAGTTGCTATTAATATTATTATTGTATAAATGAAAAAGGTATGTAATTTAAACGCTAACACAAACGCAAACTTTCGCGGCAACGATACCATTAAATAGCATTAAATGGTCTCGCGCCACAGTACCTGAGCGAACTGCTAGTGTCTTACGATCCGCTGCGCCTACTTCGATCAAAGGATGCAGGCTGCTTGTCAGTACCGCGTATTATGAAAAATACAGCTGGGGGCAGAGCTTTTTCTTACAAAGCCCAAAAATTATGGAATAGTCTTCCAAATAGTGTTCGGGACTCAGACACAGTCTCAGTGTTTAAGTCCAGTCTAAAAACCTACTTATTTAGCCAAGCATTTTTATAAATAGATTTGCCATAGGTAAAGGAGTAGATCTGGGGGACTCATGGACGTAGAGTATTATGGTGAACTGGTATGTTTGGATGCTGTCTTCCTCACTCTTATTAATCACTCAGGTTTGCTGACGGTAAGGTGATTGTTTGCTTTACATCTCAGGAAGCCCTCATGTTTGTGTTTCCTTCTGGCTCTCCCTTTTAGTTATGCTGTCATACATAGTTAGTCCTGCCGGAGTCTCTGCTTGCACTCTACAGTTAATATACATTCACGTTATACATTGTGTGACTGTGACCATACCTAACTGCCATCTCTCCTCTTCTTCTCTTTCCCCCCCTCTTTCTCTTTCCTCTCTCCTCCTGTCTCCCCCTTTCACTCTTTCTCTCTCTCTGTCAAGCTACACATGTCGTTCCCGAGCTGCCAGTGATCCAGACTCCCTCTGCCCTCCGGACCTGTCTGACCCATCCTGGTGCCCCACTTCTGGCTGAAGATCTCGTCACATGGATGCCCCGTGTGTCTCTCTGGGATGCGTCTGGTGTCTGGGAATGATTCTCTCTACCTAGAAAATAGTTCTGGCCTTGACTGGTGTTGGCAACTGTTTCTCTGGGGACTTGACAGTTCGATAGTTCAGGACTGGAACTTTTTACAAGTCTACCTGGGTCTTCAATAACTACCTGGACTCCATATTAACATCAATTAACATCAGCTATTATAGCTGAACTGCCTTCCACCCTACACACTGTATAAATGCAGATCATTTACTGCTTTCTGTTTCACCCAAATGAGGATGGGTTCCCTGTTGAGTCTGGTTCCTCTCAAGGTTTCTTCCTATTACCATCTCAGGGAGTTTTTCCTTGCCACTGTCGCCCTCGGCGTGCTCACCAGGGACAAACTGACCATTTTGATTCATTCCAAATCGCATTTCATACAAACTTAAATAATTCTTTTGATTGTGTAAAGCTGCTTTGCGGCAATGAAAATTGCTAAAAGCGCTATACAAATAAAATTTAATTGAATTGAATTTTTGATCAGACTGTGGTGTAATATTATTAGTAGTAACGTTAGTAATTTTTTTTTGTTATTAAACTTTGCTATTGTAATGTCCAATACGTGTTTAATAATCACAGTGTAACTATTCATTACATTGTTATGGCTACAAATTTAAAGCTATATTATAGGGCTGCACGATTAATCGTTTGTAAACCGAAATTGCGATTTGAAAGGGTGTGATTTTTCAAATCGCAGGAGGTGTGATGATTTCTTTTAAAAACTATGAACATGGTTTATATATTGTTTTTGACAGTTTGATTCAGGCGCATTTTCCTGTACAATCTGACCGGATCTGTTTCAGTTGAGTTCTGTTGCGATAGTCAGATAGTGTGTGTATTTCAAAAGATTATAAGCTTATAATTCAAGAATCAGTTATTGCCTGTTGTTTTCACTGAGATATTATCCCCAAACATGTTTAATATTGCGTCATGTGGACGAGCGTCATTACCAGGCAAACGGTATTCAGATGCAGGGCGTCAAAAAGTCTATATTTGCGTCTTAATATTGTGATTGAATAATCATTCTGTGTGTTGTGTAGATGGCGACTCTTAAGCTTTGACCTTCTCTCTGTTGGTCACATACCAGAATCGGCTCTAATCGATGGCAGCGATCTTTAACTGTTTCAGTTAAAATCGTCCGATTTTCAGATATACTTCAAATGCAAGTAAAACGTGCTGAATGTCTGTGCCACAAACACACAGTGTTTATAGTCTGTTTGGGTTTTTACAAGTTTAGGATTTTAAATATATATTTGTTAATTTAACTTTATTACAGATACTGTAGTTAGTCTTAACAGATGCTTGCATTATGACAACTTAAAAAAATGCAATGTTTAAGTGATTTTTAAATAAACAGTGGCACATGTAGCAAATACTTTGTGATGCTTGGTCTTTCTTTGGTGCTGTTAAAACCACCACATCAAACCTGTGGCTCTTATGAAATAATACAAAATCACACTCCCAATTATATTTAAATCCCAATTTGCAATATAAAAATCGCAATTAGATTTTTTTCCCCCAAATCATTTAGCTTCACTATATTATAGGGGTAAATATTTTCTGTAGTGCATGTAAAACATGAACATAATAAGGTATAAATATATTTATAATTTGCAAGGCAGAATTTTCTTCTAACTTAACTTCTTTGTCCTTTTTTTAGTAGAAGTGCTTCTGGTAACTGTCTCCGTAGTGATCTTGATACCAGGGGTGATAGCGTTCCGGCGTACTGTGGCTGCAGGAGGAAGAAAAATCAGGTTCGCGGATATTGATCTGTCATTTCTCTACGTAGATCTGAGATGCGCAGGTGATAGAAAAGGAACAGCCAATCAGCAGTAGTGTGTGGATCTGTGTTTGGCTAGTTTTGTGGCTGTTTTGTAACACTGGACAAAGTCGTGAATTTACATTATTAAAAGAAAAAAGGTCAGGCTGCTAAATCAATGTTTTAGCATTCTTTTTTTGACCGAGTAAGATCCTGAGGAGGAACAAAGGATGCAACGCGAAGCGGCGGGTACGAGGGAAATGAGCCAGTGTCAAGAATAGGCTGAAAGCCCGTGCACACCTCTGCCTAGCATCCTGCTCGCCAGCGTCCAGTCACTGGAAAACAAACTCGATGACCTCAGGGCCAGGATAAAGTTCCAGAGAGACATTCAGGACTGCAATCTCCTCTGCTTCACCGAGACATGGCTGAACCCAGCGGTGCTGGACCACGCCATCCAGTCGGCCGAGTTCTTCTCGGTTTACCACATGGACAGGACACGGGACTCGGAAAGTCAAGGGGAGGCGGCGTGTGTTTAATGGTGAACAGCAGCTGGTGCAACAACGCGAGTGTTGTTCCTCTCACACGCTCCTGCACACCAAATTTGGAACTACTGTCCATCATGTGTCGTCCTTTTTATCTACCTCGGGAGTTTACATCGGTCATAATCAGCGCCGTTTATATTCCACCACAAGCGAACACGGATAGTGCCTTATGCGAGCTAAGATCTTGCACCGCTGCCTACAACACAGGACTCGCGACAGGGGACATAGACCCGTACAAGGCTGCGTCATACAACGTCGGGAAGGCAGTGAAAGAGGCGAAGCAGCGCTACAGAAGGAAAGAAGAGTCACAACTCCAACAGAGAACACCAACAACCGGTATGACAAACGCGGACGTGACTGTGGCAGACGAGCTAAAATCAAATCAAATTCAAATCAAATTCAATTTTTATTTGTCACATACACAGTCATACACAGTACGAAATGTAGTGAAATGCTTACACGACCGCCAGTGACCTTAAAAAGAGAATTAAAACTTATAAGTAATAAATATCAATAGAAGAAATATGATAAAAAATTTAAATAAAAATTTAACTAGAAAAAATAGAACCTGAAAATAGAAATATATTGTATACATAGAACTATAATTTTGTGCAAGTATGCATAGAAAAAGTGACTTTGTGCAATGGTTATTAAAGTGACTTTGTGTAATGGTCCAGAATGTAAACGTGAACATGTAGTGTAGATGTGATGTGCGTGGAGTTGTCCATAGTGTCCATGGATGTATAAAGATTGATTGATTGATTTTGAGAACTGTGAAAATATTGTGTTAGTTTTGCCTAGTGGTGTGGTTGAGAGACCTTATCGCCTGCGGGAAGAAGCTCCTCCTCAGTCTCTCTGTGTTGGCCCTCAGGGAGCGGAATCGCTTCCCAGACCGCAACAGAGTAAACAGTCCATTGTTGGGATGGCTGAGGTCCTTCACGACTTTCCTGGCCTTGGTCCAGCACCGCTTGGTGTAGATTGAGTGCAGGTCAGGGAGCTTGATGCGGATGATGCGCTTAGCTGATCGCACCACCCTCTGTAGAGCTCGTCTGTCCTGCATGGTGCTGTTCCCGAACCAGGTCGTGATGTTTCCCGTCAGGATGCTCTCTATGGTGCAGGAGTAGAAATTCCTGAGCACCTTGGAGGGCAGTCTAAAGTCTCTCAAGCGTCTGAGGTGGTACAGACGCTGCCGGGCCTTTTTTACCACGGTGTTGATGTGACAGGACCATGTCAGGTCCTGCGTGATGTGAACACCGAGGTATCTGAAGCTGTCCACTCTCTCCACTGGGCTCCTGTTGATGATGGGGGTCTGGTAGTTCCTCTCCTGTTTTGTACTTAAGTCCACTATCAGCTCCTTTGTCTTGCTGACGTTCAGGAGGAGATTGTTTCTCTGGCACCAGTTCTCCAGATTTCCAACCTCCTCCAGGTAGGCCATCTCATCGTTGTTGGTGATCAGGCCCACCACGACAGTGTCGTCAGCAAACTTGATGACGGTGGTGGAGTTGGTAGTGGCCACGCAGTCAGAGGTGTACAGAGAGTACAGCAGGGGGCTCAGAACACAACCCTGGGGGGCTCCAGTACTAATAGTGATGGAGGCTGAGACATGGCCGCCCATCCTTACTGCCTGTGGTCTGCCAGTCAGAAAATTGGAGATCCACTGACACATGGATGAGCTGAGTCCCAGGTGCTCCAGCTTGGTGGTGAGTGTGGAGGGAATTATGGTATTAAATGCAGAGCTGTAGTCGATGAAGAGCATTTTCACATAATTCCCCCTCCGAGTGTCCAGGTGAGTGAGAGATGTGTGGAGGAGATGTGAGATTGCATCGTCTGTGGAACGGTTTGGACGGTATGCAAACTGTAGTGGGTCCAGTGTGTCTGGTAGTGAAGAAATGATGAAGTCTCTGACCAGGCGTTCAAAGCACTTCACCACTACTGAAGTGAGGGCTACAGGGCGATAGTCATTGAGGGAAGCAGGATGAGGTTTCTTTGGGACTGGAACAATAATGGACTCTTTGAAGCATGTGGGGATCACCGACTGAGATAAAGAGATGTTGAATATCTCAGTGAACACAGGTGCCAGCTGGTCTGCACAGGCTCTGAGAATGCGGCCTGAGATGCCATCTGGTCCTGCTGCTTTCCTGGTGTCACTCTCTTGAAGGCTCTCCTCACGTCGTGCTCGGTGATGATAAACGCGCTTCCGGTGCTGGCAGTGACTTCCTGTCTGCAGCCATTAGCGCCGCTAGCATTAGCATCGCTAGCGTCTTTAGCTGCAGCCTCGAAGCGAGCATAGAAAGTGTTCAGCTCGTCTGCCAGAGTCACGTCTTATAATCCGTTATTGTCCTTAATCCCTGCCACAGGCTCCTAGAGTCACTCTGTTGGAGTTGTGACTCTAGTTTCCTCCCGTAGCGCTGCTTCGCCTCTTTCACCGCCTTCCGGACGCTGTATGACGCAGCCTTGTATGGTTCCATGTCCCCCGACGCGAGTCCCGTGTTGTAGGCAGCGGTGCGAGATTTCAGAGCGTCGCGGATGGTTTTATCCACCCACGGCTTCTGGTTGGGAAACGCTTTAATAGTCTTTTTCTCCACGGTATCATCCGCTAGTTTCCCGATGAATCCCACAACCGCTTCCGTAAACACGCTGACGTCACCATCGGAGCTGTTTCTGAACATGTCCCAGTCTGCGTCATCGAGTGCGTCCTGTAACGCGGCCACCGATTGGTCCGTCCAGCGCGCGACCTCCCTCTGAACCGGAACTTCCTGTTTCAGCCTTTGTTTGTATTTTGGCATGAGGAAGATGGCGGCGTGGTCGGATTTACCAAACGGAGGGCGAGATTGTGCCTTGTAACCGTCCTTGACTGTGGTGTAGCAATGATCCAGTGTCCTTTCGCCCCTGGTGGGGCAGGTGATATGCTGATAAAAGTTTGGCGCTGCACGTTTGAGGTTGGCACTATTAAAGTCCCCCGCCACAATAAGCGCAGCGTCCCGGTGTTGTGTTTGTTGCTGTGTGAGTGCCTCATGCAGCTCGCATAAGGCAGTGTCCGTGTTCGCTTGTGGTGGAATATAAACGGCGCTGATTATGACCGATGTAAACTCCCGAGGAAGGTAAAAAGGACGACACATGATGGACAGTAGTTCCAGATTTGGTGTGCAGGAGCATGTGAGAGGAACAACACTCGCGCTGTTGCACCAGCTGCTGTTCACCATTAAACACACGCCGCCTCCCCTTGACTTCCCCGAGTCCCGCGTCCTGTCCATGCGGTGAACCGAGAAGAACTCGGCCGGCTGGATGGCGTGGTCCGGCACCGCTGGGTTCAGCCATGTCTCGGTGAAGCAGAGGAGATTGCAGTCCCGAATGTGTCTCTGGAACTTTATCCTGGCCCTGAAGTCATCGAGCTTGTTTTCCAGTGAATGGACGTTGGCGAGCAGGATGCTAGGCAGAGGTGTGCGGTGTGCACGGGCTTTCAGCCTTATTTTTGACACTGGCTCATTTCCCTCGTACCCACCGCTTCGCGTTGCATCCTTTGTTTTCCCTCAGGATCTCACTCGGCCAGCTCGGATCCGGAGTTAAAAACGTCGAATTGTGAGTACATTGTATACCAATAGAAACAAGAGTGTCTCTATCATAACTAATGTACTCCATGGTGGTAATTTGACTGGTTTTAAAACGGTAAAAACTAACTTAAAGAACAAAAACAAAGAAAATCTGGTCGGAGCAGTCGTGACGGCAGCCGACCTCACCGGCGCCATCTTGCACTGAAGCCTAAGTCTCGCATATCCCAATTAGGAAACTGGGGTCAGAGCGCAGGGTCAGCCAGCTTGCAGCGCCCCTGGAGCAGATAGGGTTAAGGGCCTTGCTCAAGGGCTCAACAGTGGCAGCTTGCCGATGCTGGGGCTCGAACCCCCGACCTTCCGATCAGTAACCCAGTAACCCGCAGCCTTAACCAACTGAGCCACCACTGCCCTAGGAACGCTTCCTATGCTCGCTTCGAAGCTGCACCTAAAGACGCTAGTGATGCTAATGCTAGCGGCGCTAACGGCTGCAGACAGGAAGACACTGCCAGCACCGGAAACGCGTTCATCATCTCCGAGCATGACGTGAGGAGAGCCTTCAAGAGAGTGAACACCAGGAAAGCAGCAGGACCGGACAGCATCTCAGGTCGTATTCTCAGAGCCTGCGCAGACCAGCTAGCACCTGTGTTCACTGAGATATTCAACATCTCTTTATCTCAGTCAGTGATCCCTACATGCTTCAAAGAGTCCATCATTGTTCCTGTCCCGAAGAAACCACATCCTGCTTCTCTCAATGACTATCGCCCTGTAGCCCTTACCTCAATAGTGATGAAGTGCTTTGAACGCCTGGACAAGGACTTCATCATTTCATCTCTACCAGACACACTGGACCCTCTACAGTTCGCTTACTGTCCAAACTGTTCTACTGATGATGCCATTTCTCATCTCCTCCACACATCACTTACTCACTTGGATGCTAGAAGGGGGAATTATGTTAAAATGCTCTTCATCGACTACAGCTCAGCATTTAATACCATAATTTCCTCAGCAGCACCTGGGACTCGTCTCATCTCTGTGCCAGTGGATCTCTAATTTTCTAACTGGCAGACCACAGGCAGTAAGGATGGGCAGACATGTCTCAGCCTCTATCACTCTCAGCACTGGAGCCCCCCAGGGTTGTGTTCTGAGCCCCCTGCTGTACTCTTTCTACACATATGACTGTGCGGCCACTTCCAGCTCCACCACCATCATTTAGTTTGCTGATGACACAGTCATGGTGGGCCTGATCTCTGACAATGACAAGTTGGCCTACCTGAAGGAGATTGGGAATCTGGAGAACTGGTGTCAGAGGAAAAATCTCCTCCTCACCTTCAGCACTAAGCAGGAGAGGAACTACCAGACCCCCATCATCAATGAGAGCCCAGTGGAGAGAGTGGAGAGCTTCAAATACCTCGGTGTTCACATCACACAGGACCTGTCATGGTGAAAAAGGCCTGACAGCGTCTCTACCACCTCAGACGCTTGAGAGACTTTCGACAGCCCTCCAAGGTGCTCAGGAACTTTTACTCCTGCACCATAGAAAGCATCCTGACGGGAAACATCTCAACCTGGTTCGGGAACAGCACCATGCAGGACAAACGAGGTCTACAGAGGGTGGTGCGATCAGCTGAGCGCATCATCCGCACCGAGCTCCCTGACCTGCACTCAATCTACAGCAAGCGGTGCTGGACCAAGGCCAGGAATATTGTAAAGGACCTTAGCCACCCCAGCAATGGACTGTTCTCTCTGTTGAGGTCAGGAAAGCGATTCCGCTCCCTGAAGACCAACACAGAGAGACTGAGGGTGAGCTTCTTCCCGCAGGCGATACGGTCTCTTAATCAGTACACCACACAGTACTGATCCATTTTGCACATCCACACACATGGTTTTTGCACTCACTGTGGACATTCTGGACATTCACTTACACTAGTGGCTACTGCACAACTACACATTTGTGGACATCAGTTAAGTTAAATTATCACAAGTCACTTTAAATATGTCACTTCAAATATATTTGCACACCCCCTGGACATTCTGTTACCCACATGCACAGTCACTTTAAATCCGTGACATTTCTATTTATACTCAATTTATATTCAACCTCATTCCCACACATAGTCCTAAATTCTATATCTTTGTATTGCACAGCTGTTCTTATTTTCTTATTTACCATATTTTTCATATATGTTTCTTATATTGTATATTTGGTCCTGTACAGTGCAGCTGTCTCTTATTTCTCTATATTTTCATATATGTCTGTTTTATTGCATATTTTGTACTGTAAAGTTATGTTATTTAATTTTAATTCTATATTTTATTTTATTCTTTCTTAGTTAAAATACCTTTTGTTTTCCTTTTCATACTTATTTTTCTATTTCATAGTCTTTTATTTTAAGGTCACGGGCAGTTGTCTAAAGCATTTCACTGCATATCGTACTGTATATGACTGTGTATGTGACAAATAAAATTTGAATTTAGGTTGTAAACTGTAGGCCTGCCCTCTACAAATCTAAAATAAAAAATTGTTTAGCTTAGATTACAAACGCTGCTTTGTAAATGTTTAAAATGTGTATCATCTTGTTATTAATATGACCTGATTTATCGTTCATATTCATAATCATATGTTGTTTCCAGTTTACAGGGCAATGTTTCCAAGCACTTTCAGGCTGAAATAAAGTCTGTTTTCATTTGAATTACAATGCCTAGTATGTCTATTTAATGGTCGCGGGGGGTGGGCGGGTTGTAAAAATAGATACAGTGGTGCGGGGTGGGCTGGGGCGGGCCAAATAATTTCATAAAAGCGGGACCCGCAGGTTGGAAAAATACCCGACCCGTGCATCACTAGCAGGAATATAACGCCATAATATTCCACCCTCAATGACCGATTGTGTGACTGATTAAAAAATTAGCTTGTGCTCCTTTATTGCTGAGTTTGACCTGTTATTTAATATCGCCAGTCCACTCGTCACTTTATGTAAGAAATTAGCGGAGGATAATCAATTAGTTAATCAGTTCCTGTGTACTTTGGAGTACTATTATTGCCACTTACTGACCTGTCTTGGTATGGCTGTAGCATCTGTAGCAATTACTTCTAGTGATTGTACTAAGATAGGCTAATAATGTCAATCTAGGCACTGAACATATTGACGAGAAAATGCTCTGTTTTCTTGAATAATACTGGGGGCATAATGCAAATATGAAAAAAAAAAGAGCCACTTGACAATAATGATGATCAGGGTTATACATAGGCTGTTTATATATTTGGGCCTAGGGGCCAACAAGTTATGTGTTCAAAGTGCGTTGCATACTGTACATACAGTAGTACCCCCACCCCTACTCACCTCGGGGGCTCAGGAATTTTTTCCACTATCAGCCCTGTGATACAGATGAGGTGAGGACATTTTATTCTGAAGTAGTAGTAAAGATTAATTTGTGACAGTGTTGACTATGATGCACCTTATGTATTATATTGAAAGACTAAAACAACTTAAAATATAGCTCCACTTTAAATAATTTCTTGCAGATGCAGTGGAGCTGTAAGCATTGTATTTTTTTGCAGACAAAAGGGGACAGTTGTTTAAATATTCGCCAAAAAATGGAGCCTACACTCAACAACAACCAATACCATGTCTTCATAATGATTGTTTGTGCAATTTCAAATCTTTTACCGCACTAAAAGTACACTTATCTGTTTGGCACTCTCAATCTGCGGGACAAGCAAGTAAATCCAAAATTGCGTTTTACTGCCAGTTATTTGAGTACTGTACATTGAGCCCTGCACTGAAGATGAGTTTTTTTTAAACTTACGCAGCCATTTAAAACTTAAAGTGTTTTATGTCCGTACGAAGGCTGTCAGTTTCAAAGTAATGTGTATTCAATGTTTAATACACACAAAAGCAGAGTACGGTGGTAGTGCCTTAACCCAATTTAATAGTCAAATAATCTTACACATTGAACAATCAGGTCAATTGGCTGATGTCTAAGGTCAGCTTTCTCTACAGGATGACATTGGGTTGGAAGAGTCTATAGATGGCGTGCCGGATTTGGAAATTCAGCTGGAGCGTAATTTGGCTTCGTTATTTTTGAAAATGCAAGTAATACTGCACATATCTGAAAATGTTGCACAAGAGGTAATTCAGCAGATCAACCAGACACAATTGCTTTCGCAGCCATTACTACAAAATGCAGTCCAGAAAATTATCAGTCAGCTCTGTGGTGATGTGGATAATTTCATAGTGAATGACATTGTAAGTGTAGTGTCCCAAAGTAATGTCTTGCTGAAATTTACCAATGCAAAAGGATCCTTGTCAACAGCCAACAGGAGAGCATCTTGTATACTACACGAATTTCCAGTTGTCATGCCAGTTGTGTTTGCTCTTGACAAAGATCAATCATTTGTGTATATTCCAATACTTAAAATGTTGCAGGCTTTGGTAAACAACCAGGATATTTTGGACAAGGTGCTGCATGGGGAGGTGATATCACCTGAAGGATACTACTAATTTAGAGATGGCTCTCATTTCAAAGAAAAGGTTCTTTTGAATGTGGAGGAATATATTGGGAATTTGCTAATCTTGATTCCAAGTATCGTTCAGCTCTTCACTCAATTTAACTTGCACTTTTGTGCAAGGTTAACGCTCTTAAAGAGCATGGCTATGATAAGGTGCTTTGTCCTCTCATTCAGGACATTGCAACTCTTAAGGGGAATGGTGTGTATGTTAAACAATTAGCAGAAAGTGTTAAAGGCACCATACTATATGTGGCAGCGGACAACTTGGGGGCTTACTCTTTAGTTGGATTCCAGGAGAGTTTTGCAGCAGATTACTTTTGTCGGTTTTGTATGTGCAAAAAAAAAAAAACCATGCAGGATAAAAAGGTGAGATCAGGTATCCTGCAGCCAAGGACAAGAGAGAACTATGAAGAGCATGAATGAAAAATTGGCACACTTTCATGTGGTAAATGTTTTTTTCGCCTGACATTCTCTATGATTTTTTGGAAGGCATAGTCCCAGCAGAATTATCACTGTGCCTTCAGGATTTGATTACAAAGAAATATGTTTCTTTGGACACTTTGAACGAGGCTATTAGGCAGTTCCCTTACACATTTTCAGATAAAGCTGACAAATCACAGACCATTCCAAAGACCTTCAACTGTGGGAACAACTGGGGGAAATGGCCATGAAAATTGGTCTCTACTAAGGCTGCTTTCATTGATGATAGGCTACAATATCCCTGAAGGACAGCAGTCATGGGAGATATTGTTGCTTCCTGAAGATGTACTGGTAATGTCACCACGCTTTTCTGAGGAGTTAATCTATTTCTTGGATTGTAAAATCTCAGAACATTGAGAGTTGCTTCAGAAAACCTTCCCCAGCTACAAACTTCGTCCAAAACATCCTTTTATTGAACACTATACTGAAATAATAAAAATCTTTGGCCCTCTAGTAGACATGTGGACGATGAGGTTCGAAGGGAAGCACAAATTTTTCAAGAAGGTTGTGCATGACACATGCAACTTTAAGAATGTAGCACGTACCTTGGCTGTAAGACACCAGAAAATGATGGCCTTCCATTTAGATTTTTCGACTTTTTTCAAGCCTCCTTTGCAAATTGAAAAAGTGAGGTCCGTTATGGTCACATCCTTCCCTAAAAATGTTCAGAGTTTTCTGCATCAGCAAAATGGCAAGTAGTCTACAGTGTTGGTTGCATCCTCTGCATGTGTTCATGGTGTCAAATACTGTGCAGATATGATCGTCTCTGTTGGCAGTTGTTCAGCTCTTCCAGAGTTCAGGCAAATAACACACATTGTGGTTATCAACACACAAGTTCTGTTACTCTGCAGGCTTCTGAGCTCCTGGTATACCGAACATTTGCGTGCTTATGAGTTGTGCTTCAGTGGAGCTAAATGATGTTTTTCCCTTATCTGCCTACCAAGTGAAAGGCAATATGTATGTGATACTGAAGCATTACATATTGTGCTAAATGACAGTACATCAAATTGGCACCAAAGTAATAAATTTTTTTGTTTGTTTGTTTGCTTTTTCTAGGACCATGGAAATCTATAAAATAAGACTCATGCTAACTGAACAGGATATAAGGAAACTGTCACTGGATGCAAAACAGAAAACTGTTGAAGAGCTGAAGACAAAAATCAAAGAAAAATGCAATTTGCAGTATGACTTCAATGTGATGTATGAAGACTCCGACTTGCTTTCTGCAACCTTGAAGACATAGGAGACCTACCAGCTATGAGAGCTACAGTGAAGGTAATCCCATTGCTTGTTAATGTCTCCACCTCCAGCGTGTCTGATGACTCCATTGTATTTGAACATACTGTGATTCTGCCTACACACTTCTCATTAACAAGACATGATCAATGGCCAGAGATTTTTGACATTCCAATATTTCCTGTTGATGTGGAATTTAGGCTCAGACAGGCCAATCTTGTGTATCTACAAGACAAGATGTACCTGAATGTACCAAGAGATATGAAACATACTATTTTGGAAAAGCTTGCGGAAGAAATCTACAAATCTGATGCCTATCCAAATGAAGAGAGGATCAATTCTGTGTCACCAGCACTCATAAGCAAACATCCCTGTCTTCAGGAACAAGGCTCACCGGATGGGTGTTCTGGCTGGAAGCATAGCCTGAAATTCAAAATGGGTAACTATCGCTAAGACACAAAAGCAGGCTGTGTAGAGGTTGCTGTAAATGGGGGTAAAACAAGTAGTCCAGAAATGGCATCAAAAAGCTTGAAAAGACCAAAAAGAGGTAAATTACCTACCAGAGCTCCCTAAGGGGCAAAATGAAGACAGCCTAGAGGTTGCAAGACAGCTCCTGGTTGATGAAATAAAGAAACTGAACCCTAGTGCAAGACCCATTGTATCAAAAATGGACCTGACCTTCTCAGTGTGAAGACGTAAGATTGTGGATGCAGAAACTCTAGTTAAGGCATTACAGGAGCGGTGGCCAGCTCTCTTTACAGAGAGACAAGTAAGTGCTCATTCATTTTGTTTTCCACCATGTTAAACAGCATTTTCTTTTCAGACAGTAACAGTCAGCTGACAGTAACTGGTTCATCCTCGACCCCGAGCTCATCCGGGACTACCGTCACAGGGTATCCTCCACCTCAGGACCGTCTGAAGCCGGTCCTGGACAGGGGGGTACTGTCATGCACACTCGGAACGCGACCAGCACTAGGACCCGGAAGTTAAGCGGTCGCGAACCAGGAAGTATAAAAGAGGTAAACAAACCATAGCACCTCGCTCAGTCATTGAGTCGCCGATGCCACGTAGGAATTCTTCAAACCGTAAGTACTCACCTTCTTGGTTTAAATTCCTGATCGAGTGTGTATTTATAGGACACGGGTTAGATTGTGTCTTTCCCTTACTCCCCATTCGTGAGAGTCCTTAGATCAAATACCGTGATTATCCTGCCTACTCGTGTTCTTCCGCGTTTGGGTTTACCATTCACGCAACAAAGGGCTAACCACTAAAGCTACGTCTTCTGGTCACTCCAGGTTAGTTCTTGACAGAATGACTGAGCCTTCCGCGGTGAACCCAGCGGATTACGCGCACCTCTGAGACGTGGAAGATCAGCACGCCAAGCTCATCAACACGCTAACCGGGGAGATCGCTAATCTGCGCCGGGACCTCCAAGACATCGCGGCACCTGCGCGGCCGCGGCGCCTATGGAAGTAAATTTTATTTGATTTTATTTGATTTTATGTAACTTTACTTCCTTTTAAGGAATAAATGGTAGCCCATAGGAAAGTACTCAGAAATGTGTGTGCGAAGCTGCACGTATAGGCCTGAGATTCTGCTTGCATAAACAGTCTGATATATACATTGAGGCCCCCTATACTGGGGAAGCTTGAAGAACCCCAGATGTTTAGGATGACATCTTTGCATGTAGAATGAATTCTTTTGTCCTGGTTGACTATATAAGTGGGGAGCCAACGGGACAGTGTTGCGATTCTGCAGTCTCCCCCGGCCGTTATTGCATGATAAATAAAGGTCGTGATCTTCTGAAACCAAAGCCTGGGTCTTCAATCAATTTCCACAACATCTTGGCGCTGCGAGCAGGGTGGTGAAGGGGCAAAGGTGTGGCTGATCATCGTGGGCATCCTTGGCGGGCAGCACAAACAGGTGGCCACCTAAAAAAGGTAAGCAACTTTTGCTTATATACTTAGTTTGTGTTGTTTGCTGGGATAACCCGTGGTGGTAAGGACACCTGATAAAGACCTCTCCAAATTAAGTAGTCTCTACATGGGCTTTGGTTCCAGAAAGAAATGCATGCATCAGCTTACTAACTGTTGTACTGATAGTAAATTGATAAAATAAGCATTGCATTTGTCTGTTTTGTTGTCAAGAGGGCATTGATTGATGGCAACAATAACAGGTGGTATGAGAGAGCGCATTTGAGTGTCTATTTAAGTTGCTAAGAGGGCAATATAAAAAGGTAGATAGTCTTGATATTAATTTGTACTCATTGTCAAGTGGGCCTTGATGGTTGACAAGGAGTGGAAAGCAAGTTAATACGGAGTTGCGCTTAATTAGTAATATTGCTTGTGTGAGGATACGCAGCAATTAATAAAAAATACCCTTTCGTATGAGGAACACCTTTTGGTGTCGTAAGCATTTGGTAGCCACCTTAAAATTTGTATTGTATGAGGTTTTGTGGCTTTTATTTTATATCTTTTTTCCTATGAGGAATGTACTGTTGTACATCATAAGCATTGTGTAGCCACCCAAAAAAGGTATTGTATGAGTTTTTGTGGCTTTTATTTGATAACTTCCTATGTGGAGCACTATTTTGTGCCATTAAGTTGAATGCAATTGCAATTGTTTGGGCCTAATTGATGTTGTGTCTGTCTGTTACTGTCTGTGACTGTCTGAGTGTGTGAGAGCTCTATGTTCGCCTAAGTGTGTGTCTGTGTGTGTGTGAGTGTGTGTGAAAGAGAGAGAGAGAGAGAGAGATGGAATCTGGATAAGTGATACCATAAGCTCTGTGTCCAGTGAACAGGGCTGGACCTCCCGAGGGAATTGTGTGTACAACCCTCAGAGGGGGGGCAGCTTGTTGCCGGACCAGAGATGTGTGTGTGTATGAGCCCTAATTAGCAAAGGGGACAAGTATGCAAAGAATAAGCCCTATTTTCTAGGAAAAGAGGGACAAAGTATGAATGCATAAGCCTATAAATAAATAAATAAATAAATAGTGTGGAGTGGTGAATGTGTCTAAACCCCATATTAAAACTGTGGCATTAATCAGTTATTGATGAAAGTGTAAAAGAATATTGTGCTTTTTGGCAAGCTAATAGGCAAATAGTGCAATATTGTATATTAAAAAGTGGTTATAACGGTTAAGCCTTGTTAAGGAAGGAATGGAGGGGAAGCGCTACACCTCCCCCATATGTGTAGACAGAAGGTCAATTCCCAATGTTTAAGGGAATGTTAAATGTTGAATGTTGAACTGGAAAGGGTGCAGATAAGTAAGAGAGGTTAGACAGGAGCACTAACACCAGGACAAGTAAGAAGTCAGATAGATACAACATTAATGACTGGGCATAGGTCTTTGTACAGTAGAGGGGATGAAGGTGAAGAGGATTGTTATTTAATATGGGCAGTTGGAAACAGAGAAGGAACACTGGAAGACTTAGGAACCTAGCTCCATAATTTCCAATTTACCTTAAATTTTAGTTAAAGGTGCACTGGGACAGTTATACTGTACCGTGGGCAGCTCAAGATCTCAAGGGGCTTGTCAACCGCCTCCCTAACATTCACGAGGGTGCAGGGAAATGGATTAAGGTCTTAGAAGAGGAGACGTCAGGCAAGCTGTTGTCGGTGGGGGACATGAAAGCTCTGTTGGCAAAGATTTTAGGTGGAGGGAAATTGGAGGAGATCCTCCAGGCTTCTGACCTGAGCGAGGCCATAGATACATACCATATGGATGGAACTGTGTTTGATGCTTATCGTCCTTCTGTGTGGCAAGCCTTGCGTACTGAATATCCAACTAGAGTGGACCCAAAAGCTTTAAAGGGGGAAGAGTTGGAAGAAACAGAGAATCCAACTCTGTACATCCAGAAGCAGCTAAAAAGATGGAAGCAAGAGACTGAAAGTGATCCTGAAGGAGATGCATTGTTGTCTACGCTGTTCAGACAAACCATAGTAAATGCCATGCCTCAACCAGTGAAAAGTAAACTGGAAGATGTGGTCGGCTTAACTTCTAAATCACACAAAGAATTCTGGGATCACGTCACACATGCTGTTGAACAGTATAGAAAAAATGAGCAGAAGTTGAAAGCTCAAGAAAAAGAACTGCAAAGAAAACTGGCTCAGTTACAGCTTGAAGAATTAACAAAGAAAAACAAGAGAAAAGTCCAAGCTACTCTAAGAACAGAGGAAGCAGAGCAAATGTCCATGAGGGCCCCAAGCAATCCATCACCCACAGTCCAGCCAGCGGCAGTTACTGCGATGACAGCACCAGCCGCATTCTCTCCAAACTTAAACCAGATGCCTGCGCCTGTCATTAACATTTTCACTCAAAAGCCAGGGCAGAGGGAGTGGAGAGCCAATCAACAACAGAGAGGTCAAAGGAACCCTCAGTCTAGCTTTCCCCCAGGCGTATGTTGGGGGTGTGGACAAGCTGGACACAACCGATCACACTGCTTTTCCCACCCATGGCCTCAAGCCCAAAGGAGTGCGGTGGGAGGGGGGTGACAACAGCCTCCTCGAGATCAGGTTCAAGGCCCAGTAAACCCATGGGGGGGTCCAAAACTGCTATATGAGGGGTGCCCAGAGAATCCTACAGGGGAGAATCAGTTACCTATTTTAACAACTAGTGCAGAACAAGAACCCATGTTACACATTGAGGTAGATGGTAAAAGTACACCCATGTTAGTTGATACAGGAGCAGTTTATACATGCTTAAACTTAAGTCATGCCTCACATCTCCCCATGTCTGGAAAATTTGCCAAGACAGTAGGATTCTCGGGAAAAAAGCAGTTAATTCCTATGACCGCTCCAGTCCGTCTACAAACTAACAACAAAAGTGTGACCCTACCTGTATTAGTTTCGAGTCAGACACCGGTAAATTTATTAGGAAGAGATGCTTTATGTAAATTAGGACTGCAAATATTGTGTTCCCCAGAAGGTGTGTATGTTGACATGAAAGGTATTAAAAATCAAATGGTAATGCTTGAGCCACAAGCAAATGTGTATTGGGTAGGACAGCTGGAAAAAGACGTTAGTCAAATAATCCATAAATGGGGAAATGCCTTGTTCGGCTTTCCACTGCACAATGATTTATGACCCAGCTAAGGACACTGACTTAGAACAGACATGGCAGAAAGAGACAAGGGAGAACAAGGTTGAGTTAATCACACAGTACATCATCATAGGCCAGCAAGGAGCAGCTATCAGTGTAGATGAGTGTGATTTTGTAAAAAGGTGGTTTAATGTAACTGATTCTGTTCCTCATGTGACGTTGTATGTAGGAAAAAACTACAGCTCAAAGGACTTAGGACCAATGATGAAAAAAGCTAAAGAGGTCCAGTGGGAATCAACCATAAACCCGTTGATTTTTCATTCTGCAGATAAAAAAAAAGGGAAATGACTATGTCACTAAGGGTAACACTATAGCAGACTTAAAAGCAAAGCGAGCAACAAAGTTTTAGTTGGCAGTGCAGGTGCCAATAGTCCTTATAGAACCGCAGCCTCAGTTGGAGGATATTATTCAGGTTCAACATCCAGCAGGTCCATACGAGCACTCGATGTGGCTCCAGAGGGGAGCGCAGAAGAACGCACAGGGTATTTGGCGTTCACATTAAGGTCTGATTATAGCACCCACAGCACTGTTGAACATTTTTGGTTTTAAATGCTCATAGATTTGACTATTGTGCAAGAGGAGAGGTGGTGAGAAAAATCAGGCAACCTGGGTATTGGTCTTCATATCTGCATGCTATGCTGGATGAGTTCCTAGCTTCATTTGAAATATGTGCTAAGCATAATGTCATGAAGGAAGCAGCGACACCTATTGGTCATATACCGGTACCAGAGTGACCATTCAAGCACTTTGTGGTGAACTATGTGGACATGATAAAGTAGGGTTCGAGGCGAAAGGTACATGCTCGTAATAACTGACAGATTTAGTAGATGGGTAGAATCAATACCATCTGCAGACGAAGGGGCAGGAACAGTTATCAAATCACAAGGGAAGTGATACCTAGATTTGAAATTCCGTTAGAGATCAGTTCAGATAATGGATCAGTATTCATTCAAAAAATATAAGGCAGGTATTACAACGGTTGGGAACATAGCAAAGATTTGGGTATGTTCACAGTCCCAGGAGAAGGTAGAAAGTATAAATGGCAATCTCAAAGCCATGATTAATAATATTTGTAGTAGTACAAAGCTTAACTGGGTTGAGGCTTTACTTTTTGCACCAATGAATTAACAAGCATGCAAACTAACAGAAATACACACTTAACACTGCATAAAATGCTTTCGGGTCGACCCATGCCTGTGCCATTCTGTAGAAGCCATATAAAGGCCCACCGCTAAAACAACTGCAAAAATCTTATATGAAGAAACTAACTGCCATATATGAAGCAATTTATGTGCAGGAAAAGAGCAAGGAGGCGATGAAGGAAAAGACGCTCCATGTCCCACCACTCCAGGAGACCAGGTCTATTTGCGAGTGTTCAGGAGGATATGGCACAAGCCCAGGAGGAAGGAGTCCTACAAAGTTGTGGCATCCACTCCAACAGTGATTCAAGTGAAAGGCAAAACCACTGGTATCACTTGAGCCATTACACAAGAATCCCCAAAACATGAGTACCGAAAACGATGGAAAAAAGAGAGAAGGACCTAACATCAAATAGTAACAAACGTGCAAAGAAAGTAAATCTTTATTGGGAAATAACCAACTATTGACACAAGTTGGATACCAAATTGCGCAGCGTCAAACACTACGCTGCTCCAAATTAAGTATGAGAAACTGCTTAAGAGCAGCACCCCACTCCTGATACAGACGAGACTGACTGACTGACTGAGACCATTTTTCCCCTGACACAATTGACAGGACAAACAACTGTACAAATTATGTGTGACAACGATTCATGTCCTCTATATTGTATAAATGCATTTCTGTTTAACTAACACTATATTGCTTTCACAGATAAAACAGCAGTAGGGACAACTAATTTTAATTTCCTCCACAGGAAAAGTGCATGAGAAGGAAGCAAGCCTTAAACAAATTATGACAATGTGTAATGCCACTAAACAACGTTCTCTTTTATTCCAGATGCAGAAATTTAATTGAAGCAGCTAATGGGTGATGTTATTGTGTCTAATGAATTTTATGAATGTGAGTTATATTTAACCAAAGATTTTCTTAAATTAACAGCATTTCCTAGCAACAACAGACAATGATAAATTTCTGAACACAGTCATCAAGGACATCCCTAACTCACCCATATATAACTCTAATAAGAGACATTACTGGTTCATATATTGATGCGTATCGTCCATGGTATGAGCCCATAATGACGTGCTGGCAACCTCTCTTGTGGGCTCCAACTGACTCTCTACGATGCGCAAAGCATCTGGGTTGAAGACTATTATATTACGACAAGGCTGTTTAAAATTCTATCTATTCTTAAAAGCTGTATTGTGTTATGTATGTTACATTGTAGGTTATATGATTTATTCAATTGATGTAATCCTAGGAAATCACTGTATTACTCATATATGCATGTCATGTTATTGTGTTATGGAAAGTACTGTATAAGGTAAAGGAGGTCGAGTCTTTTACTCTGTCCTAGTCAAATGAGGGTGGAGAAGTTTGGCTCGATCTTCTCTAGAGTACAAATACATGGGTTGGTCATTGATAAAAGTCCAGTGATTTAAATTAATCACTAGCTAGTGTAAGAAGGGCTAGCACATGGATTTGCACTCTAGATAACCAGTAATATGGGACTTATAAGCCCCAGAGGGGGGGATATGAAAGTAAATTTTATTTTATTTTATTTGATTTTATGTAACTTTACTTCCTTTTAAGGAATAAATGGTAGCCCATAGGAAAGTACTCAGAAATGTGTGTGCGAAGCTGCACGTATAGGCCTGAGATTCTGCTTGCATAAACAGTCTGATATATACATTGAGGCCCCTAGACTGGGGAAGCTTAAAGAACCCCAGATGTTTAGGATGACATCTTTGCATGTAGAATGAATTCTTTTGTCCTGGTTGACTATATAAGTGGGGAGCCGACGGGACAGTGTTGCGATTCTGCAGTCTCCCCCGGCCGTTATTGCATGATAAATAAAGGTCGTGATCTTCTGAAACCAAAGCCTGGGTCTTCAATCAATTTCCACAACACGCCGCACCAATTTCCCCCCCCCCTCCTTTTGATGTATTTCTGGCACTTCCGGATAAATGGGATGGCACGGACGGAAAGTGTAATGTGTTTTTAACAGCGCTTGATCTGGTGTTTGAGTTTAATGCCACCAGGTACTCCACCGATGGGCTACGCATTGCGCTTCTGGTCTCGTTGCTATCCGGGCAGGCAGCTGAGTGGGCCACGGCAGTTCTCCGGGCGGATACAGACACCGCGCACTCATATAAAGAGTTCACCCGCCAACTCAGACTCACTTTCGAACACCCAGCGGGAAAGGGGGAGACCGACACCAAACTCTACCATCTGCGGCAGGGAGGATCGTCCGTGAGCCGGTACGCAGCTGAATTCCGGACCCTCGCTGTGCAGACCGACTGGGGAGATGCCGCGCTCCGGACATCCTACTACGAGGGACTGGCTCCACGCATAAAAGACGAGCTCACCCGAAGCCAGCCCCGAGGACCCTGCCGCCTGCACCCACCTTCTCCTACACCGTACCACGACCACCCACTGCTCTCACCGCCCCAACTACTGGATCTGTCGGATCTCCACCTCCTGCCGTGGTTGACACCGGAGCCGGGGAACCCATGCAACTAGGACGCGCCTCCCTGACTGTGGCGGAACGCGAACAACGGTACAGAGAGGGGTTATGTGCCTATTGTGGGTCAGCGGCAAATCACTGGGCAACCTGTCCAATTCGCCCGGGTAACGCCCAGCCCCGGTGAGTTCGAGGAGAGACTCACCGGGCCCTCTCCACCACGACCAACGCCATCATTTCACGTCTCACGGTCCAGGTAATTCTCCAATTTGGCCACAAACGAGTTCGAGGTACGGCGTTCATCGATTCCGGTGCCGCTGGTAACTTCATTGACTCAACTTATGCCAAAAAATTGGGGATGAAGATCGAGGCGTTATCCCAGCTGGTTCAAATCACTTCAGTTGACAGTCGGCCCCTCTCATCCAGCCCTATCACTCACCAGACCCAACCAATCACATTCATCATCGACCAACACCAGGAACAGCTCCAATTTCACCTCACTTCCATCTCATCTCCTCCCATCATCCTCGGCTACCCGTGGCTGCTGCAGCACGACCCCCTCATATCCTGGAACCAGAATCGTATCCTCCAGTGGGGAGGCACTGAACTTTGCCTACGGGCCCAGGCTGGGAGGTGTTCCACGGAGTCCGAGGCCCCCGATGTCAACCTCAACGCCATCCCTCCTGCCTACCGTGACCTGGCTGGAGTCTTTTGCAAGAGGAGAGCCACCCACCTTCCACCTCATCGACCTTACGATCTGGCGATAGAGCTCCAGCCGGGTTCCGTTCCCCCCGTGAACATCTCTACTCTCTGTCCAGGACCGAGACTCAGGCGATGGAGGAGTACATCACCAACGCTCTTCGACACGGAACGATCCGGCCCTCCTCATCTCCGGTGGCCGCAGGTTTTTTCTTTGTGAAAAAGAAAGGGGAGGAACTTCGCCCGTGCGTCGACTATCGGGGGCTAAATAAGATAACCATCAAGAACCGACACCCTTTGCCGCTCACCAACTCAGCCCTGGACGCCCTCTCTGGTGCCACCGTGTTCACTAAGTTGGACCTCCGGAGCGCCTACAACTTGGTGCGCATCAGAGAGGGCGATGAGTGGAAAACGGCCTTCATCACACCCACAGGACACTATGAGAGTTTGGTCATCCCGTTTGGACTATGTAACGCACCCTCGGCCGTCCAACAATTTATCAACGATGTCCTCAGAGACATGTTAGGCCGATGGGTGTTCGTTTATCTGGACGATATTCTTATCTACTCCCGCACCATGACAGAACACACCCAACATGTCCGGGCTGTCCTAAAGAGATTGTTCGCCTACCAGCTGTACTGTAAGTTGGAAAAATGTGCTTTTCATCAGCACTCCACCACGTTCCTGGGTTTTGTCATCTCGCCCCAGGGTGTGGCCATGGACCCGCAGAAACTAGATGCTGTGCATCATTGGCCCCTACCCAGGACGCTCAAACAGCTTCAACAGTTTCTCGGGTTTGAGAACTTCTACCGTTGCTTTATCCGGGGCTACAGTACAGTTGCAGCACCATTGACCAATCTGACCAGGCCCGCATCTCACCCCTTCCAACTCACTCCTGCTGCCATCACGGCCTTCAGAGAACTCTGCCACCGATTCACCACCGCCCCTATTCTCCTTCATCCCGATGCCAACCAACCATTCGTTGTGGAGGTGGGCGCGTCGGATGTGGGCGCTGGCGCTGTTCTCTTCCAACGAGGTCCAGACCAGAAGCTACACCCATGTGGCTTCTTCTCCAAGAAATTTAATCCCACTCAGCAGTGATACGGGGTAGGGGACCGCGAGCTGTTGGGCATAAAGTGGGCCTTGGATGAATGGCGTCACTGGCTCCAGGGCGCCGGTGAGCCATTCGTCGTCTGGACGGATCACCAGAACCTCATCACCATCTGGAACCTCAAACAGCTGAATCCACGACAGGCACGGTGGGCATTATTCTTCGAACAGTTTAACTTCCATCTGTCATACCGCCCGGGGTCCAAGAACACCAAGGCTGACGCCCTATCACGACAACAGGAGGAAGACGTCCCCCGGGCGGACCCCGTGCCTGTCCTGCCAACCTCACGTATCGTGGCACCCCTCCAGTGGGATCTTGAAACGAGGGTTCGCCAGGCTCAGGCTGCGGAGGCCGGGCCGGCAGGTGCGCCGCCTGGACGCCTCTTCGTCCCCCAACCACTACGAGCTGAGGTCCTCCAGTGGGGTCACTCTTCGCCCGTCGCCCGACACCCGGGAAACAGAAGAACTTTACAGTTCGTGAGACAAGCATTCTGGTGGCCCTCCATGAAGAGAGACATCGAGGAGTTCGTTCAGGCGTGCCTGGTGTGCGCCAGGGCTAAGGACACCAATCGACCAACCCCCGGAGAGCTTTAACCTCTTCCCGTTCCTCGCCAGCCCTGGACGCACATCGCCTTAGATTTCATCACGGGCCTGCCGGTTTCCGAAGGGAAGAATACTATCCTCACTATCGTCGACCGGTTCTCCAAAGCAGCTCACCTGGTGGCCCTCGCCGGACTCCCATCAGCTAAGGACACCGCTGAGCTGATACTGGAACTGGTTACTGGATATTGGTTTAAATTCCTGATCGAGTGTGTATTTATAGGATGCGGGTTAAATTGTGTCTTTCCCTTACTCCCCATTCGTGAGAGTCCTTAGATCAAATAGCGTGATTATCCTGCTTACTCGTGTTCTTGCGCGTTTGGGTTTACCATTCACGCAACAAAGGGCTAACCGCTAAAGCTATGTCTTCTGGTCATTCCAGGTTAGTTCTTGACACCACCACAGATATGCAGAGTGACTTCTTTGGTGCCTTGGATCGCTACACACAACGGTTTTGTCACAATTCAAGAAAGGAACTGTTGGAGAGAAATTGACTGAAATTGTTAGACAAATTAATACAGTGGTGAGTGTACTGCAGCCTTAATTTTATTTATTGTTGTGAGTTGATCATCATACTGCTACCTATTATTATTTCTAAGTATTTAAAAGTAGTTTTGGTAATATTATTTTATAAGATTTGGGTTCTGTTGTTGTAAGTTAAGAATCAACTCCCTGCATAGTTGCTGCACTATCGAGCAGCATTATGATAATTACACTTGTTTAAAATGAAACTTTAAAGGGTTAGTTCACCCCAAAATGAACATTCAGTCATTAATTACTCAGGCTCATGTTGTTCCAAACCTGTAGGACCTTCATTTATCTTTGGAACACAATGTAGGATATTTTTATAATGAAATCGAAAAGCTTTCTGACCCTCCCATAGACTAGCAAAGGTACTACCATGCTTAAGGCCCAGAAAAGTACCAAGATTATTGACAAAGAAATCCATGTGACATCAGTAGTTCAACTGTAATGTTATGAAACTTCAAGAGTACTTTTTTTGCACAAAGAATAATTACATTTTCGTCACTTGTCAACGTGTTCACAAGAGGACCCCAATCATGCGTGTGGCACAGTCACACGTTTGTGTTATGGTATTCTTGTGAATATGTGTCCACAAGTGATGCAGAAGAGACAAAAATTTGGAATAAAGTCATATTGTTTCCTTTGCGCAAAAAAATATTCTCATAGCATCATAACAATTATCTTGGTACTTTTCTGGACTTGAACGTGGTAGTACCCTAATTATGTCTTTTCTACCTTTCTCGTCCTTAAACGTGCTAGTTGCCAAGGCTGCATATAGAGGGACAGAAAGTTCTCAGATTTAATTTTTATTTCATCAGGTTTTTGGGAGAATTAATTCTTTAACAAACTGATAAAGTACTGTAACTTTAGAATGCTATGTGATCTTAAACTTCTTTTGTAATTTTTCTACTTTTAGAAACCGTTTTTGGGAGAATTAATCCTTTAACAAACTGATAAAGTACTGTGACTTTAGAATGCTATGTGATCTTAAACTTCATTTTTAAGTTTTCTACTTTTAGAACCCGGATGTGACAGCAATGTGCACATTGGTGCTCTGGGGCCTGCCTGTCTTGCTTGGTGATGATGCCAGTAACTTCTACAACACCTGCTTTGTAAGTTCTCAGTTGGATTTTAAAGGGTTATTTCACCCAGAAAATACGTTATCATCAATTTCACATATGTGCTCACTAAAAATGTGTTTAACAAAAAAACTCATTAACTCATTAAAAACAGTGTAAGTCCAGTGTACTTTCTGATTTCTGTGTCAACCTAAAACTAGGACTCATTATTATTATTATTATTATTATTATCATTATTATTATATATTCTTTGGAAGTATTAAAATTATATTGGCAGCCATGCAAAATGCAAAATGTGATATGTGCAATGTGATAATCATAAAAAGTTTCTCATGCAATGTAAGTACTATACCTTGAATCTTTGAGTTGAGATAAAAATAAATAAAGGAAAAACAATGCATGTCAATACGTGATGAGAAATGGCTAAACGGCAGTTTAATTGTTAACTGACATGTAATAATCCCTTTCAACATTTCCCTGTTGTAATATTGTTATTGTTTGGTTTTCTTATAGGCATCTGATACTGATGAGGCCTGGGCAAAAGTACCTGTTGGAGTGTTGACTGTCATTAATGAACACATTTCTTTCTTACCAAATCAACTGTACCTTGACCCAGTTTCTACTGCCATCATTGTTGAGGTAGGTATTGTCATTGACAATCTGCAGGATCTACCACAGAACTGTCACTGAACACCCAGATGTAACGGGACACGCACCTTCCAAAAAGTTAAACTTTTGTCTCGTCGGTCCACAAGGTATTTTCCCAAAAGTCTTGGCAATCATTGAGATGTTTTTTAGCAAAATTGAGACGAGCCTTAATGTTCTTTTTGCTTAAAAGTGGTTTGCGCCTTGGAAATCTGCCATGCAGGCCATTTTTGCCCAGTCTCTTTCTTATGGTGGAGTCGTGAACACTGACCTTAATTGAGGCAAGTGAGGCCTGCAGTTCTTTAAATGTTGTCCTGGGGTCTTTTGTGGCCCCTCGGATGAGTTGTCCCTGCGCTCTTGGGGTAATTTTGGTCGGCCGGCCACTCCTGGGAAGGTTCACCACTGTTTCATGTTTTTGCCATTTGTAGATAATGGCTCTCACTGTGGTTCGCTGAAGTCCCAAAGCTTTAGAAATGGCTTTATAACCTTTACCTGACTGATAGATCTCAATTACTTTTGTTCTCATTTGTTCCTGAATTTCTTTGGATCTTGGCATGATGTCTAGCTTTTAAGGTGCTTTTGGTCTACTTCTCTGTGTCAGGTAGCTCCTATTTAAGTGATTTCTTGATTGAAACAGGTGTGGCAGTAATCAGGCCTGGGGGTGACTACAGAAATTGAATTCAGGTGTGATAAACCACAGTTAAGTTATTTTTTAACAAGGGGGCAATCACTTTTTCACACAGGGCCATGTAGATTTGGAGGTTTTTTTTTCTCCCTTAATAATGTAAACCTTCATTTAAAAACTGCATTTTGTGTTCAATTGTTATCTTTGACTAATAGTTAACGGTTTTTGATGAGCAGAAACATTTAAGTGTGACAAACAGTAGTTTTTCACACCACTGTATATATACACATACATACATACATACACACATATACACATACATATGTATACACATATCTACATATACACATACACACATTTGCATACTGTACATGTATATACCCATACACACACGATTGTGAGAGTGTGTATAAATGTATAAGGAATGTCCGCAATGTATGTAGTGCAAAAGGCAATTATGTGCAGTATTGAGTGCAAAATAAAGTGGCTTAGTGACTATAAAGTGACAGTGTGAAAGTGACAGTGTAATGTCAGTGGAGACCTATTGGTCAGTGTTCAGCAGTCTGATGGCCTGATAATAGAAGCTGTCCCTCAGCCTGCTGGTTCGGGACCGGATGCTTCCATACCTCCTGCCTGACGGGAGCAGTTTAAGTAGGTGGTTACTGGGGTGGCTGGAGTCTTTGATGATCCTCCTTGCTTTCCTCAGGCACCGCTTCCTGTAGATGTCCTGGAGGGAGGGAAGCTCACCTCCAATTATCCTTTCGGAACACCGCACCACTCTCTGCAGAGCTTTGGCGGTGCTGGTCTCCTGAGAAAGAAGAGTCGCTGCTGCACCTTCTTCACTGTTTTGTCAGTATGAACTGACCATGTGAGATCCTCTGCTATGTAAACACCCAGGAAACGGAAGCTGCTCAATCTCTTCACAGCAGCGCCGTTGATGATGATGGGGGAATGTACACCTCTACACCTCCGGAAGTCCACTATCAGTTCCTTGGTATTTCCGACATTGAGGGAAAGATGATTCTCCTGGCACCAATGTGTCAGGGCACTGATCTCTTCCCTGTATGCCGTCTCATCACCGTTGGTGATAAGACCCACCACTGTTGTGTCGTCCGCAAACTTTACAACGATGTTGGAGCTGCTAGTGGCCGTGCAGTCGTATGTGTAGAGTGAGTACACTAGAGGGCTCAGTACACTCCCCTGTGGAGCACCAGTGTTCATTGTGACGGAGGATGAGATGATACTGCCCAGTCTGACCATCTGGCGTCTGTTGGACAGGAAGTTGAGAATCCAGCTGCAGAGAGAGCTGCTCAGTCCTAGATTCTGTAGGTTCCTGTCCAGCTTCGAGGGAACGATGGTGTTGAATGCAGAGCTATAATCTACTAGCAGCATTCTCACATACGTATCTTTCTTCTCCAGGTGGGTTAGGGCAGTATGTAGAGTCAGGGCTATGGCGTCATCAGTGGACCTGTTGTGGCGGTATGCTAATTGTAGAGGGTCCAGTGAGTCTGGCAGCGCAGAGCAGATAAAGTTCCTGACCAGCCGCTCAAAGCATTTGCTCACAATGGGGGTCAGGGCTACTGGTCGCCAGTCGTTCAAGGATGTGATGGTGGAGGATTTGGGTACAGGGACGATGGTGGCCATCTTGAAGCAGGCTGGGACTACAGACAGAGAGAGGGAGAGGTTAAAGATATTCATGAACACTCCAGCCAGCTGAGCCGCGCATGATTTAAGGACACGGCCGGGGATTCCGTCAGGACCAGCGGCTTTGCGTGCGTTCACCTGTCTGAAACACTTCCATACATCCTCTTAAGACACAGTGTGCGCACTGACGTCATCCATGATGCGTTCACTGTGCAGTCTCGTGTTGTTCCCTGTGTCGAATCTAGCGTAAAATACGTTTAGATCCTCACACAGAGAGGCCGTGGTCTGCAGTGTGCTGGTTTTCCCTCTGAAGTCCGCAATTGTATTCAGTCCCTGCCACATTCTTCTAGGATCATCAAATTGTTGTTCCACTTTGTCCCTGTACTCATGTTTCGTAGACTTAATAGTCTTCCGAAGTTGGTAGGTGGCGTGTTTATATTTAAATGTGTTAGCAGAGGCAAAGGCAGAGTTTTGTGCTGCCAATGCCATGCGAACATCACTGTTTATCCATGGTTTCTGATTTGGATAAATTTTTACTGTTTTGGATGGTACAACATCATCTACACATTTCCTGATAAATCCGCAAACTGAGTCTGCGTATTCATCGATGCTGTCTGCAGCCTTTCGAAACATTTCCCAGTCTACGTGATCAAAACAGTCCTGTAACATGGAATCTGATTGGTCCAACCAGCAGTGCACCGCCCTTAGGGTTAGAGCATACATTGACACATTGACATTAGCATACAATAAGTCCAAGTTCTTATTTTCTCTTGTACTTGCAGTTCACAAACTGTTTAAATGTGGGTAGTGTAGAATCCAGTGTGACATAATTAAAATCACCAGAGATATACATGTACTGTATATATGCTACTCGCGTTGTTTTCGCGCGAAGAGATTGTGTGCGTCCACGTGCGCTTCACATGTGTTGCACCGTGAGAGTTTGTGTGTGGTTGTGTGTTTGTGTCTCATATTTGACGTTCATATGGACATTCATATGAAATGCACATTCTTGATACTTGTTGATAAGCTGATAACTGCATGTTGTCTAAGTATTTGTGAACATATAATTAGGAGAAAAAATTTAAATTAAGGATGTCTAGAAACATAATGCAGTAACTCTATTTGAACATGGTAAACAAAGTCAGTATATCAAATAAAGTCAGTTAAAAAATCAGTAAGTGAATAACTACTATATATTATTAAAACCAGTGAATGCTATTAAATACCACAAATGTTTACCTCGAGAATTTAAGAATTTACATAAACATGAATATACGATATATACTGTTTTGCTGCATTTAATAAACATAACCTGAACCACACAAATAGGACATGTCTATATGCAAAGGATGAAACATTAACATAAATACATATATATATATATATATATATATATATATATATATATATATATAAAAATTCCCAAATTTCTCCCCAATATTAGTCGTAGCCAATTCCTCCCCATCACTAGGGGGCTCCCACACCATTAGGGGCGGAGTAACACACTCGGAGGAAAGCGCTAGCCGCTCCTTCCGCGTGCGCGAGCTCACAGCTAATGATGTGTGAGCAAGCAGTTTGAAAAGATGCGGTCGGCTCGTGTCACACGGTTCGGAGGAAACTTGTGATAGTTTTCGCCCCTTCCGACTGAGTGGTAGTAGCAGCCTTAATGTGGGAGCCCCCTAGTGATGGGGAGGAATTGGCTACGACTAATATTGGGGAGAAAATTTTTTTTGGGGAAAAAATTTATATATATATATATATATATATAAAAGATTGGCTGTAGAGCCGTGATTAATGTGGGAGCGCAAGTACCTCTCATCCCCCCCCCCTGAGAGAGCTCGGCCAATCAGCTCTCTCTGTGCCTCCGGCTGTGAGAGGAAAACAGAAGATCAACCAGGTTCAAATCATCTCCGGATGATAGGGCGAGCACTTTACCACTGCGCCACTCGGAGGTGGCATATTTTTACTCATTTTAATAACACTTGATTGATCTATCATCAGAAATAAAATGGCAAAAAAATCACAACTCTGAATGGCATATATTTTTCCTATTGCTCTACACACAACAAACAGAAATCCCGTGAAATACAATCGTCTTACTGGCTTCCAGGATTTTGCCTGCCATCCACTGCAAACAATACAATACAGTACTACTAGTAGGCTTTGCCCAATAAGGATCCCCTAATATAGAACTTGACCCATATTGCGTAAGTTGCTATCCACGTTCCCACTAGGTAGTTTATCATATAAACCATGATCATAACATTCCCACTTGTTTTAATTAGCCGGTTCTATCCCTTTGCTGCCGATCACCAAACTGGCCACTATTATAGTTAGAGTAATCTCCCCAAGCAACCAAATTACTGAGATGGAAGTGGCTAATAGGAAAAATTGGTAGCCAGGATTTCTCTCTATTTATTTTAAAATTATCCAAATAATCCATACAATGAGCTGAAGACCGACACTCACCCTTTGGTCTGTCCTAGAGGCGTCCCCTTCTGGAGTACCTGTGGTATTTGAGGTGTCATTTACTGTGACACTGTCGAATGTATGATTGAAAGCCATCTCTAAATCTTTTGGATCCTGGCTACAATGCAATTAGAATCTTAATCCTCTTTCAATGGGTCCTCACTATTTTTACATGTCTTTGCAAGCATGCCATTATCTACGTTTAGGGCTAACGCTTTACATCTTGCGGTTACGCCCCCGTGTGTTCTGCTTCTGAACTTCCTCCAAATGACCTTACAAGTTAACAAATTCCACATAACACTCATGCATCTGCAAAGCTAAACACCATTTAGCGATCCAATTCGCAGCAGATTTACACCATTCCCATACTCATTGGAAGCTACCACTTATTACGTTCCAACCATCCGTTGCTACTTTTTTGACTTTATCAAAACCTTGTGCAAAATCTCCCACCCTCACGAAGGTATTTTTAAAATTGGTCTCCCACCGATTATACCATTTAGAATCGTCGGGATAGCCTATGTCCAAATGCATGTTGTGCACCCATGCCCAATTAGCACCAATTGACGAGGGTTCAACCAATGTGGTAACCCCACATGCTTCAAAGAGTCCATCATTGTTCCTGTCCCGAAGAAACCTCATCCTGCTTTTCTCAATGACTATCGCCCTGTAGCCCTCACCTCAGTAGTGATGAAGTGCTTTGAACACCTGGTCAGAGACTTCATCATTTCTTCACTACCCGACACACTGGACCAACTACAGTTCGCTTACCGTCCAAATCGTTCCACAGACGATGCCATCTCTCATCTCCTCCACACATCACTTACTCACTTGGACACTAGAAGGGGGAATTATGTTAAAATGCCCTTCATCGACTACAGCTCTGCATTTAATACCATAATTCCCTCCACACTCACCACCAAGCTGAAGCACCTGGGACTCAGCTCATCACTGTGTCAGTGGATCTCCAACTTCCTAATTGGCAGACCACAGGCAGTAAGGATGGGCGGACATGTCTCAGCCTCCATCACTCTCAGCACTGGAGCCCCCCAGGGGTGTGTTCTGAGCCCCCTGCTGTACTCTTTGTACACATATGATTGTGTGGCCACTACCAGCTCCACCACCATCATTAAGTTTGCTGACGACACCGTCGTGGTGGGCCTGATCTCTGATAACAACGAGACGGCCTACCTAAAGGAGATTAGAAATCTGGAGAACTGGTGCCAGAGGAAGAACCTCCTTCTAAACGTCAGTAAGACATTGATAGTGGACTTCAGCACCAAGCGGGAGAGGAACTACCAGACCCCCGTCATCAACGAGAGCCCAGTGGAGAGAGTGGACAGCTTCAAATACCTCGGTGTTCACATCACACAGGACCTGTCATGGTCCTGTCACATCAACACCGTGGTGAAAAAGGCCCGACAGCGTCTCTACCACCTCAGACGCTTGAGAGACTTCCGACTGCCCTCCAAGGTGCTCAGGAACTTTTACTCCTGCACCATAAAGAGCATCCTGACGGGAAACATCTCAACTTGGTTCAGGAACAGCACCATGCAGGACAGACGAGCTTTACAGAGGGTTGTGCGATCAGCTGAGCGCACCATCTGCACAGAGCTCCCTGACCTGCACTCAATCTACAGCAGGCTTTGCTGGACCAAGGCCAGAAAGATCGTGAAGGACCTCAGCCATCCCAACAATGAACTGTTCTCTCTGTTGAGGTAAGGAAAGCGATTCCGCTCCCTGAAGGCCAACACAGAGAGACTGAGGAGGAGCTTCTTACCGCAGGCAATACGGTCTCTCAATCACAATCACACCACCACACAGTACTGACCCACACATATGGTTTTTACACACACACTGGACATTCTGTACATTTGTTTACACTAGTGGCCACTGCACAACTACACTTCGTGGTCATCAAATCACTCCATCACAAGTCACTTTAAATAAATCACTTTAAGCATATTTGCACTGCATAAGTCACTTTAAATATGTGGATTGTACAACCATGGACATAACCATTTTTTTATTACCATTTATTCGGCTGCTCTTATTGTTCTACATTTCTTCATATATTCTCCATATATTTTCTATATTGTGTATTTTTGTGTACAGTTATTTTATTTTTAACTTTTATTTGTATATTTTATTTTATTCTTTCCTAGTTAAATTTACCCTTTATTTTTAATTTTCATATTAATTTCCTATTCTTATTCATGTTCTTTTATTTTTAGGTCACGAGCAGTTGTCTAAGCATTTCACAGCATATTGTACTTTGTATGACTGTGTATGTGACAAATAAAATTAGAATTTGAATTTTGTAACCTGAGTTGTTAAGTTTGGGGGTGTCTCAAATTTAATCAAGGTTTGAGTCTGACATAAATTGACTAATTGTCTGTGGAACAACCAGTATAATACTTGTTGACCGGGTTGACTAGTTGCGGCTCCTCTGCTGGCGTACAGCAATCCGCACATGTTAAATCTACAGATCAGGTGTGCAAGGGCACAGGAGTGGCTGTTCCCTTCGCAGGGATACCATTTCCTGTATCTACCGCTTATTGTTGCTCTCTCCATCGGGTTTCAGGAAACCGAAAAGGACATCTGTCAGTATCATTTTTAGCATACTCACCCCTCCTAGTATGATATATCTGCGGTAAACTCTCTCGGAGTTTCCAGGGGTAATAATTTTGCCATCTATCTTCATTAAACACCATACCTACAGGATATACTATGTTATCACTCATAGTTGTAACTACTGGCCATTGAAGAGTATGCAGTGCCAATAGCATTCTCATGTTTTGATCAGCCACTGCGGCTCTTCATTTTGGAATATTCCAAACTTCGGCTTCTCCTTCTTGTAAGCCTGGGAGGTTGTGAATATTCAATGGTTTCGCTACCCTCCTTCCCAGACCTGTTAGGAAATGAGGGTGAATTCCTACTTGGGATTATATTCAATTCAATTAAATTTTATTTGTATAGCGCTTTTGGCAATTTTCATTGCCGCAAAGCAGCTTTACACAATCAAAAGAATTATTTAAGTTTGTATGAAATGTGAATTTGTATGAAACAAAATGGTCAGTTTGTCCCTGGTGAGCAAGCCAAAGGCGACAGTGGCAAGGAAAAACTCCCTGAGATGGTAATAGGAAGAAACCTTGAGAGGAACCAGACTCAACAGGGAACCCATCCTCATTTGGGTGAAACAAAAAGCAGTAAATGATCTGCATTTATACAGTGTGTTAGGTGGCAGGCAGTTCAGCTATAATAGCTGATGGTAATTGATGTTAATATGGAGTCCAGGTAGTTATTGAAGACCCAGGTAGACTTGTAGGAAGTTCCAGTCCTGAACTATCGAACTGTCAAGTCCCCAGAGAAACAGTTGCCAACAACAGTCAAGGCCAGAACCATCTTCTAGGTAGAGAGAAACATCCCCAGACACCAGACGCATCCCAAAGAGACACACGGGGCATCCATGTGACGGGATCTTCAACCAGAAGCGGGGCAACAGGATGGTTCAGACAGGTCCGGAGGGCAGAGGGAGTCTGGATCACTGGCAGCTCAGGAACGACATGTGTAGCTCGACAGAGAGAGAGAAAGAGTGAAAGGGGGAGACATGGGGAAGGGAGAAAAGAGAAAGAGGGGAGAAAGAGAAGAAGAGGAGAGATGGCAGTTAGGTATGGTCACAGTCAGACAATGTATAATGTGAATGTATATTAACTGTAGAGTGCAAGCAGAGACTCCGGCAGGACCAACTATGACAGCATAACTAAAAGAGAGAGCCAGAAGGAAACACAAACATGAGGGCTTCCTGAGATATAAAGCAAACAATCACCTCACCTTCAGCAAACCTGAGTGATCAATAAGAGTGAGGAAGACAGGATCTAAACATACCAGTTCACCATAATACTCTACGTCCATGAGTCCCCCAGATCTGCTCCTTTACCTAAGGCAAATCTATTTATAAAAATGCTTGGCTAAATAAATAGGTTTTTAGCCTGGACTTAAACACTGAGACTGTGTTTGAGTCCTGAACACTATTTGGAAGACTATTTCATAATTTGTGTGCTTTGTAAGAAAAAGCTCTGTCCTTAGCTGTATTTTTTATAATACGCGGTACTGACAAGCAGCCTGCATCCTTTGATCGAAGTAGGCATGGCGGTTTGTAAGACACTAGCAGTTCGCTCAGGTACTGCGGCGCAAGACCATTTAATGCTTTATATGTCAAGAGTAGTATTTTAAAATCAATGCGAAATTTCACAGGGAGCCAATGCAGTGAAGATAAGATAGGGGTGATGTGCTCATATATTCCTTATTTATGCATCTAGCTGAACAACCAGACAGTAAGGCATTACAATATTCCAACCTAGAGGTGATAAAAGCATGAACTAGTTTTTCTGCATCGTTTAGCGACAATAAATTTCTTATCTTGGCAATATTTCTGAGGTGAAAGAATGCTATCCTGGTAATATTATCTACATGAGCTTCAAATGAAAGGCTGGAATCAATAATAACACCAAGGTCTTTCACTGTTGCACTTGATGGAACAGAAAGGCCATCTAAAGTTACAGTGTGATTTAAATTTTTACTCCTTACTAACTTTAGTAAGCTGTTTTTTTCTTATCAGGTTTTGCTGAGACATATAACTGTGTGTCATCAGCATAACAATGAAAACTAATACCATGCTTACGGATTATGTTGCCCGGAGGAAGCATGTAAAGGGAAAAAAGCAGTGGACCTAAAACTGAACCCTGCGGAACGCCAAACTCCACTAGAGAACATGCAGAATAATCACCATTTAAGTCTACATACTGATAACGATGGGTCAGATAGGATCTGAGCCAGGAGAGGGCTGTACCCTTAATTCCTACTACATTTTCTAATCTGTGAAGAAGAATAGCGTGATCAATGGTGTCAAAAGCTGCACTGAGGTCGAGTAATACAAGCATAGTTACACAACCCTGATCAGAGGATGTCATTTACTACTTTAACGAGTGCTGTCTCTGTGCTGTGATAAGGTCTAAATCCTGACTGATACAGTTCTATGTAGATATGAGCATAGCTGCTCCGCTACTATCTTTTCCAGAATTTTAAAGATAAAGGGGAGGTTTGATATTGGCCTGTAATTGGACAGCTGACAGAGGTCGAGGTCAGGTTTCTGCTAACTTAACTTAACTGCTAATTTAAAAGATTTTGGAACATATCCAATGCTGAGTGAAGAATTAATTATTCTCAACAGGGGTTCTGTTATTGCTGGTATATGATATGATAGGATTATTTTTGTTATTTTCTATAAGAGTGGAGAGATATGTTGATCTAGCTACACTAAGAGCTTTTCAGGATGTTCTCCTTCCATGCTATTTGAAATACTAACAATTTAGTTTGACGTCATTTACGTTCTAATTTCCGAGGGGTCTGTTTTAAAGTGCGCATGTAATCGTTCTACCAGGGAGCAAGTTTCTTATCTCTAATAATTTTTCTTTTAACTGGAGCTACATTATCTAAGGTATGGCGAAATGTCGACTCTAAATATTCAGTCGCCTGATCGAGTTCTGTGGGGTCAGACGGTGGTCTAATCGAAGTTGGGAACTCTGGGAAATTACTGATAAAACTCTGTTTGGTAGTTGATGTGAATGTACGTTTCATATGGTAGCACGGCGCTGTGCATACATTATTACTGAGACACACTTGAATTGAGACAAGATAGTGATCTGAGATAACTTCAGATAGTGGAATTGTGAATAAATTTCTTATACTTAATCCGAATAATATTATTAAATCTAAAGTGTGACCTGCTTTATGAGTGGGTCCTACTACACACTGATTTACTCCTACCGAGTCCAGTATGGACATAAATGCTGTTCTCAGAGGGTCTTCTGGATTCTCAAAATGAATATTAAAATCTCCAGCAATTAACACTTTGTCTATAAAAACGACTAGGTTTGAGAGGAAATCTGCAAATTCACTAAGAAATTCAGAGTACGGCCCTGGAGGTCTGTAAATGACAATTAGTGGAATCGACTGAGCTGACTTAATATAGTTAAATACACTTATGTTACTATAAAGAATTTCAAATGAATTAAATTTGTGTCCGTGTTTTTGTACAATAGTCAAATTATCATTGTGATAGCTTTATAGCTTCATTTAGAGCTACATACTCGTCCTGTTTAATCCAGGTTTCTGTTAAACAGAGTATATCTATTATACCATTGAGTGATATTTCTTTCTTTATCTGTAAGTCTGCACGTGGCTACATCATGCTCTTTCAATCCCCATACCCAGAATTAGCGTGTGCACAATGGGCTAAACTTTCTTTTACTTGCCCTTTGCTTTCAGTGAAGTAGAGTGAACAATTTGGATTAGCACACTTCGAATAGTAAAAACTTCCCTGAAAACAGATTGTCCACTCTAAATATTCGTAAAGAATATGGGGCTTGCTGAGCCCTGACCAAATTACAATGGTCCTCGAGTTATTTAAGCCTAATGGGTTAGTATGACTACAACGATTTGTACACCATCCCTTATCATGGGGTTTTACATGCTGTGCCAAGGGTTTCAAAGGGTCTTTTAATTTCCTAGCCAATTTAGGCCCTTCCTGCGCATACACCTTGGTCTTAGTTTTCATTTTCTGTCCGCAATAATTACTTGGCTCTGTTACTGTTTTACCCAAATAAGTACCCATCCAGTAAAAAGCATTATTAACAAACAAACTACTGCAGGGTTCAGAGACGTTCCATTCATGTCTTATTACGTTAATGTGTGTCTTATTTTCTTGCTTTATTTCAACGACTCGACTGATAGTCACATTATCTTTAGTAACATTAAATAATTTCATGAATTGAACTGCTGATTTCTTTTTTGCTTTTTGCCCAGCACTGCGGTTAAAGCAACTTCCCCATATGTTCAAGTTCATGGCTAAAATGGAGTAAAACCTCGCGCTCACTCTGAAAATAACTGCGGTTTCCATCCGTCAGTTTGAGGCAAATGGGGCAGACAATGGGTTGTATTTCACTGTGAATTTTACACAGAAACCAGTGATATACTTGTGTCTCAGTCTCAATCTTAAGACCTACTCCAAGTAGAATTATTACTACTGTTAAGGTGGCTATTAAGCTCGCAACAACTTTTATTGTGTTAAATTTCCTATGTTATACTGCTCTGTTCCTGACGGCGTTCCAGGATATCCAAAAGTTTCTCTTGATCCAACAATACTCTATGAACCATTCTCCTGCTCAACTTCTTTTTGAGCATCTGCAACATATAAACAGAACATGTTGCACATCTACAATTTGGCCATTTGGCCTTTAAACATCTTAGTACGATACTTTACTCATCTTTCTTCCCCACTTCCTCTTCTGCTCATAGTGGGGGCTACTAATAGCTCTTATCCCACAGCTTATTCCTTCAATAGCTATGAAAGTTCCTAACGTGCCTTGAGTTAGGTTTTTTTCATAATTTTCACCTCTACAGGAAGTACTCTAGACTGCCATTCTTTTTTTTAACTCACCATCTTCCCCCTCTTTGGAGGATTGGAGTATGACCACATCCACCTTTCTGGAATGAGTGACCATTTTCTGACTGACAGCCTCAACTGTCAACTCAGTTTCATGGACAGTCCTGTCCATTTTAGATTCTCTCTCTTCCATCGAGAAATCCAGGTGGGCACCCCAAGTTAATCTCAACCTTAAATGCACTTAACAATCGTGACAGAGGCTGGCCTTCTAAACTAGCACTTAGCAACACTGCCTCATGCCTTGGCATCAGCCCTCGTGGATCAAAATCCAGACTGGCTGCAATGCTTGCATGCTGGGTGACACCTGGGTGATAGTTCAGTCCCACGCACCCCGTGCTTTTCCTAATCTGCCAGACTTCATTCCGATTGACTACTGTGAGCGTCCCCTCTGCAGTCAACTCGCTACACCTCGGACATAGCTCAACTATTCTTTCATCCCATAGACATTGACACGCAGTGCCCATTAGTCTATACGTATTCCTACAGGGCCCACACTGTAAGCCATTCTGGCAAGTGCACTTTGCCTGTAACACCTCCTCAACAATCACCACTTTGGGATGTCTCAAACGACATTCCCCACAACTGATACCTGCCCTATGGCACAGGCATCGGGACAAAATGGCATAGTTTGCAACGCCGGCTTTCTACAAGCCTTTTGTCTATACAACTGGGATTTTGGAGGCCGCTGGCTCTCCAGTCCCCACCATAATACTTGAGTGCATGCTTTGTCACAAATACCACAATCTTTAGGATTATATAGGGTCAGGGTGCTTAATTCATCAGGTCGAGTCATCAGAGTCCCTCAGGTCCTATGTCTCTCAGCGCTCAGCGCTGTAACTTTTCCTAAACTGCCACTTACATTTTGTACTCTTATTAGTCCTCTTTAAGACATAATTGCCGTCAGTCTCTGGGCCAGAGGCATACCCATGCTCTCTGAGCTTCCTACTTCACATTTTTCCTTGATTGCCTTTGCCATATTAAGTCTCTCAACGAATTAATACCGTTATTCTCAAGCTCAACTGTATCCTTACCTAGGATAGTCTTAACAGTATCACGAGTTCCTAATTTCGCCTTAAACCTACCTTTTGTGGTAGTTCGCTGTATGTATACGGTATCTCCTATCGCTGGGCCTGTATAACCTTCAACCTTGCTTTCAGGGTCGCAGCTTTTCGGCTGTACCCTGTGGTTAATGAAATGCATGCACTTAGTTATGTTTAGATCCCATGCATTTTGTGTATCTGTGTTTTTTGCATACCACTCTTTGATATTTCTTATCTGTCATTCAGCATATGCATTAGATTGAGGCTAATATTTCACAGATTTAACAAGCCTGACATTTTCAGCGTCTAGAAAGTCCTTGACTTTCTTCACAGAGATATTTTGGCACCGTCAGCACGAACAGACAACGGTTTATCATGATATCTAAACCATTCCTTTAAACACTGAATTACCACATCTTCAGTGGCTCTGGAGCATGGCCAAATCATAGTTACCTTCGTGCAATTGTCAATAGCACAGAGAAAATACTGATTTTTCCTCGCAGTGCTCAGCAAAATAGGACCAGCAAAATCAATGCTTATCTCTACAGCCACCTCATCGCCCATCGACATGATTCACAACTCATTTTTACGCAATGGTACTTCTCTTTGTAATTAGGTACATTTAACCCCTGAGCTTTGAGGTATTTACCTAAGTATTTGGTCATGCAATGACTAAGAGCATCATGCAGCTCTTTAAACAGCTTGCTGTTTTTGTCAATCACAGCATACACTTTACGTTTCAACTTGTCAACTTTCATGTTTCCCTGCGCAGCAGGTGTCATTTGCTTTGTGTGGCTGACTTGGTGTAATGGAATGATTCCCATTTCTTTGGAGAAAGCATTAATCTCTTCCCATTTCTCTTTCTCTTGCAACGGTGCACTCTGCGCTGTGAAAACCATTCACCCGCCACACTGGGAGATACTCAGAGATTCCTCTGACCACGTAATCTGAATCAGACACGAGAATCGGGTTGCTCCGAGTGTCTGGGCTCTCTGCAATGCTTCCGCAACAGCAACCACTGCTGCTTCCTGAGCAAAGCCAACAGTTTCTCGGCGCTCTTGAGCTACAATCTTACCATTTCTCAAGCAGTGCTATCTTTTGTCTTCGAACCATCAGTATAAGCCACATACTCATATCCCTTCGAAATTACAGTGACTTTCTGTTTCTTTGGGGCTCGAAATTAAAACTGTGTATCATCCAAAATCATTTTCCACTGATTCCATCTGTACTGATGGACTCTAGGTAGGTTCATTACTAGATTTTTCTTTAACCTGTTAATCAGTCCGATTTCATTCTCTTTAGAGCCGTCCACTTCAATAAATATAGGCTTATCACGCGCAAGGATTTTAAGAGCGATAAGCTGTTTAGCAACCGAAGCTAGAATATCACCAACACTCAGCGGTGCAAAAGTTAGGTGTACTCTGTCTTTAGGGTCGGATAGAAAACCAACTGGCATGTTTTCTGACTCATTTAGCAGTTTGAGCTCAATCTCTTCGCTGCCATTCTCTATTTTAACACAAAAGGCTTCTCTGCATCACGACGCGCAAGCTGTCCATCAGTGAGCAATGCCTCGATTAAACTCTGCTGCGCGCTTTCAGCGCGCTGCGTCCAGTTTAATTTACCACCTTTAATTGTGTTAAAAATTTCTTTGGAATATTTAGCAAAATCAGGAGTCAAAATCCTGGCGTAATTCAAAGTACCCATCTGTACCTGCAGATCTCATAGGGTCTTAATCGGCTGATCTCTAAGTTGCTCCAACCACTCACGCATGGTCTCAGACAACTCTCGGGATTTACCTGTGAATTTAAAACCAAGAAATTCAACAGCTTCCTTTCCTAAATCCATCTTTTTCAGGGAAGGCTTCAATCCAGCCTTCACAAGCCTTTTGAGAGTTTTCTCCAAAATCTCAAGATGTTCCAGTTCATTATCAGTCACAATAAGTATATCATCAATGTATACTTGAATAAGGAGCCCTTCCAAAATATCTAGGATAGTACTCTGGAAACATTAGAAGCATTTCGATATCCCATTAGAGGACGAAGATAAGAATATTGTTTGCCTTCAAAAGTAAAAGTCGTTCTAGGCTGACTGTCTTTACTCAAGGGAATTGACCAAAATCCATTTGCCAGGTCAGTTTTAGAAATAATGCGGCCCTCTTTAACCTCACTTAGGAGATCGGACGCATTAATCAAATACCTTGTATCTGGCACAGTTACTTTGTTCAAAGCTTTTAAATATAGAGATATGAGTTATCACTCTTATGCACAGCTTGAATAGGAGAATTGGTCGGCGCTCCGTCAATTTTGTGCATTACTCCCTTTTTCACCAATTCCTGAATAGTCTCCCTAATCTCAGGTTTAGCTTGTGCATTGATTGGATATTGTCTCTGAGGATTATGTATACCTCCTTTTATCTCATGAGTGTATTTCTCATCGACCAGGCCATAGTCATTTTTATTATCGGCCGTGCCAGGACAAATTTTCTGGAGAATCACATTCAACTCTTCCTTAGGAAGCTACTGAAAGTAGTCAGTTTCACTCAAAATGTTAGTTATTTCCTTTTGCTTATCAACCTTTTTCATCCAGCCAATTATCTTTTTTTCATCCACACCGGCGAGAAGGTTCTCTTCTCCCAGAATCACTTCAATTTCTTGACTGATATAGGTGTCTTTCGACCCACCTCTCTGATTCAAGTATTTATGCGCTGACTTAGCCTTTCTACCAGGATTTCTCCTAACGACATGTACTTGTCCCATTACTTTACGCATGGTTGGCCACATGCCTACCATTTCAACCGATTCTTTAAATTTGGCGCGTTCCTCACTCTTGTCATCTTTCAGATGCGTTTTCTTATATTGCTCCAACACCCAAAGGGAAACCTAACTTCCTGTATGGCCCTTCACGACTTGCTGTATGATTTCATCACTAGCCTTCATTCGCCTACTTAGGTCTAACACACACAGAGCTTTTTCAAGAGGCCCGTGCTTTGCATCATGTTTAATGCTATTCAAGGCATGAAACGCATGAATATCAACTAACACCTGATTATGAGTTGCATCATTGCTGTTTACAGGTTCCGCAGGCTTTGCCTTTGTAGTAGGAGTTAAGCGGAGTGCTTTCATAATTGAAGCCGGGTCATCTGGGTTTTCGTCCTCAGATGAAGTTTCCGCCTTACTACTGTACTTGTACCAGGACCAGACCCTCTATGAGGAGGTCTTTGTTTGTCCTTACACCTAGAATCATCACCACTACTATCAGGATCAGGGGAGTGATCCACTGAACGCAGCCTTCTGATTTTAGGGGTTCCCCAAGTGTCAGTATCCTTTTGATTGCGTGTTTCGCTAGTAAAGCATACTCATGGCTTGTTTAAACTTAATTTAGGTTTCACTGTCTGTTCTGTCAACTTAGCAACAGGCAGCTTTGGCTTAGACACTGCGGCAGAGTTATAGAACATTTCTCTAATCCTTCAGGTGGGATTAGGCCTATGCTCCATACGTCACATCTTCAAGATAATGCGCAACTACATATTGACCTGCGGCTGCCTTCATCATTATTTGCTGATATTTAGCAGGGCGCGTTAGATCTGTTCGAGCTATGACTTCGTCAACTGTTTCACTTCCAGCCACCTGCACCGCACTTTCCAGATCTATATCTGGATACAGAAGAGCTCTTAACATCTGCTCCATGTCTCCATTCAGGCGTCCCGCCTGTGAATTTCGAATTCTGTGTGGACCCAAAGAACTGATGGGAAAATCATTTCTATATTTAGGCGATGGGTCTCTTATCTATATTCTGCTGTCTTTCCCTCTTTTATTGTAGGGTATTGGATTTATAGGCAAAGGCATTTTTTCTTCAGACAAAACCTCATAAGTGGGACATGAGGGTTCCTCAACTTCCTGTCTCAAACCATACAGGCAGTCAAGACCAACAAAGGAGTCATTTAGGTCTGCAATTTCCCCCCCATCCAATCTTTCAGAGTGTTTTCCCCACTTTTCTCAGTCCGCACTGAGATAGCATCATCACGCACTTCAGCGTTAGAATTAAGGACATTACAAAATTTTGTCTTAGGCAATTCAACACCTCCCGGTGTGAGAAATTTCACTTCTTTCCACGCTACCGGAATATCACTCGGGACTGGTACGTCGTTAAGAAACACTTTAAACTTAGTACCTGCTGGATACTGATTAATCAACGCGGTTAGCCGTAACTTGTCTTGCACCAAGACCATGACATACTTATTTTCTCAACTGACTGGGTTGCACCTTGACCCATAACCCAGAAACATTGCATGCTCTCACATATGGTTTGTGGTAAAGGAAAGGCATGGACAACCACCTGTCCAGCCTGACCTGCATGTCCAGCCATCCTGACTGTCATATACTAGGCACTGCCTTCTCTAAGGCGCTCTCAACGTATATGCTACCCACAACTCTAGTAGGTCTCCTAGTTTTCAGTTTACTTGTCTGTTCTCTCGGATACTTTTCCTTTCTGTGCGCGTCGAGTAGACTTGAAACCTCTAATGAAAACTAGCTTGTCTATGGGATGTTACTTTGCTTAGAAACGTTAACTATTTTCACCAATTCAATTTTCAATTCAATTCAATTCAATTTAATTTTATTTGTATAGCGCTTTTAACCATTTACATCATCACAAAGCAGCTTTACACAATTAAAAGTACTAAGTTTGTATGAAATGTGAATGTGTATGAATCAAAATGATATGATTGTCCCTGATTGTCCCTGATGAGCAAGCCTAGGACGACGGCGACAGTGGCAAGGAAAAACTCCCTGAGATGGTAATAGGAAGAAACCTTGAGAGGAACCAGACTCAACAGGGAACCCATCCTCATCTGGGTGAAAACAGATGGCAGGGATTGATGTGCATAATAATATGCGAGACTGAAAGTTCAATATAAGAGGAGATGTGTAAGATTAAAGTCCAGTTTGTTCCTGGAGGCTCAGGTAGACTGTGAAAAATTTCAGGCCTGAACTATTGAGCGACTGAAGTCACAGGTCCTCAGAGAACAGCTGTCTGCATCAGTCGAGGACAGGACCACCTTCATGGAAAAGTGGAACCAACCCCAGTCACCACACGCATTCCAGGCAGACCACACGGGGGCATCCATGTGATAAGATCTCCAACCAGAAGCAGGACTCCAGGATGAGTTAGAGAGATCCAGCGGGCAGAGGGGGTCTGGATCACTGGCAGCTCAGGAGCGACATGTATAGCTCGACAGAGAGATAGGTAGAGGAAAAAGGAAAGGTGCTATTGACCTTTACCTAAGGCTAATCTATTTATAAAAATGCTTGGCTAAATAAATAGGTTTTTAGCCTGGACTTAAACACTGAGACTGTGTCTGAGTCCCGAACACTATTTGGAAGACTATTCCATAACTTTGAGGCTTTGTAAGAAAAAGCGCTGCCCCCTGCTGTAGTTTTAATAATACGCGGTACTGACAAGCAGCCTGCATCCTTTGATCGAAGTAGGCGTGGCGGATTGTAAGACACTAGCAGTTCACTCAGATACTGCGGCGCGAGACCATTTAATGCTTTATACGTCAAGAGTAGTATTTTAAAATCGATGCGAAATTTCAGGAAGCCAATGCAATGTAGATAAGATAGGGGTTATGTGCTCATATCTTCTGGTTCGAGTGAGGACTCTCGCTGCTGCATTCTGGACTAATTGAAGCTTGTTTAAGCACCTAGTTGAACAACCAGACAGTAAGGCGTTACAATAATCCAACCTAGACGTGATAAAAGCATGAACTAGTTTTTCTGCATCGTTTAGTGACAATATATTTCTTATCTTGGCAATATTTCTGAGGTGAAAGAATGCTATCCTGGTAATATTATCTAATAAATCACCAAGGACTATAACAGCATTTCAGTACTTAACACAAAACCAGCATGAACACAGCATAAAAACCAGCATCAAAACCGCATTCTTAGCCATGGGTATTCTTCTCAATACCCAAAATAAATACTCATTGTGCCCGCCGTTCTCCACCATGTTTTGCTGCATTTAATAAACATAACCTGAACCACACAAATAGGACATGTCTATATGCAAAGGATGAAACATTACCGGTGTCAAATTCTGTAAAGATAAGCGCAAGACTCACCTTAGAAAAGGTCCTTGGAAATGTAGTCCCCGGAATTGTCTGCTCTCAAACACAAAACAAACTCACACCTTCGGCACCGTGCTGGGGGTACTGGCCTCAAAATGGGAGGCAGTCCTTTTATTATTTTATATTGCAAACAACGACAACTTAAAACAAATAAAACGAGGTAGATTTATGGTAAATACAATAGTAAATACTAAGCAAAGGGTTCAATGGAAAATAAAAGAACACGAAGGTTTGTGAACTTAAATTACCAGCATATACTAACACTATCCAAGTACCAAGGAACCATTTAGGATTACAACAGAACTCTCTTATATCCTGGTCCTGTGACTCATGTTCTAACAGCCTTATGCTACTAACCAATTAGCAGGCCTTGACCTTATAAGGTAAATACTGGCACACAAAGCTAAGCTTATACTGCTTCTATCTAGACCTAAGGCACACATCAAAATACATATTTTTTATCTCAGGGCTGGCTTCCTGCCAAACTGAAATACATTGTACAGCAGGAGCGAACGTAACTCTAGACAGTTCATCGTTAGGTGAGAAGAACGTTGCTGGTAACCGTAGCCTTGCAGAGGTCAACAGCTTCCTCTCTGCGCGTGATACAGCATGATTGAATGTTGAACGTTTGAGGGGGCTCTGCTGCAACTTCCCTCGTGGGGCCTCGGCGCCTCTTCCTGCGTCTTCGTTGAGTTTTCATCCCTGAAAAATATTTAGCTTCATGCAATACATCTCCTAAAGTAAGCTGGGACATAAAACTTATTATATTAGCCGGTTCCACAACAATACACTCACCTAAAGGATTATTAGGAACACCTGTTCAATTTCTCATTAATGCAAATATCTAATCAACCAATCACATGGCAGTTGCTTCAATGCATTTAGAGGTGTGGTCCTGGTCAAGACAATCTCCACACTTTTGGCACCTTAGTGCCAATTGGGCATCAGGGCTACCTGAGCATTGTTTCTGACCATCCCTTTATGACCACCATGTACCCATCCTCTGATGGCTACTTCCAGCAGTATAATGCACCATGTCACAAAGCTTGAAACATTTCAAATTAGTTTCTTGAACATGACAATGAGTTCACTGTCATAAAATGGCCCCCATATATACTGAACAAAAATATAAACGCAACACTTTTGTTTTTGCTCCCATTTTTAATAAGATGAACTCAAAGATCTAAAACGTTTTCTACATAAACAAAATAACCATATCTCTCAAATATTGTTCAGAAATCTATCAAAATCCATTACGATGAAGAACTGGAGTCAAGTCGAGACCCCAATGAGGACGACGAGCATGCAGATGAGCTTCCCTGAGACTGTTTCTGACAGTTTGTGCAGAAATTCTTTGGTTATGCACTCTGATTGTTTCAGCAGCTGTCCGAGTGGCTGGTCTCAGATGATCATGGAGGTGAACTTGCTGGATGTGGAGGACCTGGGCTGGTGTGGTTACACGTAGTTTGCGTTTGTGAGGCTTGTTGGATGTACTGCCATATTCTCTGAAACACCTTTGGAGACGGCTTATGGTAGAGAAATGAACATTCAATTCACGAGCAACAGCTCTGGTGGACATTCCTGCTGTCAGCATGCCAATTGCACGCTCCCTCAAAACTTGCGACATCTGTGGCATTGTGCTGTGAGATTCAACTGAACCTTTCAAAGTGGCCTTTTACAGGTGGCCAGTCTAAGGCACATCTGTGCAACAATCATGCTGTCTAATCAGCATCTTGATATGGCACACCTGTGAGGTGAGATGGATTATCTCGACAAAGGAGAAGTGCTCACTATCACAGATTTTGACAGATTTGTGAACAATATTTGAAAGATATGGTTATTTTGTGTACGTAGAAAATGTTTTAGATCTTTGAGTTCATCTCATAAAAAATGGGAGCAAAAACAAAAGTGTTGAGTTAATATTTTTGTTCAGTATATATATATGTGTAATTTTCAGTCAAATCCAACATTTTAATGGTTTGTGATCGGTGCATGGGCATCAACTCGCACGTTTTGTAACAATCCATTGTCTTTTAGAGCCCATTACTAAAGCATTCGCTAGTTATCCAGTTGATATACAAACTATAAGTATTCAAACTTAAACAATATATATATATATATGTGTGTGTGTGTGTGTGTGTGTGTGTGTGTGTGTGCTCAGCAAAAAAAGAAACGTCCTCTGACTTTCAACTGTTTTTACTTTCACTAAACTTAATGTGTAAATATTTGTATGAACACTAATAGAGTCAACACCATAAGGCATAAACTAAAAATGTTTCACATTGTGTCCCTAAATAAAGGAAGGCTCAAAATCAAAAGTACCAGTCAGTATCTGGTGTGGCCACCAGCTGCTTGAAGTACTGCAGTGCATCTCCTCCTAATGGACTGCCTATTGCGGACAGTCTGAGCACTGATGGAAGGATTGTGTGTTCCTGGTGTGACTCGAGCAGTTGTTGTGGCCATTCTGTACCTGTCACGCAAGTGTGATATTCGGATGTACTGATCCTGTGCAGGTGTTGTTACACGTAGTCTTCCACTGCGAGAATGATCAGCTGTCCTTCCTGTCTCTGTGTAGCGCTGTCTTAGGCGCCTTACAGTGCAGACATGGCAATTTATTGCCCTAGCCACATCAGCAGTCCTCATGCCTCCCTAATGCACGTTCATGCAGATGAGCAGGGACCCTGAGCATCTTTCTTTGGGTTTTTTTCACAGGCGGTAGACAAGTCTCTTTAGTGTCCTGCGTTTTTAGAACTGTGACCTTAAATGCCTACTTTCTGTAAGCTGTTAAGGTCTTAACGACTATTCCACAGGTGCATGTTAATTAATTGATTAGGGTTAATTGAACATGCATGGAAAACATTGTTTAAACCCTTACCAATGAAGATCTGTAAAGTTATTTGGATTTTTACAACATTATTGTTGAAATACACAGTCCTGACAAAGGGACATTTCTTTTTTTGCTGAGTGTATATATATATATATATATATATATATATATATATATATATATATATACACTCACCTAAAGGATTATTAGGAACACCATACTAATACGGTGTTTGACCCCCTTTTGCTTACAGAAATGCCTTAATTCTACATGGCATTGATTCAACAAGGTTCTGAAAGCAGGATTGTCTGCTTTGACTGTCCCAATGAGCACAGTGGCCTCCATCATCCGTAAGTGAAAGAAGTTCCAATCCACCAATCAGACTCCTCCTAGAGCTGGCCGGCCATCTAAACTGAGCGATCAGGGGAGAAGGGCCTTAGTCAGGGAGGTTACCAAGAACCCGATGGTCAAGAACCCGAGCTCCAGAGGTTCTCTGTGGAGAGAGGAGAACCTTCCAAAAAGACAACCATCTCTGCAGCAATCCACCAATCAGGCCTGTATGTTAGAGTGGCCAGACGGAAGCCACTCCTTAGTAAAAGGCATATGGCAGCCCGCCTGGAGTTTGCCAAAAGCCACCTGAAGGACTCTCAGACCATGGGAAACAAAATTCTCAGGTCTGATAAGACTCTCTGGACTCTCTGGCCACTCGCATTACCTCCCAACCTTCAGCGGGAGGTTCTTGGGAAACTTCCAGACCCACTGTCGTGGGTGAAGCTCTGGACCTTGGGCTCTTGCTATTGGAACATGGGTAGACGCTGGCCAAATGGGCTGCAGGGAGCATATTAATCACGCAATCCTAGTTTCTTTGTTGGGGGTCCTCTTTGAGAATACCTCAGATATGTCCACCTGTTTGTGAAAAACTGGGGAAAGTGGTTGTGGGTGGTTCAGGAAGCTGTGACCCTATGACTCTATCTGCTGATAAGCTGTCACAAGTAACCCTAACATTTCCACGAATATTTTGCGGCCTAGTATGGAACATTCACCACCTAGCACATCATACTTCAGCCTTGTCTGTGTGCTTTTCATTTCTGAGTGCTTTTCATTCTTTGTGGGTTCTAGCATGGTCTTTGATCAATCAATATCATTTTGAAGTCAGTTAACTTAAACATGGTCACAATTAATGATTCAGGGACACCTGATTCACCTGGTTTTGATGCAGATGAAAACCTGGCCAATAAAAGCAATCTGATTGAAACATGTTTAGTAAAGCTGCAACTAACGGCAACTTTATTGACTTGGAGGAGTACACAACATCAGAGACCAGCTACAACAATAAGTGCAATGATGCTTACCACTTTCTAGAGCATCCTGAGTAGTTGTATCACTGTCTGGCTTGGGAATTTTGCCATCTTGAACTGCAAGACCCTACACCGGATAGCGAGGAAAGCAGAGGAGATCACCGGGGGTCTCTCTCACCTCTATCGAAGACATCTACGCCAACATCTGCAAAGCCACTATTGTGGCTGATCGGACACATCCATTACACTCACTCTTCACCCTCCTGTCATCTGAAAAAAGGTACCAAAGCATTCAGACACTTACAACCAGACTGTGCAACAGCTTCTTTTCACAAGCCATCTGTCTCCTCAACAAAACAGGACGGAACTGATAAACAAAAACACATAATCACTCAGATAACTCTGAGGGCCAGGGGTAGCTCAGTGGTTGAGGCATTGGACTACGTTTCGGAAGAGCCCAGGTTCAAACCCCACAACCACCTAGTTGCCACTGTTGGGACCTTGAGCAAGGCCCTTAACCCTCAACTGCTCAGATGTATAATGAGATTTTAAAAAATGTAAGTCGCTCTGGATGAGAGCGCAAGAGTATGCCTAAATGTAAATAACTCAACTACCTTAAAACATTGAGACTGATAAACAACATAGGCACAAAGACACTAATCAACAACCTAACAAATCTAACAAATTGTCCATACTGACTGAACTGATAAAATGAACTAACTGATAAAACACACTAATCAACGACCATCTAAAATTTGTTCACACCAACCTGTAATTGCTCTTTTGCACAATATCCATTCCTTGTTATTTGCATAAAACTATTTGATCTTTGCTGCTACTTCAAAGGAATGTGTCAGGGATGGAGGTCGGGACGAAAATAACCCAATAGCAGACACAGACTTACTTCAAGGAACTTTATTTGGAGCTAGGGGTTAAATATATGGTGGCTGAGGCAACGTAGTGTGTGTGTGTGCCTGAGAAAGTCAGCGTGCAGCAGCCGGTTTCGGCGTGCAGGTTTGTGCGTTCCGGTGCGTTGGGGTGTCGATGATGGAAGTCATCAATAAGGGATCGATCCAAGATGAATCTGGAAGGAATCCAGCTTCTCTCCTCAGGGCCATAGCCCTCCCAATCCACCAGGTACTGGAGGCCTCTGCCTCGTCGTCTGGCTTTCAAGAGCTTATGCACGGTGAAGGCCTCACCACCATTGAGAAGTCGGGGGGGAGGAGCTGGGCGGGTGGGTGGATTCAGTGGACATGAGACCAGGGGTCTTATCTGAGATACATGGAAGGAAGGGTGTATCCGGCGCATGGTGGAAGGCAGATGGAGTCTGACGGTACAGGGGTTAATGATTCTGGTGATGGTCAACGGGCCAATGAATCTGGGAGACAGTTTGCACGAGGTTGTTTTAAGGGAAATGTAGTGGGAGGATAACATCACTCTTTGACCCACACGGTATAACGGAGCTCTGGAGCGACGTCGGTCAGCTTGCTGTTTGAAGACCGAAACGGTCCGGTGGATCCTAGCCCTTGCCTTTAACCATGTTCTTCGGCACCGGCTAATGAAGGCTTGAGCCGAGGGGACCTCCACCTCCGCCTCCTGAGAAGGGAACAGAGGAGGTTGATACTCAAGGCAGCATTGGAAAGGGGAGAGACCCGTGGCTGATGTAGGTAAGGAGTTGTGGGCATACTCGATCCATGATAGCAGCCGACTCCAGTGATGGGGGTCCTTAGATGTCATGCACCGAATAGCTGTTTCTAGGCCCTAATTAGCTCGCTCCGCCTGGCCGTTCATCTGCGGATGATAGCCGGAGGATAAGTTAGGGGTGGCACCAATTAGCTTACAGAAGGCGGACCAAAACCGGGCAGTGAATTGGGGTCCTCGATCCGATGTGATGTCTGTAGGGAGTCCATGTAGCCGGAACACATGCACAATTAAGAGTTCGGCGGTTATTTTCGCTGTGGGGAGTCCAGATAGCGGAATGAAGTGGGCCGCCTTGGAAAAGCGGTCGACCACCGTGAGGACGCAGGAGTTCCCTTCCGAGTCGGGGAGTCCTGTTACGAAGTCAAGGGCGATATGGGACCAGGGCCTGTGAGGAATCGGGAGCGGTCTAAGGAGGCCGGCGGGTGGCTTGTTACTGGCCTTGCTCCTGACGCAAGTGTCGCAGGCACTAACGAAGTGACGAATGTCTTTCCTCATAGTGGGCCACCAAAACCGTTGTTGAACCAGCGCCAAAGTCCGTGCCGCACCAGGATGGCAGGCCAGTCGTGAGCTATGTCCCCATTCCAGAACATGGGGCCGTACTTCTGCCGGAACGAAAAGTCTGCCCTGTGGTGTCTCTGAAGGGCCAGGCTGCTGATGGAGTGCATTCCTGACCCGCGATTCGATGTCTAGTAGTGCGGCACCCACAAGGCATTGAGGGGGTAAGATGGTGGCTTCAGTCATCTGCTCATGGGCTGGACAGAACTGACGAGAGAGGGCGTCTGGTTTCATGTTCGTAGACCCCGGGCGATAAGACAAGAAGAAGTTGAAACGGGGACCACCTAGCTTGACGGGAGTTTAGGCGTTAGGCTGTCCGGAGATATTCCAAGTTCTTATGGTCCGTCCAGACCAGGAAGGGGATTTTGGTGCCCTCGAGCCAATGCCTCCACTCCTCCAGGGCGAGTTTAACCGCTAGTAGTTCCCGATCGCCAATACCGTAGTTTCTCTTCGTAGGAGAAAGCCGTTGGGAGAAAAAACAACACGGATGCAGTTTGTTATCTTTGGGCAACCGCTGTGATAGGACCGCCTGAGTCGGAGGCGTCCACTTCGACCACGAACTGAAGAGAAGGGTCCGGCTGTAGTAGAACCGGGGCTGAGGTAAATCGCCTCTTCAAATCTAGGAAGGCCCTGGCCGCTTGCTCCGACCAGATGAACGGGGTCTTGGCTGAAGTCAGGGAGATGAGAGCGGCGGCCACTGTGCTATAGCCCCGAATGAATCGCCTATAGAAGTTGGCAAACCCCAGGAAACGCTGAAGCTCCTTGCGTGTTGTTGGAGTAGGCCAGTCGGTCACTGCCTTCAGCTTTGCGGGGTCCATCTGAATCCTAGAGGGAGCGACAATGAAGCCCAGGAAGGAAACTGTGCTACTGTGGAACTCGCACTTCTCCGCCTTGACAAACAGTTGATTCTCAAGTAACCTCTGGAGTACCTGGTGGACGTGCATTTTATGTTCCTCCATGGAGCGCGAGAAAATGAGAATATCGTCAAGATAAACGAAAGCAAAGATATTGATAAAATCTCTAAGGACATCATTAACTAGGGCTTGGAATACTGCTGGGGCGTTGGCCAAACCAAACGGCATGACCAGGTATTCATAATGCCCCGACGGTGTGTTGAAGGCGGTCTTCCACTCGTCCCCCTCTCTAATTCTGACCAGATGGTAAGCGCTGCGCAGGTCCAGTTTCGTGAAGAGTCGGGCCCCCTGCAGGAGGTCAACAGTGGACATCAAGGGCAGAGGTTACCCGTTCTTGACGGTGATATCATTTAGTCCCCTGTAATCAATACAGGGGCGTAGGGTCCCGTCTTTCTTGGCCACAAAAAAAAACCCGGTGCCAGCAGGTGATGAGGATGGTCTGATGATGCCAGCGGCTAAGGCCTCAGAAATGTATTGGTCCATGGAGTTCCTCTCATTCTGTGAAAGTGAGAAGAGGCGACCCCGAGGTGGGGCTGTGCCAGGCAGGAGGTCGATGGCGCAGTCGTAGGGATGATGAGGGGGAAGAGAGACAGCACGGGACCTGCTGAAAACGGTCTTAAGGTCGACATAATCAGGTGGAACCTTTGAGAGTTCAGGGATCTCCTCTGGGGCGCTTGGGGCTCCGGTGGGGCAGAGAGCAGATTTCAGGCACTGAGCCTTTTCCATGTCCAGGAGTGAAATTTCCTTCAGAGTAGTTCCCGGAGGCCCTTAGGTTAACTGGCAATGTGCGACGGGTGATCGGCGGGAGTAGTGTTTCATCGAGGGCGTGGATGGACAGTGGCGCATTCAGAGGAAGAGTGGAGATGCGTAGTTCCCTGACCTTCGTGGCGCAGATAATATTCTGATCAGAGCCGGAGTCGATGAGGGCATGAGGGCTGGTTGTCTAGGAAGAGGGTGACAGGAAGAACTGGACGGCCTCTAGGCAACTGCTCTTGGGTGTGCCCCTCCAGTGTGCCTAGATTCACTGGGGGGGCCTGGCTTTTAATGGACACTGCAGACGTAGGTGTCCGACCTGGCCACAATAGAGGCACGCCCCTGCCTGGATCCGTCGTTGTCGCTCCTCTAGCGAAATCTGGGTTCGTCCAACCTGCATGGGTTCGGCAGGGACGGCGACTGGCATGGGAGGGGTGACTGCCCTGAGCCGGAGCTGGGAAGGGGGAGGTGCCTCCGTCTGAGTCGTGAATCCACCCGGCCTGCGAGGTCCATCAGGTCATTCAATTCATCAGGAAGCTGCTGGGAAGTCAGCTGGTCCTTGACCGTCTCAGAAAGCCCATTCAGGAAGGTGTCATAAAGCGCCTGCGAGTCCCACTGAGCGGCGGCCGCCAGAGTCCGGAACTCAATGGCGTAGTCATAAGCAGATCGGGAGCCCTGACGAAGCTCCCTTCCTACGTGGGAGCGATCGAATACTCTCTTCATTTCCTCAGTGAAACTGCTGAAGGTGAGGAAAAGGAAAAGGAAAGGCAGAGGGCTGGAGTTCAAGCAGCAAGGAACACTGTGACAAAAATGACCGACAGATGCCAGGGTCTCTATTGTAGGGTTGAGGATTGGGTAAGCGAGGCTCGTGCCGAGCTGGAGGTGTGAGCGTGGATGGGAGGATGGAGAACGCCTGCTGGAACTGATTTGACAGCTGAGACAGACTCTGAGATATCTGTTGGAGGCTTTGCTGTTGAGAGTTAATGAAAGCACCTTGTTGGGCAACAGTCTGGCGAAGCCTGGCCTCGGATCGGTTACTAGCCCGCAGCTGGGATTTGGTGCTAAAGCCCGGCCGGGGTCGAAAAGTGTCTGCTGGGTCTGCCATGGCCGCAGTATACTGTCAGGGATGGAGGTCGGGACGAAAAGAACCCAATAGCAGACACAGACTTACTTCAAGGAACTTTATTTGGAGCTAGGGGTTAAATATATGGTGGCTGAGGCAACGTAGTGTGTGTGTGTGCCTGAGAAAGTCAGCGCGCAGCAGCGCGGGCGGTATGTGTGTGTGTGTGTGTGTGTGTGTGTGTGAATTGGTGCGCCGCAGCGGGGGCGCGCACGTGCGTGTGTGTGTGTGTGTGAAACAGTCAGCGCGCAGCGGCGCGGGTGTGTGTGTGCATGTATGTCTAAGAAGGTCAGCGCGCAGCGGCGCGCGTGTGTGTGTATATGCGTGTGTGTCTAAAAGTCAGCGTGCAGCAGCGCGGGTGTGTGTGCGTACCGAATATTTAGAGGAGTAGGCTGTGGCGTGACGAGGGTCAGGGTGACGACGTCGGAAGTCCTCCGCGAACCCGGAAGCGCGCACAAACCTTACGTCGTCTCAGCGAGGTGCGCGGGTTGTGCGACTGAATTTCAGTGATGGTTTCGGCGTGCTGGCTTGTTCCCAGAACAGAGAGGAGCAGAAAGAATTGGCGTTGTTTAGCAGGTAAGGGTCGATAATCAAAATCCAGCCACGAGAGCAAACAAATCGATAGGGGCGGGTGCAAGAATCAGAATCCTAATACAGGCAGGGTCAAACACGAGAATCAGTCCAAGAACAGGTGAGATGATCAAGGGGTGAGACAAGAAGAGAATTTGAAAGGGCAGCGAGGTCGGCAATGGGTCAAAATCCAGCGAGAAAATATCCGAGAGAAAACGGGAGCCACACGAGCGAGATACTGCGGAACAGACTGGTGCGCTCTGCATGCTTTTAAAGCCTGGGGATGATGTTCTTAATTGAATACAGGTGTGTCAGGATTGAACGTTGGGTGCGCTGAAACTCTGGAATGGAGTTAGGATTGTAAGGCGATTGGTGGCTGGGGCTGGCTTGTGACAGAATGTGTCTTGTTTACAGTTTCTTCTTTCACTATCTCATTATGTCTTCACCATGAAGTATTGAAATGTGTTGTCTCGTTGTCACTTTTGTTTGTACATTTGCACAAGCACTTTGTTGTCTCTTTTGTATAGAACTTAGTTTTCTGTTAACGTCAATCTGTCTTGCCTCAGCTAGTTAGCTAATTAGCTTGCTTAGTTATCTAGGTAGTTTTTGTTCATTTATGTTGTACGTAGGACCTTGGTCCTGTAGAAATGTTGTTTTGTTTTACTGGCTACTAAACTGTGTAAGGTAGAAATGACTTCCTAATTATAACTGGTTATAACTAATAATAAATATTTAGATTAGAATTAACTGTAGCAGAATTAATGTACAATTATCTGATCTGTCCGTCCACCGTGCAGATACTCTAATTATTTATCAATTCTAGGAAAGGTTATTTCCTGGCCAAGGAAGAATAGCTTCCCTACTTTGCAGTACTAGCAGTAATTTAGCATGTAACCAACTTTTGATTGTGAGTAGCACACAGAGACAATCTATTCTGAAAATAATGGATTTAATTAAGGAGGCTATAGCTAACATATAACAACATTAAACAAACACATACAGTACATATAGGGTAAAGGACAGTAAGGAAGAAAGAAAAGAACAAAAGAATGTCAGTATTTCACATCAATTAACCACAACCTAATGAGAATCATCAAAGAATCAAGGTTTACCTTAAAAGAAGCTCAAACTTGTACACGCATCTAAAGAGTTTTAAAAGATACTTGCATTGGTCTTTGTTTCTAAAAAAGAGTCCTGATTCAGTAGACAAGAGAGTGTAGATGATCGACCTCAAGGTGTGCGCTGGAGATTATCCTCTGGTTTCTCTAAAGGGAGGGATAGTTTACAGCGAGTTGACAAAGTTACTTGAAGGTAAAACTGCCGAAAGTTAAACTAAATATACCAAATATAAACCAAATATACCATCGCTCCTTGCTCACTCCGTAGGCTCCCTAGATAGGCAGCAGGTATGTAAAGGGACGGAGCCGCCTATTCGGGCCGGCTGGCGATAATTAACGTTAGGATCTTAGGCTCCGCATTATAAAAGCAAGGCGCGGAGTTGAATTCGGGAAGTACGTGATGCGGTGAAGCAGGACAGAGTGGCATGCGAGCGGGGCGATGTGTCGCGCCCCAGGGACTTTAAACAGGACACTGGAATTCCGCCCTTTGATCTTCGCGCTCTCGCGGCGCCTACACTCCGTGCAGGCGCGCTGCCTCCGCGTGCTCCGTTCTGCCACTCTGCTCACCGCCACCTTTCGCCAGCTGTGTGCCCACATGCCAGCATGGCACAGCCCCCGGATCTGCACGTGCACTCCCACCCTTCCCCTTTCTTTCTGTCCTCCCTCCTTTAACCCTTTCCTTACCTATTTTACCTAAATAAATGATCCCTTTTTCTTTAAGACCTCGTCTCGTGTCCGTGCTTCATGGTGCAACCCGTGCAAATAGGCTCGAACCTATTTCGACCTGTTTATATTTCAAACATTTTGCAGGCTGACGTTTGGAGAAACCAGAGAATAAAGAATAAACCAGTTGTTGGCTCAAAATAACCCAACCAGGTGTTCATTTGTAAATGACTCTATTTACTGTACTACATCTCATATGACCCAACATGAGCAACACAACAATGTGTTTAAAGTACCCGAAATAACCCAGAATTTTGACCCTGCATAAACCACCCAACGATGAGTTTACAGAAACACCACAGCATTTTAGTGCGTCTTTTTTGAGTTATTGTAATGTTTTATGCTGAAAGTCTATTTTACCAGTTATTTCTATATTTAAAGTTTAATGTATTTTTTTATTTATTTTTTAACATAACAATAAAAAGATACAAACAGAGATAGACTATATAACAGTTCATTCTTTGTACAAATGAAATGATCAGCAAGTGAACTTGATCCTTTGTCAAAACAACATTTAACCAATGTTTGGTTTTCTTTACTCATTATTATACAATAAATATCAATATCTCTGGTTTAGATTTTTCATTTTTGTTGTATAAAGTTCTCAGATGTGGAAATTACAATCACCGTAGTATTTATTTAATACAACATATTGTTAAGACTTTTTTATTGACTTAATTATATTTTAAACTGCGTAGAGTGAAAAATGTCACTTTGCGCCACCTGGTGGTCATTTCACGAATGACTTTAAAATGCAACTGATTTATTTTGTCTGCTGCCGTTTTCCCACGGCGGTGAGCGCGACGGTAATAAGCATTCTGGTTGTCCACCTACTGTATGAAAATCCTTTTAAGGATTATTGTTTATTTATTTATTTATTTCTCTGTGGTAAACATGAAGGTACCTTTGGAAATAGTAAAATGCTCAAGAACTTATTGGCAAAATGGCACATAGGGTGTACACTGCCACCATTAGAAGGCCTGCGTGTCTGAGCCAAACTCGTTACACTTCTAGATCTCATTGAACTGAACAGTTTTCACCCATCATTGGCCTAACTCAACAGGAGGTCAGATATTTTTGGTCATTTGCAAAATCCATGAGACAGAAAGTTTCAGGAATACACACACACACACATTAGACATACACATACTACACACTTACATCCTACACTCACACATACTACAGTATATACACACACAACCACCACACAGGATTAATATCTTTTTAAACTCCCAACATTGACTGGACAATCATGGACACTAAGGACACATTCATACACACGTGCACTACTGTATATATTTATATTTTCATTTCTGGACCATTGCACAACACTTTAATAAGTCACATTTAATGCGTGTTTGCACAACCACTGTCACATTCAAAGTTTATATATATACTTTTTTTCTTTTATATTTCTATATTTTTAATATTTTTATTATGCCCTTATTTGTACAGTTTACTTTATTAGTTAAATATATTTTCTTTCGTATTTCTTTTTATTCATATTTATTTCTTTCATATAAGTCTTTATTTTTTATAAGGTCACTGGCGGTCGTATAAACATTTTACTGCATATCGTACTGTGTATGACTGTGTATATGAAAAATAAAATTTTAAACCAAAATTAACCCTTGTTGCATCTTAAATGGCCTGATGTACTCCTTGGCTTCCACCTTCAGAGGGAGGTTCTTTTTGTGGGGGTAAGGGTGTCAGTTTTTGACCCTACCTTTTTGAAAATACCTCTGATAAGTCTACTTGTATGTGGCTCTATCAACTTGACAAGGTGTCACGAGTAACCTATGCATTTCCACAAACTTACTGCCGCCTTTTATGGAACACCCACCACCTAGCACATCATACAACCATTCGGTCTTGTCCATGTGCTTTTCATTTCTGGGTTCTTTTCATTCTTTGTGGGTCCTAGCAAAGGTCGTGGCAGACAGCAGCGAAAAGCTGAGCCGAGCAGACTCAGAGTTCCAGGAATACCTACTGTAGCAAAGCATGGTAAATGTATGACACCTTCTGTCTCCCTAGGTGTGAAAGGCCTAGTTACAGGTTTGTGCTTTTGATTAAATGACCAGTGTTTAAAGTTGATGATTCAGGGACACCTGGTCCTAAAGCAGATAAAACCTGACCAATAGACTTCATCTCTGGTGTTTAGGACTGTTTTGAGAACACTGACTGGAACATGTTTAGGAAAGCCACAACTTTAAGACCAGCTAAAATTAAGCTCACCGATGACATCAGTGTCTCCAAGAACGTCATCTCACGACCAACCAGAAACTGTGGATTACTGCGGAGGTGTGTGCACTTCTAAAGACCTAAGACTCTGCCCTAAAAACAGACATCATCACCTACCTGTGACAATGAAGGGTCCCTTCCAGATGCGCTAAATAGCTTTTACTCTTAGTTCAACATTTAGAACGACGTGACAGCGAAGAAAACCTAGTTTTAGTCAATGAAAATGTAACATTTTAGTAATAGGATTATTATTAATTATCCCAACAGTCAATCTAGTCTAGCCCAAACTTATTTTATAGGTTTTTTCACAAAAAAATTATACAATGTAATTAACATATAATGTTAATATAACATTATAAAATGTAGTTTTTTTTCTGATGTTTTCAGCAAATTGTATTTCTTTTTAACCGTCACAACAACTCCTGCATGTCCGAGTTGTTGGCAGTAAAGGCAGTATGGACAGTGCTAAAAACCTTTTTTTTATATTGATTTACACACTTGGACTGTTGTAGCTCCTATAGGTTACAATCATTTGTGACCTATAGATTCATAAATCATAAATTAATGATTTTGGCATCGATTTAACTATAAAAATAAAATAAAATACATCACAACATAATTATGTTATCATGTAGTAACATAATTACCACATAGACGCTGCAAAACTGGGTGATTGTTATGGTATACCTTGATGCATCTATTCATTGTGTGCCCACACTGTTTCCCCTCTGATATTACTACACATCAGAGCTTTTTTTCTCCGGTTAAATATTTAAAAAAATGTATGAGGCGCCATATACGGCTTAAATCAAACTTCATTCATGCACACACATGAAACACTAGCATACACATTTATAAAACTGTCACACATACATACATATATGTTACTAACTGCTCAAACAACTACATATGAAGTGCGTGTGCACACCTACTGTATGAGACGCACACACAAACTCTGCGTGCACATAAAATGCTTGGGTTTCTCGTGCCATCTCTTCAACAGACAGAACATTCCATTTCTGGGGTGGCTGAGGACCTTTACAATCTTCCTGGCCTTGGTCCAGAACCGCTTGCTGTAGATTGAGTGCAGGTCAGGGAGCTTGTTGCGGATGATGTGCTCAGCTGATCGCACCACCCTCTGTAGAGCATGTCTAAGTTCCAGATGAGTGGCAACAGGCGCCACTGGGCTCCTGTTGATGATGTAGTTTCTTTTCTGCTTTGTACCAAAGTCCACTATCAACACCTTTTTCTTTCTGACGTTCAGGAGGAAATTGTTCCTCTGGCACAATTTCTCCAGCTTTCCAATTTCCACTAAGTAGGCCGTTGTCTCACACAAACCTGGGGGGCTCCAGTGCTGAGATTGAAGGAGGCTAAGACATGTCTGCCCATCTTTACTGCCTATGCTCTTCCAGTTAGGAAAATGGAGATACACTGACTCATAGATGAGCTGAGTCCCCGGTGCTTCAGCTTGGTGGTGAGTGTGAAGGGAATTATGGTATTAAATCATGAGCTCTAGTCGATGAAGAGCATTTTAACATAATTCCCCCTTCGAGTGTTCAGGTGAGTGAGAGATGTATGGAGGAGATGAGAGATGACATTATCTGTAGAGCGGTTCGGGTGGTATGCAAACTGGAATGGGTCCAGTGTTATTATTATTATATTATTATTTTGGGTTTTTCTAATTTTCTCCCCAATATTAGTCGAAGCCAATTCCTTCTCGTAGCTAGGGGGCTCCCACATTAAGGCTACTACTACCACTCAGTCAGGAGGGCGAAGACTATCCCATGTTTCCTCCGAACCGCGTGACGTCAGCCGACCGCATCTTTTCGAACTGCGGTATGCAAACTGGAATGGGTCCAGTGTGTCATGTAGTGAAGAAATGTCTCTGACCAGCCGTTCAAAGCACTTCATCACTACTGAGGTGAGGGCTACAGGGCAATAGTCATTGAGGGAAGCAGGATGGGGTTTCTTCGGAACAGTAACAAGGACAGACTCTTCGAAGCAAGTGGGGATCGCCGACTAAGATAAGGAGAGGTTCAATATCTCTGTGAATACAGGTGCTAGCTCGTCTGTGCGGGCTCTGAGGACTCGACCTGACATGCCATCTGGTCTTGCTGCTTCAGTGTCCACTCTCCTGAAGGCTCTCCTCACGCCATGCTCGGAGATGTTGAACGCATTTCCGGTACCGGCAGTGTCTTCCTGTCTGCAGCCGTTAGCGCCGTTAGTAGCTTATTTTTGGAAATCAGAAAATATTTATTTATAGCATTTACTTGTTATACTGAAAAGTGTGTATTATAATCACAAAAAAATACATAACTTTTTAATCCCCCCAGTTTGAGAATCACTGTTTTAGGGGTCTTGATGGCACATTAAACAATAATAAAAATGTCAGAAACGTGTTTAAATTACTAGAACATGATGTGCCAATAGAAAGAATTCCTTGATCCATGTTCACAAAATCACAAAAATGTTTTTTCTTTTTATTATTATTTTGGGTTTTTCTAATTTTCTCCCCAATATTAGTCGTAGCCAATTCCTTCTCGTAGCTAGGGGGCTGCCACATTAAGGCTACTACTACCACTCAGTCAGGAGGGGGAAGACTATCCCATGTTTCCTCCGAACCGCGTGACGTCAGCCGACCGCATCTTTTCGAACTGCTTGCTTATGCACCGTTAGGGGCGGAGTAACACACTTGGAGGAAAGCGCTAGCCGCTCCTTTCGCGGGTGCAAGCTCACAGACGCCCCTGATTGGCTGTAGAGCCGTAATTAATTGTGGGAGCGCAGGTACCTCTCATTCCTCCCCCCTGAGAGAGCTCGGCCAATCAGCTAATCTCTGTGCCTCCGGCTGTGAGAGGAAAACAGCATCACCTGGGGTTTGAACCAGCAATCCCCGGATGATAGGGAGAGCCCTTTACCACTGCGCCACTCAGAGGCCACAAAAATGTTAATTTAATGTATGTTAAAAATGTCTTTCAGACAATTCGTCATTTATTATATTGTAGCGTTTTATCGCTGGAAAGGATGGTGGAGAGACGAGTAAGCTTATGTGCTGCCCAATGCAAATGGCTGGGAGTACTTTATTGATTACCCGTGGCACGAAATAGCACACACAAAACACATTCCACCATTACTAACACACCTAAAAACATGCACACATACCCTGGCCGAAGCCACTACCCCAAACACCTTTTCCCAACAGGGTGAACACATAACAGCCCCATCCCGCAAAGCATGATGGTTCCTAAGCGAAACCCCGCCCACGCCACAATATGCTTTGTTTCAACATCAGCAGTATAATTTCAGCATCAGCAGCCAAAAAGTTAAAATAATGAAATCTAGCATAAATGTTGAAAAACTATTTTTTCATTGTTTACGCTTTATCTTAGCCTCAGCAGGCTAAAGGTCAAAGGAATGATCATTTCCAAATCATTAATGCATTTTGGCATACATGTTGCCAAACAACCTTATCGTTATTGTTTTTAAGATTTTAACCATAAAACCTGTATATAAACTCGTTTTGTATGTTTTATACATTTTCATACATAAACCTATTTTGTATGTTTTACAATGACCATGCATTAGTTGTGCGAGAAAACCGCTTTCCTGAGCTCGTACAGCGATAAGAACGCAGCAAACGCTTTATCTCAGCATCACTAAGTAAAAAAATGATAATTTTCAAATCATTCATGCATTTTGGCATACATGTTGCCAAACAACTTTTTCGTTATTCTTTTTCACATTTTGATGCTAAAAGATGCTGATAAACTTTTTTTGTATGTTTTACATCTTCTTCTTTGTCTTTCGGCTGTTCCCTTTCAGGGGTCGCCACACCGAACCATTTGCCTCCATTTAACCCTATCTTCTGCATCCTCTTCTCTCACACCAACTAACTTCATGTCCTCTCTCACTGCATCCATAAATCTCCTCTTTGGTCTTCCTCTAGACCTCTTGCCTGGCAGTTCCAACCTCAGCATCCTTTTACCGATATATTCACAATCTCTCCTCTAAACATGTCCAAACCACCTCAATCTGGCCTCTCTGACTTTATCTTCAAAACATCTAACGTGGGTTGGGATTCCACTACGTGTATGACCTCACCTGTTACTCGACTTTGAACTTGGATCGCGCTACTGGATTTCGTCTCTGGATAACTGTTACCGACCCTGCCTGTCCCTTCGACCTCGACTCGCGCTGTTTCCCGCAACCTGCGTGCGCTTGCGAGCACTTCCGCGTTCGCGGACATCGCACAAGAGTGTTTTCGTCGATATCCACATTCACTCTCGGACGAATTTCCACTTCAAACATCGGGCGCCGCGATCACGCATACTCTGCCTTAGTCAAGGACTCACGCTCTACTTCCGGGGTTGTGGAATTCCCCCCCACGTCACCGACACGCCTCCCCTCTGTCACAGGGGATTTCCCCATTCATTCTGCTCATTCACATGCGCAGCCTCTCTCCCTTCTGCTCCTGCCACATAGTAAAAGATCCTTTGTGCCTTTCTGTTAACAAAGCTGTTTGTCTGCAATTGGGTTCACTTCCGTTCAGTCACGTCTCTGACATCTCTAAGCCGTAGAGCATTGCTGGTCTCACCACTGTCCTGTACACCTTTCCTTTCATTCTCGCTGATACTCTTTCATCGCACAACACACCTGACACTTTTCTCCACCCATTCCAACCTGCCTGTACCCGCCTCTTCACCTCTTTTGAACACTCTCCGTTGCTCTGGATCGTTGACCCTAAGTACTTAAAATCCTGCACCTTTTTTACCTCTGCTCCCTTACGCCTCACCGATCCCCTTGGGTCCCTATCATTTACACACATGTATTCTGTCTTGCTGCAGCTAACCTTCATTCCTCTGCTTTCCAGAGCATACCTCCACCTCTCCAAATTTCCTCCACCTGTTCCCTGCTCTCGCTACAAAGCACAATGTCATCTGCAAACATCATAGTCCATGGAGACTCCTGTCTGACCTCATCTGTCATCCTGTCCATCCCCAGAGCAAACAAAAAGAGCCTTAGAGCCGATCCTTAATGCAGACCCACCCTCACCTTGAACTCTTCTGTCACACCTACAGCACATCTCACCACTGTCTTACAGCTCTCATACATGTCCTGCACCACTCTAACATACTTCTCTGCCACTCCAGATCTTCTCATACAATACCACAGGTCCTCTCTTGGCACCCTGTCATACGCTTTCTCTAAATCTACAAAGACACAATGCAACTCCCTGTTACCTTTTCTGTACTTCTCCGCCAGCATCCTCAAAGCAAATACTGCATCCGATACTCTTTCTAGGCATAAAACCATATTGCTGCTCACAAATGGTCACCTCTGCCCTTAACCTAGCTTCCACTACTCTTTCCCACAGCTTCATTGTCTGGCTCATTAGCTTTATACCTCTATAATTGCCACAGCTTTGCACATTTCCCTTGTTCTTAAAAATTGGCACCAATACACTTCTCCTCCATTCCTCTGGAATCCTCTCACTCTCCAAGATCTTGTTAAACAAACTACTCAGAAACTCTACTGCTACCTCTCCTAAGCACTTCCATAGCTCCATAGGTATGTCATCAGGACCAACAGCCTTTCCACTCTTGATCCTCTTCAACGCCCTTCTCACCTCACTTCTACTAATATTTGCTATTTCCTGTTTTACAACAGCCACCTATTATACTCTTTGTTCTTTTTTGTTTTCCTCATTCATCAACTCCTTAAAGTACTCCTTCCATCTTCCCATCACCCTCCTGGCATCTGTCAGTACATTTCCATCTCTATCTTTAATCACTCTAACCTGCTGCACATCCTTCCCATCTCTATCTATCTGCCTTGCCAACCTGTACAGATCCAACTCTCCCTTCTTACTGTCTAGCCTAGCATACAAGTCCTCATATGCTCTTTGTTTGGACTTTGCCACCTCTACCTTCACCTTACTCTGCATCTCCCTGTACTCCTGTCTACTCTCTTCAGTCCTCTCAGTGTGCCACTTTTTTTTAACTAGCCTCTTTCCCTGTGTACACTCCTGGACTTCCTCATTCGACCACCAAGTCTCCTTGTCCACTTTCCCCTTACCTGATGATACACCAAGTACCCTCCTACCTGTCTCCCTGATCACATTGGCTGTAGTTGTCCAGTCAAGTGAAAGCACCTCCTGACCACCCATGGCCTGTCTCAACTCCTCCCTAAAGACTACACAACATTCTTCCTTTCTCAGCTTTCACCACTTTGTCTTCCACTCTGCCTTTGTCCTCTTCACCTTCCTCACCACCATTCTGTGTTGTCTGGCTACACTCTCCCCTACCAACACTTTGCAGTCACTGATCTCTTTCAGATTACAACGTCGACACAAGATGTAGTCGCCCTGAGTGCTTCTGCCTCCACTCTTATATGTCACCCTATGTTCCTGCCTCTTTTAGAAGAAAGTATTTACTACTGCCATTTCCATCTTCTTTGCAAAGTCCACCACCATCTGTCCTGCTACATTCCTGTCCTGAAGACCAAACCTGCCCATCACATTTTCATCACCTCTGTTCCCTTCCCCAACATGTCCATTGAAGTCTACACCAATCACCACTCTCTCACCTCTCTGGATGCTCTGCATCACTTCATCTAACTCACTCCAGAATTTCTCCTTCTCTTTTAACTTACATCCTACCTGTGGGGCATAACCACTAACAACATTGAACATTATCCCTTCAATATACAGCTTCAGACTCATCACCCTATCTGATACTCTCTTCACCTCTAGAACATTCCTTTCAGAATAACTCCTACTCCATTTCTTTTCCTATCCACACCATGGTAAAACAATTTGAACCCTGATCCTAAGCTTCTGGCCTTGCTACCTTTCCACCTGGTCTCCTGGACACACAGTATATCCACCTTCCTTCTCTACATCATATCAACCAACTCTTTTCCCTTCCCTGTCATGGTCCCAACATTCCCTACTATTACTCCTAACACTCAAGGCCCTACTATCACTCCTAAACTCTTGCCTTTCCTCTTTCCTCTTCTCTTTCTGCTTTATCTCAGCATACCTAGGAAAAAAAAAAATCAAATAAATGGTAATTTCCAAATCATTCATGCATTTTGGCATACATGTTGCCAAACAACTTTTTCGTTATTGTTTTTAAGATTTTGACCATAAAAACTGTATATAAACTCATTTTGTATGTTTTACAATGACCATGCATTAGTTGTGTGAGAAAACCGCTTTCCTAAGCTCGTACAGCGCTAAGAACGCAGCAAACGCTTTAGCTCAGCATCACTAATACAGCGCTAAGAACACAGCAAACGCTTTATATCAGCATCACTAAGCAAAAAAAATGATCATTTCCAAATCATTCATGCATTTTGGCATACATGTTACCAAACAACTTTTTTGTTATTGTTTTTAAGATTTTGACCATAAAAATTGTATATAAACTCATTTTGTATGTTTTACAATGACGATGCATTAGTGGTGTGAGAAGACCGCTTTCCTGGGGTTGTACAGCGCTAAGAACACAGCAAATGCTTTATCTCAGCATTAAATCTTAAATAAAGGGCTGATTAGTCTGGGAAACTGCGTCGAGCATTGAACGCTTGTTGTACTGTCAGCATTTTGTTTTGTGTATTTTTTTTTTGTTTATATGTTGGTTTATTTTATATTGTTATTTTGTAGTTCATGTTATCCCATAACTACTAAGCATGTCCCCAGGCTCAATGTGTTTATATGTGTGTCTATAGTGTTCATGTGTGTGTGGAGCTGATTCGGTGTCGTGTCATGTTGTGTTAGAAAATAGCTAAGTATTTAGCCTCTGTGTGCCCCTTAGCCTAGCCCCTGTGTGCCCTTTAGCCTAGCCCCTGTGCTTCTGTATCCCTAGCCTTTAGTGTTTAGCTATTTGGTAAGTGTAGCTAGGAGTGTCTCTAGTCCTGTCTCGTGTCTCTGAGTCTCTCGTCTTGTCCCGGTTTTCAGCTCCATGCTTAGCTTGAGTCTGTGTTTTGTCCTTAAGCATGTGTCTCAACATAGTGCTTATATTTAGTGTAACGGGTATTAGAGCCTGTGTTTCGTCCTTAAGCATGTGTCTCAACAAAGTGCTTATATTTTATGTATTAGAGTCTGTGTCTTGTCAGTTAAGCATGTATTTGTGTATAATGCTTATGTCTTGTCCTCTAGCCTGGGTATGGGTCAGTTATGGGTAGTATAATTTAGGTGTTCGTTTCTTTGGGAGTCCTGTTTTGGTTATATCCAGAATAAAGACTCGTTTGTTTAAAAACACTCCTCTGCGCCTATGCCTGCCCTTTTCTGCCCACGGCATTAACAAAAGCCTATACCACCCCAATTCTGACAAAACCAAATAAATAATCATTTCCAAATCATTTATGCATTTTGGCATACATGTTGAAAAACAAGTTTTTCTTTCACATTTTCATGCTAAAAAATGACTATAAAACTTTTTTGTATGTTTTACATAACTATGCATTAGTTGTGTGAGAAAACCGCTTTCCTGAGCTCGTACAGCGCTAAGAACGCAGCAAATGCTTTATTACGCAAACGTTTTGCTGAGGTCATGAATCACCGAGCGCTGTCTTGCTCTTTTATGGATTATTATTTATGTATTCATTCATCTTCCTTTAAACCTCTGGATATTCTAGATCTCATCGAACTGAAAACACGTTTCACATTCTCCTAACTCAACAGGAGGTCAGATACAAATACACAAACAAGAACACGCACACTACACACAGTACCCAGAAACTACACATCCTTTACAGACCCACACTGCATACGCGTACTACATACACACGCGCATACACACATTCTCACACACACACACACACACACACACACACACACACACACACACACACAACCACAAAATCTTTTTATCCATCACATAAAGTACACATCCTAAACACACATGTGCGCGCACACGACGAATGCACATCTTACAAACACTCCATACATACACACACACGGACAAAAAACACACTCATCAGACTTTATACGCATCCTACAGAAACGATGCCCTGCTCAAGCACCTGTGCCATTACAGTCACAATAAAAAATATAAACACACGTCCAGCCATGATGATGGCGTAAACTCATGTCATATACAGTATGTTTAAGAGGTTTTAGTTTGCTGGAAAAGTACACAGGTTGTAAGATGCACCCAAGAGGCGATGGGACAGGTGCTTGGGCCCACTCATTGTTGCTTGTAACAATTTTTCTTCTTTTTATTTTGAAAGGACACATGGATAACCTCTTGGATTCAACCTTAAACGGATGGTTCTTGGGGAACTCTCAGACCCACTGTTCTGTGTGAGGGTCTGGGCCTTAGGAGCTTGCACTGGAAAAATCGGTAGACGGTAGCCAAATTGTCTGCAAGGACGAGATCCTAAGATCTTTGTGGTGGGTAGGGGGCCTGGTTTTTGGCGCTAAACCTGTAAGAATATCTCCTATAAGTCCACCTGTTTGTAAAATACTGGCGTGTGATTGGGTCGGATAGCACAACATACAGTGCTTCAGCATCACCCACATGCTTTTCATATTTGTGCCACAAGGGTGGGTCCTAGGAAAGGTCATGGCAGACAGCAGCGATAAACTGAGCCGGGGGTTTAGGGTTGGTTCCAGGAATACAGACACATCCTGAACACACACGCTTACCACACATATTTATCACAGACACAAACACTATACATCCTACACTCGCACATACTGCACACACACACAAACATTACATAGGCATACTACACACATATAAACAAGATCATTACAAAGACACTTACTAGATACATACAATACACATCCTAAATACACACAACAAATCCTACACACAGACATACATATCGTAAACACACACACACACATACACCTCACACACAGCACATATCCTACGCATCATACACAAACGATGTTCTACTCAAGCACCCGAGCCATTACAGCCACCACCAAACCCCGCCCACATTAAGTGACAGTTAGCAATGGCGGATGGGAAAGACACATCCAAACATGACGATGACCTAAACTTGTTTAGGAGGTCTTAGCATGCTGAAAAGGGACACATGTTGTAAGGTGCACCCAAGTGGCGATGGCACAGGTGCTTGGGCCAGCTCATCGTAGCTTGTAACTATTTTTCTTTTTTTTAATGGCTTCATGGCCCATTTCTTGGTTTTAACATTCCTTAGGGGCTTGTTTTGGAAACATGGGTAGATGGTAACAAGTTTGGGGGCAGATTGATTGTAGGAAAAGATCCTAGGATCTTTGGGGGAAGGGGAGCAAGCTATTTTGGCCCTAACTCCTTGAGATCACCTCCAAGTCCACATGTTTGTGAAACACTGGGGAATGTGCATGTGAGTGGTTTAAGATGGCTTAGACATTATGACTCTATCTGCTCGACAAAATGGCACAAGTATCCCAAGAATTTCCACAAACATACAGCAGCCTACTAAGCAACGCTCACCTCCTAGCACATCCTACAGCCCTTCGGCCATCTCCATGTGATTTAAATTTTTGTAGCGCAAGGGGGGCTACAGTACATAACACACATACACTATTCACACAGAAACAATACACATCATATACAGTACACACACATCCTTCACACACACACACACACACACACACACACACACACACACACACTACAGACATTACATTCTATAAAAACATTGTACACACACATATCGTACACAAACATACACACAGACATACACAAATACACACACATTACTCATACACATACACGTTTATTACATACACACTACACATATTACAAACACATATGCACTAAACCCACACACAAATACTACAGATGCATACTACAGACACACATACAGTACATAACACACATACACTATTTACACAGAAACAATACACATCATATACAGTACACACACATCCTTTAGACACATACTACATATCCTTTACATAAACACACACAAGCACATACTGCACACAAACAAAGGCACACCCAACCATTTATGCCACACATACAGTAGACCTCCTACACCCTACATGTCACAGGTGCTTGGGTCCTCTCATTGTCGCTTGCAACTATATTTCTTCTTTTTATTTTAAAAGGCTGCAGGGACAACTTCTTGGCTATCATCTTCAGAGAGAGCTTCTTGGTGGACTACCAGACCTGTGTGTGACGGCCTGAGGCCCACAAGTGTTCCTCGACTGAGCGTGCAAGCGGGAAGCCCCATCACGATGTAGGTGGCAATGAGCAATTAACCAAGAGACCAAAATGCTGCACAAGTCTGGCTTGAGCGAGCTTGAGGTGGGGTTTATCTTCATCAACCAGAGAGTTTACGGTGGTACGCAACCGAAATTAAACCTTGTTGCATCTTAAATGGCCCGATGTACTTTTTGGCTTTTACCTTCAGAGGGAGGTTCTTGGGAACTTCCAGACCCACTGTCCTGGGGGGGTGTCTGGGTCTTGCTTTGGGAAAATGGGTAGACTCTGGCCTAATTGGCTGCATGGCCAACAATCCTAGGTTTTTTTGTGGGGGTGAGGGTGGCAGTTTTTGACCCTAACTTTTTGAAAATACCTCTGATAAGTCCACTTGTTTGTGACTCTATCCGCTTGACAAGATGTCACGAGTAACCCATGCATTTTCACAAACTTATTGCTGACTTCTCTGGAACACCCACCATCTAGCACATCATACAACCCTTCGGTCTTGTCCATGTGCTTTTCATTTCTGGGTTCTTTTCATTCTTTGTGGGTCCTAGCAAAGGTCGTGGCAGAAAGCAGTTATAAGAACTCCGATGAGCAGTCTCGGAGTTCCCGAGAGTACCTACATGAAAAGCATTTACACCAAAGCATAGTAAATGTATGACACCTTCTGTCTCCCTAGGTGTGAAAGGCCTAGTTACATGTTCATGACCTTAATCAACTGACCAGTGTTTAAAGTTGATGATTCAGGGACACCTGGTCCTGAAGTAGATAAAACCTGGCCAATAGGCGCCATCTCTGTTGTTTAGGACTGTTTTAAGAACACTGACTGGAACATGTTTAGGAAACCCGCAACTTGATGGAGTGCACAACATCAACGACCAGCTTAAAATCAAGTTCACCGATGACATCAGTGTCTCCAAGAACATCATCTTACGACCAACCAGAAACTGTGGATTACTGCTGAGGTGTGTGCACTTCTAAAGACCCAAGACTCCGCCATCAGAGCAGGGGACAAAGTGGCCCTAAGAACAGCAAGGGGCAAACTTTCCTGGGCAATCAGAGAGGTGAAGCGCACACACGCCCAGAAAATCCTCAACCACTTCAGGGACAGCGGTGACATATGGCACATGTGGCAGAACATACAACCCACTACCAACTACAAGACATCATCACCTACCTGTGACACTGAAGGGTCCCTTCCAGATGCATGTAGAATGATGTGACGGCGAACAAAACCTAGTTTAAGTCAATGAAAATATAACATTTTAGTTATAAGATTATTATTAACTATCCCAACAGTCAATCTAGTCTAGCCCAAACCCATTTTAAGGTTTTTTTTTCCACAAAATAGTTATTTATAACATATAATGTTACTATAACATTTTAAAATGTATTTTTTCACCTGATGTTTTCAGCAAATTGTATTTCTTCTTAACCGTCACAACAACTTATGCATGTAGTATAGCAATGATTCGATGTCCTTTCGCCCCTGGTGGGGCAGGTGATGTGTTGATAAAATTTGCCGATGCGTGTTTAAGGTTGGCGCTGTTAAACTGTGTAAGCGGAGTGTTGTGTCTGGTGCTGTGTAAGTGCCTAAGGCAGTGTCCGCTTGAGGCGGGATATAAACGGCAATGTTTATGACCGATGTAAACTCCCAGGGAAGGTAAAAAGAACGACACATGATGGACAGTAGTTCCAGGTTGGGTGTGCAGGAGCGTGTGAAAGGCACAATGCTAGCGGTGTTGCACCAGTTGTTGTTCACCATTAAACATGCTGCCTCCCCTTGACTTCCCTGAATCCCCTGTCCTGTCCACGCGGTGAACCGAGAAGAACTCGGACGGCTGGATGGCATGGTTTGGCACAGCTGGGTTCAGCCAAGTCTCTGTGAAGCAGAGGAGACTGCAGTCTCGAATGTCTCTCTGGAACTTTACCCTCTAGAGTGCTGCACAGGACTGCCTTAAAGGGGTCATACGGGCCTACATGCACTTTTTTAAGCTGTTTGGACTGAACTGTGTGTTAGGAAAGCGCGTACACAACCACTCTACGATGATAAAGAGCCGCCCAGTGATTTTCTTTTCATTTATTAAAATAACATGCCCCTTCTGAAATCAGGCCAATCGCAAATGCCTGGCAATGTGACGCCACACCGCAAGAGGCCGCTCCTACTATAGTTAATTGACACTGGTCTTTTAGCAAAGACGCGCCCCGAGTGAGAAGAAGCTGTCGGCCATTGTTTTTTGCCGCTGGAGCAAAATGTTGCTTAAGCGAGTGTGTTGTACAGTTGTTGGGTGTAATAGCGAACACAGCAGTCGTCATTCACTACCAACATCTGAGCCGCTGAGGATGCAGTGGCTGAATTTTTTTTTTAAGCTAACGTCCCCGCTGATCTACCTAAATGCGTTCATGTTTGCACTAATCATTTTTCACCAGACTGCTTTATAAACGCGGGTCAATATAAAGCTGGTTTTGCTAGGAAGCAGCTCCTAAAAAATGGATCTGTACTAACGCTTCGTGTTCCTGCTTCATCTTCACCAGGCTCGGTGAGTGTAATTTATTTTTCTATGAATCTTTGCAGATCGCCTTTTCTAATAATCACGATAAATGCGGAGTGTAAGTTACTCCATCTCTATATAATCCCTAATCGCCTATTTATAATAAACAATGCATTAAGGTGATTGTCTAGTTGCAAACTGTGTACATAGTCGGAAAACTATATTATGCTTACCTTTGTAACGTTAGATGGTTTATAACGATGTCTGTCAAAGATTAAGAAGTCATGTAAACACATCGCGTACGTATCTCTCTCAGTAAGCTTCTCCGCTTTTGTTGTTGTTGCTCGCGGCAGCGTAACAGCCCGTTAATTCATGCCCGTGCAGTGATGAGAAAGACAATTTGAGTCGATGCATGTCTATTCTTTTAATTTCTGCGTTGTCAGGCGATATTACAAACTTCCGGGTGGGTTCCGTACTAACGAAAAACTACTTAAGAAAACAGGCGCAGGCTCTATATTTTAGCGTTTTTCAGATTGGACTGCATTACCCACAAAGCATTGCCCGCACTGCGTTGTGGGCAATGCTTTGTGGGTAATGCAGTCCAAAGCATTGCCCGCACTGGACTACACTCCCGTGGCTATACCCCACGTTTGTTGTGAAGACATGCCCCCCAGAACAGGCTCAGCAGAGATCATAAGCATTTAAAGGAGCATGTACTGAAGGTTGCTGAAAACAGAGCTAGTTTCTACCAGTTGAAAGTACTGTTTTTTTTACACAACCATTGAGAATTTTTAATTAAATATATTACAAACTTTTCATTAGGACCCTAAAGATCATATTAACATATAATGAAAAATGTGTCTGGATGACCCCTTTAAGCAAGCTTGAGGTGGGCTTTATCTTCATCAACCAGTGCGTGACCTCTGGTACGCAACCTAAATTAATCGCTGTTGTATCTTAAATGGCCAGATGTACTTCTTGTCTTCCACGTTCGGCAGGAGGTTCTTGGGGAACTTCCAGACCCATTGTCCTGGGTGAGGCTCTGGGCTTTGGGCTCTTGCTCTGGGAACATGGGTAGACGGTGGGCAAAATGGCTGCAGGCAGCAGATTGATCATGCAATCCTAGGATCTTTGTGGCGGTGGCAGTTTAGCCCTATCTCTTTGAGAATACCTCCGATAAGTTCACCTGTTTGTGAAACACTGGGAAAGGTGGTTGAGGGTAGTTCAGATAGCTCAGGCCCTATGACTCTATCTGCTTGACAAGATAACCCACTCATTTCAACAAGCGTTCTGCGGCCTTCTTCGAAACGCTCACCACCTAGCACATCATACTGCCCGTCAGCCTTTTCCGTGTGCTTAACAATCCTGGCTAATTTTCATTCTTTGCGGCTCCTAGCAAAGGTTGTAGCAGACAAGACTGGTAAGCTGAGCCAGCCAGACTCAGAGTTCCAGGAATTAAATACTGTAGCCTAGCATGATAAATCTATGATATCAATCATGTCTGCCTAGATGTGAAAGGCTTATTTACGGGTTCTTGCTCTTAAACAGTGGTCCAGTGTTAACAGTCGATGATTCAGAAACTCCTGGTTCTGAAGCAGGTGAAAACCAGCCAATAGAAGCCATCTCTGCTCTTCAGAACAGTTTTGAAAACTCTGTTTAAGAAGGCTACAACTTACGGCGCCTTCACTGAGTTGGAGGAGTTCACTGTCTCCAAGAACATCATCTGACGACCAACCAAAAACATTCAAGCACTTACATCCAGACTGTGCAACAGGTTCTTCTCACAAGCCATTTGTCTCCTTAACAAAAAGGGACTGGACTGATGAACAAACATAAATTATTGTTGGATGTAGGACCTTGGTCCTGGAGGAAAGTGGTTTTGTTTTACTGTGTACTAAACTGTATATGGTTAAAATGCAAAGGAAATCCCCCTTGAACCTTGTACCACACATAAAGCAAATAACAAGCTAAAGAACCATGATTTGTTTTGACCCGCATGTGAAAGCCTAGATCTTAACTTTCTGTTTTATTCTTTTTTAATAATATAAATAATATAATTTTTATTCTAAAAAATTTTATACAAAGCCATAAAGCTGTTAAAGAATTTACAAAAAAAAAAAAAATGAAAAAGATTTCACAAACAGCTTGATCTTTTTAAGGTAAGGAGACAACTGATATGGAAAGTAACAAGCTACTGATGTGGACTTCTCATAAAATATTTAATGCTGAACATACATATATATATATATATATATAAACAAAGAAATGGCATAATCTCATGGCATGAACATATGCATTACATGTTTAGATCATGTAAATATCAAGTAAGGATATATTTTTTCTTTCTTTTTTTTTTTTCATTCCGAGCTGAAAAAAAAAAAAAAACAACTTGCAACTAAGATATAATTCCAGTTTCAACACTTCTAAACAACCATTAGCTAACAGGGAAACTGGTGCCGAATGTCCTTTAATAAACGACCAAGTAATCCTTCCTTATGCTTGTTTCCAAGCCAATAGGTCCATTCTATAACGGCGAGATGTTCCTTCAAAAGCTTGGCCGTTCGGTTACCCCTCAATCTCCAAATTATCGATTTGTATGTTAACCATGCCCTTTCCAAGTGCTGTGTGTGTGCTCCACTAACAGGATCAACAAACCACCTTGAATGATTCACGGTAAAATGCCTATAGCCCAAGTTAGTAAGTGCACCCCTACTGTATATGCTCTCCACTCATCACTAAGGATTAATGTCCCAGGCCGCACATGCTTCACCACTAAGGGGATCAGATGGTGTCAGGACCTCTTCTTGACCAGCCTCAGAATAGGTCTTCGATGCTTTCCTTTTACTCTAAGCATCCCAAAAACCCACTTTTTGCGTCTCCAGGTGCTGGATATTCTGCCACAATCACATCAGTTAGCTTAGCTTACACTTAGCAAGTTTTTTTTTTTATTATATAACACATAAAAAAGAAAAACAGAGAGTAGAAAAAGAATAAAGCCAGCTAATGTTAGAGGTTTTTTCCCTTTTTTTTTTTTTTTTGTTGATTGTATAATAAATAGGAAGAAGTATTTTTACAGAATACCTTTCGTTTATGGCGGAAGTTGCTCTCATCGATGACAACAAACTCTGTTTCTCCTCCAAGGTGTTTTCCTGCTTGGTTTTCATATCGCCTCATTGCATGTCTGCACACTCTTCTTACACAAGATGACATCTTTGAGAGTGTTGCTATGCTTTTAGCTATGCCATCTGTCTTCATATCAACCTGCCTCATTCGCAAGCCTTGAGAAAACCTGACAAAGAAGCTAATTTACTTAAATATTAAATATTTAACAAGAATTATGGAAAGCATAGAGATGTTATAGCCTATATATAAAAATGTACTAAGTCTGTCATTGACCATGTGCACTGAACTCCACTACAGTTTTTACAGTTTTACTGATGTCCAAATATTGTCGTGTGGGTTAAAGGACCAAAGCCTTCCAAATCTATACGCCTTTGTGGAGAGAGAGAGAGAGAGAGAGAGAGGTGTGTGTGTGTGTGTGTGTGTGTGTGTGTATCATTACTTAAAAGAATGGATGATCTGGAATACCTGTAAAAAAAATTCATCCATGAAAGTAGACTGCATCTTGACTTCTCAAAGACTGATCCTGATCTGACAGTCTTGGTGTTTTTTTTTTGCCTCTGTGGCTATTATGTCGGCAAACCCATGAAAGAACAAATAATAATAATAATAATGTACAGCCTGGGCCTACAAATCCCAAGAAAAAAAGCCATTTTAGCAAACATGAATTGAATATGAAATGGTATGCTCTGTTGGCTGAAAGCTTGAAATGCCCTATCTAAATGTCATGAGCATGCTATAGCATAACTTGAAGACTTATCTACTGAAGAGTTATCTAATAGATCAATAAGATTAGATAAGTACATAAATACTAATTTTGTTTAATCAATTTAACCATGCACATAACTTACCACCTGTAGACGTCTGTTAAGTTGTCTTTCTTTATTAACTTCATCCTTTTCTGACACAACCTGCATCCTATTCTATTTTTCAAAAGCTTTTTTTTTGTAACCATTTAATTAATTTGGCTGTCCTCCTCTTGGTTGGCTTTCCCTGTATTAAGGACAAAATCTTATCTCCTAAACGCATGATTTTATGTTAGATTGTCTTTAAATTTAAAGTTACCAAGGCAACTCCTGCTTGCATCTGTGATGTGGTGTTGCGCGCTTGAACGTTCACGCGCACGCATGTGCAAAACAGATCAGCAACTGGCACGTATAGGACACAATCCTTCAGGGACTAATTACGTTACGACCCCTATTACATTTGTTGTAGACAGCATGCATCCAAATAAAAGCATTATACAATTTCTTAATGACATTAAAATATATGGAACTCCCTTTACTCTGACAAAGATATCATACTTTGACAATACACGGGAAATACAGGTCCCTACAGAGTTCCTTTTTGAAATGAGGCTACGAACAAGAAAGACCTCTACTGTTTTACTTCAACCAGTAAGCAGGGAACAGGAGGAGGAAGAAGAAGAGATGCGCGCCAAGTCCAAACACACACATCAAGGTAACCGCCTTATATAGCGCGCACGCACGCACGCACACACGGTGATATCAGTTTATAATTAACATGGAGTCTGTGGGAATGCGAAGAGGCAAAAGAAAGGCGAAATTCATTGGTATGTGGACTGACAACCTCAAATGTGTGGATACTGATGTATGCATTGAGTTAGTTTTGTTATGATCAATGATAAATTTATGTCCACTACTTAATAGCTAGGCGTTGGCTAGCAAGCAAGTTACGTTACTAGCTAGTTCCTCGATGCCTAAAGTATTAATCGGCTGCAAAAGCTAATTACCTTTTTCCCCTCATGTATAATGAAATACAATAAATCTAAATAATTTACCCATGTTCACTATCCCATGGGAATGCAAAAGTGTTATGTGATGTTATAAAGTACTGTTTTAATATTATATTTGCTTTATGTGTTCTAATCTTCCACCCAGACCTGCCCTTGCAGCAGTCTCTACAAGATATGCCACAGACATCAAGACTCGAGAAGGCTGAAGAAGGTTGGATTCATTCATGCCAAGGATCAATGTATATTTAAAGGCTTTCAGTGTATTATTACAAAAATTGCGACAACATTAATAACTCAATGCACAGGAATCTTAAATAGTGCTAATATGAAGACATTTCTTGCCAAAAAGGAGGCTTTAGCAATTAACGTTATTAGGCTAACTGCTGAAAACAACATTTACTGTGGTATGTCTTAGGCTACTCATTTACTTATCTGATGTGGAAAGTGATGTTGATTAACTTTAAATTCATAGGTGGTTTCTTAATATTAAAGTAGCCTGTTCCTTAGTATTTCTAAATTCTTGTAGATCACTTTCATTACCATTCTAAATTTTACATGTCATTTTTTGTGACACAGCCATGATCAGGTATCTCAAATAATAATAAATAATTAATAATAACGTATGTGCATAATTTATAATGTACATTGAATTTGCATCCCTGTGTCACAGTGCCATCTACACATTGTGTTTAAGTAAAAGTCATATGCTTTGTCAATATACTGTCTTCTCTCATTTTTTACCCAGGCCTGTTTGTGGTTCAGTCTCCACAAAATCAACAAAAGCTATCTTCAAGGACCAAAAGTATTGAGAAGGGTAGGTTAATTTTACTTTATTGCCTACTGTTATTATATATTTAAAGAAGTGATATAAAAATATTGTCCCTTTTAGGAATATAATTTCGGGTTAGGGTTAGGGTTACCTAACCCTAACCCTAGCCCTGTTTTGTGTGTCCAGTTGAGTTTCAAACTGTTGACCTGCCCAAACATCAGACATTAGCATACATCACACAGATTAAATGAACACTGATATTTGTAGCTAAATTTTTATCTTTGTCTGTCATTGAAACTTTACAGTGCTTTTACCTCTGCGGGATCACCCAGTGACCTCTGCAGCAGCAAAGGCTAACGAAACTGGTGAGCATATTTCAGTCAACTACATATAACAGAACTTTTAAGTATGTGATTTTTGTGATCTCAGTATTGCTTTTTATGTGCTTGTATGCTTCTTTGATCACTTTATTGCTGTTTAAAACTGATGTAAATAAATGTAAAGTGTTAATGTGTACATCTGCATCACAATATCTCATTATGTGGTCTTTTTTGATTACAGGAGCCCCCACTCTGCAAACAGGTCTACAGGAGGCTAAGCAGATGATTGAGGATCAAAAAAAAAGAGATTGCCATCCTAAAAGACTGGGTAGACACACTTAAAGAGGAGCGAGATTTTCTCAGGGAAAGACTCAAAGAGGGTAAAACTGATTAGAGAATATTACAGCTTTAAAATTACATTGTCAAAGAATTCCTTAACCTTTTGATTTTTACAGCTCTTGCAGTAAGAAGTGATAAGGGTGGGGATGTGGCCAGCAATATTCCACCTATAAGGCAGGCACCTGGACAAAGGAAACTGGAGTCAAATGTAACTGATTAATCATCCTCTGATTCATCATCTGATTCAGAGCCAGATTCTGAGTCCTCAGGGGCTAAGAAAGCTAAGAAGAAAAAGTCCCATCCAAAAAAGGCCAAAAAAATGGGCAAGAAACTAAGAGGTATGCAGTCATACACAAATTGATACAGTAGAGTAATTCTCTGATTTGCCAGCAGATCAACAATGAATGTAAACAATTTTAATGTACTTTACATATACTGTACCTATACTCAGGGCTCGAATTGATGGGGGATACAGTGTGATGGCTTCCGATTTGTTAAAAAAAAATTACAAAAAGCATCCCCTATGCAAAACCACCATCTCCCTTACCATCACCTTAATAATTAATAATGTTGTGTAAAACTTGTCATGCACACAAAATGTAAAAATTCATTTAGTGTAATGCTTTACGAATTAAAGTGATTGATACATCAGAACACACTACAGTGATTGATAAATCAGAACCCTAATATTTCAACAATGTTTACAGATGTGTCCCAGTAGGATCAGCAAAGCTAAAAAAAATTTATAATAATTAAAGTGTGCTACTATTGTACTATTGTAATGATAATACTGAATTTCCCACTGCCCATTGTCACATACAAATCTATATTCTATGGACCAATTATGAATTTTCACCTCTGTTTACCACTTTAAAGTTTGCTTATTTTTGTTCAATGATTATGTATATGTAAAATTGTAAACTGTATCACATTATATTACACTGTATTACTTGGCTGGTTCAATTAAATAGAACTCGGCCAATAACGCGTTCTCTTGTCCTACAGTCAAAACCCCTGACGACTCCATCCGCCGCTACAACATGGTGTTGGAGAAGATTAAAAAGGATCACATCAGCAAAGCTGAAGCTTATGCAAGGCTTGGGGTAGATCGAAATACCATTGTGTCGCAGGCTCCGATTGCCGAACTTGCAGCCGCTAACCCAGATCTGTTCCGCACGTTGAGGTCCACTTTTAAAAGAAAGGACAGCCTGAAAGGGTTTGCTGAAACTTGCAGGGGTTTTTGTGAGCAGGAGCCTACAGTTTCAGCTATCCTAAAGAAAAAAGGCGACGGATCCTTACTGGATATTTACAAGAACTAAGCTATGTTCTGTATGCCATGTGTTTGTGCTATTTATTTATTTGTTTACTGTATTTTTTTTTTTGTTCAGCATTAAATATTTCATGAGGAGTTAATGTCAGTAGCTTAAAGGTGGCTTCTTTCCTTAAAAATACTAAGCTGTTGTGTTCTGTTGTTGCTTTTTTTCATCTTTTTTTCTCTCTAAAAGTTAATGGTAGACGTTTTGAATTTCTTCTCAGCTCTTTCCAGGCGTTGATGTTGGTTTTACTGGGACCAGAACTGGGTTACTGTTCAAGAATAAAACAGAAAGTTAAGATCAAAGTACCTTTTGTGTCCTCAGTGTACTGTGTGCAAAAGCTTAAACTTTCATGTTCATATTCATGTCATTTCACAATTATGCCTACATCAATGATACACTATTTATCTGTATATAAAAGGACCAAGTCACCACTTTAGTTGAGGGGCCACACACATGATGAACTCATGAGAAATTATTGCTTACTTAATGATGACTACTGTATGTCTGGACTGGATGTCAACAATTCACATGCTATGTGCTGTGATTAGTCAATGTTGGGGTCTGGTAACCACTTTAGTTGAGGGGCCACACACATGATGAACTCATAAGAAGTTAATGCGTAGTTAATGATGACTACTGTATTTGGATGTCAACGGAATATACAAGCTATGTTCTGTGATTGACCAGTGTTTGGGTCTGACCATTTACTGCAGGCTACTATAAAGACATGAACGTGCTTGACAATTCATAATTAATATAAAACATTAGTTACATACTGTTTAATTGACATATACTGTTCTAACCTGTATGCATGCATGAGGTAAGTAGTTTAATTCTATTTTGTGCATAAATTCATGATGAGTCATCTACCAAAAGTGAATAAGAAAGACGTTTTTGTGAACAAAAGAAAACATCATGATCATGTGTAATAAACCATAAATCATGGTGATGTACCCACCTTAGTTAATGTCGTAATTAAAGGGTTGATCTTTCATGAATTCATGATAGAAAGACTTAGAACTCATGTTAGTTCCTGATAATTCATGAGACATTAATGCATGAAGTAACACATAATTCATGCATGAATTTATGCATGAATTCATGGTAATTCGTGTACCCTTACCGTAAAGTGTTACCTAATTAGGTTATCATGTAGTAACATAATTACCACAGAGGCGCTGCAAAACTGGGTGATTTTTATAGTATACCTTGATGCTGTGTGAGTCCCTAAGGCAGTGTTCGTGTCCGCTTGAGGCGGAATATAAACTGTGCTGATTATGTCCGATGTAAACTCCTGAGGAAGGTAAAAAGGACAGTAGTTCAAGGTTGGGTGTGCAGGAGCATGTGAGAGGCACAATGCTCGCGGTGTTGCACCAGCTGTTGTTCACCATTAAACACACTCCGCCTCCCCTTGACTCCCCCGAATCCTGTGTCCTGGCATGCGGGGAACCGAGAAGAACTCGGCCGGCTGGATGGCGTGTTCCGGCACCGCTGGGTTCAGCCATGTCTCGGTGAAGCAGAGGAGATTGCAGTCTCGAATGTCTCTCTGGAACTTAACCCTGGCCCTGTGGTCATCGAGTTTGTTCTCCAGTGACTGGACGTTGGCAAGCAGGATGCTAGGCGGAGTTGTGCACGGGCTCTCACCCTGTTTCTGACGCCTGCTCGTTTCCCTTGATGTCGCCGCTTCGCTTCACGTCCTTTGTTCTCCCTCGGGATCTCACTTGGCCAGCTTGGATCCAGAGTTAAAAAATATAAATTGTAAGATTTGTATACAAATAGAATCAAGAGTGTCTCTATCATACCTAATAAACTCAAAGGTGATGAATTTGCCGGTTTTAGATCACTGAAAACCATGTAAACAAAACCAAAAACGAGCAGTTGTGAGGGCAGCTGACCTCACCACCGCCATCTTGAAACAGACACCCAGAAACTACTTATCCTACAAAAAAAGTGCACATCCTATACACACACACACACACACAAAGTACACATCCTTCACACACCCTACACCTCCTACAAAAATGATGACAGGCCCAAGCACCTCCACCATTACAGTCGACATCAAGCCATCTCTAGCAGTGATGCAAACAAAGACAATGTCCAACTATGACGATGCCTTAAACTTGTGCCATATTTAGTGGCATCATTTTCTGGGGCGTTTTAGGGGTCTTACCATGTTCAAAAGGCACACTGGTGCGCCTGGTGCCGATGGCACTCGTGCTTGGGCCTGCTCATCGTTACTTGCAACTATATTTATTTTCTTATTTTCGAAGCTGCAGGGCCAACACCTTGGCTTTCATCTTCTGAGAGAGCTTCTTGATGGACTACCAGACCGTGGTAAAGTATGTGCCGGCCTAAGACCCATGAGTGTTCCTCGCTTGACCATGCATGCGGAAGCCCCATCATGATATTGGTGGCAATGTACACTCCAGAGTGCTGCACAGGACTGCCTCGAGCAAGCTTGAGGTGGGGTTTACCTTCATTAACCAGTGCGTGACCTAGGGTACGCAACCAAAATTAATCGTTGTTGTATCTTAAATGGCCAGATGTACTTCTTGGCTTCCACCTTTGCCAGGAGGTTCTTGGGGAACTTTCAGACCCATTTTCCTGGGTGAGGGTCTGGGCCTTGAGAGCATGGGTAGACAGTGGCCAAATCGGCTGCAGGGAGCAGATTAATCATGCAATCTTTGGTTCGTTGTGGAGGTGGCAGTTTTGCCCTACCTCTTTGAGAATACCTCCAATAAGTTCACCTGTTTGTGAAACAGTGGGAAAGGTGTTTGCGGCAGGTTCAGATAGCTCGGACCCTATGACTCTATCTGCTTGACAAGATGTCAAATAACCCATGCATTTCAATAAACGTTCTGCGAGCTTCTACGAAACACTCACCACCTAGCACATCATACTGCGTAGAGACGAGCGAGCTTATTTGCTGCCCAATGCAATGGCTGGGAGTACTTTATTCAGCATACAGCCGGTATGGCATGAGCAGCACCTTCACTCAGGAGCCTACATCTAATTCAGCATCAGCCTGAACTAGAGCACATTTCACACGTTACACCCAACACACACACAACAGGGCCGAAGTCACTAACCCAAACACCTTTCCCCATCATGGTGAACACACCGACATTCCCGCAAAGCATGCTGGTCGTCAGCCGCCGCCCCGCCCACGCCACACTGCCCCCACCCGAGCTGTGACCGTCCCTGGTCACCATGAAGAACTCCATTTCGGAGGCGTGGAGGCGGTCGGCGCTGGCGGTGGGAACGCCGGCGTCCTTTGGCAGGTGAGGGATGAACACAAACGTAGTCCTGAGGCGGTCCGGCCTCCACAGAGTTCAATGTTTCCCCGGCGTGCGGCTGGCAAGGCGCAAGACGGTCCCGGTGGAGCAAAACTCGTGCCCGCCCCGCCAACCGCACCCGGTAGATGACATCGGAGAGCCGAGCTATTACCGTACAGGGGCCCACCCAGTGAGACACATGCCCGGCCGAGAGCCCCCTCCTTCTCCTTCCGGAGGAACACACCCACACCTGCTCGTCAGCAGCAAAATCTCGCCCCTGGCTGTGAGTGTCCACGCCCATTCGCCCCATAGGTGCCCCCACCCGAAAGTCTTGCAGCGGTGCCCGCGAGCGCTGGGTGGGGCCCTTCTGCCTGGCGATGAGCGGTTCACAGTTCAGCTGTGAGACCGGCGGAGCGACTGCGGGTGACGCAGTAAGACGGCTGCATGCTGGCTTGGACGGCTGATCACCACCGGAGGGTCTGGAGGGCTGCACAGGGGAAACGTCCTGCGTCGAGGGTTCTACGTCGGCTACCGGGAGTTCCATTTCCCGGTGTGCTGCTAACCTGTCTGGCTGTGGTTTGGGTCCGAGCAACCTGGCTACCCCGAAGTTACCACGCAGAGTTCCGCTGGACAAGTTCAGCACCGCACCCCATCTATGCAAAATGTCCAACCACAAAACGCAGTCCTCCTCGACGTCCCCCACAACGAACCCGTGGGAATAAGTTCGTCCACCCACCTGGACTCGCACTGTGCGACACGCCCTTACCTTCACGTAGCCCCCAGCAACGGTGCAGATGCTGAAGGCAGGATCAGGCCGTCCGCAAACACGCTTGCTTTGCCCCAGTACTCCAGAGCGCAGCAGCGAAACAGTGGAGCCGGTGTCCACGAGCGCCCGCAGTAAGACGCCATCCAGCACACAGTCGATGTAGAGCCCAGCGCGGCTTACCACGCGTCCTCCCGGCGCTAGTCTAGCGGCTGCTGGTGTACGCTGTCCCGTGCCTCGGCCTCGCCGCGAAACATCGGAGAGTTGCTCGTTGCCTAGCCGCGACGGGTAGCCCTGTCCCCGGCTAGGTTCACGAACCGAGCGCCACTGAGCTGCGGGCGGTCGCTCGGCTCTTCCGCCGTGATGTACCGCCGATATGGGCTCAGCGCGCTCGGCCTCGCGCAGCGGCAGGTCGCTTTGCCGGCTAACGGCGCGCGGAGCTGTCTCTTGCTCCGGCGCTTGCGCTGTGCCAGCCTCCGCCCCGAGATCCAGCGCCGGGATTTTCACCTCGCCGCTCCGCGTTGGTTGCCGTGGTGTGCTCGCTTTAGCGCCGTCGGGAAAGCGCTTCTTTTTCGCGAGTAGTCGCTCCGCTACTCGGCGGCCCGCTTGGATTTTCAATAGGTCTTCCGTTGTGCGCTCAAACCCGTGACTCTCCATCCCACTTCTGACACCAATGTAGCGTTTTTACGCCTGAAGAAATGCTGGAGAGACGAGCGAGCTTATTTGCTGCCCAATGCAATGGCTGGGAGTACTTTATTCAGCATACAGCCGGTATGGCATGAGCAGCACCTTCACTCAGGAGCCTACATCTAATTCAGCATCAGCCTGAACTAGAGCACATTTCACACGTTACACCCAACACACACACAACAGGGCCGAAGTCACTAACCCAAACACCTTTCCCCATCATGGTGAACACACCGACATTCCCGCAAAGCAGGCTGGTCGTCAGCCGCCGCCCCGCCCACGCCACAATATCTTTCATGTCTGCCTAGTTGTGAAAGGCTTATTAACAGGTTCTTGCTCATGATCAACTGACCAGTGTTAACAGTCGATGATCGAGGGACACCTGGTTCTGAAGCAGGTGAATCCCCTGGCCAATTGAAGCCATCTCTGCTCTTCAGGACAGTTTTGAGAACTCTGTTTAAGAAGGCTGCAACTTGCGATGCCTTCACTGAGTTGGAGGAGTTCAGTGTCTCCAAGAACATCATCTCACAACCAACCAGAAACATTCAAGCACTCACATCCTGACTGTGCAACAGCTTCTTTCATAAGCCATCTGTCTCCTCAACAAAAAGGGACTGTACTGATAAAAAAAACACAAATTATTGTGTTATTGTGTGTAAGTTATTGTGTTTGTGTTTACACAACCCATGAGTTTACACACACACACAATAACTCAGATAACTCAACTACCTCAAAACATTGAAACTAAACTGATAAACGACACATGTGCAAACACACTGATCAACAACCATCTAAAACGTTTTCACATCAATCTGTAGTTGCGCTTTTGCATAATATCCATTACTTGTTATTTGCACAAGCCTATTTGATCTTTGCTGCTACTTTAAAGAAATGTGTCCTGTTTACTGTCTCTCCTCCCACTACCTCAACTCATTACCTCATTGTTGGGTTGAGTGACTTTGTCACTCCTTGTCACTATTTGCATGAGCACTTTATGTTCTCTTTTTTTTTAGTATATAACTTTTTTCTGTTAACTTAAAAATGTCAACATGTATTGTCTCAGCCTGTTAGCTAATTAGGATGCTTAGTAAGCTAGTTAGTTTTTGTTCATTTATGTTGTTAATTTATGTTTGATGTAGGACCTCTGTCCTGCAGCAAGGTGGTTTCGTTTTACTGTGTACTAAACTGTATATGGTTGAAAAGAAAAGAAAATCCTACTTGAACTTGGTACCACACATAAAGCAAACAACAAGCTAAAGACCCATGATTTGTTTTGACCGGCATGTGAAAGCCTACACCTAGAAACTGGGGCACGCCCCATTCCTGGGATACTGGGGTCCAGTTCGATGTGTCTCTCCCCTTACAGAAACGGTATAGCTCACACCGTCCCCAGGCTGACGCTCCATCAGAAGTACTCAAGGCCTCCAGCCTGCATTGCAGGCGGATGTCCGTAAGCCACCATTTCCCCATGGTTCCTCTCTTCTGTCCCTGCTCACCGCTTACTGAAGGAGTCCTCATTATTTTCTTCTATAAACTATAAACAATAGTTTTTTTTTTATTATAGTCATATTCTTAGTTTGAATACTCTATTTTCTTTTTTTAATGTTTAGGTCATGGGAGGTTGTAAAAGCATTTCTCTGAATATCATATTGAATATGGCTGTGTATGTGACAAATTAAATGTAAATTTCATTTGAAACAAAAATTCACCTAAATTAACATTAACACCTAAATTCCGTCATTCATATTGCTTCCTTTTTAACTGTATTTAAACACATAAGCATGTAAATCTGCTTTCACATAAAATGAAAATCAGATTTCTCATAATGACTTATTATGAACATGTAGAAAACTTCATGTAATGGAAACTTTTGGATTACCTGACCGAGGTGGTCTACTGATTGTTTTGAAAACAATGACGTGTGTAAATCTAATTCATTATTAGTGTGTCAAACAATACTTTTCAGAACTTTATTTTACTTAACGATGTACAAGTGTTGCAAGATCTCTGGGATTCTGAGCTTGAACAATGTGTAGAACTCGCATGCTTTGTGCGTCCGCTTACCAATAATAATCAATTATAATAATTATATTAAATAATCGATATTAGTGCTTTAAGTGATAAGTTCTTTCACTCTAATTTATTTCCAATTTATTTGTCACAACAAATTTGATGGCACATTAAACAATAATAAAAATGTCATAAACGTGTTTAAACTACTAGAACATGATGTATGTCAATTGAAAGAATTCCAAAAAAAATAACAAAAAATTTAATTTAATGTATATTAAAAATGTCTTTCAGACAATTCGTCATTCATTATATGCATAGTTTCAGCATCAGCAGTACAATTTCAGCATCAGCAGCCAAAAAGTCTAAAGAATGATGAAATCCAGAATAAATGTTAAAAAATATTTTCTTTGTTATTATTTTTCACATTTTGATCGAGAACAATGCATACGCATTATTTCAGCATCAGCAGCCTAAAGGTCAAATGAAAGGTCACATTCATGCATTTTGAAAAACATTCAATATTATTATATTATGAATAACAACTGTTTATCTTTTTCACATTTTGATGCTTAAAAATCCTTACAAACATTTTGTATGTTGTCCATAAACATCCATTGGGTTGTGTGAGAAAACCGATTTCCTAAGGTCCTAAGAACGCAGCAAACGCTTTATTTAAGCTTAACAAGGCAGAAAATTAATTAAATGATAATTTCCAAAACATGCATGCATTTTTGCATAAATATTAAAAAACAACTTTGTCGTTAACCTTTTTCACATTTTGATGCTTAAAAATGCTTACAAACTTATTTAGTATCCTTTACAATGACCATGCATTCATTGTGTGAGAAAACCGCTTTCCTGAGCTCGCACAGTTTTCTCACAGCTAAAAAGGGCAAAAACTTCATGCATTCTGGTATAGGCCTACATTTAAAAACAACTTTTTCGTTATTCTTTTTCATTATTTGATACTTAAAAATGTTTATAAACTTGTTTTTAATGTTTTACAATGACCATGCATTAGTTGTGTGAGACCACCGTTTTCCTGAGCTCGTACAGCGCTAAGAACGCAGCAAACGCTTTCTCTCACTTAAACAAGCCAAAACCTATAATAAATAAATAAATGATGATTTTTCGTTATTCTTTTTCATTATTTAATTCTTAAAAATGCTTATAAACTAATTTACTATGTTTTACATAACTATACATTAGTTGTGTGAGAAAACCTCTTTCCTGAACTCGTAGAGGTCTAAGAACGCAGCAAACGCTTTCTTCCACCTAAACAAGCCAAAATCTTTAATAAATGATCATTTGCACAACATTCATGCATTTTGGCATACATCTTGAAAAACAACTTTTTCGTTATTCTTTTTCATTATTTGATACTTAGAAGCGCTTGTAAATTAATTTTCTATTGTTTTACATAATTATACATTAGTTGTGTGAGAAAACCGCTTTCCTGAACTCGTAGAGGTCTAAGAACGCAGCAAACGCTTTCTCTCACCTAAACAAGGCAAAAATCTCTAATGAATGATCATTTTCACAACATTCATGCATTTTGGCATACATCTTGAAAAACAACTTTTTCGTTATTCTTCTTCGTTATTTGACACTTAAAAATACTTATAAACTAATTTTCTATTGTTTTACATAACTATACATTAGTTGTGTGAGAAAACCGCTTTCCTGAGCTCGTACAGCGCTAAGAACGCAGCAAACGCTTTCTCTCACCTAAACAAGCCAAAATCTCTAATGAATGATCATTTCCACAACATTCATGCATTTTGGCATACATCTTGAAAAACAACTTTTTCGTTATTCTTTTTCATTATTTGATACTTAAAAATGTTTATAAACTCGTTTTTAATGTTTTACAATGACCATGCATTAGTTCTGTGAGAACACGGTTTTCCTGAGCTCGTACAGCGCTAGGAACGCAGCAAACGCTTTCTCTCACCTAAACAGGGCAAAATCTCTAATAAATGATCATTTTCACAACATTCATGCATTTTGGCATACATCTTAAAAACAACTTTTTCGTTATTCTTTTTCATTATTTGATACTTAAAAATGCTTATAAACTAATTTTCTATGTTTTACATAACTATACATTAGTTGTGTGAGAAAACCGCTTTCCTGAACTCGTAGAGGTCTAAAAACGCAGCAAACGCTTTCTTCCTCCTAAACAAGGCAAAAATCTCTAATGAATGATCATTTTCACAACATTCATGCATTTTGGCATACATCTTGAAAAACAACTTTTTCGTTATTCTTTTTTATTATTTGGCACTTAGAAGTGCTTATAAATTAATTTTCTATTGTTTTACATAACTATACATTAGTTGTGTGAGAAAACCGCTTTCCTGAGCTCGTACAGCGCTAAGAACGCAGCAAACGCTTTCTCCCACCTAAACAAGCCAAAATCTCTAATGAATGATCATTTCCACAACATTCATGCATTTTGGCATACATCTTGAAAAACAACTTTTTCGTTATTCTTTTTCATTATTTGACACTTAAAAATACTTATAAACTAATTTTCTATATTTTACATAACTATACATTAGTTGTGTGAGAAAACCGCTTTCCTGAACTCGTAGAGGTCTAAAAACGCAGCAAACGCTTTCTTCCTCCTAAACAAGGCAAAAATCTCTAATGAATGATCATTTTCACAACATTCATGCATTTTGGCATACATCTTGAAAAACAACTTTGTCGTTATTCTTTTTCATTATTTGGCACTTAAAAATACTTATACACTAATTTTCTATGTTTTACATAACTATACATTAGTTGTGTGAGAAAACCGCTTTCCTGAGCTCGTACAGCGCTAAGAACGCAGCAAACGCTTTCTCTCACCTAAACAAGCCAAAATCTCTAATGAATGATCATTTCCACAACATTCATGCATTTTGGCATACATCTTGAAAAACAACTTTTTCGTTATTCTTTTTCATTATTTGACACTTAAAAATACTTATAAACTAATTTTCTATATTTTACATAACTATACATTAGTTGTGTGAGAAAACCGCTTTCCTGAACTCGTAGAGGTCTAAAAACGCAGCAAACGCTTTCTTCCTCCTAAACAAGGCAAAAATCTCTAATGAATGATCATTTTCACAACATTCATGCATTTTGGCATACATCTTGAAAAACAACTTTGTCGTTATTCTTTTTCATTATTTGGCACTTAAAAATACTTATACACTAATTTTCTATGTTTTACATAACTATACATTAGTTGTGTGAGAAAACCGCTTTCCTGAGCTCGTACAGCGCTAAGAACGCAGCAAACGCTTTCTCTCACCTAAACAAGCCAAAATCTCTAATGAATGATCATTTCCACAACATTCATGCATTTTGGCATACATCTTGAAAAACAACTTTTTCGTTATTCTTTTTTATTATTTGGCACTTAAAAATACTTATAAACTAATTTTCTATGTTTTACATAACTATACATTAGTTGTGTGAGAAAACCGCTTTCCTGAGCTCGTACAGCGCTAAAAACGCAGCAAACGCTTTCTCTCACCTAAACAAGCCAAAATCTCCAATAAATGATCGTTTCCACAACATTCATGCATTTTGGCATACATCTTGAAAAACAACTTTTTCGTTATTCTTTTTCATTATTTGACACTTAAAAATGTTTATAAATTAATTTTCTATGTTTTACATAACTATACATTAGTTGTGTGAGAAAACCGCTTTCCTGAGCTGTACAGCGCTAAGAAGGCTGCAAACGCTTTCTCTCACCTAAACAAGGCAAAATCTCTAATAAATGATCATTTTCACAAAATTCATGCATTTTGGCATACATGTTGAAAAACAACTTTTTCGTTATTCTTTTTAATTATTTGACACTTAAAAATGCTTATAAACTAATTTTCTATGTTTTACATAACTATACATTAGTTGTGTGAGAAAACCGCTTTCCTGAGGTCGTACAGCGCTAAGAACGCAGCAAACGCTTTCTCTCACCTAAACAAGCCAAAATCTCTAATGAATGATCATTTCCACAACATTCATGCATTTTGGCATACATCTTGAAAAACAACTTTTTCGTTATTCTTTTTCATTATTTGATACTTAAAAATGTTTATAAACTCGTTTTTAATGTTTTACATAACTATACATTAGTTGTGTGAGAAAACCGCTTTCCTGAGCTCGTACAGCGCTAAGAACGCAGCAAACGCTTTCTCTCACCTAAACAAGCCAAAATCTCGAATGAATGATCATTTCCACAACATTCATGCATTTTGGCATACATCTTGAAAAACAACTTTTTCGTTATTCTTTTTCATTAATCGATACTTAAAAATGTTTATAAACTCGTTTTTAATGTTTACATAAGTTAGTTACATGTTTTACATGAGTTATACATTCGCTGTGTGGGAAAACCGCTTTCCTGAGCTCGTACAGCGCTAAGAACGCAGCAAACGCTTTCTCCCACCCAAAACAAGCCAAAATCTCTAATGAATGATCATTTTCACAACATTCATGCATTTAAGCATACATCTTGAAAAACAACTTTTTCGTTATTCTTTATCATTATTTGATACTTAAAAATGTTTATAAACTCGTTTTTAATGTTTTACATAACTATACATTAGTTGTGTGAGAAAACCGCTTTCCTGAGCTCGTACAGCGCTAAGAACGCAGCAAACGCTTTCTCTCACCTAAACAAGCCAAAATCTCTAATGAATGATCATTTCCACAACATTCATGCATTTTGGCATACATCTAAAAAAAAAAAGGTTTTTCGTTATTCTTTTTCATTATTTGATACTTAAAAATGTTTATAAACTCGTCTTTAATGTTTTACAATGACCATGCATTAGTTCTTTGAGAACACGGCTTTCCTGAGCTCGAACAGCGCTAAGAACGCAGCAAACGCTTTCTCTCACCTAAACAAGCCAATATCTTTAATAAATGATCATTTCCACAACATTTATGCATTTTGGCATACATCTTGAAAAACAACTTTTTCGTTATTCTTTTTCATTATTTGACACTTAAAAATGTTTATAAATTAATTTTCTATGTTTTACATAACTATACATTAGTTGTGTGAGAAAACCGCTTTCCTGAGCTGTACAGCGCTAAGAAGGCTGCAAACGCTTTCTCTCACCTAAACAAGGCAAAATCTCTAATAAATGATCATTTTCACAAAATTCATGCATTTTGGCATACATGTTGAAAAACAACTTTTTCGTTATTCTTTTTCATTATTTGATACTTAGAAGTGCTTATAAATTAATTTTCTATTGTTTTACATAAGTATACATTAGTTGTGTGAGAAAACCGCTTTCCTGAGCTCGTACAGCGCTAAGAACGCAGCAAACGCTTTCTCTCACCTAAACAAGCCAAAATCTCTAATGAATGATCATTTCCACAACATTCATGCATTTTGGCATACATCTTGAAAAACAACTTTTTCGTTATTCTTTTTCATTATTTGATACTTAAAAATGTTTATAAACTCGTTTTTAATGTTTCACATAACTATACATTAGTTGTGTGAGAAAACCGCTTTCCTGAGCTCGTACAGCGCTAAGAACGCAGCAAACGCTTTCTCTCACCTAAACAAGCCAAAATCTCTAATGAACGATCATTTCCACAACATTCCTGCATTTTGGCATACATCTTGAAAAACAACTTTTTCGTTATTCTTTTTCATTAATCGATACTTTAAAATGTTTATAAACTCGTTTTTAATGTTTACATAAGTTAGTTATATGTTTTACATGAGTTATACATTCGCTGTGTGGGAAAACCGCTTTCCTGAGCTCGTACAGCGCTAAGAACGCAGCAAACGCTTTCTCCCACCCAAAACAAGCCAAAATCTCTAATGAATGATCATTTTCACAACATTCATGCATTTAAGCATACATCTTGAAAAACAACTTTTTCGTTATTCTTTATCATTATTTGATACTTAAAAATGTTTATAAACTCGTTTTTAATGTTTCACATAACTATACATTAGTTGTGTGAGAAAACCGCTTTCCTGAGCTCGTACAGCGCTAAGAACGCAGCAAACGCTTTCTCTCACCTAAACAAGCCAAAATCTCTAATGAATGATCATTTTCACAACATTCATGCATTTTGGCATACATCTAAAAAAAAAAAGGTTTTTCGTTATTCTTTTTCATTATTTGATACTTAAAAATGTTTATAAACTCGTCTTTAATGTTTTACAATGACCATGCATTAGTTCTTTGAGAACACGGCTTTCCTGAGCTCGAACAGCGCTAAGAACGCAGCAAACGCTTTCTCTCACCTAAACAAGCCAATATCTTTAATAAATGATCATTTCCACAACATTTATGCATTTTGGCATACATCTTGAAAAACAACTTTTTCGTTATTCTTTTTCATTATTTGATACTTAAATATGCTTGTAAAAACTAATTTTCTACGTTTTACATAACTATACATTAGTTGTGTGAGAAAACCGCTTTCCTGAGCTCGTACAGCGCTAAGAACGCTGCAAACGCTTTCTCTCACCTAAACAAGCCAAAATCTCTAATAAATGATCACTTCCACAACATTCATGCATTTTGGCATAAATGTTAAAAAACAGCTTTTTCGTTATTCTTTTTTATATTTTACCGCTTAACAATGATTATGAACTTATATTGTATGTTTTACATATCTATACATTAGTTGTGTGAGAAAACTGCTTTCTTGAGCTCGTACATCGCTAAGAACGCAGCAAACGCTTTTTCTTACATAAACAAGGCAAAAAAATCTAATAAATGTTGTGCATTTACACAACATTCATGCATTTTGGCATACATGTTAAAAAAACATTTTTTTCGTTATTCTTTATCGCACTGATGCTTAAAAGTGCTTACAAACATATTTTGTATGTTTTACATTTCCAAAACAAAACCAAAACAAAAAAAAGGCATTTTGCCTTTCACATGTAGAAAGAGAACATTTAAAATTTTGACCATGAAAATTGTATGTGAACTCGTTTTGTATGTTTTACAATGACCACGCATTAGTTGTGTGAGAAAACCGAGCTCGGACAGCGTTAAGAACGCATCAAACGCTTTATCACGCAAACGTTTTATCACGCAAACGTTTTGCCGATGTCATAAATCAGCAAGCGCTGTCTTGCTTTTTTATAGATTATTATTTATGTATTCATTTATCTTCTTTAAAACATCTGGATCTTTAAGATCTCATCGAACTGAAAACACGTTTCACAATCGCCTAACTCAACAGGAGGTCAAATACAAACACACAAACAAGAACACGCGCACTACACACAGTAGTGTCTGGGTACACATTCCACACAGTCCCACACTGCACACGCATACTAAATACACACACACAGACACACACATACACACAAACACACGCACACACACGTGGACAGACAAAAAAAACTCACTCATCAATTCAATTCAATTCAATTTTATTTGTATAGCGCTTTTAGCAATTTTCATTGCCGCAAAGCAGCTTTACATAGTCAAAAGAATTATTTAAGTTTGTATGAAATGTGAATTTGTATGAATCAAAATGGTCAGTTTGTCCCTGGTAAGCAAGCCGAGGGCGACAGTGGCAAGGAAAAACTTCCTGAGATGGTAATAGGAAGAAACCTTGAGAGGAACCAGACTCAACAGGGAACCCATCCTCATTTGGGTGAAACATAAAGCAGTAAATGATCTGCATTTATACAGTGGTTAGGGTGGGAGGCAGTTCAGCTATAATAGCTGATGTTAATTGATGTTAATATGGAGTCCATGTAGTTATTGAAGACCCAGGTAGACTTGTAAGAAGTTCCAGTCATGAACTATCGAACTGTCAAGTCCCCAGAGAAACAGTTGCCAACACCAGTCAAGGCCAGAACCATTTTCTAGGTAGAGAGAATCATTCCCAGACACCAGACGCATCCCAGAGAGACACACGGGGCATCCATGTGACGAGATCTTCAGCCAGAAGCGGGGCACCAGGATGTGTCAGACAGGTCCGGAGGGCAGAGGGAGTCTGGATCACTGGCAGCTCAGGAACGACATGTGTAGCTCGACAGAGAGAGAGAAAAAGAGTAAAAGGGGGGGACAGGAGGAGAGAGGAAAAAGAAAGAGGGGGGGAAAGAGAAGAAGAGGAGAGATGGCAGTTAGGTATGGTCACAGTCACACAATGTATAATGTGAATGTATATTAACTGTAGAGTGCAAGCAGAGACTCCGGCAGGACTAACTATGACAGCATAACTAAAAGGGAGAGCCAGAAGGAAACACAAACATGAGGGCTTCCTGACATGTAAAGCAAACAATCACCTCACCGTCAGCAAACCTGAGTGATCAATGAGAGTGAGAAAGACAGCATCCAAACATACCAGTTCACCATAATACTCTACGTCCATGGGTCCCCCAGATCTGCTCCTTTACCTATGGCAAATCTATTTATAAAAATGCTTGGCTAAATAAATAGGTTTTTAGCCTGGACTTAAACACTGAGACTGTGTCTGAGTCCCGAACACTATTTGGAAGACTATTCCATAACTTTGGGGCTTTGTAAGAAAAAGCTCTGCCCCCAGCTGTATTTTTCATAATACGCGGTACTGACAAGCAGCCTGCATCCTTTGATCGAAGTAGGCGTGGCGGATCGTAAGACACTAGCAGTTCGCTCAGGTACTGCGGCGCGAGACCATTTAATGCTTTATATGTCAAGAGTAGTATTTTAAAATCAATGCGAAATTTCACAGGGAGCCAATGGAGTGAAGATAAGATAGGGGTGATGTGCTCATATCTTCTGGTTCTGGTGAGGACTCTTGCTGCTGCATTCTGGACTAGCTGAAGCTTATTTATGCATCTAGCTGAACAACCAGATAGTAAGGCATTACAATAGTCCAACCTAGAGGTGATAAAAGCATGAACTAGTTTTTCTGCGTCGTTTAGTGACAATAAATTTCTTATTCTGGCAATATTTCTGAGGTAAAAGAATGCTATCCTGGTAATATTATCTACATGTGCTTCAAATGAAAGGCTGGAATCAATAATCACACCAAGGTCTTTCACTGTTGCATTTGATGGAACAGAAAGGCCATCTAAAGTTACGGTGTGATCTAAAATTTTACTCCTAGCTGTATGCGGTCCTATGACTAGAACTTCTGTCTTATCCGGATTTAGCAGAAGGAAGTTAATTAGCATCCTGCACACATTGCTCAATTTTAGTAAGCTGTTTTTTTTCATCAGGTTTTGCTGAGACATATAACTGTGTATCGTCAGCATAACAATGAAAACTAATACCATGCTTACGGATTATGTTGCCCAGAGGAAGCATGTAAAGGGAAAAAAGCAGTGGACCTAAAACTGAACCCTGCGGAACGCCAAACTCCACTAGAGAACATGCAGAATAATCACCATTTAAGTCTACATACTGATAACGATGGGTCAGATAGGATCTGAGCCAGGAGAGGGCTGTACCCTTAATTCCCACTACATTTTCTAATCTGTGAAGAAGAATAGCGTGATCAACAGTGTCAAAAGCTGCACTGAGGTCAAGTAATACAAGCATAGTTACACAACCCTGATCAGAGGCCAATAGAATGTCATTTACTACTTTAACGAGCGCTGTCTCTGTACTGTGATGAGGCCTAAATCCTGACTGATACAGTTCATGTATGCCATTTCTATGTATATATGAGCATAGCTGCTCCGCTACTATCTTTTCCAGGATCTTAGAGATAAAGGGGAGGTTTGATATTGGTCTGTAACTGGACAGCTGACAGGGGTCGAGGTCAGGTTTCTTAATTATTGGTTTGATAACTGCTAATTTAAAAGATTTTGGAACATATCCAATGCTGAGTGAAGAATTAATTATTCTCAACAGGGGTTCTATTATTGCTGGTACTATCTGTTTAAGAAAATGTGTCGGTACAGGATCTAATATACAGGTTGATGAATTTAAAGAAGAGATGAGTGAAATTAGTTCATTCTCTTCAAGGGGAGTAAAGTATTCTAGGTTCTGGTCTGACATGGCTAGATTAACATCTGCATCAATTACATTGTTCGGTTTCAAAACCTCAATTTTATGCCTAATATTTACAACTTTATTATTAAAAAAGTTCATGAAGTCCTCACTATTGCATGATGTTGTTGTGGAGATTTTCTGCAGTTTTCTTATTTCTGGTTAATTTGGCTACAGCATTAAATAAGAATCTATGATTATTTTTGTTATTTTCTATAAGAGTGGAGAGATATGTTGATCTAGCTACACTAAGAGCTTTTCTATAGTTCAGGATGCTCTCCTTCCATGCTATTTGAAATACTAGTAATTTAGTTTGACGCCATTTACGTTCTAATTTCCAAGCGGTCTGTTTTAAAGTGCGCGTGTGATCGTTATACCAGGGAGCAAGTTTTTTATCTCTAATAATTTTTCTTTTGACTGGAGCTACATTATCTAGGGTATAGCGAAATGTCGACTCTAAATATTCAGTCGCCTGATCGAGTTCTGTGGGGTCAGACGGTGATCTAATCGAAGTTGGGAACTCTGGGAGATTACTGATAAAACTCTGTTTGGTAGTTGATGTGAATGTACGTTTCATACGGTAGCGCGGCGCTGTGTGTACATTATTATTGTGACACACTTGAATTGAGACAAGATAGTGATCTGAGATAACTTCAGATAGTGGTATTGTGAATAAATTTCTTATACTTAATCCAAATAATATTATTAAATCTAAAGTGTGACCTGCTTTATGAGTGGGTCCTACTACACACTGATTTACTCCTACCGAGTCCAGTATAGACATAAATGCAGTTTTCAGAGGGTCTTCTGGGTTTTCAAAATAAATATTAAAATCTCCAGCAATTAACACTTTGTCTACTGAAACGACTAGGTTTGAGAGGAAATCTGCAAATTCACTAAGAAATTCCAAGTACGGCCCTGGAGGTCTGTAAATGACAATTAGCGGGATCGACTGAGTTGACTTAATATAGTTAAATACACTTATGTTACTATAAAGAATTTTAAATGAATTAAATTTGTGTCCGTGTTTTTGTACAATAGTCAAATTATCATTGTGAATAACTGCGACGCTTCCTCCTCTACCAGTTAACCGAGGCTGGTGTATGTAGCTGTATCCAGGAGGACTAGCTTCATTTAGAGCTACATACTCGTCCTGTTTAATCCAGGTTTCTGTTAAACAGAGTATATCAAACTCCTGATCTGTGATAATTTCATTAACTATAACTGCTTTAGATGCGAGAGATCTAATATTTAACAGTCCTAGCTTCAGATCAGAGGTGCCGGCTGCGCATTCAGTCTGATCCAAGTTTGTGGTCTTTATGCTAATTAAATTACTAAAACAGACTTTCTGAGTCTTTCTAAATTTGATTTTAGCTCGGGGAACAGACACAATCTCAATAGAGTGAACCCTGAGTGACGACTCTATGCAGCTAGCAGACGGTTGGGTTAGCCTGTCTGTCTGCTCCCTGGCCTGGGCTCTGGATTGTCACAGATTAACTAGGCCTTTTCTAAGACTATGAGCTATACTACAAAAAATGAGAGCAGCACCTTCCCGAGTGGGATGGACACCGTCCCGCCCTAACAGGCCAGCTTTGCCCTCAAAGGTCTTCCAATTATCAATAAAGCCCACGTTGTTTTCGGAGCACCACCTGGACATCCAGCGGTTCAGCGACCATAACCTGCTGTAAGTTATGTCACCACGTCTCATTGGGATGGGACCAGAGCATACTACTCCATCGGACATCGCCTTCGCTAATTTAAACACCTCTATAAAGTTATTCTTACTAACCTCTGACTGACGAAGGCGTATATCGTTAGCTCCAGCATGTACTACTATCTTAGAGAACCTGTGCTGTCCTAGAGCCCTAAGATTACCTGCTATGTCCGGTGCTCTGGCTCCCGGGATACACCTAACCACTGCCGCTGGTGCCCCTAAAGGTCTAGCTAATTTCACGTGTCTCATTATAGAGTCTTCTAAAACCAGAGCTCTTTCAGGTTTCTCAGCGGGTGCATCACTGAGGAGAGCAAACCTGTTGGACACGTGAAGCGCAGAAGAGGTGTGCTCCGGTGGGCTAGCCTTAGCGTTAGCTTTGGCTGAACGAGTATGCCGCCGAGTCGTCACCCACTCGCCCCGCTGTGAGGGCTCTAATGCCGGAGTCGGGGGCTGGTTATCTCCGCCTGCGGCACCCAGACTGTCCGCTACAGGAATAACACTGCTCTTACACTCTCTAACCCTCTCTAAAGTCTGGATGCGCTCCTCTAACGCTGATATCTTCTCCGTCAGAGTGCTCACTAACACACACCTATCACAAATAAAATTACCACTAATGACGGAGGAAGAATGTCTAAACATCCTGCACTCTACACACTGAACAAGCTGAATATTGGACATGATAACGTACCTGAGTCAGAGTTGTAGTTGTTTGGAGCTGAATTCCGTTTGTTGTTTTTAGAAAAAGAAACTCGCGCGTTCTCCAAAAAGCATCAGACTTTATACGCATACTACACAAACGATATCCTGCTCAAGCCCCTGTGCCATCATTACAGTCACAATAAAAATTATAAAGACACATCCATCCATGATGATGGCTTAAACTCATGTCATATATGTTTAAGAGGTCTTTGTATGCTTTTTTTTAGCCAAATTGTCTGCACAGACCAGATCCTAACATCTTTGTGGTGGGTATTGGGCCTGGTTTTTGGCGCTAACCCCTTGAGAATATCCTCTATAAGTCCACCTGTTTGTAAAACACTGGCATGTGATCGGTTCAGATAGTATAACATACAGTGCTTCAGCGTCGTTCACGGCTTTTTATTTCTGTGCCACAAGGATGGGTCCTAGGAAAGGTTGTGGCAGACAGCAGCGATAAACTGAGCTCACATCCTGAACACACACACACACACACACACACACACACACACACACACACACACACACACACACACACACAAACATTACATAGAGATAGTGGGGGCATACCCATACAGGGTAGACATGTAATGTTTCAATACAGAATTTTAAAACCTCCTTATAAATCCCTATAGCACCCACCCCACCCCTCCCTAGCTCCAAGCCAGCTTTACAAGTATAAGGAAAGGCTAGATGCCAGGCATAACAAAAAAGGAGAGAAACTAAAAGAGAAAAAAGAACCTGGAGCTGGAAGTTTTTTAGTTTTGCATACAACAAAAACAAAAAGGGAAAAGAAAACAAACAAACAAACAAACAAACAAACGATTAAATAAAAAGGGAATCAAACTATAAATGTATATGAAAAAAGCGAAGGAAGGGCCCCCACACCTGTTGGAATTTTAAGTTTGAATAACGGATTGAGTAGTGGATCTTCTCCAGGGACAGACAAGACATAGTATCTCTGAGCCACTGGGTGTGAGTGGGTGACGTGGCATCCTCCATTTGAATAAAAGAGAACGCCTGGCCAGGAGTGTCGCAAAAGATAACAAACGCTGTTTAGCTGGAGTTAGACGCTTGTCTTCCTCTCCAGTGATACCAAAAAGAGCAATCAGAGGATCTGGTTCAAGATTCCATTTTAATATATACGACAAGGTTTTAAAAACATCCCTCCAGAATTTTTCCAAATTCTGGCATGTCCAGTACATATTGTGGCGTGGGCGGGGCGGCGGCTGACGACCAGCATGCCTTGCGGGGATGTCGGTGTGTTCACCATGATGGGGAAAGGTGTTCTGGTTAGTGGCTTAGGCCCTGTTTGTGTGAGGGGTGTGTGACGTGTGAAATGTGCTCCAGTTCAAGCTAGTGCTGAATTGGATGTTGGCTCCTGAGTGAAGGTGCTGCTCATGCCATACCAGCTGTTTGCTAATAAAGTACTCCCAGCCATTTGTAGCGTTTTTACGCGGGGAAGAATGGTGGAGAGACAAGTGAGTGAAAGTGCTGCTCATGCCATACCTGCTGTGTGCTAATAAAGTACTCCCAGCCATTGCATTGGGCAGCAAATAAGCTCACTTGTCTCTCCACCATCCTTCCCGGCGTAAAAACACTACAATATGAATAAGAGACGCCTCTCCACTTTTACATTTATCACAGCAAGGATCAATGTCTGGGTAAAAATGGGAAAGTTTAAGTTTGGAGAAATGAGCCCTGTGTACAACCTTAAACTGTAATAAAGTGTGGCGGGCACATAAGGAAGTTGAGTTGACAAGTTTAAGAATTGAATTCCAAGTATCATCTGACAGTAAGAGATTTAAATCTTTCTCTCAAGCAGTTTTAATTTTACTTAAAGGGGTGTGACTCAAACCCATCAATCCACCATAAATAGTGGATATTAGGCCTTTACGCAGCGGGGACAAACATAGGAGATTATCTATAATATTTGCAGCAGGAGCCTCAGGGAAATTCAGTATTAAAGAGAGAATGAAGTGTCTTCCTTGCAGATATCTGAAAAAGTTTGAATTGGGTAGGTTAAACCTTTCAGAAAGCTGCTCAAACGATGCAAACTTATGGTCAACAAACAGATCTTTGCAAAGCTTGATACCCTTATTGTAACATTCCTGAAACACTGAATCATGTAAAGAAGGTTGGAAGAGAGAGTTAGAGACGATAGGACTGGAAAGAGAAAAGCCCAGAAGACCGCAGTGCTTTCTGAACTGAGCTCATACTCTCAAGGTATGCCTAACAACTGAGTTATTGATCAATTTTATTGAGGGGATGGGGAGTGCGGATCCAAGGAGTGCAGAGACAGAGAGGTTTTTGACTGACTTTATCTCCATTTTCACCCAGGCAGGCCGATTAGGTTGGTTATGAAAATATGCCCAAAAGATGACAGATCGAATGTTTGCTGCCCAGTAGTAAAAACGAAAATTAGGTAGAGCCATGCCACCATCTCTTTTAGATCTTTGAAGTAGGGACTTATTTAATCGTGGATGTTTACCTTTCCAAAGGTAAGAGGATATAATTGAGTCTAAAGCACCAAAGTAAGATTTGGGAATGAAAACAGGTACAGACTGAAAGAGATATAAAAATTTAGGAAGAATACTCATTTTAATGGCATTAATGCGGCCCACCAGGGACATGGACAGTGGTGACCATTTTTCAAAGTCCTTTTTAGTTTGGTTCAACAACCTAGTAAAATTTTCTTTAAAAAGGTTTTTATGTTTCCTTGTAATTGTAATACCAATTACATACTGATTTTTCACTATGTTAAATGGAAAATTGTGCACACCAGTTGTTACTGCTGTGTTATTAAGCAGAAAAAGTTCTTTTTTGCGCAAATTTAATTTATATCCTGAAAAGTAACTAAATTCACTAAGCAATGACAGTACAGGTGGAAGGGAGGAGATTGGATTTGATATAAAACGTAGAAGATCATTTGCATAAAGGGAAACTTTATGTTCTTCTCCCTGCCTCCAAATCCCAGATATCTCCCTACAACTGCGGAATGCAATTGCTAGTGGCTCAATGGCAAGGTTAAAGAGCAATGGGCTAAGAGGACACCCCTGACGAGTTCCCCGCTGAAGGCTGAATGGTTGAGACTGCTGAGCATTTGTCAGAACTGAGGCAGTAGGGCTTGAACATAATAATTTAACCCAGGTGATAAATACTCCCATTTCACACGATCAAAAGCCTTTTCAGCATCCAAAGAAAGGACACACTCAGGGATCCCCTCTGATGGTGTATACAGGACATCCATAAGACGTCGAATGTTAAAGTAAGAAAAGCGATTTTTGACAAAACCGGTCTGGTCCTCAGATATAATAGAGGGTAAAACATTCTCTAATCTACGAGCCAAGACTTTAGCAAGGATTTTAACCTCCACGTTGAGAAGAGAGATTGGTCTATATGAAGAGCACTCTCTTTATCTCTCTTTGCTATAAGGGTGATGCGAGCCTCATTAAATGACGCAGGCAACTTACCTTGCTTAAAAGATTCAGATAGAACCAAAGCTAGTTGTGGTGCAAGGTATGAGGAGAATGATTTAAAAACTCTGCAGGGAACCCATCAGGACCCGGGGACTTACCAGATTGCAATGATGAGGTAGCTAAACTGATCTCCTCTTGTGATATGGGCTCTTCTAATCTTAATCTAGAATCAGGAGACAGTGTTGGGATATCTAATTGATTCAAGAAATTCTCAAGTGAATTACAGTCCTTTGGAAACTCAGAAGTATAAAATCGAGAATAAAAATTCCTAAGTGCATCATTCATTTAGAATGGTCGGTAGTGATGGTACCATCCTCCATCCGAATTTTTGTAATGTGTTGCTGTGCTCTAAAACCTCTTAACTGGTTAGCTAAAAGTTTTTCAGATTTGTCACCATGAATGTAAAATTGGCTCCTACTCTTTAATAATTGACATTCAATTACATGCGTCGAGATGAGTTCAAAATTAGTTTGCAATTCTATGCGTTTTTTATACAGATCAGGGTTTTTAAATAGAGCATACTGCTGATCAATTTCTTTAATTTGGTTGATCAAATCTTTTCGTTCTTTATATGCCTTCCTTTTCATATTTGCAGTATATGAAATTATCTGTCCCCTGAGGTAGGCTTTTAGAGCATCCCAAACAGTTAAACATGACACTTCAGGCGTTTCATTTGTGTTTAAGAAAAAATCTATCTGGTCTTCCATAAATTTTTTAAAGTCATTCTCTATCAATAATGATGAATTAAAGCGCCAATGTTTATTAATTTGAGGAAGATTGGGGAGCTTTATAGACATTACAACTGGCGCATGATTAGATATCACAATGCTCTGATATGCGCAGGTGTTAACCATTGGAATCAGTTGATTATCTATAAAGAAATAATTAATTCTGGAGAAAGTATGATGAACATATGAGAAAAAGGAGTATTCTCTCTTTTTTGGATTAAGGAAGCGCCATATGTCAGAGATACCAAAGCTGCAAAGATAGGACTGAAGTAGCGTGGCGGATTTACTTAGAGGTATAGGATTGGGAGATGACCTGTCAAGTGATGGATCCAAACAACAGTTGAAGTCTCCCCCTAATACGAGAGAGTATGAGCTCAGATCTGGTAGAGCAGAAAAGAAATATTCTTTAAAGGAAACATCATCATAATTAGGGGCATATAAATTAGCCAACACTACATTAGTATTAAATAATTTCCCTGAAACAATGATATAACGACCATGTACATCCGTAATAACAATTTGATGCTCAAAAGCGATGTTTAGACTAATGAGAATTGACTAGCTTTGGCCTGAAAGGTTGAGTGGTATCATCAGAACTGCGAATGTGAGTTTCTTGTAAAAATGCGATTGCAGTGTTAAGTTGTTTAAGGTGTGAGAGCACCTTCCTTCTCTTGACCGTATGGTTTAAACCCTTAACATTCCAGCTCACAAAGTTTAAAGAACTATTCATTCTCCCTGAGAGGAGATGCAGGTAGATAAACATGAATAACACTGAGATGCCTAGCGTCAGCCTTTAAACACGAGTGTAAAACACAGAGCAACATGTTAAAGATGCACCGTGTACAAAGAACTAACATAATACTGGCTTTGGAGATCCCCCACCCCTGCCCCCCACACACCCCACTGCCCCCAAACAAACAAAGATAGCTGCTAACAAACAAAGCAGCAAGCTCTTCCATTCTTCCATTTTCCACCTAACCAATCTTCCTGCCGCTAACCACACCATCTTCTGCTCCGACACGGTTTACAAAAACTAAGAATTAAATATATAAATAGAGTATTTCAACACTCCAATGCTGAAATCTCTCAATAGGAGAAAAACACACCACCCCTCCCCCCACGTCACATTGTAACTCTGAACATGCAAACACAAGTAGTCACTCGTGATTAGAAATTGAGAAAGTAATAATAGAAAAATAATAATAACCCCTTCACACGTTTAACACAGTAAACGTGGCTAGATTTTTAGTTAGAAATGGTACTTTTCTGATAACTGTTGTTGCGTATTAAAAAAAAATAATAGTAATACAGTGCACTACGTAGTTTTCGGCAGACTGTCTATGTGTTTCTGCGCCTCTTCTACCGAGCGTAGCCACTTCTTCTGTCCGGTAGAGAGAGTTATCCGGAGCCGTGCTGGATCTTTCTCCTGTGAGAGAAGGCCGGAGTCCACGGTTGTATAACTCAGTCATACCTTCTCTATACTCGGCTCGCTGGCTTAAAACTTCGGGAGCGTAATCTTCCTCGATACGAACCTGCTGACCGCGGTATTCCAGCCTCCCTCTCCGCCGAGCCTCCCGAACCAGAAGGTCTTTAACCTGGTACCGGTGCAAACGGAGAATGACCGGCCGAGGTCTCTGACCTGAAGCGGGTTTGGATGTAGGTATGCGGTGGGCTCTGTCAATCTCAGGCGGGGATGGAAGCGTTTCACTCCCAAACACCTCGCACAAAAATTTCGAGAAGAACTCGGTAGGGAGTCCACTCTCAGTACCCTCCGGAAGACCCAGGACACGCAGGTTTTGTCTCCTGCTACGGCCTTCTAGGTCTACGACTTTGGCCGTTAACTTAGAGTTACTTTCCCGAAGTCCGGAGCAGATGTTCTCTAACTCACTCACCCGCTGGCTCAGGTCATCTGTAGCGAGTTCTAGTGAAGGTAAGCGCTGTCCATGGTCCTCTACTTGGGCCTGAATTTGGTCTAGCTTACTTTCCAGTAAACTAAACGAAGATTTAAATTCAGCCGCTAACGCTTCACGGTGTTTGTCTAACAGCGCTGAGATAGTCTCGACTGTTAGAGCGGTCGCAAACAAAGATCTTGTTTTCCCGGCCGTCTTTTTTCCCGGCCTTAACACGCCTTGTAGCCATTATAAATGAAAAAAGTATGTAACCGTGGGGTAGAGTACAAAGTTATTGTATCCTAAAGATTTAGTTTAGCATTTAGAAACGGATAAGGGAGTGAAGAAATGTAATTTTTCATTAAATGTTAATATGATCTTTAGGGTCCTAATGAAAAGTTTGTAATATATTTAATTAAAAATTCTCAATGGTTGTGTAAAAAAAAAAGACTACTTTTACCTGGTAAAAACTAGCTCTGTTCTCAGCAACCTGTTTCAGTACATGCTTTAAATGCTTATAATCTCTGCTAAACAGGCAATTAAGAATTATATAGAGACGGATGTACATAGAGAAGAAGCCATAACCATGTTCTATGAGAGTATAAGTTAACTTAGACTCTGCATTCATCGTGATTATTAGAAAAGGCAAGCTGCAAAGATTCATAGAAAAAGAAATTACACTCACCAAACCTGGTGAAGATGAAGCAGGAACACGAAGTTAGTACAGATCCATTTTTCAGGAGCAGCTTCGTATTTATATTGACCCGCGTTTATAAAGCAGTCTAGTGAAAAATGATTAGTGCAAACATGAATGCATTTAGGTAGATCGGCGAGACGTTAGCTTTAAAAACAAAATTCAGCCACTGCGTCCTTAGCGGCTCAGATGTCGGTAGTGAATGACGACTGCTGTGTTCGCTATTACGCCAAATAACTGTACACCACACTCGCTTAGGCGACATTTTGCGAAAAAAACAATGGCCGACAGCTACTTCTCACTCGGGGCGGGTCTTTGCTAAAACACCAGTGTCAATCAACTAGTTTAGGAGCGGCCTTTTTTGGTGTGGCGTCACAATGCAAGGCATTTGAGATTAGCCTGATTTCAGAAGGGGCATGTTATTTTAATAAATTTAAAGAAAATCACTGGGCGGATCTTTATCATCGTAGAGTGGTTGTGTACGCACTCTCCTAACGAACAGTTCAGTCCAAACAGCTTAAAAAAGTGCATGTAGGCCTGTATGACCCCTTAAAAAAATCTTCATGGCCCACTTCTTTTTTACATTCCTTAGGGGCTTGCTCTGGGAACATGGGTAGATGGTAACAAAATTGAGTGCAGGCGTGCGTTTCCCGTACAACGATGTAGCTCTTTGCTTAACCACCATTGTACGATGCAACGTTGAAGAAAATAACTAACTAGTCACGACTGTTTCCCAACACCATAGTACCTGTGTCGCACTTCAATCGTTAAAACTATGTTGGTTTAATTTGTCGTTCTTCTTCTTCGATACAATGGCGGAGTAGTGCCATAGGCACTATCTCTCTCTTCGGGTCTCGCATTCAATGCGCTTGCGCAATGACGTTACGTAGGAGTGGTGTAATAATGTCACGAACGCAACATTCATTATTTGTACAATAAAACATATATAGGCATACACAGTTAAAATGTGCTCTTTTCGATTAACAAAGTCTATAACTTTTAGTTATATTTTATTTGAACTCATTTTTATTTGGTATTGATACATAAGTACAATTAAAATAAAAAGAAATCATGGGTTTTGAAAATGCTGGGATTGTGTTGTGAACACCTGTTACCTATTTTGCTCAAGATCATTTCCTATATAAGTCCCTTTACATGAAGCCATGTTTAAATGAGAGTTGATGTGAAAAAATGACACGGAAACCACAATTTAGCTTGCAGTTCTTTTGGAGGAGGTGGGAAACAATCAAATCTTGCTTTTCTCCAAATTAAAAAACACAAGTCCTGACAAAAAAAAAAAAAACATGGAATGAAATTGCACAAAAAATTAATGCTTCTGGAAATGGGTATGAGAGAAGCCCAGAGGAAGTCAGAAACAAGTGGAGGGACTTTGCAAGTGTGACCAAACAAGCAAGTCCAGTGGTGGCCTGAAAGTGAACCCCTCCAAAAGCTGCTATGTAAGTGTAGTTACTGCAATTGTCCACAACATTGCAGTCAAGGAATTTTTTTTTTTTAACCTATGAATAGTCCATATTCTACTTCTACTTCTGAGAGCACAACAAAGATACTCACTTAAAAACTCACCTTTTCTTCGCACAAATGAAACCAAGGCTGTGTTCCAACCGGCATAAATAATGCTTTCGTAGGGCACTTCGAAGAGAGAATAATTGCGATGGTATCGCTGTTATATCATTTCAAGGTGAATTTGTAATCAAAATATCCGAAAAAATGAATAGCCTAATATCTGAGCACCAAAGCATTAAGTTTTCTAAATCGCTCAAAGTGGTTGGGAAAAATTTTAGAAACTAATAGGGCGTAAGGTCGTGAACTGTGAATAGAACACACCCAGCCGCAGCAAGGAACTATGCTTCTAACCACAGGTCGAAGGCTGTAGTTCCGACCACGTACGTTTGCAACGCTGTTCGCGAATGTTCGTTTGAACTATGATTTCGGGAAACACCGAATTGTTGAACTATGTTGGTACCAACGAAACTTGCGACCATAGTTGGCTAACGATGCTTTTGGGAAACGCACCCCAAATTGATTGTAGGAAAAGATTCTAGGATGTTTGTGAGGGAAGGGAGCGAGGCCCTAACTCCTTGAGAATACCTCCTATAAGTCCACCTGTTTGTGAAACTCACAGTGCACAGTGGAATGTGCTTGTGAGTGGTTGAGATAGCTCAGACTATAAGACACTATCTGCTCGACAAAATGGCACAAGTATCTCATGAATTTCCACAAACGTACTGCAGCCTACTATGAATCTCTCACCTCCTACCACATCCTGCAGCCCTTCGGCCATCTCCATGTGATTTAAATTTTTGTACACTCACACACACACACACACACACACGCACACACACACACACACACTACCGACATTACATTTTATAAACGTACACACACACACACACATATATTGTACACAAGCATTGCACACAGACATACACAAATACAAACATACTACTCATACACACACATTTACTACATACACACATATTAGGCACACAAACACTACACATCATATTCAGTACACACAACCTTCAGACACACACTACATACACAAACACATACTGCACAGAAACAAAGGCACACCCAACCATTTATGCCACACATACAGTAAAAATCCTACACACACACACACACACACACACACACACATACACACACAATACACAGCTTACACAAACCATGACCGTCCCAAGCACCTGCGCCATTACAGACGCCACCAAGCAATCAGTAGCAATGATGCATAGAATGACACCTGCCTTAAACTTATGTGGAGCCTTAAACTTATACAATATTTTGTGACAGAGTGCTGCACAGGTCTGCACGGGCTTGAGGTAGGGTTCATCTTCATCAACCAGAGAGTGAGCGGTGGTACGCAACCGAAATTGACCGTTGTTGATCTTAAATGGCCCGATGTACTTCTTGGCTTCCACCTTCAGAGGGAGGTTCTTGGGAACTTCCAGACCCACTGTCCCTGGGGGAGGGGCTTCGTCTTGGTCTCTTACTCCAGGAAAATGGATAGACTGTGGCCAAATTGGCTGCACGGAGCAGATTGATCACACAGCTTTTTTGTGGAAATGAGAGTGACAGTTTTTGACCCTACCTCTTTGAAAATACCTCTGATAAGTCCACTTGTTTGTCAACCTATTCATTTGACAAGATGTCACGAGTAACCCATGCATTTCTACAAATTTTGTATGAAACACCCACCACCTAGCACATCATACAGCCCTTCGGCCTTGTCCATGTGCTTTTCATTTCTGGGAAGTACACGACATCAACGACCAGCTAAAATCAAGTTCACCGATGACATCAGTGTCTCCAAGAACATCATCTCACGACCAGCCAGAGACTGTGTATTACTGCGGAGGTGTGTGAACTTCTAAAGACCCAAGACTCCTATCAGAGCAGGGGGCAAAGTGGCCCTAAGAACAGCAAGGGGCAAACTTTCCTGGGCAATCAGAGAGGCGAAGCGCACACACGCCCAAGAAAATCCTTAACCACTTCAGGGACAGCGGTGACATACGGCACATGTGGCAGAGCATACAACACGTTACCAACTACAAGCCATCATCACCTGCCTGTGTCAGTGAAGTGTCTCTTCCAGATGCGCTAAATAGCTTCTACTCTCAGTTTGACATGTAGAACGACGTGACGACGAGGAAAACCTAGTTTTATTCAGTGAAAATGTAACATTTTAGCAATAAGATTATTATTAATTATCCCAACAGTCAATCTAGTCTAGCCCAAACACAATTTTTAAGGTTTTTACCAAAATAATTGTCATTTATATTATTTTAATTAATTGTTTACATTTATATTCAATTATCTCATTTTAAATGTATTTTTTCATCTGATGTTTTTAACTAATTGTAGTTCTTTTTAACCGTCACAACAACTTCTGCATGTCCATATTTTTGTAACTACAAAACAATAAAGGCAGTATGGATTGTGTTTAAAACTTTTTTTAGTATAAGGATTTACACACTTGGTCTGTTGTAGCTCCTATCTGTCACAATCATTTGGTAACCTATTAGATTAATGATTTTAGTATTGGTTTAACTATAAAATAAAATAAAATACATCAAAACATAATTATGTTATCATGTAGTAACATATTTACCACAGAGACGCTGCAAAACTGGGTGATTTTTATGGTATACCTTGATGCTGTGTGAGTCCCTAAGGCAGTGTCTGTGTCCGCTTGAGGCGGAATATAAACTGTGCTGATTATGACCGATGTAAACTCCCGAGGAAGGTAAAAAGGACAGTAGTTCAAGGTTGGGTGTGCAGGAGCATGTGAGAGGCACAATGCTCGCGGTGTTGCACCAGCTGTTGTTCACCATTAAACACACTCCGCCTCCCCTTGACTTCCCTGAATCCCGTGTCCTGGCATGCGGGGAACCGAGAAGAACTCGGCCGGCTGGATGGCGTGGTCCGGCACCGTTGGGTTCAGCCATGTCTCGGTGAAGCAGAGGAGATTGCAGTCTCGAATGTCTCTTTGGAACTTTACGCCTGCTTGTTTCCCTTGATGCCGCTGCCTCGCTTCACGTCCTTTGTTCTCCCTCGGGATCTCACTTGGCCAGCTTGGATCCAGAGTTAAAAAATATAAATTGTGGGATTTGTATACCAATAGAATCAAGAGTGTCTCTATCATACCTAATAAACTCAAAGGTGATGAATTTGCCGGTTTTGGATCACTGAAAACGATGTAAAGAAAACCAAAAACAAGCAGTTGTGACGGCAGCCGACCTCACCAACCGCCATCTTGAAACAGACACACAGAAACTACTTATCCTACAAAAAAAGTACACATCCTACTCACACACACACACAGTACACATCCTTCGCACACCCTACACCTCTTACAAAAATGATGACAGGCCCAAGCACCTCCACCATTACTGTCGACATCAAGCAATCACTAGCAGTGATGCAAGCAAAGACAATGTCCAACTATGACGATGCCTTAAACTTGTGCCATATTTAGTGGCATCATTTTCTGGGGCGTTTTAGGGGTCTTACCATGTTCAAAAGGCGCACTGGTGCGCCTGGTGCCGATGGCACTCGTGCTTGGGCCTGCTCATCGTTACTTGCAACTATATTTATTTTCTTATTTTTGAAGCTGCAGGGCCAACATCTTGGCTTTTATCTTCTGAGAGAGCTTATTGATGGACTACCAGACCGTGGTAAAGTATGTGCCGGCCTAAGACCCATGAATGCATGCGGAAGCCCCATCATGATATTGGTGGCAATGTACACTCCAGAGTGCTGCACAGGACTGCCTCGAGCAAGCTTGAGGTGGGGTTTACCTTCATTAACCAGTGCGTGACCTATGGTACGCAACCAAAATTAATCGTTGTTGTATCTTAAATGGCCAGATGTACTTCTTGGCTTCCACCTTTGCCAGGAGGTTCTTGGGAAACTTTCAGACCCATTTTCCTGGGTGAGGCTCTGGGCCTTGAGAGCATGGGTAGACAGTGGCCAAATCGGCTGCAGGGAGCAGATTAATCATGCAGTCTTTGGTTCGTTGTGGAGGTGGCAGTTTTGCCCTACCTCTTTGAGAATACCTCCACTAAGTTCACCTGTTTGTGAAACAGTGGGAAAGGTGTTTGTGGCAGGTTCAGATAGCTCAGACCCTATGACTCTATCTGCTTGACAAGATGTCAAATAACCCATGCATTTCAATAAATGTTCTGCGAGCTTCTACCGAACACTCACCACCTAGCACATCATACTGCCCTTTAAGCTTTTCCATGTGCTTTACATTCCTGGCTGCTTTTCATTCTTTGCGGCTCCTAGTAGCAGACAAGAACGGTAAGCTGAGCCAGCCAGACTCGAAGTTCCATGAATTACATACTGTAGCCTAGCATGATAAATCTATGATATCTTTCATGTCTGCCTAGTTGTGAAAGGCTTTTTTACAGGTTCTTGCTCTTGATCAACTGACCAGTGTTAACAGTCGATGATCGAGGGACACCTGGTTCTGAAGCAGGTGAATCCCCTGGCCAATTGAAGCCATCTCTGCCAATTGAAGCCATCCCCTGACTGTGCAACAGCTTCTTTCACAAGCCATCTGTCTCCTCAACAAAAAGGGACTGTACTGATAAAAAAACACAAATTATTGTGTTATTGTGTGTAAGTTATTGTGTGTGTGTTTACACAACCCATGAGTTTACACACACACACACACACACAATAACTCAGATAACTCAACTACCTCAAAACATTGAAACTAAACTGATAAACGACACATGTGCAAACACACTGATCAACAACCATCTAAAATGTTTTCACATCAAACTGTAGTTGCGCTTTTGCATAATATCTATTACTTGTTATTTGCACAAGCCTATTTGATCTTTGCTGCCACTTTAAAGAAATGTGTCCTGTTTACTGTCTCTCCTCCCACTACCTCAACTCATTACCTCATTGTTGGGTTGAGTGACTTTGTCACTCTTTGTCACTATTTGCATGAGCACTTTATGTTCTCTTTTTTTTAGTATATAACTTTTTTCTTTTAACTTAAAAATGTCAACATGTATTGTCTCAGCCTGTTAGCTAATTAGGATGCTTAGTAAGCTAGTTAGTTTTTGTTCATTTATGTTGTTAATTTATGTTGGATGTAGGACCTCTGTCCTGCAGCAAGGTGGTTTCGTTTTACTGTGTACTAAACTGTATATGGTTGAAAAGAAAAGAAAATCCTACTTGAACTTGGTACCACACATAAAGCAAACAACAAGCTAAAGACCCATGATTTGTTTTGACCGGCATGTGAAAGCCTACACCTAGAAACTGGGGCACGCCCCATTCCTGGGATACTGGGGTCCAGTTCGATGTGTCTCTCCCCTACAGAAACGGTATAGCTCACACCGTCCCCAGGCTGACGCTTCATCAGAAGTACTCAAGGCCTCCAGCCTGCATTGCAGGCGGATGTCTGTAAGCCACCATTTCCCCATGGTTCCTCTCTTCTGTCCCTGCTCCCCGCTTACTGAAGGAGTCCTCATTATTTTCTTCTATAAACTATAAACAATGTAAAGTTGTTTTCTATATTTATAAAATTATTATATTTTTATTTCATATTTATTTATTTCTTATTCATACTGCATTTTTTTAAGATTATTATAGTCATATTCTTAGTTTGAATACTATTTATTTTTTTAATGTCATGGGAGGTTGTAAAAGCATTTCTCTGAATATCATATTGAATATGGCTGTCTATGTGACAAATTAAATGTAAATTTCATTTGAAACAAAAATTCACCTAAATTAACATTAACACCTAAATTCCGTCATTCATATTGCTTCCTTTTTAACTGTATTTAAACACATAATCATGTAAATCTGCTTTCACATAAAATGAAAATCAGATTTCTCATAATGACTTATTATAAACATGTAGAAAACTTCATGTAATGGAAACTTTTGGATTACCTGACCGAGGTGGTCTACTGATTGTTTCGAAAACAATGACGTGGGTAATTCTAATTCAATATTAGTGTGTCAAACAATACTTTTCAGAACTTTATTTTACTTAACGATGTACAAGTGTTGCAAGATCTCTGGGATTCTGAGCTTGAACAATGTGTAGAACTCGCATGCTTTGTGCGTCCGCTTACCAATAATAATCAATTATAATAATTATATTAAATAATCGATATTAGTGCTTTAAGTGATAAGTTCTTTCACTCTAATTTATTTCCAATTTATTTGTCTCAACAAATTTGATGGCACATTAAACAATAATAAAAATGTCATAAACGTGTTTAAACTACTAGAACATGATGTATGTCAATTGAAAGAATTCCAAAAAAAATAACAAAAATTTTAATTTAATGTATATTAAAAATGTCTTTCAGACAATTCGTCATTCATTTATGCATAGTTTCAGCATCAGCAGTACAATTTTAGCATCAGCGGCCAAAAAGTCAAAAGAATGATGAAATCCAGAAAAAATGTGGAAAAATATTTTCTTTGTTATTATTTTTCACATTTTGATGCATACGCATTATTTCAGCATCAGCAGCCTAAAGGTCAAATGAAAGGTCACATTCATGCATTTTGAAAAACATTCAATACTATTATATTACGAATAACAACTGTTTATCTTTTTCACATTTTGATGCTTAAAAATCCTTACAAACATTTTGTATGTTGTTCATAAACATCCATTGGGTTGTGTGAGAAAACCGCTTTCCTGAGGTCGTACAGCCCCTAAGAACGCAGCAAACGCTTTATTTAAGCTTAACAAGGCAGAAAGTTGATTAAATGATCATTTCCAAAACATGGATGCATTTTTTGCATAAATATTAAAAAACAAGTTTGTCGTTAACCTTTTTCACTATTTGAGGCTTAAAAATGCTTACAAACTTATTTAGTATCCTTTACAAGGACCATGCATTCATTGTGTGAGAAACCCGCTTTCCTGAGCTCGCACAGTTTTCTAACAGCTAAAAAGGGCAAAAGCTTCATGCATTCTGGTATACATGTTAAAAACAAATTTTTCGTTATTCTTTTTCATTATTTGATACTTAAAAATGTTTATAAACTCGTTTTTAATGTTTTACAATGACCATGCATTAGATGTGTGAGAACACGGTTTTCCTGAGCTCGTACAGCGCTAAGAACGCTGCAAACGCTTTCTCTCACCTAAACAAGCCAAAATCTCTAATGAATGATCATTTTCACAAAATTCATGCATTTTGGCATACATCTTGAAAAACAACTTTTCGTTATTCTTTTTCATTAAACGATACTTAAAAATGTTTATAAACTCGTTTTTAATGTTTTACATAAGTTAGTTACATGTTTTACATAAGTTATACATTAGTTGTGTGAGAAAACCGCTTTCCTGAGCTCGTACAGCGCTAAGAACGCAGCAAACGCTTTCTCCCACCCAAAACAAGCCAAAATCTCTAATGAATGATCATTTTCACAACATTCATGCATTTTGGCATACATGTTAAAAAACAACTTTTTCGTTATTCTTTTTCATTATTTGATACTTAAAAATGTGTTTTAAACTCGTTTTTAATGTTTCACATAACTATACATTAGTCTTGTGAGAAATCCGCTTTCCTGAGCTCGTACAGCGCTAAGAACGCAGCAAACGCTTTCTCTCACCTAAACAAGCCAAAATCTCGAATGAATGATCATTTTCACAACATTCATGCATTTTGGCATACATCTTGAAAAACAACTTTTTCGTTATTCTTTTTCCTTAACCGATACTTAAAAATGTTTATAAACTCGTTTTAATGTTTCACATACCTATACATTAGTTGTGTGAGAAAACCGCTTTCCTGAGCTCGTACAGCGCTAAGAACGCAGCAAACGCTTTCTCTCACCTAAACAAGCCAAAATCTCTAATGAATGATCGTTTTCACAACATTCATGCATTTTGGCATACATCTTGAAAAACAACTTTTTCGTTATTCTTTTTCATTATTTGATACTTAAAAATGTTTATAAACTCGTTTTTAATGTTTCACATAACTATACATTAGTTGTGTGAGAAATCCGCTTTCCTGAGCTCGTACAGCGCTAAGAACGCAGCAAACGCTTTCTCTCACCTAAACAAGCCAAAATCTCTAATGAATGATCGTTTTCACAACATTCATGCATTTTGGCATACATCTTGAAAAACAACTTTTTCGTTATTCTTTTTCATTATTTGATACTTAAAAATGTTTATAAACTCGTTTTTAATGTTTCACATAACTATACATTAGTCTTGTGAGAAAACCGCTTTCCTGAGCTCGTACAGCGCTAAGAACGCTGCAAACGCTTTCTCTCACCTAAACAAGCCAAAATCTCGAATGAATGATCATTTTCACAACATTCATGCATTTTGGCATACATGTTAAAAAACAACTTTTTCGTTATTCTTTTTCATTATTTGATACTTAAAAGTGTTTATAAACTCGTTTTTAATGTTTTACATAACTATACATTAGTTGTGTGAGAAAACCGCTTTCCTGAGCTCGTACAGCGCTAAGAACGCAGCAAACGCTTTCTCTCACCTAAACAAGCCAAAATCTCGAATGAATGATCATTTTCACAACATTCATGCATTTTGGCATACATCTTGAAAAACAACTTTTTCGTTATTCTTTTTCATTATTTGATCCTTAAAAATGCTCTTAAACTTTGTTTGTATGTTTCACATAGCTATACCTTAGTTGTGTGAGAAGACCGCTTTCCTGAGATCGCAAAGCGCTAAGAACGCAGCAAAAGCTTTTTCTTACATAAACAAGGCAAAAGAATTATTTTTTATTCATTTATCTTTCCTTAAAACATCTGGATCTTTAAGATCTCATCGAACTGAAAACACGTTTCACAATCGCCTAACTCAACAGGAGGTCAAATACAAACACACAAACAAGAACACGCGCACTACACACAGTAGTGTCTGGGTACACATCCCACACAGACCCACACTGCACACGCATAATAAAATACACACACACAGACACACACATACACACAAACACACGCACACACACACACGCACACACACGCGGACAGACAAAAAAAAACACACTCATCAGACTTTATACGCATACTACACAAACGATATCCTGCTCAAGGCCCTGTGCCATCATTACAGTCACAATAAAAATTATAAAGACACGTCCATCCATGATGATGGCTTAAACTCATGTCATATATGTTAAAGAGGTCTTAGTGTGCTGGAAAAGTACACAGGTTGTGAGGTACACCCAAGAGGCGAAGGCTCAGGTGCTTGGGCCCACTCATTGTTGCTTGTAACAATTTTTCTTCTTTTTTTTAGCCAAATTGTCTGCACAGACCAGATCCTAACATCTTTGTGGTGGGTATTGGGCCTGGTTTTTGGCGCTAACCCCTTGAGAATATCCCCTATAAGTCCACCTGTTTGTAAAACACTGGCATGTGATCGGTTCAGATAGTATAACATACAGTGCTTCAGCGTCGTTCACGGCTTTTTATTTTTGTGCCACAAGGATTTGTCCTAGGAAAGGTTGTGGCAGACAGCAGCGATAAACTGAGCTCACATCCTGAACACACACACACACACACACACACACACACACACACACTTACCACCCATACTTACCACAGACACAAATACTATACATCCTACATTCACACATTCTGCGCGCACACACACACACACACGCACAAACATTACATAGGCATAGTACACACATATAAACACACACGGTCATTACAAAGACACATAATACACACACACACACACAATACACATAAATACACACAACAAATCCTACGGACAGACATACATAGCGTAAAGAACGCACACACACACGCACACACACGCGCACACACACTCACACACCTCTCACACAAAAAGCGAAGGAAGGGCCCCCACACCTGTTGGAATTTTAAGTCTGAATAACGGATTGAGTAGTGGATCTTCTCCAGGGACAGACAAGACATAATATCTCTGAGCCACTTGGCGTGAGTGGGTGACGTGGCATCCTGCCATTTGAATAAAAGAGAACGCCTGGCCAGGAGTGTTGCAAAAGATAACAAACGCTGTTTAGCTGGAGTTAGACACTTGTCTTCCTCTCCAGTGATACCAAAAAGAGCAATCAGAGGATCTGGTTCAAGATTGCATTTCAATATATACGACAAGGTTTTAAAAACATCCCTCCAGAATTTTTCTAAATTCTGGCATGTCCAGTACATATGAATAAAAGACGCCTCTCCACTTTTACATTTATCACAGCAAGGATCAATGTCTGGGTAAAAACGGGAAAGTTTAAGTTTGGAGAAATGAGCCCTGTGTACAACCTTAAACTGTAATAAAGAGTGGCGGGCACATAAGGAAGTTGAGTTGACAAGTTTAAGAATTGAATTCCAAGTATCATCTGACAGTGAGAGATTTAAATCTTTCTCCCAAGCAGTTTTAATTTTACTTAAAGGGGTGTGACTCAAACCCATCAATCCACCATAAATAGTGGATATTAGGCCTTTACGCAGCGGGGACAAACATAGGAGATTATCTATAATATTTGCAGCAGGAGCCTCAGGGAAATTCAGTATTAAAGAGAGAATGAAGTGTCTTACTTGCAGATATCTGAAAAAGTTTGAATTGGGTAGGTTAAACCTTTCAGAAAGCTGCTCAAACGATGCAAACTTATGGTCAACAAACAGATCTTTGCAAAGCTTGATACCCTTATCGTAACATTCCTGAAACACTGAATCATGTAAAGAAGGTTGGAAGAGATAGTTAGAGACGATAGGACTGGAAAGAGAAAAGCCCAGAAGACCGCAGTGCTTTCTGAACTGAGCCCATACTCTCAAGGTATGCCTAACAACTGAGTTATTGATCAATTTTACTGAGGGGATGGGGAGTGCGGATCCAAGGAGTGCAGAGACAGAGATCTTTGAAGTAGGGACTTATTTAATCGTGGATGTTTACCTTTCCAGAGGTAAGAGGATATAATTGAGTCTAAAGCACCAAAGTAAGATTTGGGAATGAAAACAGGTACAGACTGAAAGAGATATAAAAATTTAGGAAGAATACTCATTTTAATGGCATTAATGCGGCCCACCAGGGACATGGACAGTATTGACCATTGTTCCAAGTCCTTTTTAGTATGGTTCAACAACCTAGTAAAATTTTCTTTAAAAAGGTTTTTATGTTTCCTTGTCATTGTAATACCAATTACAAGGAACAATTACATACTGATTTTTCACTATGTTGAATGAAAAATTGTGCATACCAGTTGTTACTGCTGTGTTGTTAAGCAGAAAAAGTTCACTTTTGCGCAAATTCAATTTATATCCTGAAAAGTAGCTAAATTCACTAAGCAATGACAGTACAGGTGGAAGGGAGGTGATTGGATTTGATATAAAAAGTAGAAGATCATTTGCATAAAGGGAAACTTTATGTTCTTCTCCCTGCCTCCAAATCCCAGATATATCCCTACAACTGCGGAATGCAATTGCTAGTGGCTCAATGGCAAGGTTAAAGAGCAGTGGGCTAAGAGGACACCCCTGACGAGTTCCCCGCTGAAGGCTGAATGGTTGAGACTGCTGAGCATTTGTCAGAACTGAGGCAGTAGGGCTTGAATATAATAATTTAAGCCAGGTGATAAATACTCCCATTTGATCCCCTCTGATGGTGTGTAAAGGACATCCATAAGACGTCGAATGTTAAAGTAAGTAAAGCGATTTTTGACAAAACCGGTCTGGTCCTTAGATATATTAGAGGGTAAAACATTCTCTAATCTACGGGCCAAGACTTTAGCAAGGATTTTAACATCCACGTTGAGAAGAGAGATTGGTCTATATGAAGAGCACTCTCTTTATCTCTCTTTGCTATAAGGGTGATGCGAGCCTCATTAAATGACGCAGGCAGCTTACCTTGCTTAAAAGATTCAGATAGAACCAAAGCTATTTGTGGTGCAAGGTATGAGGAGAATGATTTAAAAACTCTGCAGGGAACCCATCCGGACCCGGGGACTTACCAGATTGCAATGATGAGTTAGCTAAACTGATCTCCTCTTGTGATATGGGCTCTTCTAATCTTAATCTAGAATCAGGAGACAGTGTTGGGATATCTAATTGATTCAAGAAATTCTTAAGTGAATAACAGTCCTTTGGAAACTCAGAAGTATAAAATCGAGAATAAAAATTCCTGAATGCATCATTCATTTAGAATGGTCGGTAGTGATGGTACATCCTGTATCCGAATTTTTGTAATGCGTTGCTGTGCCCTAAAACCTCTTAACTGGTTAGCTAAAAGTTTCCCAGATTTGTCACCATGAATGTAAAATTGGCTCCTACTCTTTAATAATTGACATTCAATTACATGCGTCGAGATGAGTTTAAAATTAGTTTGCAATTCTATGCGTTTTTTATACAAATCAGGCTTTTTTAAATAGAGCATACTCCTGATCAATTTCTTTAATTTGGTTGATCAAATCTTTTCGTTCTTTATATGCCTTCCTTTTCATATTTGCAGTATATGAAATTATCTGTCCCCTGAGGTAGGCTTTTAGAGCATCCCAAACAGTTAAACATGACACTTCAGGCGTTTCATTTGTGTTTAAGAAAAAAACTGTCTGGTCTTCCATACATTTTTTAAAGTCATTCTCTATCAATAATGATGAATTAAAGCGCCAATGTTTATTAATTTGAGGAAGATTGGGGAGCTTTATAGACATAACAACTTGCGCATGATTAGATATCACAATGCTCTGATAAGCGCAGGTGTTAACCATTGGGATCAGTTGATTATCTATAAAGAAATAATCAATTCTGGAGAAAGTATGATGAAGATGTGAGAAAAAGGAGTATTCTCTCTTTTTTGGATTAAGGAAGCGCCATATGTCAGAGATACCAAAGCTGCAAAGATAGGACTGAAGTAGCGTGGCGGATTTACTTAGAGGTATAGGATTGGGAGATGACCTGTCAAGTGATGGATCCAAACAACAGTTGAAGTCTCCCCCTAATACGAGAGAGTATGAGCTCAGATCTGGTAGAGCAGAAAAGAAATGTTCTTTGAAGGAAACATCATCATAATTAGGGGCATATAAATTAGCCAACACTACATTAGTATTAAATAATTTCCCTGAAACAATGATATAACGACCATGTACATCCGTAATAACAATTTGATGCTCAAAAGCGATGTTTAGACTAATGAGAATTGACTAGCTTTGGCCTGAAAGGTTGAGTGGTAGTGCTGCCCTCCCCAACGCGACATAAGGCGAGGATTATCAGAACTGCGAATGTGAGTTTCTTGTAAAAATGCGATTGCAGTGTTAAGTTGTTTAAGGTGTGAGAGCACCTTCCTTCTCTTGACCGTATGGTTTAAACCCTTAACATTCCAGCTCACAAAGTTTAAAGAACTATTCATTCTCCCTGAGAGGAGATGCAGGTAGATAAACATGAATAACACTGAGATGCCTAGCGTCAGCCTTTAAACACGAGTGTAAAACACAGAGCAACATGTTAAAGATGCACCGTGTACAAAGAACTAACATAATACTGGCTTTGGAGATCCCCACCCCTGCCCCCCACACCCCTCCCCCACACACCCCACTGCCCCCAAACAAACAAAGATAGCTGCTAACAAACAAAGCAGCAAGCTCTTCCATTCTTCCATTTTCCACCTAACCAATCTTCCTGCCGCTAACCACACCATCTTCTGCTCCGACATGGTTTACAAAAACTAAGAATTAAATATATAAATAGAGTATTTCAACACTCCAATGCTGAAATCTCTCAATAGGAGAAAAACACACCACCCCTCCCCCCACGTCACATTGTAACTCTGAACATGCAAACACAAGTAGTCACTCGTGATTAGAAATTGAGAAAGTAATAATAGAAAAATAATAATAACCCCTTCACACGTTTAACACAGTAAACGTGGCTAGATTTTTAGTTAGAAATGGTACTTTCCTGATAACTGTTGTTGCCTATTAAAAAATAATAATAATAATACAGTGCACTACGTAGTTTTCGGCAGACTGTCTATGTGTTTCTGCGCCTCTTCTACCGAGCGTAGCCACTTCTTCTGTCCGGTAGAGAGAGTTATCCGGAGCCGTGCTGGATCTTTCTCCTGTGAGAGAAGGCCGGAGTCCACGGTTGTATAACTCAGTCATACCTTCTCTATACTCGGCTCGCTGGCTTAAAACTTTGGGAGCGTAATCTTCCACGATACGAACCTGCTGACCGCGGTATTCCAGCCTCCCTCTCCGCCGAGCCTCCCGAACCAGAGGGTCTTTAACCTGGTACCGGTGCAAACGGAGAATGACCGGCCGAGGTCTCTGACCTGAAGCGGGTTTGGATGTAGGTATGCGGTGGGCTCTGTCAATCTCAGGCGGGGATGGAAGCGTTTCACTACCAAACACCTCGCACAAAAATTTCGAGAAGAACTCGGTAGGGAGTCCACTCTCAGTACCCTCCGGAAGACCCAGGACACGCAGGTTTTGTCTCCTGCTACGGCCTTCTAGGTCTACGACTTTGGCCGTTAACTTAGAGTTACTTTCCCGAAGTCCGGAGCAGATGTTCTCTAACTCACTCACCCGCTGGCTCAGGTCATCTGTAGCGAGTTCTAGTGAAGGTAAGCGCTGTCCATGGTCCTCTACTTGGGCCTGAATTTGGTATAGCTTACTTTCCAGTAAACTAAACGAAGATTTAAATTCAGCCGCTAACGCTTCACGGTGTGTTTGTCTAACAGCGCTGAGATAGTCTCGACTGTTAGAGCGGTCGCAAACAAAGATCTTGTTTTCCCGGCCGTCTTTTTTCCCGGCCTTAACACTCCTTGTAGCCATTATAAATGAAAAATGTATGTAACCGTGGGGTAAAGTACAAAGTTATTGTATCCTAAAGATTTAGTTTAGCATTTAGAAACGGATAAGGGAGTGAAGAAATGTAATTTTTCATTAAATGTTAATATGATCTTTAGGGTCCTAATGAAAAGTTTGTAATATATTTAATTAAAAATTCTCAATGGTTGTGTAAAAAAAAAAGACTACTTTTACCTGGTAAAAACTAGCTCTGTTCTCAGCAACCTGTTTCAGTACATGCTCCTTTAAATGCTTATAATCTCTGCTAAACGGGCAATTAAGAATTATATAGAGACGGATGTACATAGAGAAGAAGCCATAACCATGTTCTATGAGAGTATAAGTTAACTTAGACTCTGCATTCATCGTGATTATTAGAAAAGGCAATCTGCAAAGATTCATAGAAAAAGAAATTACACTCACCAAACCTGGTGAAGATGAAGCAGGAACACGAAGTTAGTACAGATCCATTTTTCAGGAGCAGCTTCGTATTTATATTGACCCGCGTTTATAAAGCAGTCTAGTGAAAAATGATTAGTGCAAACATGAACGCATTTAGGTAGATCGGCGAGACGTTAGCTTTAAAAACAAAATTCAGCCACTGCGTCCTTAGCGGCTCAGATGTCGGTAGTGAATGACGACTGCTGTGTTCGCTATTACGCCAAATAACTGTACACCACACTCGCTTAGGCGACATTTTGCGAAAAAAACAATGGCCGACAGCTACTTCTCACTCGGGGCGGGTCTTTGCTAAAACACCAGTGTCAATCAACTAGTTTAGGAGCGGCCTTTTTTGGTGTGGCGTCACAATGCAAGGCATTTGAGATTAGCCTGATTTCAGAAGGGGCATGTTATTTTAATAAATTAAAAGAAAATCACTGGGCGGATCTTTATCATCGTAGAGTGGTTGTGTACGCACTCTCCTAACGCAGAGTTCAGTTCAAACAGCTTAAAAAAGTGCATGTAGGCCTGTATGACCCCTTAAAAAAAATCTTCATGGCCCACTTCTTTTTTACATTCCTTAGGGGCTTGCTCTGGGAACATGGGTAGATGGTAACAAAATTAAGTGCAGGCGTGCGTTTCCCGTACAACGATGTAGCTCTTTGCTTAACCACCTTGTACGATGCAACGTTGAAGAAAATAACTAACTAGTCACGACTGTTTCCCAACACCATAGTACCTGTGTCGCACTTCAATCGTTAAAACTATGTTGGTTTAATTTGTTGTTCTTCTTCTTCGATACAATGGCGGAGTAGTGCCATAGGCACTATGTCACGAACGCAACGTAATAATGTCACGAACGCAACATTCATTATTTGTACAATAAAACATATATAGGCATACACAGTTAAAATGTGCTCTTTTCGATTAACAAAGTCTATAACTTTTAGTTATATTTTATTTGAACTCATTTTTATTTGGTATTGATACATAAGTACAATTAAAATAAAAAGAAATCATGGGTTTTGAAAATGCTGGGATTGTGTTGTGAACACCTGTTACCTATTTTGCTCAAGATCATTTCCTATATAAGTCCCTTTACATGAAGCCATGTTTTAATGAGAGTTGATGTGAAAAAATGACACGGAAACCACAATTTACTACAAAAGAGCTTGCAGTTCTTTTGGAGGAGGTGGGAAACAATCAAATCTTGCTTTTCTCCAAATTAAAAAACACAGTTACAAGTCCTGACAAAAAAAAAAACATGGAATGAAATTGCACAAAAAATTAATGCTTCTGGAAATGGGTATGAGAGAAGCCCAGAGGAAGTCAGAAACAAGTGGAGGGACTTTGCAAGTGTGACCAAACAAGCAAGTCCAGTGGTGGCCTGAAAGTGAACCCCTCCAAAAGCTGCTATGTAAGTGTAGTTACTGCAATTGTCCACAACATTGCAGTCAAGGAATTTTTTTTTTTTTAACCTATGAATAGTCCATATTCTACTTCTACTTCTGAGAGCACAACAAAGATACTCACTTAAAAACTCACCTTTTCTTCGCACAAATGAAACCAAGGCTGTGTTCCAACCGGCATAAATAATGCTTTCGTAGGGCACTTCGAAGAGAGAATAATTGCGATGGTATCGCTGTTATATCATTTCAAGGTGAATTTGTAATCAAAATATCCGAAAAAATGAATAGCCTAATATCTGAGCACCAAAGCATTAAGTTTTCTAAATCGCTCAAAGTGGTTGGGAAAAATTTTAGAAACTAATAGGGCGTAAGGTCGTGAACTGTGAATAGAACACACCCAGCCGCAGCAAGGAACTATGCTTCTAACCACAGGTCGAAGGCTGTAGTTCCGACCACGTACGTTTGCAACGCTGTTCGCGAATGTTCGTTTGAACTATGATTTCGGGAAACACCGAATTGTTGAACTATGTTGGTACCAACGAAACTTGCGACCATAGTTGGCTAACGATGCTTTTGGGAAACGCACCCCAGATTGATTGTAGGAAAAGATTCTAGGATGTTTGTGGGGGAAGGGAGCAAGGCCCTAACTCCTTGAGAATACCTCCTATAAGTCCACCTGTTTGTGAAACTCACAGTGCACAGGGGAATGTGCTTGTGAGTGGTTGAGATAGCTCAGACTATAAGACACTATCTGCTCGACAAAATGGCACAAGTATCTCATGAATTTCCACAAACGTACTGAAGCCTACTATAAATCTCTCACCTCCTACCACATCCTGCAGCCCTTCGGCCATCTCCATGTGATTTTAATTTTTGTACACTCACACACACACACACACACACACACACTCACGCACACACACACACACACACACTACCGACATTACATTTTATAAACGTACACACACACACATATATATTGTACACAAGCATTGCACACAGACATACACAAATACAAACATACTACTCATACACACTCATTTACTACATACACACATATTAGGCACACAAACACTACACATCATATTCAGTACACACACAACCTTCAGACACACACTACATACACAATACACAGCTTACACAAACCATGACCGTCCCAAGCACCTGCGCCATTACAGACGCCACCAAGCAATCAGTAGCAATGATGCATAGAATGACACCTGCCTTAAACTTATGTGGAGCCTTAAACTTATACAATATTTTGTGACAGAGTGCTGCACAGGTCTGCACGGGCTTGAGGTAGGGTTTATCTTCATCAACCAGAGAGTGAGCGGTGGTACGCAACCGAAATTGACCGTTGTTGATCTTAAATGGCCCGATGTACTTCTTGGCTTCCACCTTCAGAGGGAGGTTCTTGGGAACTTCCAGACCCACTGTCCCTGGGGGAGGGGCTTCGTCTTGGTCTCTTACTCCAGGAAAATGGATAGACTGTGGCCAAATTGGCTGCACGGAGCAGATTGATCACACAGCTTTTTTGTGGAAATGAGAGTGACAGTTTTTGACCCTACCTCTTTGAAAATACCTCTGATAAGTCCACTTGTTTGTCAACCTATTCATTTGACAATGACAATGAATACTGGACAATTTCTACAAATTTTCTATGAAACACCCACCATCTAGCACATCATACAGCCCTTCGGCCTTGTCCATGTGCTTTTCATTTCTGGGAAGTACACGACATCAACGACCAGCTAAAATCAAGTTCACCGATGACATCAGTGTCTCCAAGAACATCATCTCACGACCAGCCAGAGACTGTGGATTACTGCGGAGGTGTGTGAACTTCTAAAGACCCAAGACTCCTTTCAGAGCAGGGGGCAAAGTGGCCCTAAGAACAGCAAGGGGCAAACTTTCCTGGGCAATCAGAGAGGCGAAGCGCACACACGCCCAAGAAAATCCTTAACCACTTCAGGGACAGCGGTGACATACGGCACATGTGGCAGAGCATACAACACGTTACCAACTACAAGCCATCATCACCTGCCTGTGTCAGTGAAGTGTCTCTTCCAGATGCGCTAAATAGCTTCTACTCTCAGTTCGACATGTAGAACGACGTGACGACGAGGAAAACCTAGTTTTATTCAGTGAAAATGTAACATTTTAGCAATAAGATTATTATTAATTATCCCAACAGTCAATCTAGTCTAGCCCAAACACAATTTTTAAGGTTTTTACCAAAATAATTGTCATTTATATTATTTTAATTAATTGTTTACATTTATATTTAATTATCTCATTTAAAATGTATTTTTTCATCTGATGTTTTTAACTAATTGTATTTCTTTTTAACCGTCACAACAACTTCTGCATGTCCATATTTTTGTAACTACAAAACAATAAAGGCAGTATGGACAGTGTTTAAAACTTTTTTTAGTATAAGAATTTACACACTTGGTCTGTTGTAGCTCCTATCTGTCACAATCATTTGGTAACCTATTAGATTAATGATTTTAGCATTGGTTTAACTATAAAATAAAATAAAATACATCAAAACATAATTATGTTATCATGTAGTAACATATTTACCACAGAGACGCTGCAAAACTGGGTGATTTTTATGGTATACCTTGATGCTGTGTGAGTCCCTAAGGCAGTGTCTGTGTCCGCTTGAGGCGGAATATAAACTGTGCTGATTATGACCGATGTAAACTCCCGAGGAAGGTAAAAAGGACAGTAGTTCAAGGTTCAAGGAGATGCACAGGGGAATGTGCTTGTGAGTGGTTGAGATAGCTCAGACTATAAGACACTATCTGCTCGACAAAATGGCACAAGTATCTCATGAATTTCCACAAACGTACTGAAGCCTACTATAAATCTCTCACCTCCTACCACATCCTGCAGCCCTTCGGCCATCTCCATGTGATTTTAATTTTTGTACACTCACACACACACACACACTCACGCACACACACACACACACACACACTACCGACATTACATTTTATAAACGTACACACACACACACATATATATTGTACACAAGCATTGCACACAGACATACACAAATACAAACATACTACTCATACACACTCATTTACTACATACACACATATTAGGCACACAAACACTACACATCATATTCAGTACACACACAACCTTCAGACACACACTACATACACAATACACAGCTTACACAAACCATGACCGTCCCAAGCACCTGCGCCATTACAGACGCCACCAAGCAATCAGTAGCAATGATGCATAGAATGACACCTGCCTTAAACTTATGTGGAGCCTTAAACTTATACAATATTTTGTGACAGAGTGCTGCACAGGTCTGCACGGGCTTGAGGTAGGGTTTATCTTCATCAACCAGAGAGTGAGCGGTGGTACGCAACCGAAATTGACCGTTGTTGATCTTAAATGGCCCGATGTACTTCTTGGCTTCCACCTTCAGAGGGAGGTTCTTGGGAACTTCCAGACCCACTGTCCCTGGGGGAGGGGCTTCGTCTTGGTCTCTTACTCCAGGAAAATGGATAGACTGTGGCCAAATTGGCTGCACGGAGCAGATTGATCACACAGCTTTTTTGTGGAAATGAGAGTGACAGTTTTTGACCCTACCTCTTTGAAAATACCTCTGATAAGTCCACTTGTTTGTCAACCTATTCATTTGACAATGACAATGAATACTGGACAATTTCTACAAATTTTCTATGAAACACCCACCATCTAGCACATCATACAGCCCTTCGGCCTTGTCCATGTGCTTTTCATTTCTGGGAAGTACACGACATCAACGACCAGCTAAAATCAAGTTCACCGATGACATCAGTGTCTCCAAGAACATCATCTCACGACCAGCCAGAGACTGTGGATTACTGCGGAGGTGTGTGAACTTCTAAAGACCCAAGACTCCTTTCAGAGCAGGGGGCAAAGTGGCCCTAAGAACAGCAAGGGGCAAACTTTCCTGGGCAATCAGAGAGGCGAAGCGCACACACGCCCAAGAAAATCCTTAACCACTTCAGGGACAGCGGTGACATACGGCACATGTGGCAGAGCATACAACACGTTACCAACTACAAGCCATCATCACCTGCCTGTGTCAGTGAAGTGTCTCTTCCAGATGCGCTAAATAGCTTCTACTCTCAGTTCGACATGTAGAACGACGTGACGACGAGGAAAACCTAGTTTTATTCAGTGAAAATGTAACATTTTAGCAATAAGATTATTATTAATTATCCCAACAGTCAATCTAGTCTAGCCCAAACACAATTTTTAAGGTTTTTACCAAAATAATTGTCATTTATATTATTTTAATTAATTTTTTACATTTATATTTAATTATCTCATTTAAAATGTATTTTTTCATCTGATGTTTTTAGCTAATTGTATTTATTTTTAACCGTTACAAAAACTTCTGCATGTCCATATTTTTGTAACTACAAAACAATAAAGGCAGTATGGACAGTGTTTAAAACTTTTTTTAGTATAAGAATTTACACACTTGGTCTGTTGTAGCTCCTATCTGTCACAATCATTTGGTAACCTATTAGATTAATGATTTTAGCATTGGTTTAACTATAAAATAAAATAAAATACATCAAAACATAATTATGTTATCATGTAGTAACATATTTACCACAGAGACGCTGCAAAACTGGGTGATTTTTATGGTATACCTTGATGCTGTGTGAGTCCCTAAGGCAGTGTCTGTGTCCGCTTGAGGCGGAATATAAACTGTGCTGATTATGACCGATGTAAACTCCCGAGGAAGGTAAAAAGGACAGTAGTTCAAGGTTCAAGGAGATTGCGGTCTCGAATGTCTCTTTGGAACTTTACGCCTGCTTGTTTCCCTTGATGCCGCTGCTTCGCTTCACGTCCTTTGTTCTCCCTCGGGATCTCACTTGGCCAGCTTGGATCCAGAGTTAAAAAGTATAAATTGTGAGATTTGTATACCAATAGAATCAAGAGTGTCTCTATCATACCTAATAAACTCAAAGGTGATGAATTTGCCGGTTTTGGATCACTGAAAACGATGTAAAGAAAACCAAAAACAAGCAGTTGTGACGGCAGCCGACCTCACCAACAGCCATCTTGAAACAGACACACAGAAACTACTTATCCTACAAAAAAAGTACACATCCTACTCACACACACACACAGTACACATCCTTCGCACACCCTACACCTCTTACAAAAATGATGACAGGCCCAAGCACCTCCACCATTACAGTCGACATCAAGCAATCACTAGCAGTGATGCAAGCAAAGACAATGTCCAACTATGACGATGCCTTAAACTTGTGTCATATTTAGTGGCATCATTTTCTGGGGCGTTTTAGGGGTCTTACCATGTTCAAAAGGCACACTGGTGCGCCTGGTGCCGATGGCACTCGTGCTTGGGCCTGCTCATCGTTACTTGCAACTATATTTATTTTCTTATTTTCGAAGCTGCAGGGCCAACATCTTGGCTTTTATCTTCTGAGAGAGCTTATTGATGGACTACCAGACCGTGGTAAAGTATGTGCCGGCCTAAGACCCATGAATGCATGCGGAAGCCCCATCATGATATTTGTGGCAATGTACACTCCAGAGTGCTGCACAGGACTGCATCGAGCAAGCTTGAGGTGGGGTTTACCTTCATTAACCAGTGCGTGACCTATGGTACGCAACCAAAATTAATCGTTGTTGTATCTTAAATGGCCAGATGTACTTCTTGGCTTCCACCTTTGCCAGGAGGTTCTTGGGAAACTTTCAGACCCATTTTCCTGGGTGAGGCTCTGGGCCTTCAGAGCATGGGTAGACAGTGGCCAAATCGGCTGCAGGGAGCAGATTAATCATGCAATCTTTGGTTCGTTGTGGAGGTGGCAGTTTTGCCCTACCTCTTTGAGAATACCTCCACTAAGTTCACCTGTTTGTGAAACAGTGGGAAAGGTGTTTGCGGCAGGTTCAGATAGCTCAGACCCTATGTCTCTATCTGCTTGACAAGATGTCAAATAACCCATGCATTTCAATAAACGTTCTGCGAGCTTCTACCGAACACTCACCACCTAGCACATCATACTGCCCTTTAGGCTTTTCCATGTGCTTTACATTCCTGGCTGCTTTTCATTCTTTGCGGCTCCTAGTAGCAGACAAGAACGGTAAGCTGAGCCAGCCAGACTCGAAGTTCCATGAATTACATACTGTAGCCTAGCATGATAAATCTATTATATCTTTCATGTCTGCCTAGTTGTGAAAGGCTTATTTACAGGTTCTTGCTCTTGATCAACTGACCAGTGTTAACAGTCGATGATCGAGGGACACCTGGTTCTGAAGCAGGTGAATCCCCTGGCCAATTGAAGCCATCTCTGCTCTTCAGGACAGTTTTGAGAACTCTGTTTAAGAAGGCTGCAACTTGCGATGCCTTCACTGAGTTGGAGGAGTTCACTATCTCCAAGAACATCATCTCACAACCAACCAGAAACATTCAAGCACTCACATCCTGACTGTGCAACAGCTTCTTTCACAAGCCATCTGTCTCCTCAACAAAAAGGGACTGTACTGATAAAAAAACACAAATTATTGTGTTATTGTGTGTAAGTTATTGTGTGTGTTTACACAACCCATGAGTTTACACACACACACACACAATAACTCAGATAACTCAACTACCTCAAAACATTGAAACTGAACTGATAAACGACACATGTGCAAACACACTGATCAACAACCATCTAAAACGTTTTCACATCAATCTGTAGTTGCGCTTTTGCATAATATCCATTACTTGTTATTTGCACAAGCCTATTTGATCTTTGCTGCTACTTTAAAGAAATGTGTCCTGTTTACTGTCTCTCCTCCCACTACCTCAACTCATTACCTCATTGTTGGGTTGAGTGACTTTGTCACTCTTTGTCACTATTTGCATGAGCACTTTATGTTCTCTTTTTTTTTAGTATATAACTTTTTTCTGTTAACTTAAAAATGTCAACATGTATTGTCTCAGCCTGTTAGCTAATTAGGATGCTTAGTAAGCTAGTTAGTTTTTGTTCATTTATGTTGTTAATTTATGTTGGATGTAGGACCTCTGTTCTGCAGCAAGGTGGTTTCGTTTCACTGTGTACTAAACTGTATATGGTTGAAAAGAAAAGAAAATCCTACTTGAACTCGGTACCACACATAAAGCAAACAACAAGCTAAAGACCCATGATATGTTTTGACCGGCATGTGAAAGCCTACACCTAGAAACTGGGGCACGCCCCATTCCTGGGATGCTGGGGTCCAGTTCGATGTGTCTCTCCCGTACAGAAACGGTATAGCTCACACCGTCCCCAGGCTGACGCTCCATCAGAAGTACTCAAGGCCTCCAGCCTGCATTGCAGGCGGATGTCTGTAAGCCACCATTTCCCCATGGTTCCTCTCTTCTGTCCCTGCTCACCGCTTCCTGAAGGAGTCCTCATTATTTTCTTCTATAAACTATAAACAATGTAAAGTTGTTTTCTATATTTATAAAATTATTATATTTTTATTTCATATTTATTTAAACGTTTTCTTATTCATACTGCATTTTTTTAAGATTATTATAGTCATTTTCTTAGTTTGAATGCTATTTCTCTTTTTAATGTCATGGGAGGTTGTAAAAGCATTTCTCTGAATATCATATTGAATATGGCTATGTGACAAATTAAATGTAAATTTCATTTGAAACAAAAATTCACCTAAATTAACATTAACACCTAAATTCCGTCATTCATATTGCTTCCTTTTTAACTGTATTTAAACACATAAGCATGTAAATCTGCTTTCACATAAAATGAAAATCAGATTTCTCATAATGACTTATTATAAACATGTAGAAAACTTCATGTAATGGAAACTTTTGGATTACCTGACCGAGGTGGTCTACTGATTGTTTTGAAAACAATGACGTGGGTAATTCTAATTCAATATTAGTGTGTCAAACAATACTTTTCAGAACTATATTTTACTTAACGATGTACAAGTGTTGCAAGATCTCTGGGATTCTGAGCAAGGTGTAGAACTCGCATGCTTTGTGCGTCCGCTTACCAATAATAATCTATTATAATAATTATATTAAATAATCGATATTAGTGCTTTAAGTGATAAGTTCTTTCACTCTAATTTATTTCCAATTTATTTGTCACAACAAATTTGATGGCACATTAAACAATAATAAAAATGTCATAAACGTGTTTAAACTACTAGAACATGATGTATGTCAATTGAAAGAATTCCAAAAAAAAATAACAAAAAATTTAATTTAATGTATATTAAAAATGTCTTTCAGACAATTCGTCATTCATTTATGCATAGTTTCAGCATCAGCAGTACAATTTTAGCATCAGCGGCCAAAAAGTCAAAAGAATGATGAAATCCAGAAAAAATGTGGAAAAATATTTTCTTTGTTATTATTTTTCACATTTTGATGCATACGCATTATTTCAGCATCAGCAGCCTAAAGGTCAAATGAAAGGTCACATTCATGCATTTTGAAAAACATTCAATACTATTATATTACGAATAACAACTGTTTATCTTTTTCACATTTTGATGCTTAAAAATCCTTACAAACATTTTGTATGTTGTTCATAAACATCCATTGGGTTGTGTGAGAAAACCGCTTTCCTGAGGTCGTACAGCCCCTAAGAACGCAGCAAACGCTTTATTTAAGCTTAACAAAGCAGAAAATTGATTAAATGATCATTTCCAAAACATGGATGCATTTTTTGCATAATTATTAAAAACCAAGTTTGTCGTTAACCTTTTTCACTATTTGATGCTTAAAAATGCTTACAAACTTATTTAGTATCCTTTACAAGGACCATGCGTTCATTGTGTGAGAAACCCGCTTTCCTGAGCTCGCACAGTTTTCTAACAGCTACAAAGGGCAAAAACTTCATGCATTCTGGTATACATGTTAAAAACAAATTTTTCGTTATTCTTTTTCATTATTTGATACTTAAAAATGTTTATAAACTCGTTTTTAATGTTTTACAATGACCATGCATTAGTTGTGTGAGAACACCGTTTTCCTGAGCTCGTACAGCGCTAAGAACGCAGCAAACGCTTTCTCTCACCTAAACAAGCCAAAATCTCTAATGAATGATCATTTCCACAACATTCATGCATTTTGGCATACATCTTGAAAAACAACTTTTTCGTTATAATTTTTCCTTAATCGATACTTAAAAATGTTTATAAACTCGTTTTTAATGTTTTACATAAGTTAGTTACATGTTTTACATGAGTTATACATTAGTTGTGTGAGAAAACCGCTTTCCTGAGCTCGTACAGCGCTAAGAACGCAGCAAACGCTTTCTCTCACCTAAACAAGCCAAAATCTCTAATGAATGATCATTTTCACAACATTCATGCATTTTGGCATACATGTTAAAAAACAACTTTTTCGTTATTCTTTTTCATTATTTGATACTTAAAAGTGTTTATAAACTCGTTTTTAATGTTTTACACAATTATACATTAGTTGTGTGAGAAAACCGCTTTCCTGAGCTCGTACAGCGCTAAGAACGCAGCAAATCCTTTCTCTCACCTAAACAAGCCAAAATCTCTAATAAATGATCATTTTCACAACATTCATGCAATTTGGCATTCATCTTGAAAAACAACTTTTTCGTTATTCTTTTTCATTATTTGATACTTAAAAATGATTATAAACTCGTTTTTAATGTTTTACATAACTATACATTAGTTGTGTGAGAAAACCGCTTTCCTGAGCTCGTACAGCGCTAAGAACGCAGCAAATGCTTTCTCTCACCTAAGCAAGCCAAAATCTCTAATAAATGATCATTTTCACAACATTCATGCATTTTGGCATTCATCTTGAAAAACAACTTTTTCGTTATTCTTTTTCATTATTTGATACTTAAAATTGTTTATAAACTCGTTTTTAATGTTTTACATAACTATACATTAGTTGTGTGAGAAAACCGCTTTCCTGAGCTCGTACAGCGCTAAGAACGCAGCAAACGCTTTCTCCCACGCAAAACAAGCCAAAATCTCTGATGAATGATCATTTTCACAACATTTATGCATTTTGGCATACATGTTAAAAAACAACTTTTTCGTTATTCTTTTTCATTATTTGATACTTAAAAGTGTTTATAAACTCGTTTTTAATGTTTTACATAACTATACATTAGTTGTGTGAGAAAACCGCTTTCCTGAGCTCGTACAGCGCTAAGAACGCAGCAAACGCTTTCTCTCACCTAAACAAGCCAAAATCTCTGATGAATGATTATTTTCACAACATTCATGCATTTTTGCATACATGTTAAAAAACAACTTTTTCGTTATTCTTTTTCATTAATCGATACTTAAAAATGTTTATAAACTCGTTTTTAATGTTTTACATAAGTTAGTTACATGTTTTACATGAGTTATACATTAGTTGTGTGAGAAAACCGCTTTCCTGAGCTCGTACAGCGCTAAGAACGCAGCAAACGCTTTCTCTCACCTAAACAAGCCAAAATATCTAATGAATGATCATTTTCACAACATTTATGCATTTTGGCATATATGTTAAAAAACAACTTTTTCGTTATTCTTTTTCATTATTTGATACTTAAAAGTGTTTATAAACTCGTTTTTAATGTTTTACACAATTATACATTAGTTGTGTGAGAAAACCGCTTTCCTGAGCTCGTACAGCGCTAAGAACGCAGCAAACGCTTTCTCTCATCTAAACAAGCCAAAATCTCTAATGAATGATCGTTTTCACAACATTCATGCATTTTGGCATACATCTTGAAAAACAACTTTTTCGTTATTCTTTTTCATTAATCGATACTTAAAAATGTTTATAAACTCGTTTTTAATGTTTTACATAAGTTAGTTACATGTTTTACATGAGTGATACATTAGTTGTGTGAGAAAACCGCTATCCTGAGCTCGTACAGCGCTAAGATCGCTGCAAACGCTTTCTCTCAGCTAAACAAGCCAAAATCTCTAATGAATGATCATTTTCACAACATTCATGCATTTTAGCATACATCTTGGAAAACAACTTTTTCGTTAGTCTTTTTCAGTATTTGATACTTAAAAATGTTTATAAACTCGTTTTTAAAGTTTCACATAACTATACATTAGTTGTGTGAGAAAACCGCTTTCCTGAGCTCGTACAGCGCTTAAGAACGCAGCAAATGCTTTCTTTGAGACTGCTGAGCATTTGTCAGAACTGAGGCAGTAGGGCTTGAATATAATAATTTAAGCCAGGTGATAAATACTCCCATTTGATCCCCTCTGATGGTGTGTAAAGGACATCCATAAGACGTCGAATGTTAAAGTAAGAAAAGCGATTTTTGACAAAACCGGTCTGGTCCTTAGATATAATAGAGGGTAAAACATTCTCTAATCTACGAGCCAAGACTTTAGCAAGGATTTTAACATCCACGTTGAGAAGAGAGATTGGTCTATATGAAGAGCACTCTCTTTATCTCTCTTTGCTATAAGGGTGATGCGAGCCTCATTAAATGACGCAGGCAGCTTACCTTGCTTAAAAGATTCAGATAAAACCAAAGCTAGTTGTGGTGCAAGGAATGAGGAGAATGATTTAAAAACTCTGCAGGGAACCCATCAGGACCCGGGGACTTACCAGATTGCAATGATGAGATAGCTAAACTGATCTCCTCTTGTGATATGGGCTCTTCTAATCTTAATCTAGAATCAGGAGACAGTGTTGGGATATCTAATTGATTCAAGAAATTCTTAAGTGAATAACAGTCCTTTGGAAACTCAGAAGTATAAAATCGAGAATAAAAATTCCTGAATGCATCATTCATTTAGAATGGTCGGTAGTGATGGTACATCCTCCATCCGAATTTTTGTAATGCGTTGCTGTGCTCTAAAACCTCTTAACTGGTTAGCTAAAACTTTCCCAGATTTGTCACCATGAATGTAAAATTGGCTCCTACTCTTTAATAATTGACATTCAATTACATGCGTCGAGATGAGTTCAAAATTAGTTTGCAATTCTATGCGTTTTTTATACAAATCAGGGTTTTTAAATAGAGCATACTCCTGATCAATTTCTTTAATTTGGTTGATCAAATCTTTTCGTTCTTTATATGCCTTCCTTTTCATATTTGCAGTATATGAAATTATCTGTCCCCTGAGGTAGGCTTTTAGAGCATCCCAAACAGTTAAACATGACACTTCAGGCGTTTCATTTGTGTTTAAGAAAAAAACTGTCTGGTCTTCCATACATTTTTTAAAGTCATTCTCTATCAATAATGATGAATTAAAGCGCCAATGTTTATTAATTTGAGGAAGATTGGGGAGCTTTATAGACATAACAACTTGCGCATGATCCGATATCACAATGCTCTGATAAGCGCAGGTGTTAACCACTGGGATCAGTTGATTATCTATAAAGAAATAATCAATTCTGGAGAAAGTATGATGAAGATGTGAGAAAAAGGAGTATTCTCTCTTTTTTGGATTAAGGAAGCGCCATATGTCAGAGATACCAAAGCTGCAAAGATAGGACTGAAGTAGCGTGGCGGATTTACTTAGAGGTATAGGATTGGGAGATGACCTGTCAAGTGATGGATCCAAACAACAGTTGAAGTCTCCCCCTAATACGAGAGAGTATGAGCTCAGATCTGGTAGAGCAGAAAAGAAATGTTCTTTGAAGGAAACATCATCATAATTAGGGGCATATAAATTAGCCAACACTACATTAGTATTAAATAATTTCCCTGAAACAATGATATAACGACCATGTACATCCGTAATAACAATTTGATGCTCAAAAGCGATGTTTAGACTAATGAGAATTGACTAGCTTTGGCCTGAAAGGTTGAGTGGTAGTGCTGCCCTCCCCAACGCTACATAAGGCGAGGATTATCAGAACTGCGAATGTGAGTTTCTTGTAAAAATGCGATTGCAGTGTTAAGTTGTTTAAGGTGTGAGAGCACCTTCCTTCTCTTGACCGTATGGTTTAAACCCTTAACATTCCAGCTCACAAAGTTTAAAGAAACTTCCCTGAGAGGAGATGCAGGTAGATAAACATGAATAACACTGAGATGCCTAGCGTCAGCCTTTAAACACGAGTGTAAAACACAGAGCAACATGTTAAAGATGCACCGTGTACAAAGAACTAACATAATACTGGCTTTGGAGATCCCACACCCCTCCCCCACACACCCCACTGCCCCCAAACAAACAAAGATAGCTGCTAACAAACAAAGCAGCAAGCTCTTCCATTCTTCCATTTTCCACCTAACCAATCTTCCTGCCGCTAACCACACCATCTTCTGCTCCGACACGGTTTACAAAAACTAAGAATTAAATATATAAATAGAGTATTTCAACACTCCAATGCTAAAATCATTCAATAGGAGAAAAACACACCACCCCTCCCCCCACGTCACATTGTAACTCTGAACATGCAAACACAAGTAGTCACTCATGATTAGAAATTGAGAAAGTAATAATAGAAAAATAATAATAACCTCTTCACACGTTTAACACAGTAAACGTGGCTAGATTTTTAGTTAGAAATAATACTTTCCTGATAACTGTTGTTGCCTATTAAAAAATAATAATAATAATAATAATACAGTGCACTACGTAGTTTTCGGCAGACTGTCTATGTGTTTCTGCGCCTCTTCTTCTGTCCGGTAGAGAGAGTTATCCGGAGCCGTGCTGGATCTTTCTCCTGTGAGAGAAGGCCGGAGTCCACGGTTGTATAACTCAGTCATACCTTCTCTATACTCGGCTCGCTGGCTTAAAACTTGGGGAGCGTAATCTTCCACGATACGAACCTGCTGACCGCGGTATTCCAGCCTCCCTCTCCGCCGAGCCTCCCGAACCAGAAGGTCTTTAACCTGGTACCGGTGCAAACGGAGAATGACCGGCCGAGGTCTCTGACCTGAAGCGGGTTTGGATGTAGGTATGCGGTGGGCTCTGTCAATCTCAGGCGGGGATGGAAGCGTTTCACTCCCAAACACCTCACACAAAAATTTCGAGAAGAACTCGGTAGGGAGTCCACTCTCAGTACCCTCCGGAAGACCCAGGACACGCAGGTTTTGTCTCCTGCTACGGCCTTCTAGGTCTACGACGCTGTCCATGGTCCTCTACTTGGGCCTGAATTTGGTCTAGCTTACTTTCCAGTAAACTAAACGAAGATTTAAATTCAGCCGCTAACGCTTCACGGTGTGTTTGTCTAACAGCGCTGAGATAGTCTCGACTGTTAGAGCGGTCGCAAACAAAGTTTTCCCGGCCGTCTTTTTTCCCGGCCTTAACACTCCTTGTAGCCATTATAAATGAAAAAAGTATGTAACCGTGGGGTAGAGTACAAAGTTATTGTATCCTAAAGATTTAGTTTAGCATTTAGAAACGGATAAGGGAGTGAAGAAATGTAATTTTTCATTAAATGTTAATATGATCTTTAGGGTCCTAATGAAAAGTTTGTAATATATTTAATTAAAAATTCTCAATGGTTGTGTAAAAAAAAAGACTACTTTTACCTGGTAAAAACTAGCTCTGTTCTCAGCAACCTGTTTCAGTACATGCTCCTTTAAATGCTTATAATCTCTGCTGAACGGGCAATTAAGAATTATATAGAGACGGATGTACATAGAGAAGAAGCCATAACCATGTTCTATGAGAGTATAAGTTAACTTAGACTCTGCATTCATCGTGATTATTAAAAAAGGCAATCTGCAAAGATTCATAGAAAAAGAAATTACACTCACCAAACCTGGTGAAGATGAAGCAGGAACACGAAGTTAGTACAGATCCATTTTTCAGGAGCAGCTTCGTATTTATATTGACCCGCGTTTATAAAGCAGTCTAGTGAAAAATGATTAGTGCAAACATGAACGCATTTAGGTAGATCGGCGAGACGTTAGCTTTAAAAACAAAATTCAGCCACTGCGTCCTTAGCGGCTCAGATGTCGGTAGTGAATGACGACTGCTGTGTTCGCTATTACGCCAAATAACTGTACACCACACTCGCTTAGGCGACCTTTTGCGAAAAAAACAATGGCCGACAGCTACTTCTCACTCGGGGCGGGTCTTTTGTGTTTTAACTGGTGTTTTAACCAGTGTCAATCAACTAGTTTAGGAGCGGCCTTTTTTGGTGTGGCGTCACAATGCAAGGCATTTGAGATTAGCCTGATTTCAGAAGGGGCATGTTATTTTAATAAATTAAAAGAAAATCACTGGGCGGATCTTTATCATCGTAGAGTGGTTGTGTACGCACTCTCCTAATGCACAGTTCAGTCCAAACAGCTTAAAAAAGTGCATGTAGGCCTGTATGACCCCTTAAAAAAAATCTTCATGGCACACTTCTTTTTTACATTCCTTAGGGGCTTGCTCTGGGAACATGGGTAGATGGTAACAAAATTGAGTGCAGGCGTGCGTTTCCCGTACAACGATGTAGCTCTTTGCTTAACCACCATTGTACGATGCAACGTTGAAGAAAATAACTAACTAGTCACGACTGTTTCCCAACACCATAGTACCTGTGTCGCACTTCAATCGTTAAAACTATGTTGGTTTAATTTGTCGTTCTTCTTCTTCGATACAATGGCGGAGTAGTGCCATAGGCACTATCTCTCTCTTCGGGTCTCGCATTCAATGCGCTTGCGCAATGACGTTACGTAGGAGTGGTGTAATAATGTCACGAACGCAACATTCATTATTTGTACAATAAAACATATATAGGCATACACAAATGTGCTCTTTTCGATTAACAAAGTCTATAACTTTTAGTTATATTTCATTTGAACTCATTTTTATTTGGTATTGATACATAAGTACAATTAAAATAAAAAGAAATCATGGGTTTTGAAAATGCTGGGATTGTGTTGTGAACACCTGTTACCTATTTTGCTCAAGATCATTTCCTATATAAGTCCCTTTACATGAAGCCATGTTTTAATGAGAGTTGATGTGAAAAAATGACACGGAAACCACAATTTACTACAAAAGAGCTTGCAGTTCTTTTGGAGGAGGTGGGAAACAATCAAATCTTGCTTTTCTCCAAATTAAAAAACACAGTTACAAGTCCTGACAAAAAAAAAAAAAAACATGGAATGAAATTGCACAAAAAATTAATGCTTCTGGAAATGGGTATGAGAGAAGCCCAGAGGAAGTCAGAAACAAGTGGAGGGACTTTGCAAGTGTGACCAAACAAGCAAGTCCAGTGGTGGCCTGAAACTGAACCCCTCCAAAAGCTGCTATGTAAGTGTAGTTACTGCAATTGTCCACAACATTGCAGTCAAGAAATTTTTTTTTTTAACCTATGAATAGTCCATATTCTACTTCTACTTCTGAGAGCACAACAAAGATACTCACTTAAAAACTCACCTTTTCTTCGCACAAATGAAACCAAGGCTGTGTTCCAACGGGCATAAATAATGCTTTCGTAGGGCACTTCGAAGAGAGAATAATTGCGATGGTATCGCTGTTATATCATTTCAAGGTGAATTTGTAATCAAAATATCCGAAAAATGAATAGCCTAATATCTGAGCACCAAAGCATTAAGTTTTCTAAATCGTTTAAAGTGGTTGGGAAAATTTTTAGAAACTAATAGGGCGTAAGGTCGTGAACTGTGAATAGAACACACCCAGCCGCAGCAAGAAACTATGCTTCTAACCACAGGTCGAAAGCTGTTCGCGAATGTTCGTTTGAACTATGATTTCGAGAAACACCGAATTGTTGAACTATGTTGGTACCGACGAAACTTGCGACCATAGTTGGCTAATGATGCTTTTGGGAAACGCACCCCAGATTGATTGTAGGAAAAGATTCTAGGATGTTTGTGGGGGAAGGGAGCGAGGCCCTAACTCCTTAAGAATACCTCCTATAAGTCCACCTGTTTGTGAAACTCACAGTGCACAGGGGAATGTGCTTGTGAGTGGTTGAGATAGCTCAGACTATAAGACACTATCTGCTCGACAAAATGGCACAAGTATCTCATGAATTTCCACAAACGTACTGCAGCCTACTATGAATCTCTCACCTCCTACCACATCCTGCAGCCCTTCGGCCATCTCCATGTGATTTTAATTTTTGTACACTCACACACACACACACACACACACACACACACACACGCACACGCACACACACACACACACACTACCGACATTACATTTTATAAACGTACACACACACACACACATATATTGTACACAAGCATTGCACACAGACATACACAAATACAAACATACTACTCATACACACACATTTACTACATACACACATATTAGGCACACAAACACTACACATCATATTCAGTACACACACATCCTTCAGACACACACTACATACACAAACACATACTGCACAGAAACAAAGGCACACCCAACCATTTATGCCAAACATACAGTAAAAATCCTACACACACACACACACACACACACACACACAATACACAGCTTACACAAACCATGACCGTCCCAAGCACCTGCGCCATTACAGACGCCACCAAGCAATCAGTAGCAATGATGGATAGAATGACACCTGCCTTAAACTTATGTGGAGCCTTAAACTTATACAATATTTTGTGACAGAGTGCTGCACAGGTCTGCACGGGCTTGAGGTAGGGTTTATCTTCATCAACCAGAGAGTGAGCGGTGGTACGCAACCGAAATTGACCGTTGTTGATCTTAAATGGCCCGATGTACTTCTTGGCTTCCACCTTCAGAGGGAGGTTCTTGGGAACTTCCAGACCCACTGTCCCTGGGGGAGGGGCTTCGTCTTGGTCTCTTACTCCAGGAAAATGGATAGACTGTAGCCAAATTGGCTGCACGGAGCAGATTGATCACACAGCTTTTTTGTGGAAATGAGAGTGACAGTTTTTGACCCTACCTCTTTGAAAATACCTCTGATAAGTCCACTTGTTTGTCAACCTATTCATTTGACAAGATGTCACAAGTAACCCATGCATTTCTACAAATTTTCTATGAAACACCCACCACCTAGCACATCATACAGCCCTTCGGCCTTGTCCATGTGCTTTTCATTTCTGGGAAGTACACGACATCAACGACCAGCTAAAATCAAGTTCACCGATGACATCAGTGTCTCCAAGAACATCATCTCACGACCAGCCAGAGACTGTGGATTACTGCGGAGGTGTGTGAACTTCTAAAGACCCAAGACTCCTATCAGAGCAGGGGGCAAAGTGGCCCTAAGAACAGCAAGGGGCAAACTTTCCTGGGCAATCAGAGAGGCGAAGCGCACACACGCCCAAGAAAATCCTTAACCACTTCAGGGACAGCGGTGACATACGGCACATGTGGCAGAGCATACAACACGTTACCAACTACAAGCCATCATCACCTGCCTGTGTCAGTGAAGTGTCTCTTCCAGATGCGCTAAATAGCTTCTACTCTCAGTTTGACATGTAGAACGACGTGACGACGAGGAAAACCTAGTTTTATTCAGTGAAAATGTAACATTTTAGCAATAAGATTATTATTAATTATCCCAACAGTCAATCTAGTCTAGCCCAAACACAATTTTTAAGGTTTTTACCAAAATAATTGTCATTTATATTATTTTAATTAGTTTTTTACATTTATATTTAATTATCTCATTTAAAATGTATTTTTCTGATGTTTTTAGCTAATTGTATTTCTTTTTAACCGTCACAACAACTTCTGCATGTCCATATTTTTGTAACTACAAAACAATAAAGGCAGTATGGACAGTGTTTAAAACTTTTTTTAGTATAAGAATTTACACACTTGGTCTGTTGTAGCTCCTATCTGTGACAATCATTTGGTAACCTATTAGATTAATGATTTTAGCATTGGTTTAACTATAAAATAAAATAAAATACATCAAAACATAATTATGTTATCATGTAGTAACATATTTACCACAGAGACGCTGCAAAATTGGGTGATTTTTATGGTATACCTTGATGCTGTGTGAGTCCCTAAAGCAGTGTCTGTGTCCGCTTGAGGCGGAATATAAACTGTGCTGATTATGACCGATGTAAACTCCCGAGGAAGGTAAAAAGGACAGTAGTTCAAGGTTGGGTGTGCAGGAGCATGTGAGAGGCACAATGCTCGCGGTGTTGCACCAGCTGTTGTTCACCATTAAACACACTCCGCCTCCCCTTGACTTCCCTGAATCCCGTGTCCTGGCATGCGGGGAACCGAGAAGAACTCGGCCGGCTGGATGGCGTGGTCCGGCACCGCTGGGTTCAGCCATGTCTCGGTGAAGCAGAGGAGATTGCAGTCTCGAATGTCTCTTTGGAACTTTACGCCTGCTTGTTTCCCTTGATGCCGCCGCTTCGCTTCACGTCCTTTGTTCTCCCTCGGGATCTCACTTGGCCAGCTTGGATCCAGAGTTACAAAATATAAATTGTGAGATTTGTATACCAATAGAATCAAGAGTGTCTCTATCATACCTAATAAACTCAAAGGTGATGAATTTGCCGGTTTTGGATCACTGAAAACGATGTAAAGAAAACCAAAAACAAGCAGTTGTGACGGCAGCCGACCTCACCAACAGCCATCTTGAAACAGACACACAGAAACTACTTATCCTACAAAAAAAGTACACATCCTACTCACACACACACACAGTACACATCCTTCGCACACCCTACACCTCTTACAAAAATGATGACAGGCCCAAGCACCTCCACCATTACAGTCGACATCAAGCAATCACTAGCAGTGATGCAAGCAAAGACAATGTCCAACTATGACGATGCCTTAAACTTGTGCCATATTTAGTGGCATCATTTTCTGGGGCGTTTTAGGGGTCTTACCATGTTCAAAAGGCACACTGGTGCGCCTGGTGCCGATGGCACTCGTGCTTGGGCCTGCTCATCGTTACTTGCAACTATATTTATTTTCTTATTTTCGAAGCTGCAGGGCCAACATCTTGGCTTTTATCTTCTGAGAGAGCTTATTGATGGACTACCAGACCGTGGTAAAGTATGTGCCGGCCTAAGACCCATGAGTGTTCCTCGCTTGACCATGCATGCGGAAGCCCCATCATGATATTGGTGGCAATGTACACTCCAGAGTGCTGCACAGGACTGCCTCGAGCAAGCATGAGGTGGGGTTTACCTTCATTAACCAGTGCGTGACCTATGGTACGCAACCAAAATTAATCGTTGTTGTATCTTAAATGGCCAGATGTACTTCTTGGCTTCCACCTTTGCCAGGAGGTTCTTGGGAAACTTTCAGACCCATTTTCCTGGGTGAGGCTCTGGGCCTTGAGAGCATGGGTAGACAGTGGCCAAATCGGCTGCAGGGAGCAGATTAATCATGCCATCTTTGGTTCGTTGTGGAGGTGGCAGTTTTGCCCTACCTCTTTGAGAATACCTCCACTAAGTTCACCTGTTTGTGAAACAGTGGGAAAGGTGTTTGTGGCAGGTTCAGATAGCTCAGACCCTATGACTCCATCTGCTTGACAAGATGTCAAATAACCCATGCATTTCAATAAACGTTCTGCGAGCTTCTACCGAACACTCACCACCTAGCACATCATACTGCCCTTTAGGCTTTTCCATGTGCTTTACATTCCTGGCTGCTTTTCATTCTTTGCGGCTCCTAGTAGCAGACAAGAACGGTAAGCTGAGCCAGCCAGACTCGAAGTTCCATGAATTACATACTGTAGCCTAGCATGATAAATCTATGATATCTTTCATGTCTGCCTAGTTGTGAAAGGCTTATTTACAGGTTCTTGCTCTTGATCAACTGACCAGTGTTAACAGTCGATGATCGAGGGACACCTGGTTCTGAAGCAGGTGAATCCCCTGGCCAATTGAAGCCATCTCTGCTCTTCAGGACAGTTTTGAGAACTCTGTTTAAGGCTGCAACTTGTGATGCCTTCACTGAGTTGGAGGAGTTCACTATCTCCAAAAACATCATCTCACAACCAACCAGAAACATTCAAGCACTCACATCCTGACTGTGCAACAGCTTCTTTCAGAAGCCATCTGTCTGCTCAACAAAAAGGGACTGTACTGATAAAAAAACACAAATTATTGTGTTATTGTGTGTAAGTTATTGTGTGTGTTTACACAACCCATGAGTTTACACACACACACAATAACTCAGATAACTCAACTACCTCAAAACATTGAAACTAAACTGATAAACGACACATGTGCAAACACACTGATCAACAACCATCTAAAACGTTTTCAAATCAATCTGTAGTTGCGCTTTTGCATAATATCCATTACTTGTTATTTGCACAAGCCTATTTGATCTTTGCTGCTACTTTAAAGAAATGTGTCCTGTTTACTGTCTCTCCTCCCACTACCTCAACTCATTACCTCATTGTTGGGTTGAGTGACTTTGTCACTCTTTGTCACTATTTGCATGAGCACTTTATGTTCTCTTTTTTTTAGTATATAACTTTTTTCTGTTAACTTAAAAATGTCAACATGTATTGTCTCAGCCTGTTAGCTAATTAGGATGCTTAGTAAGCTAGTTAGTTTTTGTTCATTTATGTTTATGTTGGATGTAGGACCTCTGTCCTGCAGCAAGGTGGTTTCGTTTCACTGTGTACTAAACTGTATATGGGTGAAAGGAAAAGAAAATCCTACTTGAACTCGGTACCACACATAAAGCAAACAACAAGCTAAAGACCCATGATTTGTTTTGACCGGCATGTGAAAGCCTACACCTAGAAACTGGGGCACGCCCCATTCCTGGGATGCTGGGGTCCAGTTCGATGTGTCTCTCCCCTACAGAAACGGTATAGCTCACACCGTCCCCAGGCTGACGCTCCATCAGAAGTACTCAAGGCCTGTAAGCCACCATTTCCCCATGGTTCCTCTCTTCTGTCCCTGCTCACCGCTTACTGAAGGAGTCCTCATTATTTTCTTCTATAAACTATAAACAATGTAAAGTTGTTTTCTATATTTATAAAATTATTATATTTTTCTTTCATATTTATTTAAACGTTTTCTTATTCATACTGCATTTTTTTAAGATTATTATAGTCATATTCTTAGTTTGAATACTATTTCTTTTTTTAATGTCATGGGAGGTTGTAAAAGCATTTCTCTGAATATCATATTGAATATGGCTGTCTATGTGACAAATTAAATGTAAATTTCATTTGAAACCAAAATTCACCTAAATTAACATTAACACCTAAATTCCGTCATTCATATTGCTTCCTTTTTAACTGTATTTAAACACATAAGCATGTAAATCTGCTTTCACATAAAATGAAAATCAGATTTCTCATAATGACTTATTATGAACATGTAGAAAACTTCATGTAATGGAAACTTTTGGATTACCTGACCGAGGTGGTCTACTGATTGTTTTGAAAACAATGGCGTGGGTAATTCTAATTCAATATTAGTGTGTCAAACAATACTTTTCAGAACTTTATTTTACTTAACGATGTACAAGTGTTGCAAGATCTCTGGGATTCTGAGCTTGAACAATGTGTAGAACTTGCATGCTTTGTGCGTCCGCTTACCAATAATAATCAATTATAATAATTATATTAAATAATCGATATTAGTGCTTTAAGTGATAAGTTCTTTCACTCTAATTTATTTCCAATTTATTTGTCACAACAAATTTGATGGCACATTAAACAATAATAAAAATGTCATAAACGTGTTTAAACTACTAGAACTCAATTGAAAGAATTCCAAAAACAACCCCAAAAAATTTAATTTAATGTATATAAAAAATGTCTTTCAGACAATTCGTCATTCATTATATGCATAGTTTCAGCATCAGCAGTACAATTTTAGCATCAGCAGCCAAAAAGTCAAAAGAATGATGAAATCCAGAAAAAATGTGGAAAAATATTTTCTTTGTTATTATTTTTCACATTTTAATGCATACGCATTATTTCAGCCTAAAGGTCAAATGAAAGGTCACATTCATGCATTTTGAAAAACATTAAATACTATTATATTACGAATAACAACTGTTTATATTTTTCACATTTTGATGCTTAAAAATCCTTACAAACATTTTGTATGTTGTCCATAAACATCCATTGGGTTGTGTGAGAAAACCGATTTCCTGAGGTCGTACAGCCCTAAGAACGCAGCAAACGCTTTATTTATGCTTAACAAGGCAGAAAATTGATTAAATGATCATTTCCAAAACATGGATGCATTTTTTGCATAAATATTAAAAAACAAGTTTGTCGTTAACCTTTTTCACTATTTGATGCTTAAAAATGCTTACAAACTTATTTAGTATCCTTTACAAGGACCAAGCATTCATTGTGTGAGAAAACCGCTTTCCTGAGCTCGCACAGTTTTCTAACAGCTAAAAAAAGCAAAAACTTCATGCATTCTGGTATACATGTTAAAAACAAATTTTTCGTTATCCTTTTTCATTATTTGATACTTAAAAATGTTTATAAACTCGTTTGTAATGTTTTACAATGACCATGCATTAGTTGTGTGAGAACACCGTTTCCCTGAGCTCATACAGCGCTAAGAACGCTGCAAACGCTTTCTCTCACCTAAACAAGCCAAAATCTCTAATGAATGATCATTTTCACAACATTCATGCATTTTGGCATACATCTTGAAAAACAACTTTTTCGTTATTCTTTTTCATTATTCGATACTTAAAAATGTTTTAGAACCCGTTTTTTATGTTTTACATAACTATACATTAGTTGTGTGAGAAAACCGCTTTCCTGAGCTCGGACAGCGCTAAGAACGCAGCAAACGCTTTCTCTCACCTAAACAAGCCAAAATCTCTAATAAATGATCATTTTCACAACATTCCTGCATTTTGGCATACATCTTGAAAAACAACTTTTTCGTTATTCTTTTTCATTAATCGATACTTTAAAATGTTTATAAACTCGTTTTTAATGTTTACATAAGTTAGTTACATGTTTTACATGAGTTATACATTCGCTGTGTGAGAAAACCGCTTTCCTGAGCTCGTACAGCGCTAAGAACGCAGCAAACGCTTTCTCCCACCCAAAACAAGCCAAAATCTCTAAGGAATGATTATTTTCACAACATTCATGCATTTTAGCATACATCTTGAAAAACAACTTTTTCGTTATTCTTTTTCAGTATTTGATACTTAAAAATGTTTATAAACTCGTTTTTAATGTTTTTCATAACTATACATTAGTTGTGTGAGAAAACCGCTTTCCTGAGCTCGTACAGCGCTAAGAACGCAGCAAACGCTTTCTTTCAACTAAACAAACCAAAATCTCTAATGAATGATCATTTTCACAACTTTCATGCATTTTAGCATACATCTTGAAAAACAACTTTTTCGTTATTCTTTTTCAGTATTTGATACTTAAAAATGTTTATAAACTCGTTTTTAATGTTTTTCATAACTATACATTAGTTGTGTGAGAAAACCGCTTTCCTGAGCTCGTACAGCGCTAAGAACGCTGCAAACGCTTTCTCTCACCTAAACAAGCCAAAATCTCTAATAAATGATCATTTTCACAACATTCATGCATTTTGGCATACATCTTGAAAGACACCTTTTTCATTATTCTTTTTCCCTATTTAATTCTTAAAAATGCTTATAGACTAATTTTCTATGTCTTTACATAACTATACATTAGTTGTGTGAGAAAACCGCTTTCCTGAGCTCGTACAGCGCTAAGAACGCAGCAAACGCTTTTTCTTACCTAAACAAGCCAGAATCTCTAATGAATGATCATTTCCTCAACATTCATGCATTTTGGCATACATGTTAAAAAACAACTTTTTCGTTATTCTTTGTCATTATTTGATACTTAAAAATGTTTTAGAACCCGTATTTTATGTTTTACATAACTATACATTAGTTGTGTGAGAAAACCGCTTTCCTGAGCTCGGACAGCGCTAAGAACGCAGCAAACGCTTTCTCTCAACTAAACAAGCCAAAATCTCTAATGAACGATCATTTCCACAACATTCCTGCATTTTGGCATACATCTTGAAAAACAATTTTTTCGTTATTCTTTTTCATTAATCGATACTTTAAAATGTTTATAAACTCGTTTTTTTATGTTTTACATAACTATACATTAGTTGTGTGAGAAAACCGCTTTCCTGAGCTCGTACAGCGCTAAGAACGCAGCAAACGCTTTCTCCCACCCAAAACAAGCCAAAATCTCTAATGAATGATCATTTTCACAACATTCATGCATTTTGGCATACATCTTGAAAAACAACTTTTTCGTTATTCTTTTTCATTATTTGATACTTAAAAATGTTTATAAACTCGTTTTTAATGTTTTACATAACTATACATTAGTTGTGTGAGAAAACCGCTTTCCTGAGCTCGTACAGCGCTAAGAACGCAGCAAACGCTTTCTCCCACCCAAAACAAGCCAAAATCTCTAATGAATGATCATTTTCACAACATTCATGCATTTTGGCATACATCTTGAAAAACAACTTTTTCGTTATTCTTTTTCATTATTCGATATTTAAAAATGTTTTAGAACCCGTTTTTTATGTTTTACATAACTATACATTAGTTGTGTGAGAAAACCGCTTTCCTGAGCTCGGACAGCGCTAAGAACGCAGCAAACGCTTTCTCTCACCTAAACAAGCCAAAATCTCTAATGAACGATCATTTCCACAACATTCCTGCATTTTGGCATACGTCTTGAAAAACAACTTTTTCGTTATTCTTTTTCATTAATCGATACTTTAAAATGTTTATAAACTCGTTTTTAATGTTTACATAAGTTAGTTACATGTTTTACATGAGTTATACATTCGCTGTGTGAGAAAACCGCTTTCCTGAGCTCGTACAGCGCTAAGAACGCAGCAAACGCTTTCTCCCACCCAAAACAAGCCAAAATCTCTAATGAATGATCATTTTCACAACATTCATGCATTTTGGCATACATCTTGAAAAACACCTTTTTCATTATTCTTTTTCCCTATTTAATTCTTAAAAATGCTTATAGACTAATTTTCTATGTCTTTACATAACTATACATTAGTTGTGTGAAAAAACCGCTTTCCTGAGCTCGTACAGCGCTAAGAACGCAGCAAACGCTTTTTCTCACCTAAACAAGCCAAAATCTCTAATGAACGATCATTTCCACAACATTCCTGCATTTTGGCATACATCTTGAAAAACAACTTTTTCGTTATTCTTTTTCATTAATCGATACTTTAAAATGTTTATAAACTCGTTTTTAATGTTTACATAAGTTAGTTACATGTTTTACATGAGTTATACATTCGCTGTGTGGGAAAACCGCTTTCCTGAGCTCGTACAGCGCTAAGAACGCAGCAAACGCTTTCTCCCACCCAAAACAAGCCAAAATCTCTAATGAATGATCATTTTCACAACATTCATGCATTTAAGCATACATCTTGAAAAACAACTTTTTCGTTATTCTTTTTCATTATTCGATATTTAAAAATGTTTTAGAACCCGTTTTTTATGTTTTACATAACTATACATTAGTTGTGTGAGAAAACCGCTTTCCTGAGCTCGGACAGCGCTAAGAACGCAGCAAACGCTTTCTCTCACCTAAACAAGCCAAAATCTCTAATGAACGATCATTTCCACAACATTCCTGCATTTTGGCATACGTCTTGAAAAACAACTTTTTCGTTATTCTTTTTCATTAATCGATACTTTAAAATGTTTATAAACTCGTTTTTAATGTTTTACATAACTATACATTAGTTGTGTGAGAAAACCGCTTTCCTGAGCTCGTACAGCGCTAAGAACGCAGCAAACGCTTTCTCCCACCCAAAACAAGCCAAAATCTCTAATGAATGATCATTTTCACAACATTCATGCATTTAAGCATACATCTTGAAAAACACCTTTTTCATTATTCTTTTTCCCTATTTAATTCTTAAAAATGCTTATAGACTAATTTTCTATGTCTTTACATAACTATACATTAGTTGTGTGAGAAAACCGCTTTCCTGAGCTCGTACAGCGCTAAGAACGCTGCAAACGCTTTCTCCCACCCAAAACAAGCCAAAATCTCTAATGAATGATCATTTTCACAACATTCATGCATTTTAGCATACATCTTGAAAAACAACTTTTTCGTTATTCTTATTCATTATTCGATACTTAAAAATGTTTTAGAACCCGTTTTTTATGTTTTACATAACTATACATTAGTTGTGTGAGAAAACCGCTTTCCTGAGCTCGGACAGCGCTAAGAACGCAGCAAACGCTTTCTCTCACCTAAACAAGCCAAAATCTCTAATGAACGATCATTTCCACAACATTCCTGCATTTTGGCATACATCTTGAAAAACAACTTTTTCGTTATTCTTTTTCATTAATCGATACTTTAAAATGTTTATAAACTCGTTTTTAATGTTTTACATAAGTTAGTTACATGTTTTACATGAGTTATACATTAGCTGTGTGAGAAAACCGCTTTCCTGAGCTCGTACAGCGCTAAGAACGCAGCAAACGCTTTCTCTCAACTAAACAAGCCAAAATCTCTAATGAATGATCATTTTCACAACTTTCATGCATTTTGGCATACATCTTGAAAAACAACTTTTTCGTTATTCTTTTTCATTATTTAATCCTTAAAAATGCTCTTAAACTTTGTTTGTATGTTTCACATAACTATACCTTAGTTGTGTGAGAAAACCGCTTTTCTGAGATCGCAAAGCGCTAAGAACGCAGGAAAAGCTTTTTCTTACATAAACAAGGCAAAAGAATTATTATTTTTTTATTCATTTATCTTTCCTTAAATCATCTGGATCTTTAAGATCTCATCGAACTGAAAACACGTTTCATAATCGCCTAACTCAACAGGAGGTCAAATACAAACACACAAACAAGAACACGCGCACTACACACAGTAGTGTCTGGGTACACATCCCACACAGACCCACACTGCACACGCATAATAAAATACACACACACAGACACACACATACACACAAACACACGCACACACACACACACACGCGGACAGACAAAAAAAACACACTCATCAGACTTTATACGCATACTACACAAACGATATCCTGCTCAAGGCCCTGTGCCATCATTACAGTCACAATAAAAATTATAAAGACACGTCCATCCATGATGATGGCTTAAACTTATGTCATATATGTTTAAGAGGTCTTAGTGTGCTGGAAAAGTACACAGGTTGTGAGGTACACCCAAGAAGCGATGGCTCAGGTGCTTGGGGCCACTCATTGTTGCTTGTAACAATTTTTCTTCTTTTTTTTAGCCAAAATGTCTGCACAGACCAGATCCTTACATCTTTGTGGTGGGTATTGGGCCTGGTTTTTGGCGCTAACCCCTTGAGAATATCCCCTATAAGTCCACCTGTTTGTAAAACACTGGCATGTGATCGGTTCAGATAGTATAACATACAGTGCTTCAGCGTCGTTCACGGCTTTTTATTTCTGTGCCACAAGGATTTGTCCTAGGAAAGGTTGTGGCAGACAGCAGCGATAAACTGAGCTCACATCCTGAACACACACACACACACACACACACACACTTACCACACATACTTACCACAGACACAAATACTATACATCCTACATTCACACATACTGCGCGCACACACACACACACACGCACAAACATTACATAGGCATAGTACACACATATAAACACACACGGTCATTACAAAGACACATAACACACACACACAATAACCATAAATACACACAACAAATCCTACGGACAGACATACATAGCGTAAAGAACGCACACACACGCGCACACACACTCACACACCTCTCACACACATCACATATCCTACGCATCATACACAAATGATGACCTACTCAAGTACCTGAGCCAATATAGTCACCACCAAACCCCGTCTACATTGAGTGACAGCTAGCAATGACGGATCAGAAAGACACGTCCAAACATGAGGATGACCTAAACTTGTGTCATATTTGTTTAAGAGGTCTTATTTTACTTTCAACAATATTTTTATTGATTTTAAAACAGGGATATTACAGGGTAGACATGTAATGTTTCAATACAGAATTTTAAAACCTCCTTATAAATCCCTATAGCACCCACCCCTCCCCTCCCTAGCTCCAAGCCAGCTTTACAAGTATAAGGAAAGGCTAGGCGCCAGGCATAACAAAAAAGGAGAGAAACTAAAAAAGAAAAAAGAACCTGGAGCTGGAAGTTTTTTAGTTTTGCATACAACAACAATAAAAAGGGAAAAGAAAACAAACAAACAAACGATTAAATAAAAAAGGGAATCAAACTATAAATGTATATGAAAAAAGCGAAGGAAGGGCCCCCAAACCTGTTGGAATTTTAAGTCTGAATAACGGATTGAGTAGTGGATCTTCTCCAGGGACAGACAAGACATAATATCTCTGAGCCACTGGGCGTGAGTGGGTGACGTGGCATCCTTCCATTTGTATAAAAGAGAACGCCTGGCCAGGAGTGTCGCAAAAGATAACAAACGCTGTTTAGCTGGAGTTAGACGCTTGTCTTCCTCTCCAGTGATACCAAAAAGAGCAATCAGAGGATCTGGTTCAAGATTGCATTTCAATATATACGACAAGGTTTTAAAAACATCCCTCCAGAATTTTTCTAAATTCTGGCATGTCCAGTACATATGAATAAGAGACGCCTCTCCACTTTTACATTTATCACAGCAAGGATCAATGTCTGGGTAAAAACGGGAAAGTTTAAGTTTGGAGAAATGAGCCCTGTGTACAACCTTAAACTGTAATAAAGAGTGGCGGGCACATAAGGAAGTTGAGTTGACAAGTTTAAGAATTGAATTCCAAGTATCATCTGACAGTGAGAGATTTAAATCTTTCTCCCAAGCAGTTTTAATTTTACTTAAAGGGGTGTGACATAAACCCATCAATCGACCATAAATAGTGGATATTAGGCCTTTACGCAGCGGGGACAAACATAGGAGATTATCTATAATATTTGCAGCAGGGGCCTAAGGGAAATTCAGTATTAAAGAGAGAATGAAGTGTCTTACTTGCAGATATCTGAAAAAGTTTGAATTGGGTAGGTTAAACCTTTCAGAAAGCTGCTCAAACGATGCAAACTTATGGTCAACAAACAGATCTTTGCAAAGCTTGATACCCTTATTGTAACATTCCTGAAACACTGAATCATGTAAAGAAGGTTGGAAGAGATAGTTAGAGACGATAGGACTGGAAAGAGAAAAGCCCAGAAGACCGCAGTGCTTTCTGAACTGAGCCCATACTCTCAAGGTATGCCTAACAACTGAGTTATTGATCAATTTTACTGAGGGGATGGGGAGTGCGGATCCAAGGAGTGCAGAGACAGAGATCTTTGAAGTAGGGACTTATTTAATCGTGGATGTTTACCTTTCCAAAGGTAAGAGGATATAATTGAGTCTAAAGCACCAAAGTAAGATTTGGGAATGAAAACAGGTACAGACTGAAAGAGATATAAAAATTTAGGAAGAATACTCATTTTAATGGCATTAATGCGGCCCACCAGGGACATGGACAGTGGTGACCATTTTTCCAAGTCCTTTTTAGTTTGGTTCAACAACCTAGTAAAATTTTAATTAAAAAGGTTTTTATGTTTCCTTGTAATTGTAATACCAATTACAAGGAACAATTACATACTGATTTTTCACTATGTTGAATGAAAAATTGTGCATACCAGTTGTTACTGCTGTGTTGTTAAGCAGAAAAAGTTCACTTTTGCGCAAATTCAATTTATATCCTGAAAAGTAGCTAAATTCACTAAGCAATGACAGTACAGGTGGAAGGGAGGTGATTGGATTTGATATAAAAAGTAGAAGATCATTTGCATAAAGGGAAACTTTATGTTCTTCTCCCTGCCTCCAAATCCCAGATATATCCCTACAACTGCGGAATGCAATTGCTAGTGGCTCAATGGCAAGGTTAAAGAGCAGTGGGCTAAGAGGACACCCCTGACGAGTTCCCCGCTGAAGGCTGAATGGTTGAGACTGCTGAGCATTTGTCAGAACTGAGGCAGTAGGGCTTGAATATAATAATTTAACCCAGGTGATAAATACTCCCATTTCACACGATCAAAAGCCTTTTCAGCGTCCAAAGAAAGGACACACTCAGGGATCCCCTCTGATGGTGTGTACAGGACATCCATAAGACGTCGAATGTTAAAGTAAGAAAAGCGATTTTTGACAAAACCGGTCTGGTCCTTAGATATAATAGAGGGTAAAACATTCTCTAATCTACGAGCCAAGACTTTAGCAAGGATTTTAACATCCACGTTGAGAAGAGAGATTGGTCTATATGAAGAGCACTCTCTTTATCTCTCTTTGCTATAAGGGTGATGCGAGCCTCATTAAATGACGCAGGCAGCTTACCTTGCTTAAAAGATTCAGATAAAACCAAAGCTAGTTGTGGTGCAAGGAATGAGGAGAATGATTTAAAAACTCTGCAGGGAACCCATCAGGACCCGGGGACTTACCAGATTGCAATGATGAGATAGCTAAACTGATCTCCTCTTGTGATATGGGCTCTTCTAATCTTAATCTAGAATCAGGAGACAGTGTTGGGATATCTAATTGATTCAAGAAATTCTTAAGTGAATAACAGTCCTTTGGAAACTCAGAAGTATAAAATCGAGAATAAAAATTCCTGAATGCATCATTCATTTAGAATGGTCGGTAGTGATGGTACATCCTCCATCCGAATTTTTGTAATGCGTTGCTGTGCTCTAAAACCTCTTAACTGGTTAGCTAAAACTTTCCCAGATTTGTCACCATGAATGTAAAATTGGCTCCTACTCTTTAATAATTGACATTCAATTACATGCGTCGAGATGAGTTCAAAATTAGTTTGCAATTCTATGCGTTTTTTATACAAATCAGGGTTTTTAAATAGAGCATACTCCTGATCAATTTCTTTAATTTGGTTGATCAAATCTTTTCGTTCTTTATATGCCTTCCTTTTCATATTTGCAGTATATGAAATTATCTGTCCCCTGAGGTAGGCTTTTTAGAGCATCCCAAACAGTTAAACATGACACTTCAGGCGTTTCATTTGTGTTTAAGAAAAAAACTGTCTGGTCTTCCATACATTTTTTAAAGTCATTCTCTATCAATAATGATGAATTAAAGCGCCAATGTTTATTAATTTGAGGAAGATTGGGGAGCTTTATAGACATAACAACTTGCGCATGATCCGATATCACAATGCTCTGATAAGCGCAGGTGTTAACCATTGGGATCAGTTGATTATCTATAAAGAAATAATAAATTCTGGAGAAAGTATGATGAAGATGTGAGAAAAAGGAGTATTCTCTCTTTTTTGGATTAAGGAAGCGCCATATGTCAGAGATACCAAAGCTGCAAAGATAGGACTTAAGTAGCGTGGCGGATTTACTTAGAGGTATAGGATTGGGAGATGACCTGTCAAGTGATGGATCCAAACAACAGTTGAAGTCTCCCCCTAATACGAGAGAGTATGAGCTCAGATCTGGTAGAGCAGAAAAGAAATGTTCTTTGAAGGAAACATCATCATAATTAGGGGCATATAAATTAGCCAACACTACATTAGTATTAAATAATTTCCCTGAAACAATGATATAACGACCATGTACATCCGTAATAACAATTTGATGCTCAAAAGCGATGTTTAGACTAATGAGAATTGACTAGCTTTGGCCTGAAAGGTTGAGTGGTAGTGCTGCCCTCCCCAACGCTACATAAGGCGAGGATTATCAGAACTGCGAATGTGAGTTTCTTGTAAAAATGCGATTGCAGTGTTAAGTTGTTTAAGGTGTGAGAGCACCTTCCTTCTCTTGACCGTATGGTTTAAACCCTTAACATTCCAGCTCACAAAGTTTAAAGAAACTTCCCTGAGAGGAGATGCAGGTAGATAAACATGAATAACACTGAGATGCCTAGCGTCAGCCTTTAAACACGAGTGTAAAACACAGAGCAACATGTTAAAGATGCACCGTGTACAAAGAACTAACATAATACTGGCTTTGGAGATCCCACACCCCTCCCCCACACACCCCACTGCCCCCAAACAAACAAAGATACCTGCTAACAAACAAAGCAGCAAGCTCTTCCATTCTTCCATTTTCCACCTAACCAATCTTCCTGCCGCTAACCACACCATCTTCTGCTCCGACACGGTTTACAAAAACTAAGAATTAAATATATAAATAGAGTATTTCAACACTCCAATGCTAAAATCATTCAATAGGAGAAAAACACACCACCCCTCCCCCCACGTCACATTGTAACTCTGAACATGCAAACACAAGTAGTCACTCATGATTAGAAATTGAGAAAGTAATAATAGAAAAATAATAATAACCTCTTCACACGTTTAACACAGTAAACGTGGCTAGATTTTTAGTTAGAAATAATACTTTCCTGATAACTGTTGTTGCCTATTAAAAAATAATAATAATAATAATAATACAGTGCACTACGTAGTTTTCGGCAGACTGTCTATGTGTTTCTGCGCCTCTTCTTCTGTCCGGTAGAGAGAGTTATCCGGAGCCGTGCTGGATCTTTCTCCTGTGAGAGAAGGCCGGAGTCCACGGTTGTATAACTCAGTCATACCTTCTCTATACTCGGCTCGCTGGCTTAAAACTTGGGGAGCGTAATCTTCCACGATACGAACCTGCTGACCGCGGTATTCCAGCCTCCCTCTCCGCCGAGCCTCCCGAACCAGAAGGTCTTTAACCTGGTACCGGTGCAAACGGAGAATGACCGGCCGAGGTCTCTGACCTGAAGCGGGTTTGGAAGTAGGTATGCGGTGGGCTCTGTCAATCTCAGGCGGGGATGGAAGCGTTTCACTCCCAAACACCTCACACAAAAATTTCGAGAAGAACTCGGTAGGGAGTCCACTCTCAGTACCCTCCGGAAGACCCAGGACACGCAGGTTTTGTCTCCTGCTACGGCCTTCTAGGTCTACGACGCTGTCCATGGTCCTCTACTTGGGCCTGAATTTGGTCTAGCTTACTTTCCAGTAAACTAAACGAAGATTTAAATTCAGCCGCTAACGCTTCACGGTGTGTTTGTCTAACAGCGCTGAGATAGTCTCGACTGTTAGAGCGGTCGCAAACAAAGTTTTCCCGGCCGTCTTTTTTCCCGGCCTTAACACTCCTTGTAGCCATTATAAATGAAAAAAGTATGTAACCGTGGGGTAGAGTACAAAGTTATTGTATCCTAAAGATTTAGTTTAGCATTTAGAAACGGATAAGGGAGTGAAGAAATGTAATTTTTCATTAAATGTTAATATGATCTTTAGGGTCCTAATGAAAAGTTTGTAATATATTTAATTAAAAATTCTCAATGGTTGTGTAAAAAAAAAGACTACTTTTACCTGGTAAAAACTAGCTCTGTTCTCAGCAACCTGTTTCAGTACATGCTCCTTTAAATGCTTATAATCTCTGCTGAACGGGCAATTAAGAATTATATAGAGACGGATGTACATAGAGAAGAAGCCATAACCATGTTCTATGAGAGTATAAGTTAACTTAGACTCTGCATTCATCGTGATTATTAAAAAAGGCAATCTGCAAAGATTCATAGAAAAAGAAATTACACTCACCAAACCTGGTGAAGATGAAGCAGGAACACGAAGTTAGTACAGATCCATTTTTCAGGAGCAGCTTCGTATTTATATTGACCCGCGTTTATAAAGCAGTCTAGTGAAAAATGATTAGTGCAAACATGAACGCATTTAGGTAGATCGGCGAGACGTTAGCTTTAAAAACAAAATTCAGCCACTGCGTCCTTAGCGGCTCAGATGTCGGTAGTGAATGACGACTGCTGTGTTCGCTATTACGCCAAATAACTGTACACCACACTCGCTTAGGCGACCTTTTGCGAAAAAAACAATGGCCGACAGCTACTTCTCACTCGGGGCGGGTCTTTTGTGTTTTAACTGGTGTTTTAACCAGTGTCAATCAACTAGTTTAGGAGCGGCCTTTTTTGGTGTGGCGTCACAATGCAAGGCATTTGAGATTAGCCTGATTTCAGAAGGGGCATGTTATTTTAATAAATTAAAAGAAAATCACTGGGCGGATCTTTATCATCGTAGAGTGGTTGTGTACGCACTCTCCTAATGCACAGTTCAGTCCAAACAGCTTAAAAAAGTGCATGTAGGCCTGTATGACCCCTTAAAAAAAATCTTCATGGCACACTTCTTTTTTACATTCCTTAGGGGCTTGCTCTGGGAACATGGGTAGATGGTAACAAAATTGAGTGCAGGCGTGCGTTTCCCGTACAACGATGTAGCTCTTTGCTTAACCACCATTGTACGATGCAACGTTGAAGAAAATAACTAACTAGTCACGACTGTTTCCCAACACCATAGTACCTGTGTCGCACTTCAATCGTTAAAACTATGTTGGTTTAATTTGTCGTTCTTCTTCTTCGATACAATGGCGGAGTAGTGCCATAGGCACTATCTCTCTCTTCGGGTCTCGCATTCAATGCGCTTGCGCAATGACGTTACGTAGGAGTGGTGTAATAATGTCACGAACGCAACATTCATTATTTGTACAATAAAACATATATAGGCATACACAAATGTGCTCTTTTCGATTAACAAAGTCTATAACTTTTAGTTATATTTCATTTGAACTCATTTTTATTTGGTATTGATACATAAGTACAATTAAAATAAAAAGAAATCATGGGTTTTGAAAATGCTGGGATTGTGTTGTGAACACCTGTTACCTATTTTGCTCAAGATCATTTCCTATATAAGTCCCTTTACATGAAGCCATGTTTTAATGAGAGTTGATGTGAAAAAATGACACGGAAACCACAATTTACTACAAAAGAGCTTGCAGTTCTTTTGGAGGAGGTGGGAAACAATCAAATCTTGCTTTTCTCCAAATTAAAAAACACAGTTACAAGTCCTGACAAAAAAAAAAAAAAACATGGAATGAAATTGCACAAAAAATTAATGCTTCTGGAAATGGGTATGAGAGAAGCCCAGAGGAAGTCAGAAACAAGTGGAGGGACTTTGCAAGTGTGACCAAACAAGCAAGTCCAGTGGTGGCCTGAAACTGAACCCCTCCAAAAGCTGCTATGTAAGTGTAGTTACTGCAATTGTCCACAACATTGCAGTCAAGAAATTTTTTTTTTTAACCTATGAATAGTCCATATTCTACTTCTACTTCTGAGAGCACAACAAAGATACTCACTTAAAAACTCACCTTTTCTTCGCACAAATGAAACCAAGGCTGTGTTCCAACGGGCATAAATAATGCTTTCGTAGGGCACTTCGAAGAGAGAATAATTGCGATGGTATCGCTGTTATATCATTTCAAGGTGAATTTGTAATCAAAATATCCGAAAAATGAATAGCCTAATATCTGAGCACCAAAGCATTAAGTTTTCTAAATCGTTTAAAGTGGTTGGGAAAATTTTTAGAAACTAATAGGGCGTAAGGTCGTGAACTGTGAATAGAACACACCCAGCCGCAGCAAGAAACTATGCTTCTAACCACAGGTCGAAAGCTGTTCGCGAATGTTCGTTTGAACTATGATTTCGAGAAACACCGAATTGTTGAACTATGTTGGTACCGACGAAACTTGCGACCATAGTTGGCTAATGATGCTTTTGGGAAACGCACCCCAGATTGATTGTAGGAAAAGATTCTAGGATGTTTGTGGGGGAAGGGAGCGAGGCCCTAACTCCTTAAGAATACCTCCTATAAGTCCACCTGTTTGTGAAACTCACAGTGCACAGGGGAATGTGCTTGTGAGTGGTTGAGATAGCTCAGACTATAAGACACTATCTGCTCGACAAAATGGCACAAGTATCTCATGAATTTCCACAAACGTACTGCAGCCTACTATGAATCTCTCACCTCCTACCACATCCTGCAGCCCTTCGGCCATCTCCATGTGATTTTAATTTTTGTACACTCACACACACACACACACACACACACACACACACACACACACACGCACACGCACACACACACACACACACACACTACCGACATTACATTTTATAAACGTACACACACACACACACATATATTGTACACAAGCATTGCACACAGACATACACAAATACAAACATACTACTCATACACACACATTTACTACATACACACATATTAGGCACACAAACACTACACATCATATTCAGACACACACTACATACACAAACACATACTGCACAGAAACAAAGGCACACCCAACCATTTATGCCAAACATACAGTAAAAATCCTACACACACACACACACACACACACACACACACACACAATACACAGCTTACACAAACCATGACCGTCCCAAGCACCTGCGCCATTACAGACGCCACCAAGCAATCAGTAGCAATGATGGATAGAATGACACCTGCCTTAAACTTATGTGGAGCCTTAAACTTATACAATATTTTGTGACAGAGTGCTGCACAGGTCTGCACGGGCTTGAGGTAGGGTTTATCTTCATCAACCAGAGAGTGAGCGGTGGTACGCAACCGAAATTGACCGTTGTTGATCTTAAATGGCCCGATGTACTTCTTGGCTTCCACCTTCAGAGGGAGGTTCTTGGGAACTTCCAGACCCACTGTCCCTGGGGGAGGGGCTTCGTCTTGGTCTCTTACTCCAGGAAAATGGATAGACTGTGGCCAAATTGGCTGCACGGAGCAGATTGATCACACAGCTTTTTTGTGGAAATGAGAGTGACAGTTTTTGACCCTACCTCTTTGAAAATACCTCTGATAAGTCCACTTGTTTGTCAACCTATTCATTTGACAAGATGTCACAAGTAACCCATGCATTTCTACAAATTTTCTATGAAACACCCACCACCTAGCACATCATACAGCCCTTCGGCCTTGTCCATGTGCTTTTCATTTCTGGGAAGTACACGACATCAACGACCAGCTAAAATCAAGTTCACCGATGACATCAGTGTCTCCAAGAACATCATCTCACGACCAGCCAGAGACTGTGGATTACTGCGGAGGTGTGTGAACTTCTAAAGACCCAAGACTCCTATCAGAGCAGGGGGCAAAGTGGCCCTAAGAACAGCAAGGGGCAAACTTTCCTGGGCAATCAGAGAGGCGAAGCGCACACACGCCCAAGAAAATCCTTAACCACTTCAGGGACAGCGGTGACATACGGCACATGTGGCAGAGCATTCAACACGTTACCAACTACAAGCCATCATCACCTGCCTGTGTCAGTGAAGTGTCTCTTCCAGATGCGCTAAATAGCTTCTACTCTCAGTTCGACATGTAGAACGACGTGACGACGAGGAAAACCTAGTTTTATTCAGTGAAAATGTAACATTTTAGCAATAAGATTATTATTAATTATCCCAACAGTCAATCTAGTCTAGCCCAAACACAATTTTTAAGGTTTTTACCAAAATAATTGTCATTTATATTATTTTAATTAATTTTTTACATTTATATTTAATTATCTCATTTAAAATGTATTTTTCTGATGTTTTTAGCTAATTGTATTTCTTTTTAACCGTCACAACAACTTCTGCATGTCCATATTTTTGTAACTACAAAACAATAAAGGCAGTATGGACAGTGTTTAAAACTTTTTTTAGTATAAGAATTTACACACTTGGTCTGTTGTAGCTCCTATCTGTGAGAATCATTTGGTAACCTATTAGATTAATGATTTTAGCATTGGTTTAACTATAAAATAAAATAAAATACATCAAAACATAATTATGTTATCATGTAGTAACATATTTACCACAGAGACGCTGCAAAATTGGGTGATTTTTATGGTATACCTTGATGCTGTGTGAGTCCCTAAAGCAGTGTCTGTGTCCGCTTGAGGCGGAATATAAACTGTGCTGATTATGACCGATGTAAACTCCCGAGGAAGGTAAAAAGGACAGTAGTTCAAGGTTGGGTGTGCAGGAGCATGTGAGAGGCACAATGCTCGCGGTGTTGCACCAGCTGTTGTTCACCATTAAACACACTCCGCCTCCCCTTGACTTCCCTGAATCCCGTGTCCTGGCATGCGGGGAACCGAGAAGAACTCGGCCGGCTGGATGGCGTGGTCCGGCACCGCTGGGTTCAGCCATGTCTCGGTGAAGCAGAGGAGATTGCAGTCTCGAATGTCTCTTTGGAACTTTACGCCTGCTTGTTTCCCTTGATGCCGCTGCTTCGCTTCACGTCCTTTGTTCTTCCTCGGGATCTCACTTGGCCAGCTTGGATCCAGAGTTAAAAAATATAAATTGTGAGATTTGTATACCAATAGAATCAAGAGTGTCTCTATCATACCTAATAAACTCAAAGGTAATGAATTTGCCGGTTTTGGATCACTGAAAACGATGTAAAGAAAACCAAAAACAAGCACACCCTACACCTCTTACAAAAATGATGACAGGCCCAAGCACCTCCACCATTACAGTCGACATCAAGCAATCACTAGCAGTGATGCAAGTAAAGACAATGTCCAACTATGACGATGCCTTAAACTTGTGCCATATTTAGTGGCATCATTTTCTGGGGCGTTTTAGGGGTCTTACCATGTTCAAAAGGCACACTGGTGCGCCTGGTGCCGATGGCACTCGTGCTTGGGCCTGCTCATCGTTACTTGCAACTATATTTATTTTCTTATTTTCGAAGCTGCAGGGCCAACATCTTGGCTTTTATCTTCTGAGAGAGCTTATTGATGGACTACCAGCCCGTGGTAAAGTATGTGCCGGCCTAAGACCCATGAATGCATGCGGAAGCCCCATCATGATATTGGTGGCAATGTACACTCCAGAGTGCTGCACAGGACTGCCTCGAGCAAGCTTGAGGTGGGGTTTACCTTCATTAACCAGTGCGTGACCTATGGTACGCAACCAAAATTAATCGTTGTTGTATCTTAAATGGCCAGATGTACTTCTTGGCTTCCACCTTTGCCAGGAGGTTCTTGGGAAACTTTCAGACCCATTTTCCTGGGTGAGGCTCTGGGCCTTGAGAGCATGGGTAGACAGTGGCCAAATCGGCTGCAGGGAGCAGATTAATCATGCAATCTTTGGTTCGTTGTTGAGGTGGCAGTTTTGCCCTACCTCTTTGAGAATACCTCCACTAAGTTCACCTGTTTGTGAAACAGTGGGAAAGGTGTTTGTGGCAGGTTCAGATAGCTCAGACCCTATGACTCTATCTGCTTGACAAGATGTCAAATAACCCATGCATTTCAATAAACGTTCTGCGAGCTTCTACCGAACACTCACCACCTAGCACATCATACTGCCCTTTAGGCTTTTCCATGTGCTTTACATTCCTGGCTGCTTATCATTCTTTGCGGCTCCTAGTAGCAGACAAGAACGGTGAGCTGAGCCAGCCAGACTCGAAGTTCCATGAATTACATACTGTAGCCTAGCATGATAAATCTATGATATCTTTCATGTCTGCCTAGTTGTGAAAGGCTTATTTACAGGTTCTTGCTCTTGATCAACTGACCAGTGTTAACAGTCGATGATCGAGGGACACCTGGTTCTGAAGCAGGTGAATCCCCTGGCCAATTGAAGCCATCTCTGCTCTTCAGGACAGTTTTGAGAACTCTGTTTAAGAAGGCTGCAACTTGCGATGCCTTCACTGAGTTGGAGGAGTTCACTATCTCCAAGAACATCATCTCACAACCAACCAGAAACATTCAAGCACTCACATCCTGACTGTGCAACAGCTTCTTTCACAAACCATCTGTCTCCTCAACAAAAAGGGACTGTACTGATAAAAAAACACAAATTATTGTGTTATTGTGTGTAAGTTATTGTGTGTGTGTTTACACAACCCATGAGTTTACACACACACACAATAACTCAGATAACTCAACTACCTCAAAACATTGAAACTAAACTGATAAACGACACATGTGCAAACACACTGATCAACAACCATCTAAAACGTTTTCACATCAATCTGTAGTTGCGCTTTTGCATAATATCCATTACTTGTTATTTGCACAAGCCTATTTGATCTTTGCTGCTACTTTAAAGAAATGTGTCCTGTTTACTGTCTCTCCTCCCACTACCTCAACTCATTACCTCATTGTTGGGTTGAGTGACTTTGTCACTCTTTGTCACTATTTGCATGAGCACTTTATGTTCTCTTTTTTTTAGTATATAACTTTTTTCTGTTAACTTAAAAATGTCAACATGTATTGTCTCAGCCTGTTAGCTAATTAGGATGCTTAGTAAGCTAGTTAGTTTTTGTTCAATTATGTTTATGTTGGATGTAGGACCTCTGTCCTGCAGCAAGGTGGTTTCGTTTCACTGTGTACTAAACTGTATATGGGTGAAAGGAAAAGAAAATCCTACTTGAACTCGGTACCACACATAAAGCAAACAACAAGCTAAAGACCCATAATTTGTTTTGACCGGCATGTGAAAGCCTACACCTAGAAACTGGGGCACGCCCCATTCCTGGGATGCTGGGGTCCAGTTCGATGTGTCTCTCCCCTACAGAAACGGTATAGCTCACACCGTCCCCAGGCTGACGCTCCATCAGAAGTACTCAAGGCCTGTAAGCCACCATTTCCCCATGGTTCCTCTCTTCTGTCCCTGCTCACCGCTTACTGAAGGAGTCCTCATTATTTTCTTCTATAAACTATAAACAATGTAAAGTTGTTTTCTATATTTATAAAATTATTATATTTTTCTTTCATATTTATTTAAACGTTTTCTTATTCATACTGCATTTTTTTAAGATTATTATAGTCATATTCTTAGTTTGAATACTATTTCTTTTTTTAATGTCATGGGAGGTTGTAAAAGCATTTCTCTGAATATCATATTGAATATGGCTGTCTATGTGACAAATTAAATGTAAATTTCATTTGAAACCAAAATTCACCTAAATTAACATTAACACCTAAATTCCGTCATTCATATTGCTTCCTTTTTAACTGTATTTAAACACATAAGCATGTAAATCTGCTTTCACATAAAATGAAAATCAGATTTCTCATAATGACTTATTATGAACATGTAGAAAACTTCATGTAATGGAAACTTTTGGATTACCTGACCGAGGTGGTCTACTGATTGTTTTGAAAACAATGGCGTGGGTAATTCTAATTCAATATTAGTGTGTCAAACAATACTTTTCAGAACTTTATTTTACTTAACGATGTACAAGTGTTGCAAGATCTCTGGGATTCTGAGCTTGAACAATGTGTAGAACTTGCATGCTTTGTGCGTCCGCTTACCAATAATAATCAATTATAATAATTATATTAAATAATCGATATTAGTGCTTTAAGTGATAAGTTCTTTCACTCTAATTTATTTCCAATTTATTTGTCACAACAAATTTGATGGCACATTAAACAATAATAAACGACCTCAGGAAATAAACGTGTTGTCATAAACGTGTTTAAACTACTAGAACTCAATTGAAAGAATTCAAAAAAAAAAAACCAAAAAATTTAATTTAATGTATATAAAAAATGTCTTTCAGACAATTCGTCATTCATTATATGCATAGTTTCAGCATCAGCAGTACAATTTTAGCATCAGCAGCCAAAAAGTCAAAAGAATGATGAAATCCAGAAAAAATGTGGAAAAATATTTTCTTTGTTATTATTTTTCACATTTTAATGCATACGCATTATTTCAGCATCAGCAGCCTAAAGGTCAAATGAAAGGTCACATTCATGCATTTTGAAAAACATTAAATACTATTATATTACGAATAACAACTGTTTATATTTTTCACATTTTGATGCTTAAAAATCCTTACAAACATTTTGTATGTTGTCCATAAACATCCATTGGGTTGTGTGAGAAAACCGATTTCCTGAGGTCGTACAGCCCTAAGAACGCAGCAAACGCTTTATTTATGCTTAACAAGGCAGAAAATTGATTAAATGATCATTTCCAAAACATGGATGCATTTTTTGCATAAATATTAAAAAACAAGTTTGTCGTTAACCTTTTTCACTATTTGATGCTTAAAAATGCTTACAAACTTATTTAGTATCCTTTACAAGGACCATGCATTCATTGTGTGAGAAAACCGCTTTCCTGAGCTCGCACAGTTTTCTAACAGCTAAAAAAAGCAAAAAATTCATGCATTCTGGTATACATGTTAAAAACAAATTTTTCGTTAATCTTTTTCATTATTTGATACTTAAAAATGTTTATAAACTCGTTTGTAATGTTTTACAATGACCATGCATTAGTTGTGTGAGAACACCGTTTCCCTGAGCTCATACAGCGCTAAGAACGCTGCAAACGCTTTCTCTCACCTAAACAAGCCAAAATCTCTAATGAATGATCATTTTCACAACATTCATGCATTTTGGCATACATCTTGAAAAACAACTTTTTCGTTATTCTTTTTCCTTAATCGATACTTAAAAATGTTTATAAACTCGTTTTAATGTTTTACATAAGTTAGTTACATGTTTTACATAAGTTATACATTAGTTGTGTGAGAAAACCGCTTTCCAGAGCTCGTGCAGCGCTAAGAACGCAGCAAACGCTTTCTCTCACCTAAACAAGGCAAAATCTCTAATAAATGATCATTTCCACAACATTCATGCATTTTGGCATACATCTTGAAAAACAACTTTTTCGTTATTCTTTTTCATTATTTGATACTCAAAAATGCTTATAAACTAATTATCTATGTTTTACATAACTATACATTAGGTGTGTGAGAAAACCGCTTTCCTGAGCTCGTACAGCGCTGCAAACGCTGCAAACGCTTTCTCTCACCTAACCAAGCCAAAATCTCTAATGAGATCATTTTCACAACATTCATGCATTTTGGCATACATCTTGAAAAACTACTTTTTCGTTATTCTTTTTCATTATTTGATACTTAAAAATGTTTATAGACTCGTTTTAATATTTTACAATGACCATGCATTAGTTGTGTGAGAACACCGTTTTCCTGAGCTCGTACAGCGCTAAGAACACTGCAAACGCTTTCTCTCACCTAAACAAGCCAAAATCGCTAATGAATGATCATTTTCACTACATTCAGGCATTTTGGCATACATCTTGAAAAACAACTTTTTCGTTATTCTTTTTCATTAATCGATACTTAAAAATGTTTATAAACTCGTTTTTAATGTTTTACATAAGTTAGTTACATGTTTTACATAAGTTATACATTAGTTGTGTGAGAAAACCGCTTTCCAGAGCTCGTGCAGCGCTAAGAACGCAGCAAACGCTTTCTCTCACCTAAACAAGGCAAAATCTCTAATAAATGATCATTTCCACAACATTCATGCATTTTGGCATACATCTTGAAAAACAACTTTTTCGTTATTGTTTTTCATTATTTGATACTTAAAAATGTTTATAAACTCGTTTTTAATGTTTAACATAACTATACATTAGTTGTGTGAGAAAACCGCTTTCCTGAGCTCGTACAGCGTGAAGAACGCAGCAAACGCTTTCTCTCACCTAAACAAGCCAAAATCTCTAATGAACGATCATTTCCACAACATTCATGCATTTTGGCATACGTCTTGAAAAACAACTTTTTCGTTATTCTTTTTCATTAATCGATACTTTAAAATGTTTATAAACTCGTTTTTAATGTTTTACATAACTATACATTAGTTGTGTGAGAAAACCGCTTTCCTGAGCTCGTACAGCGCTAAGAACGCAGCAAACGCTTTCTTTCAACTAAACAAACCAAAATCTCTAATGAATGATCATTTTCACAACTTTCATGCATTTTGGAATACATCTTGAAAAACAACTTTTTTTGTTATTCTTTTTCATTATTTGATACTTAAAAATGTTTATAAACTCGTTTTTAATGTTTTTCATAACTATACATTAGTTGTGTGAGAAAACCGCTTTCCTGAGCTCGTACAGCGCTAAGAACGCAGCAAACGCTTTCTGCCACCCAAAACAAGCCAAAATCTCTAATGAATGATCATTTTCACAACATTCATGCATTTAAGCATACATCTTGAAAAACAACTTTTTCGTTATTCTTTTTCATTATTCGATATTTAAAAATGTTTTAGAACCCGTTTTTTATGTTTTACATAACTATACATTAGTTGTGTGAGAAAACCGCTTTCCTGAGCTCGGACAGCGCTAAGAACGCAGCAAACGCTTTCTCTCACCTAACCAAGCCAAAATCTCTAATGAGATCATTTTCACAACATTCATGCATTTTGGCATACATCTTGAAAAACTACTTTTTCGTTATTCTTTTTCATTATTTGATACTTAAAAATGTTTATAGACTCGTTTTAATATTTTACAATGACCATGCATTAGTTGTGTGAGAACACCGTTTTCCTGAGCTCGTACAGCGCTAAGAACGCTGCAAACGCTTTCTCTCACCTAAACAAGCCAAAATCGCTAATGAATGATCATTTTCACTACATTCAGGCATTTTGGCATACATCTTGAAAAACAACTTTTTCGTTATTCTTTTTCATTAATCGATACTTAAAAATGTTTATAAACTCGTTTTTAATGTTTTACATAAGTTAGTTACATGTTTTACATAAGTTATACATTAGTTGTGTGAGAAAACCGCTTTCCAGAGCTCGTGCAGCGCTAAGAACGCAGCAAACGCTTTCTCTCACCTAAACAAGGCAAAATCTCTAATAAATGATCATTTCCACAACATTCATGCATTTTGGCATACATCTTGAAAAACAACTTTTTCGTTATTGTTTTTCATTATTTGATACGTAAAAATGTTTATAAACTCGTTTTTAATGTTTAACATAACTATACATTAGTTGTGTGAGAAAACCGCTTTCCTGAGCTCGTACAGCGTGAAGAACGCAGCAAACGCTTTCTCTCACCTAAACAAGCCAAAATCTCTAATGAACGATCATTTCCACAACATTCATGCATTTTGGCATACGTCTTGAAAAACAACTTTTTCGTTATTCTTTTTCATTAATCGATACTTTAAAATGTTTATAAACTCGTTTTTAATGTTTTACATAACTATACATTAGTTGTGTGAGAAAACCGCTTTCCTGAGCTCGTACAGCGCTAAGAACGCAGCAAACGCTTTCTTTCAACTAAACAAACCAAAATCTCTAATGAATGATCATTTTCACAACTTTCATGCATTTTGGAATACATCTTGAAAAACAACTTTTTTTGTTATTCTTTTTCATTATTTGATACTTAAAAATGTTTATAAACTCGTTTTTAATGTTTTTCATAACTATACATTAGTTGTGTGAGAAAACCGCTTTCCTGAGCTCGTACAGCGCTAAGAACGCAGCAAACGCTTTCTGCCACCCAAAACAAGCCAAAATCTCTAATGAATGATCATTTTCACAACATTCATGCATTTAAGCATACATCTTGAAAAACAACTTTTTCGTTATTCTTTTTCATTATTCGATATTTAAAAATGTTTTAGAACCCGTTTTTTATGTTTTACATAACTATACATTAGTTGTGTGAGAAAACCGCTTTCCTGAGCTCGGACAGCGCTAAGAACGCAGCAAACGCTTTCTCTCACCTAACCAAGCCAAAATCTCTAATGAGATCATTTTCACAACATTCATGCATTTTGGCATACATCTTGAAAAACTACTTTTTCGTTATTCTTTTTCATTATTTGATACTTAAAAATGTTTATAGACTCGTTTTAATATTTTACAATGACCATGCATTAGTTGTGTGAGAACACCGTTTTCCTGAGCTCGTACAGCGCTAAGAACGCTGCAAACGCTTTCTCCCACCCAAAACAAGCCAAAATCTCTAATGAATGATCATTTTCACAACATTCATGCATTTTGGCATACATCTTGAAAAACAACTTTTTCGTTATTCTTTTTCATTAATCGATACTTTAAAATGTTTATAAACTCGTTTTTAATGTTTTACATAAGTTAGTTACATGTTTTACATGAGTTATACATTAGTTGTGTGAGAAAACCGCTTTCCTGAGCTCGTACAGCGCTAAGAACGCAGCAAACGCTTTCTCCCACCCAAAACAAGCCAAAATATCTAATGAATGATCATTTTCACAACATTCATGCATTTTGGCATACATCTTGAAGAACAACTTTTTCGTTATTCTTTTTCAGTATATGATACTTAAAAATGTTTATAAACTCGTTTTTAATGTTTTTCATAACTATACATTAGTTGTGTGAGAAAACCGCTTTCCTGAGCTCGTACAGCGCTAAGAACGCAGCAAACGCTTTCTCTCACCTAAACAAGCCAAAATCTCTAATGAATGATCATTTTCACAACATTCATGCATTTTGGCATACATCTTGAAAAACACCTTTTTCAAGATCATTATTCTTTTTCCCTACTTAATTCTTAAAAATGCTTATAGACTAATTTTCTATGTCTTTACATAACTATACATTAGTTGTGTGAGAAAACCGCTTTCCTGAGCTCGTACAGCGCTAAGAACGCAGCAAACGCTTTTTCTCACCTAAACAAGCCAGAATCTCTAATGAATGATCATTTCCTCAACATTCATGCATTTTGGCATACATGTTAAAAAACAACTTTTTCGTTATTCTTTGTCATTATTTGATACTTAAAAATGTTTTAGAACCCGTTTTTTATGTTTTACATAACTACACATTAGCTGTGTGAGAAAACCGCTTTCCTGAGCTCGGACAGCGCTAAGAACGCAGCAAACGCTTTCTCTCACCTAAACAAGACAAAATCTCTAATGAACGATCATTTCCACAACATTCCTGCATTTTGGCATACATCTTGAAAAACAACTTTTTGTTATTCTTTTTCAGTATTTGATACTTAAAAATGTTTATAAACTCGTTTTTAATGTTTTTTCATAACTATACATTAGTTGTGTGAGAAAACCGCTTTCCTGAGCTCGTACAGCGCTAAGAACGCAGCAAACGCTTTCTCCCACCCAAAACAAACCAAAATCTCTAATGAATGATCATTTTCACAACATTCATGCATTTTGGCATACATCTTGAAAAACAACTTTTTCGTTATTCTTTTTCAGTATTTGATACTTAAAAATGTTTATAAACTCGTTTTTAATGTTTTTCATAACTATACATTAGTTGTGTGAGAAAACCGCTTTCCTGAGCTCGTACAGCGCTAAGAACGCAGCAAACGCTTTCTCTCACCTAAACAAGCCAAAATCTCTAATAAATGATCATTTTAGCAACATTCATGCATTTTGGCATACATCTTGAAAAACAACTTTTTCGTTATTCTTTTTCAGTATTTGATACTTAAAAATGTTTATAAACTCGTTTTTAATGTTTTTCATAACTATACATTAGTTGTGTGAGAAAACCGCTTTCCTGAGCTCGTACAGCGCTAAGAACGCAGCAAACGCTTTTTCTCACCTAAACAAGCCAGAATCTCTAATGAATGATCATTTCCTCAACATTCATGCATTTTGGCATACATGTTAAAAAACAACTTTTTCGTTATTCTTTGTCATTATTTGATACTTAAAAAGGTTTTAGAACCCGTTTTTTATGTTTTACATAACTATACATTAGCTGTGTGAGAAAACCGCTTTCCTGAGCTCGTACAGCGCTAAGAACGCAGCAAACGCTTTCTCTCACCTAAACAAGCCAAAATTTCTAATGAACGATCATTTCCACAACATTCCTGCATTTTGGCATACATCTTGAAAAACAACTTTTTGTTATTCTTTTTCAGTATTTGATACTTAAAAATGTTTATAAACTCGTTTTTAATGTTTTTTCATAACTATACATTAGTTGTGTGAGAAAACCGCTTTCCTGAGCTCGTACAGCGCTAAGAACGCAGCAAACGCTTTCTCCCACCCAAAACAAACCAAAATCTCTAAGGAATGATTATTTTCACAACATTCATGCATTTTAGCATACATCTTGAAAAACAACTTTTTCGTTATTCTTTTTCAGTATTTGATACTTAAAAATGTTTATAAACTCGTTTTTAATGTTTTTCATAACTATACATTAGTTGTGTGAGAAAACCGCTTTCCTGAGCTCGTACAGCGCTAAGAACGCTGCAAACGCTTTCTCTCACCTAAACAAGCCAAAATCTCTAATAAATGATCATTTTCACAACATTCATGCATTTTGGCATACATCTTGAAAAACAACTTTTTCGTTATTCTTTTTCAGTATTTGATACTTAAAAATGTTTATAAACTCGTTTTTAATGTTTTTCATAACTATACATTGTTGTGTGAGAAAACCGCTTTCCTGAGCTCGTACAGCGCTAAGAACGCAGCAAACGCGTTTTCTCACCTAAACAAGCCAGAATCTCTAATGAACGATCATTTCCTCAACATTCATGCATTTTGGCATACATGTTAAAAAACAACTTTTTCGTTATTCTTTGTCATTATTTGATACTTAAAAAGGTTTTAGAACCCGTTTTTTATGTTTTACATAACTATACATTAGTTGTGTGAGAAAACCGCTTTCCTGAGCTCGTACAGCGCAAAGAACGCTGCAAACGCTTTCTCTCGCCTAAACAATGCAAAATCTCTAATAAATGATCATTTCCACAACTTTCATGCATTTTGGCATACATCTTGAAAAACAACTTTTTCATTATTCTTTTTCCTTATTTAATTCTTAAAAATGCTTATAGACTAATTTTCTGTCTTTACATAACTATACATTAGTTGTGTGAGAAAACCGCTTTCCTGAGCTCGTACAGCGCTAAGAACGCTGCAAACGCTTTCTCTCGCCTAAACAATGCAAAATCTCTAATAAATGATAATTTCCACAACTTTCATGCATTTTGGCATACATGTTAAAAAACAACTTTTTCGTTATTCTTTGTCATTATTTGATACTTAAAAATGTTTTAGAACCCGTTTTTTATGTTTTACATAACTATACATTAGCTGTGTGAGAAAACCGCTTTCCTGAGCTCGTACAGCGCTAAGAACGCAGCAAACGCTTTCTCTCACCTAAAGAAGCCAAAATTTCTAATGAATGATCATTTTCACAACATTCATGCATTTTGGCATACATCTTGAAAAACAACCTTTTCGTTATTCTTTTTCAGTATTTGATACTTAAAAATGTTTATAAACTCGTTTTTAATGTTTTTCATAACTATACATTAGTTGTGTGAGAAAACCGCTTTCCTGAGCTCGTACAGCGCTAAGAACGCTGCAAACGCTTTCTCTAACCTAAACAAGCCAAAATCTCTAATAAATGATCATTTTTACAACATTCATGCATTTTGGCATACATCTTGAAAAACACCTTTTTCATTATTCTTTTTCCCTATTTAATTCTTAAAAATGCTTATAGACTAATTTTCTATGTCTTTACATAACTATACATTAGTTGTGTGAGAAAACCGCTTTCCTGAGCTCGTACAGCGCTAAGAACGCTGCAAACGCTTTCTCCCACCCAAAACAAGCCAAAATCTCTAATGAATGATCATTTTCACAACATTCATGCATTTTAGCATACATCTTGAAAAACAACTTTTTCGTTATTCTTTTTCATTATTCGATACTTAAAAATGTTTTAGAACCTGTTTTTTATGTTTTACATAACTATACATTAGTTGTGTGAGAAAACCGCTTTCCTGAGCTCGGACAGCGCTAAGAACGCAGCAAACGCTTTCTCTCACCTAAACAAGCCAAAATCTCTAATGAACGATCATTTCCACAACATTCCTGCATTTTGGCATACATCTTGAAAAACAACTTTTTCGTTATTCTTTTTCATTAATCGATACTTTAAAATGTTTATAAACTCGTTTTTAATGTTTTACATAAGTTAGTTACATGTTTTACATGAGTTATACATTAGCTGTGTGAGAAAACCGCTTTCCTGAGCTCGTACAGCGCTAAGAACGCAGCAAACGCTTTCTCTCAACTAAACAAGCCAAAATCTCTAATGAATGATCATTTTCACAACTTTCATGCATTTTGGCATACATCTTGAAAAACAACTTTTTCGTTATTCTTTTTCATTATTTAATCCTTAAAAATGGTCTTAAACTTTGTTTGTATGTTTCACATAACTATACCTTAGTTGTGTGAGAAAACCGCTTTTCTGAGATCGCAAAGCGCTAAGAACGCAGGAAAAGCTTTTTCTTACATAAACAAGGCAAAAGAATTATTATTTTTTTATTCATTTATCTTTCCTTAAAACATCTGGATCTTTAAGATCTCATCGAACTGAAAACACGTTTCACAATCGCCTAACTCAACAGGAGGTCAAATTCAAACACACAAACAAGATCACGCGCACTACACACAGTAGTGTCTGGGTACACATCCCACACAGACCCACACTGCACACGCATAATAAAATACACACACACAGACACACACATACACACAAACACACGCACACACACACACACGCGGACAGACAAAAAAAACACACTCATCAGACTTTATACGCATACTACACAAACGATATCCTGCTCAAGGCCCTGTGCCATCATTACAGTCACAATAAAAATTATAAAGACACGTCCATCCATGATGATGGCTTAAACTTATGTCATATATGTTTAAGAGGTCTTAGTGTGCTGGAAAAGTACACAGGTTGTGAGGTACACCCAAGAAGCGATGGCTCAGGTGCTTGGGGCCACTCATTGTTGCTTGTAACAATTTTTCTTCTTTTTTTTAGCCAAAATGTCTGCACAGACCAGATCCTTACATCTTTGTGGTGGGTATTGGGCCTGGTTTTTGGCGCTAACCCCTTGAGAATATCCCCTATAAGTCCACCTGTTTGTAAAACACTGGCATGTGATCGGTTCAGATAGTATAACATACAGTGCTTCAGCGTCGTTCACGGCTTTTTATTTCTGTGCCACAAGGATTTGTCCTAGGAAAGGTTGTGGCAGACAGCAGCGATAAACTGAGCTCACATCCTGAACACACACACACACACACACACACACACACACTTACCACACATACTTACCACAGACACAAATACTATACATCCTACATTCACACATACTGCGCGCACACACACACACACACGCACAAACATTACATAGGCATAGTACACACATATAAACACACACGGTCATTACAAAGACACATAACACACACACACAATAACCATAAATACACACAACAAATCCTACGGACAGACATACATAGCGTAAAGAACGCACACACACGCGCACACACACTCACACACCTCTCACACACATCACATATCCTACGCATCATACACAAATGATGACCTACTCAAGTACCTGAGCCAATATAGTCACCACCAAACCCCGTCTACATTGAGTGACAGCTAGCAATGACGGATCAGAAAGACACGTCCAAACATGAGGATGACCTAAACTTGTGTCATATTTGTTTAAGAGGTCTTATTTTACTTTCAACAATATTTTTATTGATTTTAAAACAGGGATATTACAGGGTAGACATGTAATGTTTCAATACAGAATTTTAAAACCTCCTTATAAATCCCTATAGCACCCACCCCTCCCCTCCCTAGCTCCAAGCCAGCTTTACAAGTATAAGGAAAGGCTAGGCGCCAGGCATAACAAAAAAGGAGAGAAACTAAAAAAGAAAAAAGAACCTGGAGCTGGAAGTTTTTTAGTTTTGCATACAACAACAATAAAAAGGGAAAAGAAAACAAACAAACAAACGATTAAATAAAAAAGGGAATCAAACTATAAATGTATATGAAAAAAGCGAAGGAAGGGCCCCCAAACCTGTTGGAATTTTAAGTCTGAATAACGGATTGAGTAGTGGATCTTCTCCAGGGACAGACAAGACATAATATCTCTGAGCCACTGGGCGTGAGTGGGTGACGTGGCATCCTTCCATTTGTATAAAAGAGAACGCCTGGCCAGGAGTGTCGCAAAAGATAACAAACGCTGTTTAGCTGGAGTTAGACGCTTGTCTTCCTCTCCAGTGATACCAAAAAGAGCAATCAGAGGATCTGGTTCAAGATTGCATTTCAATATATACGACAAGGTTTTAAAAACATCCCTCCAGAATTTTTCTAAATTCTGGCATGTCCAGTACATATGAATAAGAGACGCCTCTCCACTTTTACATTTATCACAGCAAGGATCAATGTCTGGGTAAAAACGGGAAAGTTTAAGTTTGGAGAAATGAGCCCTGTGTACAACCTTAAACTGTAATAAAGAGTGGCGGGCACATAAGGAAGTTGAGTTGACAAGTTTAAGAATTGAATTCCAAGTATCATCTGACAGTGAGAGATTTAAATCTTTCTCCCAAGCAGTTTTAATTTTACTTAAAGGGGTGTGACATAAACCCATCAATCGACCATAAATAGTGGATATTAGGCCTTTACGCAGCGGGGACAAACATAGGAGATTATCTATAATATTTGCAGCAGGGGCCTAAGGGAAATTCAGTATTAAAGAGAGAATGAAGTGTCTTACTTGCAGATATCTGAAAAAGTTTGAATTGGGTAGGTTAAACCTTTCAGAAAGCTGCTCAAACGATGCAAACTTATGGTCAACAAACAGATCTTTGCAAAGCTTGATACCCTTATTGTAACATTCCTGAAACACTGAATCATGTAAAGAAGGTTGGAAGAGATAGTTAGAGACGATAGGACTGGAAAGAGAAAAGCCCAGAAGACCGCAGTGCTTTCTGAACTGAGCCCATACTCTCAAGGTATGCCTAACAACTGAGTTATTGATCAATTTTACTGAGGGGATGGGAAGTGCGGATCCAAGGAGTGCAGAGACAGAGATCTTTGAAGTAGGGACTTATTTAATCGTGGATGTTTACCTTTCCAAAGGTAAGAGGATATAATTGAGTCTAAAGCACCAAAGTAAGATTTGGGAATGAAAACAGGTACAGACTGAAAGAGATATAAAAATTTAGGAAGAATACTCATTTTAATGGCATTAATGCGGCCCACCAGGGACATGGACAGTGGTGACCATTTTTCCAAGTCCTTTTTAGTTTGGTTCAACAACCTAGTAAAATTTTAATTAAAAAGGTTTTTATGTTTCCTTGTAATTGTAATACCAATTACAAGGAACAATTACATACTGATTTTTCACTATGTTGAATGAAAAATTGTGCATACCAGTTGTTACTGCTGTGTTGTTAAGCAGAAAAAGTTCACTTTTGCGCAAATTCAATTTATATCCTGAAAAGTAGCTAAATTCACTAAGCAATGACAGTACAGGTGGAAGGGAGGTGATTGGATTTGATATAAAAAGTAGAAGATCATTTGCATAAAGGGAAACTTTATGTTCTTCTCCCTGCCTCCAAATCCCAGATATATCCCTACAACTGCGGAATGCAATTGCTAGTGGCTCAATGGCAAGGTTAAAGAGCAGTGGGCTAAGAGGACACCCCTGACGAGTTCCCCGCTGAAGGCTGAATGGTTGAGACTGCTGAGCATTTGTCAGAACTGAGGCAGTAGGGCTTGAATATAATAATTTAACCCAGGTGATAAATACTCCCATTTCACACGATCAAAAGCCTTTTCAGCGTCCAAAGAAAGGACACACTCAGGGATCCCCTCTGATGGTGTGTACAGGACATCCATAAGACGTCGAATGTTAAAGTAAGAAAAGCGATTTTTGACAAAACCGGTCTGGTCCTTAGATATAATAGAGGGTAAAACATTCTCTAATCTACGAGCCAAGACTTTAGCAAGGATTTTAACATCCACGTTGAGAAGAGAGATTGGTCTATATGAAGAGCACTCTCTTTATCTCTCTTTGCTATAAGGGTGATGCGAGCCTCATTAAATGACGCAGGCAGCTTACCTTGCTTAAAAGATTCAGATAAAACCAAAGCTAGTTGTGGTGCGAGGAATGAGGAGAATGATTTAAAAACTCTGCAGGGAACCCATCAGGACCCGGGGACTTACCAGATTGCAATGAGGAGATAGCTAAACTGATCTCCTCTTGTGATATGGGCTCTTCTAATCTTAATCTAGAATCAGGAGACAGTGTTGGGATATCTAATTGATTCAAGAAATTCTTAAGTGAATAACAGTCCTTTGGAAACTCAGAAGTATAAAATCGAGAATAAAAATTCCTGAATGCATCATTCATTTAGAATGGTCGGTAGTGATGGTACATCCTCCATCCGAATTTTTGTAATGCGTTGCTGTGCTCTAAAACCTCTTAACTGGTTAGCTAAAACTTTCCCAGATTTGTCACCATGAATGTAAAATTGGCTCCTACTCTTTAATAATTGACATTCAATTACATGCGTCGAGATGAGTTCAAAATTAGTTTGCAATTCTATGCGTTTTTTATACAAATCAGGGTTTTTAAATAGAGCATACTCCTGATCAATTTCTTTAATTTGGTTGATCAAATCTTTTCGTTCTTTATATGCCTTCCTTTTCATATTTGCAGTATATGAAATTATCTGTCCCCTGAGGTAGGCTTTTTAGAGCATCCCAAACAGTTAAACATGACACTTCAGGCGTTTCATTTGTGTTTAAGAAAAAAACTGTCTGGTCTTCCATACATTTTTTAAAGTCATTCTCTATCAATAATGATGAATTAAAGCGCCAATGTTTATTAATTTGAGGAAGATTGGGGAGCTTTATAGACATAACAACTTGCGCATGATCCGATATCACAATGCTCTGATAAGCGCAGGTGTTAACCATTGGGATCAGTTGATTATCTATAAAGAAATAATAAATTCTGGAGAAAGTATGATGAAGATGTGAGAAAAAGGAGTATTCTCTCTTTTTTGGATTAAGGAAGCGCCATATGTCAGAGATACCAAAGCTGCAAAGATAGGACTTAAGTAGCGTGGCGGATTTACTTAGAGGTATAGGATTGGGAGATGACCTGTCAAGTGATGGATCCAAACAACAGTTGAAGTCTCCCCCTAATACGAGAGAGTATGAGCTCAGATCTGGTAGAGCAGAAAAGAAATGTTCTTTGAAGGAAACATCATCATAATTAGGGGCATATAAATTAGCCAACACTACATTAGTATTAAATAATTTCCCTGAAACAATGATATAACGACCATGTACATCCGTAATAACAATTTGATGCTCAAAAGCGATGTTTAGACTAATGAGAATTGACTAGCTTTGGCCTGAAAGGTTGAGTGGTAGTGCTGCCCTCCCCAACGCTACATAAGGCGAGGATTATCAGAACTGCGAATGTGAGTTTCTTGTAAAAATGCGATTGCAGTGTTAAGTTGTTTAAGGTGTGAGAGCACCTTCCTTCTCTTGACCGTATGGTTTAAACCCTTAACATTCCAGCTCACAAAGTTTAAAGAAACTTCCCTGAGAGGAGATGCAGGTAGATAAACATGAATAACACTGAGATGCCTAGCGTCAGCCTTTAAACACGAGTGTAAAACACAGAGCAACATGTTAAAGATGCACCGTGTACAAAGAACTAACATAATACTGGCTTTGGAGATCCCACACCCCTCCCCCACACACCCCACTGCCCCCAAACAAACAAAGATAGCTGCTAACAAACAAAGCAGCAAGCTCTTCCATTCTTCCATTTTCCACCTAACCAATCTTCCTGCCGCTAACCACACCATCTTCTGCTCCGACACGGTTTACAAAAACTAAGAATTAAATATATAAATAGAGTATTTCAACACTCCAATGCTAAAATCATTCAATAGGAGAAAAACACACCACCCCTCCCCCCACGTCACATTGTAACTCTGAACATGCAAACACAAGTAGTCACTCATGATTAGAAATTGAGAAAGTAATAATAGAAAAATAATAATAACCTCTTCACACGTTTAACACAGTAAACGTGGCTAGATTTTTAGTTAGAAATAATACTTTCCTGATAACTGTTGTTGCCTATTAAAAAATAATAATAATAATAATAATACAGTGCACTACGTAGTTTTCGGCAGACTGTCTATGTGTTTCTGCGCCTCTTCTTCTGTCCGGTAGAGAGAGTTATCCGGAGCCGTGCTGGATCTTTCTCCTGTGAGAGAAGGCCGGAGTCCACGGTTGTATAACTCAGTCATACCTTCTCTATACTCGGCTCGCAGGCTTAAAACTTGGGGAGCGTAATCTTCCACGATACGAACCTGCTGACCGCGGTATTCCAGCCTCCCTCTCCGCCGAGCCTCCCGAACCAGAAGGTCTTTAACCTGGTACCGGTGCAAACGGAGAATGACCGGCCGAGGTCTCTGACCTGAAGCGGGTTCGGATGTAGGTATGCGGTGGGCTCTGTCAATCTCAGGCGGGGATGGAAGCGTTTCACTCCCAAACACCTCACACAAAAATTTCGAGAAGAACTCGGTAGGGAGTCCACTCTCAGTACCCTCCGGAAGACCCAGGACACGCCGGTTTTGTCTCCTGCTACGGCCTTCTAGGTCTACGACGCTGTCCATGGTCCTCTACTTGGGCCTGAATTTGGTCTAGCTTACTTTCCAGTAAACTAAACGAAGATTTAAATTCAGCCGCTAACGCTTCACAGTGTGTTTGTCTAACAGCGCTGAGATAGTCTCGACTGTTAGAGCGGTCGCAAACAAAGTTTTCCCGGCCGTCTTTTTTCCCGGCCTTAACACTCCTTGTAGCCATTATAAATGAAAAAAGTATGTAACCGTGGGGTAGAGTACAAAGTTATTGTATCCTAAAGATTTAGTTTAGCATTTAGAAACGGATAAGGGAGTGAAGAAATGTAATTTTTCATTAAATGTTAATATGATCTTTAGGGTCCTAATGAAAAGTTTGTAATATATTTAATTAAAAATTCTCAATGGTTGTGTAAAAAAAAAGACTACTTTTACCTGGTAAAAACTAGCTCTGTTCTCAGCAACCTGTTTCAGTACATGCTCCTTTAAATGCTTATAATCTCTGCTGAACGGGCAATTAAGAATTATATAGAGACGGATGTACATAGAGAAGAAGCCATAACCATGTTCTATGAGAGTATAAGTTAACTTAGACTCTGCATTCATCGTGATTATTAAAAAAGGCAATCTGCAAAGATTCATAGAAAAAGAAATTACACTCACCAAACCTGGTGAAGATGAAGCAGGAACACGAAGTTAGTACAGATCCATTTTTCAGGAGCAGCTTCGTATTTATATTGACCCGCGTTTATAAAGCAGTCTAGTGAAAAATGATTAGTGCAAACATGAACGCATTTAGGTAGATCGGCGAGACGTTAGCTTTAAAAACAAAATTCAGCCACTGCGTCCTTAGCGGCTCAGATGTCGGTAGTGAATGACGACTGCTGTGTTCGCTATTACGCCAAATAACTGTACACCACACTCGCTTAGGCGACATTTTGCGAAAAAAACAATGGCCGACAGCTACTTCTCACTCGGGGCGGGTCTTTTGTGTTTTAACTGGTGTTTTTTTTGTGTTTGAGCGGCCTTTTTTGGTGTGGCGTCACAATGCAAGGCATTTAAGATTAGCCTGATTTCAGAAGGGGCATGTTATTTTAATAAATTAAAAGAAAATCACTGGGCGGATCTTTATCATCGTAGAGTGGTTGTGTACGCACTCTCCTAATGCACAGTTCAGTCCAAACAGCTTAAAAAAGTGCATGTAGGCCTGTATGACCCCTTAAAAAAAATCTTCATGGCACACTTCTTTTTTACATTCCTTAGGTGCTTGCTCTGGGAACATGGGTAGATGGTAACAAAATTGAGTGCAGGCGTGCGTTTCCCGTACAACGATGTAGCTCTTTGCTTAACCACCATTGTACGATGCAACGTTGAAGAAAATAACTAACTAGTCACGACTGTTTCCCAACACCATAGTACCTGTGTCGCACTTCAATCGTTAAAACTATGTTGGTTTAATTTGTCGTTCTTCTTCTTCGATACAATGGCGGAGTAGTGCCATAGGCACTATCTCTCTCTTCGGGTCTCGCATTCAATGCGCTTGCGCAATGACGTTACGTAGGAGTGGTGTAATAATGTCACGAACGCAACATTTATTATTTGTACAATAAAACATATATAGGCATACACAAATGTGCTCTTTTCGATTAACAAAGTCTATAACTATTGATACATAAGTACAATTAAAATAAAAAGAAATCATGGGTTTTGAAAATGCTGGGATTGTGTTGTGAACACCTGTTACCTATTTTGCTCAAGATCATTTCCTATATAAGTCCCTTTACATGAAGCCATGTTTTAATGAGAGTTGATGTGAAAAAATGACACGGAAACCACAATTTACTACAAAAGAGCTTGCAGTTCTTTTGGAGGAGGTGGGAAACAATCAAATCTTGCTTTTCTCCAAATTAAAAAACACAGTTACAAGTCCTGACAAAAAAAAAAAAAAACATGGAATGAAATTGCACAAAAAATTTATGCTTCTGGAAATGGGTATGAGAGAAGCCCAGAGGAAGTCAGAAACAAGTGGAGGGACTTTGCAAGTGTGACCAAACAAGCAAGTCCAGTGGTGGCCTGAAACTGAACCCCTCCAAAAGCTGCTATGTAAGTGTAGTTACTGCAATTGTCCACAACATTGCAGTCAAGAAATTTTTTTTTTTAACCTATGAATAGTCCATATTCTACTTCTACTTCTGAGAGCACAACAAAGATACTCACCTAAAAACTCACCTTTTCTTCGCACAAATGAAACCAAGGCTGTGTTCCAACCGGCATAAATAATGCTTTCGTAGGGCACTTCGAAGAGAGAATAATTGCGATGGTATCGCTGTTATATCATTTCAAGGTGAATTTGTAATCAAAATATCCGAAAAATAAATAGCCTAATATCTGAGCACCAAAGCATTAAGTTTTCTAAATCGCTCAAAGTGGTTGGGAAAATTTTTAGAAACTAATAGGGCGTAAGGTCGTGAACTGTGAATAGAACACACCCAGCCGCAGCAAGGAACTATGCTTCTAACCACAGGTCGAAAGCTGTTCGCGAATGTTCGTTTGAACTATGATTTCGAGAAACACCGAATTGTTGAACTATGTTGGTACCGACGAAACTTGCGACCATAGTTGGCTAATGATGCTTTTGGGAAACGCACCCCAGATTGATTGTAGGAAAAGATTCTAGGATGTTTGTGGGGGAAGGAAGCGAGGCCCTAACTCCTTAAGAATACCTCCAATAAGTCCACCTGTTTGTGAAACTCACAGTGCACAGGGGAATGTGCTTGTGAGTGGTTGAGATAGCTCAGACTATAAGACACTATCTGCTCGACAAAATGGCACAAGTATCTCATGAATTTCCACAAACGTACTGCAGCCTACTATGAATCTCTCACCTCCTACCACATCCTGCAGCCCTTCGGCCATCTCCATGTGATTTTAATTTTTGTACACTCACACACACACACACACACACACACACACACGCACACGCACACACACACACACACACTACCGACATTACATTTTATAAACGTACACACACACACATATATTGTACACAAGCATTGCACACAGACATACACAAATACAAACATACTACTCATACACACACATTTACTACATACACACATATTAGGCACACAAACACTACACATCATATTCAGTACACACACAACCTTCAGACACACACTACATACACAAACACATACTGCACAGAAACAAAGGCACACCCAACCATTTATGCCACACATACAGTAAAAATACACAGCTTACACAAACCATGACCGTCCCAAGCACCTGCGCCATTACAGACGCCACCAAGCAATCAGTAGCAATGATGCATAGAATGACACCTGCCTTAAACTTATGTGGAGCCTTAAACTTATACAATATTTTGTGACAGAGTGCTGCACAGGTCTGCACGGACTTGAGGTAGGGTTTATCTTCATCAACCAGAGAGTGAGCGGTGGTACGCAACCGAAATTGACCGTTGTTGATCTTAAATGGCCCGATGTACTTCTTGGCTTCCACCTTCAGAGGGAGGTTCTTGGGAACTTCCAGACCCACTGTCCCTGGGGGAGGGGCTTCGTCTTGGTCTCTTACTCCAGGAAAATGGATAGACTGTGGCCAAATTGGCTGCACGGAGCAGATTGATCACACAGCTTTTTTGTGGAAATGAGAGTGACAGTTTTTGACCCTACCTCTTTGAAAATACCTCTGATAAGTCCACTTGTTTGTCAACCTATTCATTTGACAAGATGTCACAAGTAACCCATGCATTTCAACAAATTTTCTATGAAACACCCACCACCTAGCACATCATACAGCCCTTCGGCCTTGTCCATGTGCTTTTCATTTCTGGGAAGTACACGACATCAACGACCAGCTAAAATCAAGTTCACCGATGACATCAGTGTCTCCAAGAACATCATCTCACGACCAGCCAGAGACTGTGGATTACTGCGGAGGTGTGTGAACTTCTAAAGACCCAAGACTCCTATCAGAGCAGGGGGCAAAGTGGCCCTAAGAACAGCAAGGGGCAAACTTTCCTGGGCAATCAGAGAGGCGAAGCGCACACACGCCCAAGAAAATCCTTAACCACTTCAGGGACAGCGGTGACATACGGCACATGTGGCAGAGCATTCAACACGTTACCAACTACAAGCCATCATCACCTGCCTGTGTCAGTGAAGTGTCTCTTCCAGATGCGCTAAATAGCTTCTACTCTCAGTTCGACATGTAGAACGACGTGACGACGAGGAAAACCTAGTTTTATTCAGTGAAAATGTAACATTTTAGCAATAAGATTATTATTAATTATCCCAACAGTCAATCTAGTCTAGCCCAAACACAATTTTTAAGGTTTTTACCAAAATAATTGTCATTTATATTATTTTAATTAATTTTTTACATTTATATTTAATTATCTCATTTAAAATGTATTTTTCTGATGTTTTTAGCTAATTGTATTTCTTTTTAACCGTCACAACAACTTCTGCATGTCCATATTTTTGTAATTACAAAACAATAAAGGCAGTATGGACAGTGTTTAAAACTTTTTTTAGTATAAGAATTTACACACTTGGTCTGTTGTAGCTCCTATCTGTGACAATCATTTGGTAACCTATTAGATTAATGATTTTAGCATTGGTTTAACTATAAAATAAAATAAAATACATCAAAACATAATTATGTTATCATGTAGTAACATATTTACCACAGTGATTGGGTGATTTTTATGGTATACCTTGATGCTGTGTGAGTCCCTAAAGCAGTGTCTGTGTCCGCTTGAGGCGGAATATAAACTGTGCTGATTATGACCGATGTAAACTCCCGAGGAAGGTAAAAAGGACAGTAGTTCAAGGTTGGGTGTGCAGGAGCATGTGAGAGGCACAATGCTCGCGGTGTTGCACCAGCTGTTGTTCACCATTAAACACACTCCGCCTCCCCTTGACTTCCCTGAATCCCGTGTCCTGGCATGCGGGGAACCGAGAAGAACTCGGCCGGCTGGATGGCGTGGTCCGGCACCGCTGGGTTCAGCCATGTCTCGGTGAAGCAGAGGAGATTGCAGTCTCGAATGTCTCTTTGGAACTTTACGCCTGCTTGTTTCCCTTGATGCCGCTGCTTCGCTTCACGTCCTTTGTTCTCCCTCGGGATCTCACTTGGCCAGCTTGGATCCAGAGTTAAAAAATATAAATTGTGAGATTTGTATACCAATAGAATCAAGAGTGTCTCTATCATACCTAATAAACTCAAAGGTGATGAATTTGCCGGTTTTGGATCACTGAAAACGATGTAAAGAAAACCAAAAACAAGCAGTTGTGACGGCAGCCGACCTCACCAACAGCCATCTTGAAACAGACACACAGAAACTACTTATCCTACAAAAAAAGTACACATCCTACTCACACACACACACAGTACACATCCTTCGCACACCCTACACCTCTTACAAAAATGATGACAGGCCCAAGCACCTCCACCATTACAGTCGACATCAAGCAATCACTAGCAGTGATGCAAGCAAAGACAATGTCCAACTATGACGATGCCTTAAACTTGTGCCATATTTAGTGGCATCATTTTCTGGGGCGTTTTAGGGGTCTTACCATGTTCAAAAGGCACACTGGTGCGCCTGGTGCCGATGGCACTCGTGCTTGGGCCTGCTCATCGTTACTTGCAACTATATTTATTTTCTTATTTTCGAAGCTGCAGGGCCAACATCTTGGCTTTTATCTTCTGAGAGAGCTTATTGATGGACTACCAGACCGTGGTAAAGTATGTGCCGGCCTAAGACCCATGAGTGTTCCTCGCTTGACCATGCATGCGGAAGCCCCATCATGATATTGGTGGCAATGTACTGTACACTCCAGAGTGCTGCACAGGACTGCCTCGAGCAAGCTTGAGGTGGGGTTTACTTTCATTAACCAGTGCGTGACCTATGGTACGCAACCAAAATTAATCGTTGTTGTATCTTAAATGGCCAGATGTACTTCTTGGCTTCCACCTTTGCCAGGAGGTTCTTGGGAAACTTTCAGACCCATTTTCCTGGGTGAGGCTCTGGGCCTTCAGAGCATGGGTAGACAGTGGCCAAATCGGCTGCAGGGAGCAGATTAATCATGCAATCTTTGGTTCGTTGTGGAGGTGGCAGTTTTGCCCTACCTCTTTGAGAATACCTCCACTAAGTTCACCTGTTTGTGAAACAGTGGGAAAGGTGTTTGTGGCAGGTTCAGATAGCTCAGACCCTATGACTCCATCTGCTTGACAAGATGTCAAATAACCCATGCATTTCAATAAACGTTCTGCGAGCTTCTACCGAACACTCACCACCTAGCACATCATACTGCCCTTTAGGCTTTTCCATGTGCTTTACATTCCTGGCTACTTTTCATTCTTTGCGGCTCCTAGTAGCAGACAAGAACGGTAAGCTGAGCCAGCCAGACTCGAAGTTCCATGAATTACATACTGTAGCCTAGCATGATAAATCTATGATATCTTTCATGTCTGCCTAGTTGTGAAAGGCTTATTTACAGGTTCTTGCTCTTGATCAACTGACCAGTGTTAACAGTCGATGATCGAGGGACACCTGGTTCTGAAGCAGGTGAATCCCCTGGCCAATTGAAGCCATCTCTGCTCTTCAGGACAGTTTTGAGAACTCTGTTTAAGGCTGCAACTTGTGATGCCTTCACTGAGTTGGAGGAGTTCACTATCTCCAAAAACATCATCTCACAACCAACCAGAAACATTCAAGCACTCACATCCTGACTGTGCAACAGCTTCTTTCAGAAGCCATCTGTCTGCTCAACAAAAAGGGACTGTACTGATAAAAAAACACAAATTATTGTGTTATTGTGTGTAAGTTATTGTGTGTGTTTACACAACCCATGAGTTTACACACACACACAATAACTCAGATAACTCAACTACCTCAAAACATTGAAACTAAACTGATAAACGACACATGTGCAAACACACTGATCAACAACCATCTAAAACGTTTTCAAATCAATCTGTAGTTGCGCTTTTGCATAATATCCATTACTTGTTATTTGCACAAGCCTATTTGATCTTTGCTGCTACTTTAAAGAAATGTGTCCTGTTTACTGTCTCTCCTCCCACTACCTCAACTCATTACCTCATTGTTCGGTTGAGTGACTTTGTCACTCTTTGTCACTATTTGCATGAGCACTTTATGTTCTCTTTTTTTTAGTATATAACTTTTTTCTGTTAACTTAAAAATGTCAACATGTATTGTCTCAGCCTGTTAGCTAATTAGGATGCTTAGTAAGCTAGTTAGTTTTTGTTCATTTATGTTTATGTTGGATGTAGGACCTCTGTCCTGCAGCAAGGTGGTTTCGTTTCACTGTGTACTAAACTGTATATGGGTGAAAGGAAAAGAAAATCCTACTTGAACTCGGTACCACACATAAAGCAAACAACAAGCTAAAGACCCATGATTTGTTTTGACCGGCATGTGAAAGCCTACACCTAGAAACTGGGGCACGCCCCATTCCTGGGATGCTGGGGTCCAGTTCGATGTGTCTCTCCCCTACAGAAACAGTATAGCTCACACCGTCCCCAGGCTGACGCTCCATCAGAAGTACTCAAGGCCTGTAAGCCACCATTTCCCCATGGTTCCTCTCTTCTGTCCCTGCTCACCGCTTACTGAAGGAGTCCTCATTATTTTCTTCTATAAACTATAAACAATGTAAAGTTGTTTTCTATATTTATAAAATTATTATATTTTTCTTTCATATTTATTTAAACGTTTTCTTATTCATACTGCATTTTTTTTAAGATTATTATAGTCATATTCTTAGTTTGAATACTATTTCTTTTTTTAATGTCATGGGAGGTTGTAAAAGCATTTCTCTGAATATCATATTGAATATGGCTGTCTATGTGACAAATTAAATGTAAATTTCATTTGAAACCAAAATTCACCTAAATTAACATTAACACCTAAATTCCGTCATTCATATTGCTTCCTTTTTAACTGTATTTAAACACATAAGCATGTAAATCTGCTTTCACATAAAATGAAAATCAGATTTCTCATAATGACTTATTATGAACATGTAGAAAACTTCATGTAATGGAAACTTTTGGATTACCTGACCGAGGTGGTCTACTGATTGTTTTGAAAACAATGGCGTGGGTAATTCTAATTCAATATTAGTGTGTCAAACAATACTTTTCAGAACTTTATTTTACTTAACGATGTACAAGTGTTGCAAGATCTCTGGGATTCTGAGCTTGAACAATGTGTAGAACTTGCATGCTTTGTGCGTCCGCTTACCAATAATAATCAATTATAATAATTATATTAAATAATCGATATTAGTGCTTTAAGTGATAAGTTCTTTCACTCTAATTTATTTCCAATTTATTTGTCACAACAAATTTGATGGCACATTAAACAATAATAAAAATGTCATAAACGTGTTTAAACTACTAGAACTCAATTGAAAGAATTCCAAAAACAACCCCAAAAAATTTAATTTAATGTATATAAAAAATGTCTTTCAGACAATTCGTCATTCATTATATGCATAGTTTCAGCATCAGCAGTACAATTTTAGCATCAGCAGCCAAAAAGTCAAAAGAATGATGAAATCCAGAAAAAATGTGGAAAAATATTTTCTTTGTTATTATTTTTCACATTTTAATGCATACGCATTATTTCAGCCTAAAGGTCAAATGAAAGGTCACATTCATGCATTTTGAAAAACATTAAATACTATTATATTACGAATAACAACTGTTTATATTTTTCACATTTTGATGCTTAAAAATCCTTACAAACATTTTGTATGTTGTCCATAAACATCCATTGGGTTGTGTGAGAAAACCGATTTCCTGAGGTCGTACAGCCCTAAGAACGCAGCAAACGCTTTATTTATGCTTAACAAGGCAGAAAATTGATTAAATGATCATTTCCAAAACATGGATGCATTTTTTGCATAAATATTAAAAAACAAGTTTGTCGTTAACCTTTTTCACTATTTGATGCTTAAAAATGCTTACAAACTTATTTAGTATCCTTTACAAGGACCAAGCATTCATTGTGTGAGAAAACCGCTTTCCTGAGCTCGCACAGTTTTCTAACAGCTAAAAAAAGCAAAAACTTCATGCATTCTGGTATACATGTTAAAAACAAATTTTTCGTTATCCTTTTTCATTATTTGATACTTAAAAATGTTTATAAACTCGTTTGTAATGTTTTACAATGACCATGCATTAGTTGTGTGAGAACACCGTTTCCCTGAGCTCATACAGCGCTAAGAACGCTGCAAACGCTTTCTCTCACCTAAACAAGCCAAAATCTCTAATGAATGATCATTTTCACAACATTCATGCATTTTGGCATACATCTTGAAAAACAACTTTTTCGTTATTCTTTTTCATTATTCGATACTTAAAAATGTTTTAGAACCCGTTTTTTATGTTTTACATAACTATACATTAGTTGTGTGAGAAAACCGCTTTCCTGAGCTCGGACAGCGCTAAGAACGCAGCAAACGCTTTCTCTCACCTAAACAAGCCAAAATCTCTAATAAATGATCATTTTCACAACATTCCTGCATTTTGGCATACATCTTGAAAAACAACTTTTTCGTTATTCTTTTTCATTAATCGATACTTTAAAATGTTTATAAACTCGTTTTTAATGTTTACATAAGTTAGTTACATGTTTTACATGAGTTATACATTCGCTGTGTGAGAAAACCGCTTTCCTGAGCTCGTACAGCGCTAAGAACGCAGCAAACGCTTTCTCCCACCCAAAACAAGCCAAAATCTCTAAGGAATGATTATTTTCACAACATTCATGCATTTTAGCATACATCTTGAAAAACAACTTTTTCGTTATTCTTTTTCAGTATTTGATACTTAAAAATGTTTATAAACTCGTTTTTAATGTTTTTCATAACTATACATTAGTTGTGTGAGAAAACCGCTTTCCTGAGCTCGTACAGCGCTAAGAACGCAGCAAACGCTTTCTTTCAACTAAACAAACCAAAATCTCTAATGAATGATCATTTTCACAACTTTCATGCATTTTGGAATACATCTTGAAAAACACCTTTTTTTGTTATTCTTTTTCATTATTTGATACTTAAAAATGTTTATAAACTCGTTTTTAATGTTTTTCATAACTATACATTAGTTGTGTGAGAAAACCGCTTTCCTGAGCTCGTACAGCGCTAAGAACGCAGCAAACGCTTTCTCTCACCTAAACAAGCCAAAATCTCTAATAAATGATCATTTTCACAACATTCATGCATTTTGGCATGCATCTTGAAAAACACCTTTTTCATTATTCTTTTTCCCTATTTAATTCTTAAAAATGCTTATAGACTAATTTTCTATGTCTTTACATAACTATACATTAGTTGTGTGAAAAAACCGCTTTCCTGAGCTCGTACAGCGCTAAGAACGCAGCAAACGCTTTTTCTCACCTAAACAAGCCAGAATCTCTAATGAATGATCATTTCCTCAACATTCATGCATTTTGGCATACATGTTAAAAAACAACTTTTTCGTTATTCTTTGTCATTATTTGATACTTAAAAATGTTTTAGAACCCGTTTTTTATGTTTTACATAACTATACATTAGCTGTGTGAGAAAACCGCTTTCCTGAGCTCGTACAGCGCTAAGAACGCAGCAAACGCTTTCTCTCACCTAAACAAGCCAAAATCTCTAATGAACGATCATTTCCACAACATTCCTGCATTTTGGCATACATCTTGAAAAACAACTGTTTCGTTATTCTTTTTCATTAATCGATACTTTAAAATGTTTATAAACTCGTTTTTAATGTTTACATAAGTTAGTTACATGTTTTACATGAGTTATACATTCGCTGTGTGAGAAAACCGCTTTCCTGAGCTCGTACAGCGCTAAGAACGCAGCAAACGCTTTCTCCCACCCAAAACAAGCCAAAATCTCTAAGGAATGATTATTTTCACAACATTCATGCATTTTAGCATACATCTTGAAAAACAACTTTTTCGTTATTCTTTTTCAGTATTTGATACTTAAAAATGTTTATAAACTCGTTTTTAATGTTTTTCATAACTATACATTAGTTGTGTGAGAAAACCGCTTTCCTGAGCTCGTACAGCGCTAAGAACGCTGCAAACGCTTTCTCTCACCTAAACAAGCCAAAATCTCTAATAAATGATCATTTTCACAACATTCATGCATTTTGGCATACATCTTGAAAAACACCTTTTTCATTATTCTTTTTCCCTATTTAATTCTTAAAAATGCTTATAGACTAATTTTCTATGTCTTTACATAACTATACATTAGTTGTGTGAGAAAACCGCTTTCCTGAGCTCGTACAGCGCTAAGAACGCAGCAAACGCTTTTTCTCACCTAAACAAGCCAGAATCTCTAATGAATGATCATTTCCTCAACATTCATGCATTTTGGCATACATGTTAAAAAACAACTTTTTCGTTATTCTTTGTCATTATTTGATACTTAAAAATGTTTTAGAACCCGTATTTTATGTTTTACATAACTATACATTAGTTGTGTGAGAAAACCGCTTTCCTGAGCTCGGACAGCGCTAAGAACGCAGCAAACGCTTTCTCTCAACTAAACAAGCCAAAATCTCTAATGATCGATCATTTCCACAACATTCATGCATTTTGGCATACATCTTGAAAAACAATTTTTTCGTTATTCTTTTTCATTAATCGATACTTTAAAATGTTTATAAACTCGTTTTTTTATGTTTTACATAACTATACATTAGTTGTGTGAGAAAACCGCTTTTCTGAGCTCGTACAGCGCTAAGAACGCAGCAAACGCTTTCTCCCACCCAAAACAAGCCAAAATCTCTAATGAATGATCATTTTCACAACATTCATGCATTTTGGCATACATCTTGAAAAACAACTTTTTCGTTATTCTTTTTCATTATTTGATACTTAAAAATGTTTATAAACTCGTTTTTAATGTTTTACATAACTATACATTAGTTGTGTGAGAAAACCGCTTTCCTGAGCTCGTACAGCGCTAAGAACGCAGCAAACGCTTTCTCCCACCCAAAACAAGCCAAAATCTCTAATGAATGATCATTTTCACAACATTCATGCATTTTGGCATACATCTTGAAAAACAACTTTTTCGTTATTCTTTTTCATTATTCGATATTTAAAAATGTTTTAGAACCCGTTTTTTATGTTTTACATAACTATACATTAGTTGTGTGAGAAAACCGCTTTCCTGAGCTCGGACAGCGCTAAGAACGCAGCAAACGCTTTCTCTCACCTAAACAAGCCAAAATCTCTAATGAACGATCATTTCCACAACATTCCTGCATTTTGGCATACGTCTTGAAAAACAACTTTTTCGTTATTCTTTTTCATTAATCGATACTTTAAAATGTTTATAAACTCGTTTTTAATGTTTACATAAGTTAGTTACATGTTTTACATGAGTTATACATTCGCTGTGTGAGAAAACCGCTTTCCTGAGCTCGTACAGCGCTAAGAACGCTGCAAACGCTTTCTCCCACCCAAAACAAGCCAAAATCTCTAATGAATGATCATTTTCACAACATTCATGCATTTTGGCATACATCTTGAAAAACACCTTTTTCATTATTCTTTTTCCCTATTTAATTCTTAAAAATGCTTATAGACTAATTTTCTATGTCTTTACATAACTATACATTAGTTGTGTGAAAAAACCGCTTTCCTGAGCTCGTACAGCGCTAAGAATGCAGCAAACGCTTTTTCTCACCTAAACAAGCCAGAATCTCTAATGAATGATCATTTCCTCAACATTCATGCATTTTGGCATACATGTTAAAAAACAACTTTTTCGTTATTCTTTGTCATCATTTGATACTTAAAAATGTTTTAGAACCCGTTTTTTATGTTTTACATAACTATACATTAGCTGTGTGAGAAAACCGCTTTCCTGAGCTCGGACAGCGCTAAGAACGCAGCAAACGCTTTCTCTCACCTAAACAAGCCAAAATCTCTAATGAACGATCATTTCCACAACATTCCTGCATTTTGGCATACGTCTTGAAAAACAACTTTTTCGTTATTCTTTTTCATTAATCGATACTTTAAAATGTTTATAAACTCGTTTTTAATGTTTTACATAACTATACATTAGTTGTGTGAGAAAACCGCTTTCCTGAGCTCGTACAGCGCTAAGAACGCAGCAAACGCTTTCTCCCACCCAAAACAAGCCAAAATCTCTAATGAATGATCATTTTCACAACATTCATGCATTTAAGCATACATCTTGAAAAACACCTTTTTCATTATTCTTTTTCCCTATTTAATTCTTAAAAATGCTTATAGACTAATTTTCTATGTCTTTACATAACTATACATTAGTTGTGTGAGAAAACCGCTTTCCTGAGCTCGTACAGCGCTAAGAACGCTGCAAACGCTTTCTCCCACCCAAAACAAGCCAAAATCTCTAATGAATGATCATTTTCACAACATTCATGCATTTTAGCATACATCTTGAAAAACAACTTTTTCGTTATTCTTTTTCATTATTCGATACTTAAAAATGTTTTAGAACCCGTTTTTTATGTTTTACATAACTATACATTAGTTGTGTGAGAAAACCGCTTTCCTGAGCTCGGACAGCGCTAAGAACGCAGCAAACGCTTTCTCTCACCTAAACAAGCCAAAATCTCTAATGAACGATCATTTCCACAACATTCCTGCATTTTGGCATACATCTTGAAAAACAACTTTTTCGTTATTCTTTTTCATTAATCGATACTTTAAAATGTTTATAAACTCGTTTTTAATGTTTTACATAAGTTAGTTACATGTTTTACATGAGTTATACATTAGCTGTGTGAGAAAACCGCTTTCCTGAGCTCGTACAGCGCTAAGAACGCAGCAAACGCTTTCTCTCAACTAAACAAGCCAAAATCTCTAATGAATGATCATTTTCACAACTTTCATGCATTTTGGCATACATCTTGAAAAACAACTTTTTCGTTATTCTTTTTCATTATTTAATCCTTAAAAATGCTCTTAAACTTTGTTTGTATGTTTCACATAACTATACCTTAGTTGTGTGAGAAAACCGCTTTTCTGAGATCGCAAAGCGCTAAGAACGCAGGAAAAGCTTTTTCTTACATAAACAAGGCAAAAGAATTATTATTTTTTTATTCATTTATCTTTCCTTAAAACATCTGGATCTTTAAGATCTCATCGAACTGAAAACACGTTTCATAATCGCCTAACTCAACAGGAGGTCAAATACAAACACACAAACAAGAACACGCGCACTACACACAGTAGTGTCTGGGTACACATCCCACACAGACCCACACTGCACACGCATAATAAAATACACACACACAGACACACACATACACACAAACACACGCACACACACACACACGCGGACAGACAAAAAAAACACACTCATCAGACTTTATACGCATACTACACAAACGATATCCTGCTCAAGGCCCTGTGCCATCATTACAGTCACAATAAAAATTATAAAGACACGTCCATCCATGATGATGGCTTAAACTTATGTCATATATGTTTAAGAGGTCTTAGTGTGCTGGAAAAGTACACAGGTTGTGAGGTACACCCAAGAAGCGATGGCTCAGGTGCTTGGGGCCACTCATTGTTGCTTGTAACAATTTTTCTTCTTTTTTTTAGCCAAAATGTCTGCACAGACCAGATCCTTACATCTTTGTGGTGGGTATTGGGCCTGGTTTTTGGCGCTAACCCCTTGAGAATATCCCCTATAAGTCCACCTGTTTGTAAAACACTGGCATGTGATCGGTTCAGATAGTATAACATACAGTGCTTCAGCGTCGTTCACGGCTTTTTATTTCTGTGCCACAAGGATTTGTCCTAGGAAAGGTTGTGGCAGACAGCAGCGATAAACTGAGCTCACATCCTGAACACACACACACACACACACACACACACACTTACCACACATACTTACCACAGACACAAATACTATACATCCTACATTCACACATACTGCGCGCACACACACACACACACGCACAAACATTACATAGGCATAGTACACACATATAAACACACACGGTCATTACAAAGACACATAACACACACACACAATAACCATAAATACACACAACAAATCCTACGGACAGACATACATAGCGTAAAGAACGCACACACACGCGCACACACACTCACACACCTCTCACACACATCACATATCCTACGCATCATACACAAATGATGACCTACTCAAGTACCTGAGCCAATATAGTCACCACCAAACCCCGTCTACATTGAGTGACAGCTAGCAATGACGGATCAGAAAGACACGTCCAAACATGAGGATGACCTAAACTTGTGTCATATTTGTTTAAGAGGTCTTATTTTACTTTCAACAATATTTTTATTGATTTTAAAACAGGGATATTACAGGGTAGACATGTAATGTTTCAATACAGAATTTTAAAACCTCCTTATAAATCCCTATAGCACCCACCCCTCCCCTCCCTAGCTCCAAGCCAGCTTTACAAGTATAAGGAAAGGCTAGGCGCCAGGCATAACAAAAAAGGAGAGAAACTAAAAAAGAAAAAAGAACCTGGAGCTGGAAGTTTTTTAGTTTTGCATACAACAACAATAAAAAGGGAAAAGAAAACAAACAAACGATTAAATAAAAAAGGGAATCAAACTATAAATGTATATGAAAAAAGCGAAGGAAGGGCCCCCAAACCTGTTGGAATTTTAAGTCTGAATAACGGATTGAGTAGTGGATCTTCTCCAGGGACAGACAAGACATAATATCTCTGAGCCACTGGGCGTGAGTGGGTGACGTGGCATCCTTCCATTTGTATAAAAGAGAACGCCTGGCCAGGAGTGTCGCAAAAGATAACAAACGCTGTTTAGCTGGAGTTAGACGCTTGTCTTCCTCTCCAGTGATACCAAAAAGAGCAATCAGAGGATCTGGTTCAAGATTGCATTTCAATATATACGACAAGGTTTTAAAAACATCCCTCCAGAATTTTTCTAAATTCTGGCATGTCCAGTACATATGAATAAGAGACGCCTCTCCACTTTTACATTTATCACAGCAAGGATCAATGTCTGGGTAAAAACGGGAAAGTTTAAGTTTGGAGAAATGAGCCCTGTGTACAACCTTAAACTGTAATAAAGAGTGGCGGGCACATAAGGAAGTTGAGTTGACAAGTTTAAGAATTGAATTCCAAGTATCATCTGACAGTGAGAGATTTAAATCTTTCTCCCAAGCAGTTTTAATTTTACTTAAAGGGGTGTGACATAAACCCATCAATCGACCATAAATAGTGGATATTAGGCCTTTACGCAGCGGGGACAAACATAGGAGATTATCTATAATATTTGCAGCAGGGGCCTAAGGGAAATTCAGTATTAAAGAGAGAATGAAGTGTCTTACTTGCAGATATCTGAAAAAGTTTGAATTGGGTAGGTTAAACCTTTCAGAAAGCTGCTCAAACGATGCAAACTTATGGTCAACAAACAGATCTTTGCAAAGCTTGATACCCTTATTGTAACATTCCTGAAACACTGAATCATGTAAAGAAGGTTGGAAGAGATAGTTAGAGACGATAGGACTGGAAAGAGAAAAGCCCAGAAGACCGCAGTGCTTTCTGAACTGAGCCCATACTCTCAAGGTATGCCTAACAACTGAGTTATTGATCAATTTTACTGAGGGGATGGGGAGTGCGGATCCAAGGAGTGCAGAGACAGAGATCTTTGAAGTAGGGACTTATTTAATCGTGGATGTTTACCTTTCCAAAGGTAAGAGGATATAATTGAGTCTAAAGCACCAAAGTAAGATTTGGGAATGAAAACAGGTACAGACTGAAAGAGATATAAAAATTTAGGAAGAATACTCATTTTAATGGCATTAATGCGGCCCACCAGGGACATGGACAGTGGTGACCATTTTTCCAAGTCCTTTTTAGTTTGGTTCAACAACCTAGTAAAATTTTAATTAAAAAGGTTTTTATGTTTCCTTGTAATTGTAATACCAATTACAAGGAACAATTACATACTGATTTTTCACTATGTTGAATGAAAAATTGTGCATACCAGTTGTTACTGCTGTGTTGTTAAGCAGAAAAAGTTCACTTTTGCGCAAATTCAATTTATATCCTGAAAAGTAGCTAAATTCACTAAGCAATGACAGTACAGGTGGAAGGGAGGTGATTGGATTTGATATAAAAAGTAGAAGATCATTTGCATAAAGGGAAACTTTATGTTCTTCTCCCTGCCTCCAAATCCCAGATATATCCCTACAACTGCGGAATGCAATTGCTAGTGGCTCAATGGCAAGGTTAAAGAGCAGTGGGCTAAGAGGACACCCCTGACGAGTTCCCCGCTGAAGGCTGAATGGTTGAGACTGCTGAGCATTTGTCAGAACTGAGGCAGTAGGGCTTGAATATAATAATTTAACCCAGGTGATAAATACTCCCATTTCACACGATCAAAAGCCTTTTCAGCGTCCAAAGAAAGGACACACTCAGGGATCCCCTCTGATGGTGTGTACAGGACATCCATAAGACGTCGAATGTTAAAGTAAGAAAAGCGATTTTTGACAAAACCGGTCTGGTCCTTAGATATAATAGAGGGTAAAACATTCTCTAATCTACGAGCCAAGACTTTAGCAAGGATTTTAACATCCACGTTGAGAAGAGAGATTGGTCTATATGAAGAGCACTCTCTTTATCTCTCTTTGCTATAAGGGTGATGCGAGCCTCATTAAATGACGCAGGCAGCTTACCTTGCTTAAAAGATTCAGATAAAACCAAAGCTAGTTGTGGTGCAAGGAATGAGGAGAATGATTTAAAAACTCTGCAGGGAACCCATCAGGACCCGGGGACTTACCAGATTGCAATGATGAGATAGCTAAACTGATCTCCTCTTGTGATATGGGCTCTTCTAATCTTAATCTAGAATCAGGAGACAGTGTTGGGATATCTAATTGATTCAAGAAATTCTTAAGTGAATAACAGTCCTTTGGAAACTCAGAAGTATAAAATCGAGAATAAAAATTCCTGAATGCATCATTCATTTAGAATGGTCGGTAGTGATGGTACATCCTCCATCCGAATTTTTGTAATGCGTTGCTGTGCTCTAAAACCTCTTAACTGGTTAGCTAAAACTTTCCCAGATTTGTCACCATGAATGTAAAATTGGCTCCTACTCTTTAATAATTGACATTCAATTACATGCGTCGAGATGAGTTCAAAATTAGTTTGCAATTCTATGCGTTTTTTATACAAATCAGGGTTTTTAAATAGAGCATACTCCTGATCAATTTCTTTAATTTGGTTGATCAAATCTTTTCGTTCTTTATATGCCTTCCCTTCATATTTGCAGTATATGAAATTATCTGTCCCCTGAGGTAGGCTTTTTAGAGCATCCCAAACAGTTAAACATGACACTTCAGGCGTTTCATTTGTGTTTAAGAAAAAAACTGTCTGGTCTTCCATACATTTTTTAAAGTCATTCTCTATCAATAATGATGAATTAAAGCGCCAATGTTTATTAATTTGAGGAAGATTGGGGAGCTTTATAGACATAACAACTTGCGCATGATCCGATATCACAATGCTCTGATAAGCGCAGGTGTTAACCATTGGGATCAGTTGATTATCTATAAAGAAATAATAAATTCTGGAGAAAGTATGATGAAGATGTGAGAAAAAGGAGTATTCTCTCTTTTTTGGATTAAGGAAGCGCCATATGTCAGAGATACCAAAGCTGCAAAGATAGGACTTAAGTAGCGTGGCGGATTTACTTAGAGGTATAGGATTGGGAGATGACCTGTCAAGTGATGGATCCAAACAACAGTTGAAGTCTCCCCCTAATACGAGAGAGTATGAGCTCAGATCTGGTAGAGCAGAAAAGAAATGTTCTTTGAAGGAAACATCATCATAATTAGGGGCATATAAATTAGCCAACACTACATTAGTATTAAATAATTTCCCTGAAACAATGATATAACGACCATGTACATCCGTAATAACAATTTGATGCTCAAAAGCGATGTTTAGACTAATGAGAATTGACTAGCTTTGGCCTGAAAGGTTGAGTGGTAGTGCTGCCCTCCCCAACGCTACATAAGGCGAGGATTATCAGAACTGCGAATGTGAGTTTCTTGTAAAAATGCGATTGCAGTGTTAAGTTGTTTAAGGTGTGAGAGCACCTTCCTTCTCTTGACCGTATGGTTTAAACCCTTAACATTCCAGCTCACAAAGTTTAAAGAAACTTCCCTGAGAGGAGATGCAGGTAGATAAACATGAATAACACTGAGATGCCTAGCGTCAGCCTTTAAACACGAGTGTAAAACACAGAGCAACATGTTAAAGATGCACCGTGTACAAAGAACTAACATAATACTGGCTTTGGAGATCCCACACCCCTCCCCCACACACCCCACTGCCCCCAAACAAACAAAGATAGCTGCTAACAAACAAAGCAGCAAGCTCTTCCATTCTTCCATTTTCCACCTAACCAATCTTCCTGCCGCTAACCACACCATCTTCTGCTCCGACACGGTTTACAAAAACTAAGAATTAAATATATAAATAGAGTATTTCAACACTCCAATGCTAAAATCATTCAATAGGAGAAAAACACACCACCCCTCCCCCCACGTCACATTGTAACTCTGAACATGCAAACACAAGTAGTCACTCATGATTAGAAATTGAGAAAGTAATAATAGAAAAATAATAATAACCTCTTCACACGTTTAACACAGTAAACGTGGCTAGATTTTTAGTTAGAAATAATACTTTCCTGATAACTGTTGTTGCCTATTAAAAAATAATAATAATAATAATAATACAGTGCACTACGTAGTTTTCGGCAGACTGTCTATGTGTTTCTGCGCCTCTTCTTCTGTCCGGTAGAGAGAGTTATCCGGAGCCGTGCTGGATCTTTCTCCTGTGAGAGAAGGCCGGAGTCCACGATTGTATAACTCAGTCATACCTTCTCTATACTCGGCTCGCAGGCTTAAAACTTGGGGAGCGTAATCTTCCACGATACGAACCTGCTGACCGCGGTATTCCAGCCTCCCTCTCCGCCGAGCCTCCCGAACCAGAAGGTCTTTAACCTGGTACCGGTGCAAACGGAGAATGACCGGCCGAGGTCTCTGACCTGAAGCGGGTTCGGATGTAGGTATGCGGTGGGCTCTGTCAATCTCAGGCGGGGATGGAAGCGTTTCACTCCCAAACACCTCACACAAAAATTTCGAGAAGAACTCGGTAGGGAGTCCACTCTCAGTACCCTCCGGAAGACCCAGGACACGCCGGTTTTGTCTCCTGCTACGGCCTTCTAGGTCTACGACGCTGTCCATGGTCCTCTACTTGGGCCTGAATTTGGTCTAGCTTACTTTCCAGTAAACTAAACGAAGATTTAAATTCAGCCGCTAACGCTTCACAGTGTGTTTGTCTAACAGCGCTGAGATAGTCTCGACTGTTAGAGCGGTCGCAAACAAAGTTTTCCCGGCCGTCTTTTTTCCCGGCCTTAACACTCCTTGTAGCCATTATAAATGAAAAAAGTATGTAACCGTGGGGTAGAGTACAAAGTTATTGTATCCTAAAGATTTAGTTTAGCATTTAGAAACGGATAAGGGAGTGAAGAAATGTAATTTTTCATTAAATGTTAATATGATCTTTAGGGTCCTAATGAAAAGTTTGTAATATATTTAATTAAAAATTCTCAATGGTTGTGTAAAAAAAAAGACTACTTTTACCTGGTAAAAACTAGCTCTGTTCTCAGCAACCTGTTTCAGTACATGCTCCTTTAAATGCTTATAATCTCTGCTGAACGGGCAATTAAGAATTATATAGAGACGGATGTACATAGAGAAGAAGCCATAACCATGTTCTATGAGAGTATAAGTTAACTTAGACTCTGCATTCATCGTGATTATTAAAAAAGGCAATCTGCAAAGATTCATAGAAAAAGAAATTACACTCACCAAACCTGGTGAAGATGAAGCAGGAACACGAAGTTAGTACAGATCCATTTTTCAGGAGCAGCTTCGTATTTATATTGACCCGCGTTTATAAAGCAGTCTAGTGAAAAATGATTAGTGCAAACATGAACGCATTTAGGTAGATCGGCGAGACGTTAGCTTTAAAAACAAAATTCAGCCACTGCGTCCTTAGCGGCTCAGATGTCGGTAGTGAATGACGACTGCTGTGTTCGCTATTACGCCAAATAACTGTACACCACACTCGCTTAGGCGACATTTTGCGAAAAAAACAATGGCCGACAGCTACTTCTCACTCGGGGCGGGTCTTTTGTGTTTTAACTGGTGTTTTTTTTGTGTTTGAGCGGCCTTTTTTGGTGTGGCGTCACAATGCAAGGCATTTAAGATTAGCCTGATTTCAAAAGGGGCATGTTATTTTAATAAATTAAAAGAAAATCACTGGGCGGATCTTTATCATCGTAGAGTGGTTGTGTACGCACTCTCCTAATGCACAGTTCAGTCCAAACAGCTTAAAAAAGTGCATGTAGGCCTGTATGACCCCTTAAAAAAAATCTTCATGGCACACTTCTTTTTTACATTCCTTAGGTGCTTGCTCTGGGAACATGGGTAGATGGTAACAAAATTGAGTGCAGGCGTGCGTTTCCCGTACAACGATGTAGCTCTTTGCTTAACCACCATTGTACGATGCAACGTTGAAGAAAATAACTAACTAGTCACGACTGTTTCCCAACACCATAGTACCTGTGTCGCACTTCAATCGTTAAAACTATGTTGGTTTAATTTGTCGTTCTTCTTCTTCGATACAATGGCGGAGTAGTGCCATAGGCACTATCTCTCTCTTCGGGTCTCGCATTCAATGCGCTTGCGCAATGACGTTACGTAGGAGTGGTGTAATAATGTCACGAACGCAACATTTATTATTTGTACAATAAAACATATATAGGCATACACAAATGTGCTCTTTTCGATTAACAAAGTCTATAACTATTGATACATAAGTACAATTAAAATAAAAAGAAATCATGGGTTTTGAAAATGCTGGGATTGTGTTGTGAACACCTGTTACCTATTTTGCTCAAGATCATTTCCTATATAAGTCCCTTTACATGAAGCCATGTTTTAATGAGAGTTGATGTGAAAAAATGACACGGAAACCACAATTTACTACAAAAGAGCTTGCAGTTCTTTTGGAGGAGGTGGGAAACAATCAAATCTTGCTTTTCTCCAAATTAAAAAACACAGTTACAAGTCCTGACAAAAAAAAAAAAAAACATGGAATGAAATTGCACAAAAAATTTATGCTTCTGGAAATGGGTATGAGAGAAGCCCAGAGGAAGTCAGAAACAAGTGGAGGGACTTTGCAAGTGTGACCAAACAAGCAAGTCCAGTGGTGGCCTGAAACTGAACCCCTCCAAAAGCTGCTATGTAAGTGTAGTTACTGCAATTGTCCACAACATTGCAGTCAAGAAATTTTTTTTTTTAACCTATGAATAGTCCATATTCTACTTCTACTTCTGAGAGCACAACAAAGATACTCACCTAAAAACTCACCTTTTCTTCGCACAAATGAAACCAAGGCTGTGTTCCAACCGGCATAAATAATGCTTTCGTAGGGCACTTCGAAGAGAGAATAATTGCGATGGTATCGCTGTTATATCATTTCAAGGTGAATTTGTAATCAAAATATCCGAAAAATAAATAGCCTAATATCTGAGCACCAAAGCATTAAGTTTTCTAAATCGCTCAAAGTGGTTGGGAAAATTTTTAGAAACTAATAGGGCGTAAGGTCGTGAACTGTGAATAGAACACACCCAGCCGCAGCAAGGAACTATGCTTCTAACCACAGGTCGAAAGCTGTTCGCGAATGTTCGTTTGAACTATGATTTCGAGAAACACCGAATTGTTGAACTATGTTGGTACCGACGAAACTTGCGACCATAGTTGGCTAATGATGCTTTTGGGAAACGCACCCCAGATTGATTGTAGGAAAAGATTCTAGGATGTTTGTGGGGGAAGGAAGCGAGGCCCTAACTCCTTAAGAATACCTCCAATAAGTCCACCTGTTTGTGAAACTCACAGTGCACAGGGGAATGTGCTTGTGAGTGGTTGAGATAGCTCAGACTATAAGACACTATCTGCTCGACAAAATGGCACAAGTATCTCATGAATTTCCACAAACGTACTGCAGCCTACTATGAATCTCTCACCTCCTACCACATCCTGCAGCCCTTCGGCCATCTCCATGTGATTTTAATTTTTGTACACTCACACACACACACACACACACACACACACACGCACACGCACACACACACACACACACTACCGACATTACATTTTATAAACGTACACACACACACATATATTGTACACAAGCATTGCACACAGACATACACAAATACAAACATACTACTCATACACACACATTTACTACATACACACATATTAGGCACACAAACACTACACATCATATTCAGTACACACACATCCTTCAGACACACACTACATACACAAACACATACTGCACAGAAACAAAGGCACACCCAACCATTTATGCCAAACATACAGTAAAAATCTTACACACACACACAAACACACACTCACACACAATACACAGCTTACACAAACCATGACCGTCCCAAGCACCTGCGCCATTACAGACGCCACCAAGCAATCAGTAGCAATGATGCATAGAATGACACCTGCCTTAAACTTATGTGGAGCCTTAAACTTATACAATATTTTGTGACAGAGTGCTGCACAGGTCTGCACGGACTTGAGGTAGGGTTTATCTTCATCAACCAGAGAGTGAGCGGTGGTACGCAACCGAAATTGACCGTTGTTGATCTTAAATGGCCCGATGTACTTCTTGGCTTCCACCTTCAGAGGGAGGTTCTTGGGAACTTCCAGACCCACTGTCCCTGGGGGAGGGGCTTCGTCTTGGTCTCTTACTCCAGGAAAATGGATAGACTGTGGCCAAATTGGCTGCACGGAGCAGATTGATCACACAGCTTTTTTGTGGAAATGAGAGTGACAGTTTTTGACCCTACCTCTTTGAAAATACCTCTGATAAGTCCACTTGTTTGTCAACCTATTCATTTGACAAGATGTCACAAGTAACCCATGCATTTCAACAAATTTTCTATGAAACACCCACCACCTAGCACATCATACAGCCCTTCGGCCTTGTCCATGTGCTTTTCATTTCTGGGAAGTACACGACATCAACGACCAGCTAAAATCAAGTTCACCGATGACATCAGTGTCTCCAAGAACATCATCTCACGACCAGCCAGAGACTGTGGATTACTGCGGAGGTGTGTGAACTTCTAAAGACCCAAGACTCCTATCAGAGCAGGGGGCAAAGTGGCCCTAAGAACAGCAAGGGGCAAACTTTCCTGGGCAATCAGAGAGGCGAAGCGCACACACGCCCAAGAAAATCCTTAACCACTTCAGGGACAGCGGTGACATACGGCACATGTGGCAGAGCATTCAACACGTTACCAACTACAAGCCATCATCACCTGCCTGTGTCAGTGAAGTGTCTCTTCCAGATGCGCTAAATAGCTTCTACTCTCAGTTCGACATGTAGAACGACGTGACGACGAGGAAAACCTAGTTTTATTCAGTGAAAATGTAACATTTTAGCAATAAGATTATTATTAATTATCCCAACAGTCAATCTAGTCTAGCCCAAACACAATTTTTAAGGTTTTTACCAAAATAATTGTCATTTATATTATTTTAATTAATTTTTTACATTTATATTTAATTATCTCATTTAAAATGTATTTTTCTGATGTTTTTAGCTAATTGTATTTCTTTTTAACCGTCACAACAACTTCTGCATGTCCATATTTTTGTAATTACAAAACAATAAAGGCAGTATGGACAGTGTTTAAAACTTTTTTTAGTATAAGAATTTACACACTTGGTCTGTTGTAGCTCCTATCTGTGACAATCATTTGGTAACCTATTAGATTAATGATTTTAGCATTGGTTTAACTATAAAATAAAATAAAATACATCAAAACATAATTATGTTATCATGTAGTAACATATTTACCACAGTGATTGGGTGATTTTTATGGTATACCTTGATGCTGTGTGAGTCCCTAAAGCAGTGTCTGTGTCCGCTTGAGGCGGAATATAAACTGTGCTGATTATGACCGATGTAAACTCCCGAGGAAGGTAAAAAGGACAGTAGTTCAAGGTTGGGTGTGCAGGAGCATGTGAGAGGCACAATGCTCGCGGTGTTGCACCAGCTGTTGTTCACCATTAAACACACTCCGCCTCCCCTTGACTTCCCTGAATCCCGTGTCCTGGCATGCGGGGAACCGAGAAGAACTCGGCCGGCTGGATGGCGTGGTCCGGCACCGCTGGGTTCAGCCATGTCTCGGTGAAGCAGAGGAGATTGCAGTCTCGAATGTCTCTTTGGAACTTTACGCCTGCTTGTTTCCCTTGATGCCGCCGCTTCGCTTCACGTCCTTTGTTCTCCCTCGGGATCTCACTTGGCCAGCTTGGATCCAGAGTTAAAAAATATAAATTGTGAGATTTGTATACCAATAGAATCAAGAGTGTCTCTATCATACCTAATAAACTCAAAGGTGATGAATTTGCCGGTTTTGGATCACTGAAAACGATGTAAAGAAAACCAAAAACAAGCAGTTGTGACGGCAGCCGACCTCACCAACCGCCATCTTGAAACAATCACACAGAAACTACTTATCCTACAAAAAAAGTACACATCCTACTCACACACACACACAGTACACATCCTTCGCACACCCTACACCTCTTACAAAAATGATGACAGGCCCAAGCACCTCCACCATTACAGTCGACATCAAGCAATCACTAGCAGTGATGCAAGCAAAGACAATGTCCAACTATGACGATGCCTTAAACTTGTGCCATATTTAGTGGCATCATTTTCTGGGGCGTTTTAGGGGTCTTACCATGTTCAAAAGGCACACTGGTGCGCCTGGTGCCGATGGCACTCGTGCTTGGGCCTGCTCATCGTTACTTGCAACTATATTTATTTTCTTATTTTCGAAGCTGCAGGGCCAACATCTTGGCTTTTATCTTCTGAGAGAGCTTATTGATGGACTACCAGACCGTGGTAAAGTATGTGCCGGCCTAAGACCCATGAGTGTTCCTCGCTTGACCATGCATGCGGAAGCCCCATCATGATATTGGTGGCAATGTACACTCCAGAGTGCTGCACAGGACTGCCTCGAGCAAGCATGAGGTGGGGTTTACCTTCATTAACCAGTGCGTGACCTATGGTACGCAACCAAAATTAATCGTTGTTGTATCTTAAATGGCCAGATGTACTTCTTGGCTTCCACCTTTGCCAGGAGGTTCTTGGGAAACTTTCAGACCCATTTTCCTGGGTGAGGCTCTGGGCCTTGAGAGCATGGGTAGACAGTGGCCAAATCGGCTGCAGGGAGCAGATTAATCATGCCATCTTTGGTTCGTTGTGGAGGTGGCAGTTTTGCCCTACCTCTTTGAGAATACCTCCACTAAGTTCACCTGTTTGTGAAACAGTGGGAAAGGTGTTTGTGGCAGGTTCAGATAGCTCAGACCCTATGACTCCATCTGCTTGACAAGATGTCAAATAACCCATGCATTTCAATAAACGTTCTGCGAGCTTCTACCGAACACTCACCACCTAGCACATCATACTGCCCTTTAGGCTTTTCCATGTGCTTTACATTCCTGGCTACTTTTCATTCTTTGCGGCTCCTAGTAGCAGACAAGAACGGTAAGCTGAGCCAGCCAGACTCGAAGTTCCATGAATTACATACTGTAGCCTAGCATGATAAATCTATGATATCTTTCATGTCTGCCTAGTTGTGAAAGGCTTATTTACAGGTTCTTGCTCTTGATCAACTGACCAGTGTTAACAGTCGATGATCGAGGGACACCTGGTTCTGAAGCAGGTGAATCCCCTGGCCAATTGAAGCCATCTCTGCTCTTCAGGACAGTTTTGAGAACTCTGTTTAAGGCTGCAACTTGTGATGCCTTCACTGAGTTGGAGGAGTTCACTATCTCCAAAAACATCATCTCACAACCAACCAGAAACATTCAAGCACTCACATCCTGACTGTGCAACAGCTTCTTTCAGAAGCCATCTGTCTGCTCAACAAAAAGGGACTGTACTGATAAAAAAACACAAATTATTGTGTTATTGTGTGTAAGTTATTGTGTGTGTTTACACAACCCATGAGTTTACACACACACACAATAACTCAGATAACTCAACTACCTCAAAACATTGAAACTAAACTGATAAACGACACATGTGCAAACACACTGATCAACAACCATCTAAAACGTTTTCAAATCAATCTGTAGTTGCGCTTTTGCATAATATCCATTACTTGTTATTTGCACAAGCCTATTTGATCTTTGCTGCTACTTTAAAGAAATGTGTCCTGTTTACTGTCTCTCCTCCCACTACCTCAACTCATTACCTCATTGTTCGGTTGAGTGACTTTGTCACTCTTTGTCACTATTTGCATGAGCACTTTATGTTCTCTTTTTTTTAGTATATAACTTTTTTCTGTTAACTTAAAAATGTCAACATGTATTGTCTCAGCCTGTTAGCTAATTAGGATGCTTAGTAAGCTAGTTAGTTTTTGTTCATTTATGTTTATGTTGGATGTAGGACCTCTGTCCTGCAGCAAGGTGGTTTCGTTTCACTGTGTACTAAACTGTATATGGGTGAAAGGAAAAGAAAATCCTACTTGAACTCGGTACCACACATAAAGCAAACAACAAGCTAAAGACCCATGATTTGTTTTGACCGGCATGTGAAAGCCTACACCTAGAAACTGGGGCACGCCCCATTCCTGGGATGCTGGGGTCCAGTTCGATGTGTCTCTCCCCTACAGAAACAGTATAGCTCACACCGTCCCCAGGCTGACGCTCCATCAGAAGTACTCAAGGCCTGTAAGCCACCATTTCCCCATGGTTCCTCTCTTCTGTCCCTGCTCACCGCTTACTGAAGGAGTCCTCATTATTTTCTTCTATAAACTATAAACAATGTAAAGTTGTTTTCTATATTTATAAAATTATTATATTTTTCTTTCATATTTATTTAAACGTTTTCTTATTCATACTGCATTTTTTTAAGATTATTATAGTCATATTCTTAGTTTGAATACTATTTCTTTTTTTAATGTCATGGGAGGTTGTAAAAGCATTTCTCTGAATATCATATTGAATATGGCTGTCTATGTGACAAATTAAATGTAAATTTCATTTGAAACCAAAATTCACCTAAATTAACATTAACACCTAAATTCCGTCATTCATATTGCTTCCTTTTTAACTGTATTTAAACACATAAGCATGTAAATCTGCTTTCACATAAAATGAAAATCAGATTTCTCATAATGACTTATTATGAACATGTAGAAAACTTCATGTAATGGAAACTTTTGGATTACCTGACCGAGGTGGTCTACTGATTGTTTTGAAAACAATGGCGTGGGTAATTCTAATTCAATATTAGTGTGTCAAACAATACTTTTCAGAACTTTATTTTACTTAACGATGTACAAGTGTTGCAAGATCTCTGGGATTCTGAGCTTGAACAATGTGTAGAACTTGCATGCTTTGTGCGTCCGCTTACCAATAATAATCAATTATAATAATTATATTAAATAATCGATATTAGTGCTTTAAGTGATAAGTTCTTTCACTCTAATTTATTTCCAATTTATTTGTCACAACAAATTTGATGGCACATTAAACAATAATAAAAATGTCATAAACGTGTTTAAACTACTAGAACTCAATTGAAAGAATTCCAAAAACAACCCCAAAAAATTTAATTTAATGTATATAAAAAATGTCTTTCAGACAATTCGTCATTCATTATATGCATAGTTTCAGCATCAGCAGTACAATTTTAGCATCAGCAGCCAAAAAGTCAAAAGAATGATGAAATCCAGAAAAAATGTGGAAAAATATTTTCTTTGTTATTATTTTTCACATTTTAATGCATACGCATTATTTCAGCCTAAAGGTCAAATGAAAGGTCACATTCATGCATTTTGAAAAACATTAAATACTATTATATTACGAATAACAACTGTTTATATTTTTCACATTTTGATGCTTAAAAATCCTTACAAACATTTTGTATGTTGTCCATAAACATCCATTGGGTTGTGTGAGAAAACCGATTTCCTGAGGTCGTACAGCCCTAAGAACGCAGCAAACGCTTTATTTATGCTTAACAAGGCAGAAAATTGATTAAATGATCATTTCCAAAACATGGATGCATTTTTTGCATAAATATTAAAAAACAAGTTTGTCGTTAACCTTTTTCACTATTTGATGCTTAAAAATGCTTACAAACTTATTTAGTATCCTTTACAAGGACCAAGCATTCATTGTGTGAGAAAACCGCTTTCCTGAGCTCGCACAGTTTTCTAACAGCTAAAAAAAGCAAAAACTTCATGCATTCTGGTATACATGTTAAAAACAAATTTTTCGTTATCCTTTTTCATTATTTGATACTTAAAAATGTTTATAAACTCGTTTGTAATGTTTTACAATGACCATGCATTAGTTGTGTGAGAACACCGTTTCCCTGAGCTCATACAGCGCTAAGAACGCTGCAAACGCTTTCTCTCACCTAAACAAGCCAAAATCTCTAATGAATGATCATTTTCACAACATTCATGCATTTTGGCATACATCTTGAAAAACAACTTTTTCGTTATTCTTTTTCATTATTCGATACTTAAAAATGTTTTAGAACCCGTTTTTTATGTTTTACATAACTATACATTAGTTGTGTGAGAAAACCGCTTTCCTGAGCTCGGACAGCGCTAAGAACGCAGCAAACGCTTTCTCTCACCTAAACAAGCCAAAATCTCTAATAAATGATCATTTTCACAACATTCCTGCATTTTGGCATACATCTTGAAAAACAACTTTTTCGTTATTCTTTTTCATTAATCGATACTTTAAAATGTTTATAAACTCGTTTTTAATGTTTACATAAGTTAGTTACATGTTTTACATGAGTTATACATTCGCTGTGTGAGAAAACCGCTTTCCTGAGCTCGTACAGCGCTAAGAACGCAGCAAACGCTTTCTCCCACCCAAAACAAGCCAAAATCTCTAAGGAATGATTATTTTCACAACATTCATGCATTTTAGCATACATCTTGAAAAACAACTTTTTCGTTATTCTTTTTCAGTATTTGATACTTAAAAATGTTTATAAACTCGTTTTTAATGTTTTTCATAACTATACATTAGTTGTGTGAGAAAACCGCTTTCCTGAGCTCGTACAGCGCTAAGAACGCAGCAAACGCTTTCTTTCAACTAAACAAACCAAAATCTCTAATGAATGATCATTTTCACAACTTTCATGCATTTTGGAATACATCTTGAAAAACACCTTTTTTTGTTATTCTTTTTCATTATTTGATACTTAAAAATGTTTATAAACTCGTTTTTAATGTTTTTCATAACTATACATTAGTTGTGTGAGAAAACCGCTTTCCTGAGCTCGTACAGCGCTAAGAACGCAGCAAACGCTTTCTCTCACCTAAACAAGCCAAAATCTCTAATAAATGATCATTTTCACAACATTCATGCATTTTGGCATGCATCTTGAAAAACACCTTTTTCATTATTCTTTTTCCCTATTTAATTCTTAAAAATGCTTATAGACTAATTTTCTATGTCTTTACATAACTATACATTAGTTGTGTGAAAAAACCGCTTTCCTGAGCTCGTACAGCGCTAAGAACGCAGCAAACGCTTTTTCTCACCTAAACAAGCCAGAATCTCTAATGAATGATCATTTCCTCAACATTCATGCATTTTGGCATACATGTTAAAAAACAACTTTTTCGTTATTCTTTGTCATTATTTGATACTTAAAAATGTTTTAGAACCCGTTTTTTATGTTTTACATAACTATACATTAGCTGTGTGAGAAAACCGCTTTCCTGAGCTCGTACAGCGCTAAGAACGCAGCAAACGCTTTCTCTCACCTAAACAAGCCAAAATCTCTAATGAACGATCATTTCCACAACATTCCTGCATTTTGGCATACATCTTGAAAAACAACTGTTTCGTTATTCTTTTTCATTAATCGATACTTTAAAATGTTTATAAACTCGTTTTTAATGTTTACATAAGTTAGTTACATGTTTTACATGAGTTATACATTCGCTGTGTGAGAAAACCGCTTTCCTGAGCTCGTACAGCGCTAAGAACGCAGCAAACGCTTTCTCCCACCCAAAACAAGCCAAAATCTCTAAGGAATGATTATTTTCACAACATTCATGCATTTTAGCATACATCTTGAAAAACAACTTTTTCGTTATTCTTTTTCAGTATTTGATACTTAAAAATGTTTATAAACTCGTTTTTAATGTTTTTCATAACTATACATTAGTTGTGTGAGAAAACCGCTTTCCTGAGCTCGGACAGCGCTAAGAACGCTGCAAACGCTTTCTCTCACCTAAACAAGCCAAAATCTCTAATAAATGATCATTTTCACAACATTCATGCATTTTGGCATACATCTTGAAAAACACCTTTTTCATTATTCTTTTTCCCTATTTAATTCTTAAAAATGCTTATAGACTAATTTTCTATGTCTTTACATAACTATACATTAGTTGTGTGAGAAAACCGCTTTCCTGAGCTCGTACAGCGCTAAGAACGCAGCAAACGCTTTTTCTCACCTAAACAAGCCAGAATCTCTAATGAATGATCATTTCCTCAACATTCATGCATTTTGGCATACATGTTAAAAAACAACTTTTTCGTTATTCTTTGTCATTATTTGATACTTAAAAATGTTTTAGAACCCGTATTTTATGTTTTACATAACTATACATTAGTTGTGTGAGAAAACCGCTTTCCTGAGCTCGGACAGCGCTAAGAACGCAGCAAACGCTTTCTCTCAACTAAACAAGCCAAAATCTCTAATGAACGATCATTTCCACAACATTCATGCATTTTGGCATACATCTTGAAAAACAATTTTTTCGTTATTCTTTTTCATTAATCGATACTTTAAAATGTTTATAAACTCGTTTTTTTATGTTTTACATAACTATACATTAGTTGTGTGAGAAAACCGCTTTTCTGAGCTCGTACAGCGCTAAGAACGCAGCAAACGCTTTCTCCCACCCAAAACAAGCCAAAATCTCTAATGAATGATCATTTTCACAACATTCATGCATTTTGGCATACATCTTGAAAAACAACTTTTTCGTTATTCTTTTTCATTATTTGATACTTAAAAATGTTTATAAACTCGTTTTTAATGTTTTACATAACTATACATTAGTTGTGTGAGAAAACCGCTTTCCTGAGCTCGTACAGCGCTAAGAACGCAGCAAACGCTTTCTCCCACCCAAAACAAGCCAAAATCTCTAATGAATGATCATTTTCACAACATTCATGCATTTTGGCATACATCTTGAAAAACAACTTTTTCGTTATTCTTTTTCATTATTCGATATTTAAAAATGTTTTAGAACCCGTTTTTTATGTTTTACATAACTATACATTAGTTGTGTGAGAAAACCGCTTTCCTGAGCTCGGACAGCGCTAAGAACGCAGCAAACGCTTTCTCTCACCTAAACAAGCCAAAATCTCTAATGAACGATCATTTCCACAACATTCCTGCATTTTGGCATACGTCTTGAAAAACAACTTTTTCGTTATTCTTTTTCATTAATCGATACTTTAAAATGTTTATAAACTCGTTTTTAATGTTTACATAAGTTAGTTACATGTTTTACATGAGTTATACATTCGCTGTGTGAGAAAACCGCTTTCCTGAGCTCGTACAGCGCTAAGAACGCTGCAAACGCTTTCTCCCACCCAAAACAAGCCAAAATCTCTAATGAATGATCATTTTCACAACATTCATGCATTTTGGCATACATCTTGAAAAACACCTTTTTCATTATTCTTTTTCCCTATTTAATTCTTAAAAATGCTTATAGACTAATTTTCTATGTCTTTACATAACTATACATTAGTTGTGTGAAAAAACCGCTTTCCTGAGCTCGTACAGCGCTAAGAATGCAGCAAACGCTTTTTCTCACCTAAACAAGCCAGAATCTCTAATGAATGATCATTTCCTCAACATTCATGCATTTTGGCATACATGTTAAAAAACAACTTTTTCGTTATTCTTTGTCATCATTTGATACTTAAAAATGTTTTAGAACCCGTTTTTTATGTTTTACATAACTATACATTAGCTGTGTGAGAAAACCGCTTTCCTGAGCTCGGACAGCGCTAAGAACGCAGCAAACGCTTTCTCTCACCTAAACAAGCCAAAATCTCTAATGAACGATCATTTCCACAACATTCATGCATTTTAGCATACATCTTGAAAAACAACTTTTTCGTTATTCTTTTTCATTATTCGATACTTAAAAATGTTTTAGAACCCGTTTTTTATGTTTTACATAACTATACATTAGTTGTGTGAGAAAACCGCTTTCCTGAGCTCGGACAGCGCTAAGAACGCAGCAAACGCTTTCTCTCACCTAAACAAGCCAAAATCTCTAATGAACGATCATTTCCACAACATTCCTGCATTTTGGCATACATCTTGAAAAACAACTTTTTCGTTATTCTTTTTCATTAATCGATACTTTAAAATGTTTATAAACTCGTTTTTAATGTTTTACATAAGTTAGTTACATGTTTTACATGAGTTATACATTAGCTGTGTGAGAAAACCGCTTTCCTGAGCTCGTACAGCGCTAAGAACGCAGCAAACGCTTTCTCTCAACTAAACAAGCCAAAATCTCTAATGAATGATCATTTTCACAACTTTCATGCATTTTGGCATACATCTTGAAAAACAACTTTTTCGTTATTCTTTTTCATTATTTAATCCTTAAAAATGCTCTTAAACTTTGTTTGTATGTTTCACATAACTATACCTTAGTTGTGTGAGAAAACCGCTTTTCTGAGATCGCAAAGCGCTAAGAACGCAGGAAAAGCTTTTTCTTACATAAACAAGGCAAAAGAATTATTATTTTTTTATTCATTTATCTTTCCTTAAAACATCTGGATCTTTAAGATCTCATCGAACTGAAAACACGTTTCATAATCGCCTAACTCAACAGGAGGTCAAATACAAACACACAAACAAGAACACGCGCACTACACACAGTAGTGTCTGGGTACACATCCCACACAGACCCACACTGCACACGCATAATAAAATACACACACACAGACACACACATACACACAAACACACGCACACACACACACACGCGGACAGACAAAAAAAACACACTCATCAGACTTTATACGCATACTACACAAACGATATCCTGCTCAAGGCCCTGTGCCATCATTACAGTCACAATAAAAATTATAAAGACACGTCCATCCATGATGATGGCTTAAACTTATGTCATATATGTTTAAGAGGTCTTAGTGTGCTGGAAAAGTACACAGGTTGTGAGGTACACCCAAGAAGCGATGGCTCAGGTGCTTGGGGCCACTCATTGTTGCTTGTAACAATTTTTCTTCTTTTTTTTAGCCAAAATGTCTGCACAGACCAGATCCTTACATCTTTGTGGTGGGTATTGGGCCTGGTTTTTGGCGCTAACCCCTTGAGAATATCCCCTATAAGTCCACCTGTTTGTAAAACACTGGCATGTGATCGGTTCAGATAGTATAACATACAGTGCTTCAGCGTCGTTCACGGCTTTTTATTTCTGTGCCACAAGGATTTGTCCTAGGAAAGGTTGTGGCAGACAGCAGCGATAAACTGAGCTCACATCCTGAACACACACACACACACACACACACACACACACTTACCACACATACTTACCACAGACACAAATACTATACATCCTACATTCACACATACTGCGCGCACACACACACACACACGCACAAACATTACATAGGCATAGTACACACATATAAACACACACGGTCATTACAAAGACACATAACACACACACACAATAACCATAAATACACACAACAAATCCTACGGACAGACATACATAGCGTAAAGAACGCACACACACGCGCACACACACTCACACACCTCTCACACACATCACATATCCTACGCATCATACACAAATGATGACCTACTCAAGTACCTGAGCCAATATAGTCACCACCAAACCCCGTCTACATTGAGTGACAGCTAGCAATGACGGATCAGAAAGACACGTCCAAACATGAGGATGACCTAAACTTGTGTCATATTTGTTTAAGAGGTCTTATTTTACTTTCAACAATATTTTTATTGATTTTAAAACAGGGATATTACAGGGTAGACATGTAATGTTTCAATACAGAATTTTAAAACCTCCTTATAAATCCCTATAGCACCCACCCCTCCCCTCCCTAGCTCCAAGCCAGCTTTACAAGTATAAGGAAAGGCTAGGCGCCAGGCATAACAAAAAAGGAGAGAAACTAAAAAAGAAAAAAGAACCTGGAGCTGGAAGTTTTTTAGTTTTGCATACAACAACAATAAAAAGGGAAAAGAAAACAAACAAACAAACGATTAAATAAAAAAGGGAATCAAACTATAAATGTATATGAAAAAAGCGAAGGAAGGGCCCCCAAACCTGTTGGAATTTTAAGTCTGAATAACGGATTGAGTAGTGGATCTTCTCCAGGGACAGACAAGACATAATATCTCTGAGCCACTGGGCGTGAGTGGGTGACGTGGCATCCTTCCATTTGTATAAAAGAGAACGCCTGGCCAGGAGTGTCGCAAAAGATAACAAACGCTGTTTAGCTGGAGTTAGACGCTTGTCTTCCTCTCCAGTGATACCAAAAAGAGCAATCAGAGGATCTGGTTCAAGATTGCATTTCAATATATACGACAAGGTTTTAAAAACATCCCTCCAGAATTTTTCTAAATTCTGGCATGTCCAGTACATATGAATAAGAGACGCCTCTCCACTTTTACATTTATCACAGCAAGGATCAATGTCTGGGTAAAAACGGGAAAGTTTAAGTTTGGAGAAATGAGCCCTGTGTACAACCTTAAACTGTAATAAAGAGTGGCGGGCACATAAGGAAGTTGAGTTGACAAGTTTAAGAATTGAATTCCAAGTATCATCTGACAGTGAGAGATTTAAATCTTTCTCCCAAGCAGTTTTAATTTTACTTAAAGGGGTGTGACATAAACCCATCAATCGACCATAAATAGTGGATATTAGGCCTTTACGCAGCGGGGACAAACATAGGAGATTATCTATAATATTTGCAGCAGGGGCCTAAGGGAAATTCAGTATTAAAGAGAGAATGAAGTGTCTTACTTGCAGATATCTGAAAAAGTTTGAATTGGGTAGGTTAAACCTTTCAGAAAGCTGCTCAAACGATGCAAACTTATGGTCAACAAACAGATCTTTGCAAAGCTTGATACCCTTATTGTAACATTCCTGAAACACTGAATCATGTAAAGAAGGTTGGAAGAGATAGTTAGAGACGATAGGACTGGAAAGAGAAAAGCCCAGAAGACCGCAGTGCTTTCTGAACTGAGCCCATACTCTCAAGGTATGCCTAACAACTGAGTTATTGATCAATTTTACTGAGGGGATGGGAAGTGCGGATCCAAGGAGTGCAGAGACAGAGATCTTTGAAGTAGGGACTTATTTAATCGTGGATGTTTACCTTTCCAAAGGTAAGAGGATATAATTGAGTCTAAAGCACCAAAGTAAGATTTGGGAATGAAAACAGGTACAGACTGAAAGAGATATAAAAATTTAGGAAGAATACTCATTTTAATGGCATTAATGCGGCCCACCAGGGACATGGACAGTGGTGACCATTTTTCCAAGTCCTTTTTAGTTTGGTTCAACAACCTAGTAAAATTTTAATTAAAAAGGTTTTTATGTTTCCTTGTAATTGTAATACCAATTACAAGGAACAATTACATACTGATTTTTCACTATGTTGAATGAAAAATTGTGCATACCAGTTGTTACTGCTGTGTTGTTAAGCAGAAAAAGTTCACTTTTGCGCAAATTCAATTTATATCCTGAAAAGTAGCTAAATTCACTAAGCAATGACAGTACAGGTGGAAGGGAGGTGATTGGATTTGATATAAAAAGTAGAAGATCATTTGCATAAAGGGAAACTTTATGTTCTTCTCCCTGCCTCCAAATCCCAGATATATCCCTACAACTGCGGAATGCAATTGCTAGTGGCTCAATGGCAAGGTTAAAGAGCAGTGGGCTAAGAGGACACCCCTGACGAGTTCCCCGCTGAAGGCTGAATGGTTGAGACTGCTGAGCATTTGTCAGAACTGAGGCAGTAGGGCTTGAATATAATAATTTAACCCAGGTGATAAATACTCCCATTTCACACGATCAAAAGCCTTTTCAGCGTCCAAAGAAAGGACACACTCAGGGATCCCCTCTGATGGTGTGTACAGGACATCCATAAGACGTCGAATGTTAAAGTAAGAAAAGCGATTTTTGACAAAACCGGTCTGGTCCTTAGATATAATAGAGGGTAAAACATTCTCTAATCTACGAGCCAAGACTTTAGCAAGGATTTTAACATCCACGTTGAGAAGAGAGATTGGTCTATATGAAGAGCACTCTCTTTATCTCTCTTTGCTATAAGGGTGATGCGAGCCTCATTAAATGACGCAGGCAGCTTACCTTGCTTAAAAGATTCAGATAAAACCAAAGCTAGTTGTGGTGCAAGGAATGAGGAGAATGATTTAAAAACTCTGCAGGGAACCCATCAGGACCCGGGGACTTACCAGATTGCAATGATGAGATAGCTAAACTGATCTCCTCTTGTGATATGGGCTCTTCTAATCTTAATCTAGAATCAGGAGACAGTGTTGGGATATCTAATTGATTCAAGAAATTCTTAAGTGAATAACAGTCCTTTGGAAACTCAGAAGTATAAAATCGAGAATAAAAATTCCTGAATGCATCATTCATTTAGAATGGTCGGTAGTGATGGTACATCCTCCATCCGAATTTTTGTAATGCGTTGCTGTGCTCTAAAACCTCTTAACTGGTTAGCTAAAACTTTCCCAGATTTGTCACCATGAATGTAAAATTGGCTCCTACTCTTTAATAATTGACATTCAATTACATGCGTCGAGATGAGTTCAAAATTAGTTTGCAATTCTATGCGTTTTTTATACAAATCAGGGTTTTTAAATAGAGCATACTCCTGATCAATTTCTTTAATTTGGTTGATCAAATCTTTTCGTTCTTTATATGCCTTCCCTTCATATTTGCAGTATATGAAATTATCTGTCCCCTGAGGTAGGCTTTTTAGAGCATCCCAAACAGTTAAACATGACACTTCAGGCGTTTCATTTGTGTTTAAGAAAAAAACTGTCTGGTCTTCCATACATTTTTTAAAGTCATTCTCTATCAATAATGATGAATTAAAGCGCCAATGTTTATTAATTTGAGGAAGATTGGGGAGCTTTATAGACATAACAACTTGCGCATGATCCGATATCACAATGCTCTGATAAGCGCAGGTGTTAACCACTGGGATCAGTTGATTATCTATAAAGAAATAATCAATTCTGGAGAAAGTATGATGAAGATGTGAGAAAAAGGAGTATTCTCTCTTTTTTGGATTAAGGAAGCGCCATATGTCAGAGATACCAAAGCTGCAAAGATAGGACTTAAGTAGCGTGGCGGATTTACTTAGAGGTATAGGATTGGGAGATGACCTGTCAAGTGATGGATCCAAACAACAGTTGAAGTCTCCCCCTAATACGAGAGAGTATGAGCTCAGATCTGGTAGAGCAGAAAAGAAATGTTCTTTGAAGGAAACATCATCATAATTAGGGGCATATAAATTAGCCAACACTACATTAGTATTAAATAATTTCCCTGAAACAATGATATAACGACCATGTACATCCGTAATAACAATTTGATGCTCAAAAGCGATGTTTAGACTAATGAGAATTGACTAGCTTTGGCCTGAAAGGTTGAGTGGTAGTGCTGCCCTCCCCAACGCTACATAAGGCGAGGATTATCAGAACTGCGAATGTGAGTTTCTTGTAAAAATGCGATTGCAGTGTTAAGTTGTTTAAGGTGTGAGAGCACCTTCCTTCTCTTGACCGTATGGTTTAAACCCTTAACATTCCAGCTCACAAAGTTTAAAGAAACTTCCCTGAGAGGAGATGCAGGTAGATAAACATGAATAACACTGAGATGCCTAGCGTCAGCCTTTAAACACGAGTGTAAAACACAGAGCAACATGTTAAAGATGCACCGTGTACAAAGAACTAACATAATACTGGCTTTGGAGATCCCACACCCCTCCCCCACACACCCCACTGCCCCCAAACAAACAAAGATAGCTGCTAACAAACAAAGCAGCAAGCTCTTCCATTCTTCCATTTTCCACCTAACCAATCTTCCTGCCGCTAACCACACCATCTTCTGCTCCGACACGGTTTACAAAAACTAAGAATTAAATATATAAATAGAGTATTTCAACACTCCAATGCTAAAATCATTCAATAGGAGAAAAACACACCACCCCTCCCCCCACGTCACATTGTAACTCTGAACATGCAAACACAAGTAGTCACTCATGATTAGAAATTGAGAAAGTAATAATAGAAAAATAATAATAACCTCTTCACACGTTTAACACAGTAAACGTGGCTAGATTTTTAGTTAGAAATAATACTTTCCTGATAACTGTTGTTGCCTATTAAAAAATAATAATAATAATAATAATACAGTGCACTACGTAGTTTTCGGCAGACTGTCTATGTGTTTCTGCGCCTCTTCTTCTGTCCGGTAGAGAGAGTTATCCGGAGCCGTGCTGGATCTTTCTCCTGTGAGAGAAGGCCGGAGTCCACGGTTGTATAACTCAGTCATACCTTCTCTATACTTGGCTCGCAGGCTTAAAACTTGGGGAGCGTAATCTTCCACGATACGAACCTGCTGACCGCGGTATTCCAGCCTCCCTCTCCGCCGAGCCTCCCGAACCAGAAGGTCTTTAACCTGGTACCGGTGCAAACGGAGAATGACCGGCCGAGGTCTCTGACCTGAAGCGGGTTCGGATGTAGGTATGCGGTGGGCTCTGTCAATCTCAGGCGGGGATGGAAGCGTTTCACTCCCAAACAGCTCACACAAAAATTTCGAGAAGAACTCGGTAGGGAGTCCACTCTCAGTACCCTCCGGAAGACCCAGGACACGCCGGTTTTGTCTCCTGCTACGGCCTTCTAGGTCTACGACGCTGTCCATGGTCCTCTACTTGGGCCTGAATTTGGTCTAGCTTACTTTCCAGTAAACTAAACGAAGATTTAAATTCAGCCGCTAACGCTTCACAGTGTGTTTGTCTAACAGCGCTGAGATAGTCTCGACTGTTAGAGCGGTCGCAAACAAAGTTTTCCCGGCCGTCTTTTTTCCCGGCCTTAACACTCCTTGTAGCCATTATAAATGAAAAAAGTATGTAACCGTGGGGTAGAGTACAAAGTTATTGTATCCTAAAGATTTAGTTTAGCATTTAGAAACGGATAAGGGAGTGAAGAAATGTAATTTTTCATTAAATGTTAATATGATCTTTAGGGTCCTAATGAAAAGTTTGTAATATATTTAATTAAAAATTCTCAATGGTTGTGTAAAAAAAAAGACTACTTTTACCTGGTAAAAACTAGCTCTGTTCTCAGCAACCTGTTTCAGTACATGCTCCTTTAAATGCTTATAATCTCTGCTGAACGGGCAATTAAGAATTATATAGAGACGGATGTACATAGAGAAGAAGCCATAACCATGTTCTATGAGAGTATAAGTTAACTTAGACTCTGCATTCATCGTGATTATTAAAAAAGGCAATCTGCAAAGATTCATAGAAAAAGAAATTACACTCACCAAACCTGGTGAAGATGAAGCAGGAACACGAAGTTAGTACAGATCCATTTTTCAGGAGCAGCTTCGTATTTATATTGACCCGCGTTTATAAAGCAGTCTAGTGAAAAATGATTAGTGCAAACATGAACGCATTTAGGTAGATCGGCGAGACGTTAGCTTTAAAAACAAAATTCAGCCACTGCGTCCTTAGCGGCTCAGATGTCGGTAGTGAATGACGACTGCTGTGTTCGCTATTACGCCAAATAACTGTACACCACACTCGCTTAGGCGACCTTTTGCGAAAAAAACAATGGCCGACAGCTACTTCTCACTCGGGGCGGGTCTTTTGTGTTTTAACTGGTGTTTTAACCAGTGTCAATCAACTAGTTTAGGAGCGGCCTTTTTTGGTGTGGCGTCACAATGCACGGCATTTGAGATTAGCCTGATTTCAGAAGGGGCATGTTATTTTAATAAATTAAAAGAAAATCACTGGGCGGATCTTTATCATCGTAGAGTGGTTGTGTACGCACTCTCCTAATGCACAGTTCAGTCCAAACAGCTTAAAAAAGTGCATGTAGGCCTGTATGACCCCTTAAAAAAAATCTTCATGGCACACTTCTTTTTTACATTCCTTAGGGGCTTGCTCTGGGAACATGGGTAGATGGTAACAAAATTGAGTGCAGGCGTGCGTTTCCCGTACAACGATGTAGCTCTTTGCTTAACCACCATTGTACGATGCAACGTTGAAGAAAATAACTAACTAGTCACGACTGTTTCCCAACACCATAGTACCTGTGTCGCACTTCAATCGTTAAAACTATGTTGGTTTAATTTGTCGTTCTTCTTCTTCGATACAATGGCGGAGTAGTGCCATAGGCACTATCTCTCTCTTCGGGTCTCGCATTCAATGCGCTTGCGCAATGACGTTACGTAGGAGTGGTGTAATAATGTCACGAACGCAACATTCATTATTTGTACAATAAAACATATATAGGCATACACAAATGTGCTCTTTTCGATTAACAAAGTCTATAACTTTTAGTTATATTTCATTTGAACTCATTTTTATTTGGTATTGATACATAAGTACAATTAAAATAAAAAGAAATCATGGGTTTTGAAAATGCTGGGATTGTGTTGTGAACACCTGTTACCTATTTTGCTCAAGATCATTTCCTATATAAGTCCCTTTACATGAAGCCATGTTTTAATGAGAGTTGATGTGAAAAAATGACACGGAAACCACAATTTACTACAAAAGAGCTTGCAGTTCTTTTGGAGGAGGTGGGAAACAATCAAATCTTGCTTTTCTCCAAATTAAAAAACACAGTTACAAGTCCTGACAAAAAAAAAAAAAAAACATGCAATGAAATTGCACAAAAAATTAATGCTTCTGGAAATGGGTATGAGAGAAGCCCAGAGGAAGTCAGAAACAAGTGGAGGGACTTTGCAAGTGTGACCAAACAAGCAAGTCCAGTGGTGGCCTGAAACTGAACCCCTCCAAAAGCTGCTATGTAAGTGTAGTTACTGCAATTGTCCACAACATTGCAGTCAAGAAATTTTTTTTTTTAACCTATGAATAGTCCATATTCTACTTCTACTTCTGAGAGCACAACAAAGATACTCACTTAAAAACTCACCTTTTCTTCGCACAAATGAAACCAAGGCTGTGTTCCAACGGGCATAAATAATGCTTTCGTAGGGCACTTCGAAGAGAGAATAATTGCGATGGTATCGCTGTTATATCATTTCAAGGTGAATTTGTAATCAAAATATCCGAAAAATGAATAGCCTAATATCTGAGCACCAAAGCATTAAGTTTTCTAAATCGCTCAAAGTGGTTGGGAAAATTTTTAGAAACTAATAGGGCGTAAGGTCGTGAACTGTGAATAGAACACACCCAGCCGCAGCAAGAAACTATGCTTCTAACCACAGGTCGAAAGCTGTTCGCGAATGTTCGTTTGAACTATGATTTCGAGAAACACCGAATTGTTGAACTATGTTGGTACCGACGAAACTTGCGACCATAGTTGGCTAATGATGCTTTTGGGAAACGCACCCCAGATTGATTGTAGGAAAAGATTCTAGGATGTTTGTGGGGGAAGGGAGCGAGGTCCTAACTCCTTAAGAATACCTCCTATAAGTCCACCTGTTTGTGAAACTCACAGTGCACAGGGGAATGTGCTTGTGAGTGGTTGAGATAGCTCAGACTATAAGACACTATCTGCTCGACAAAATGGCACAAGTATCTCATGAATTTCCACAAACGTACTGCAGCCTACTATGAATCTCTCACCTCCTACCACATCCTGCAGCCCTTCGGCCATCTCCATGTGATTTTAATTTTTGTACACTCACACACACACACACACACACACACACACACACACACACACACGCACACGCACACACACACACACACACACTACCGACATTACATTTTATAAACGTACACACACACACACACACATATATTGTACACAAGCATTGCACACAGACATACACAAATACAAACATACTACTCATACACACACATTTACTACATACACACATATTAGGCACACAAACACTACACATCATATTCAGTACACACACATCCTTCAGACACACACTACATACACAAACACATACTGCACAGAAACAAAGGCACACCCAACCATTTATGCCAAACATACAGTAAAAATCCTACACACACACACACACACACACACACACACACACAATACACAGCTTACACAAACCATGACCGTCCCAAGCACCTGCGCCATTACAGACGCCACCAAGCAATCAGTAGCAATGATGGATAGAATGACACTTGCCTTAAACTTATGTGGAGCCTTAAACTTATACAATATTTTGTGACAGAGTGCTGCACAGGTCTGCACGGGCTTGAGGTAGGGTTTATCTTCATCAACCAGAGAGTGAGCGGTGGTACGCAACCGAAATTGACCGTTGTTGATCTTAAATGGCCCGATGTACTTCTTGGCTTCCACCTTCAGAGGGAGGTTCTTGGGAACTTCCAGACCCACTGTCCCTGGGGGAGGGGCTTCGTCTTGGTCTCTTACTCCAGGAAAATGGATAGACTGTGGCCAAATTGGCTGCACGGAGCAGATTGATCACACAGCTTTTTTGTGGAAATGAGAGTGACAGTTTTTGACCCTACCTCTTTGAAAATACCTCTGATAAGTCCACTTGTTTGTCAACCTATTCATTTGACAAGATGTCACAAGTAACCCATGCATTTCTACAAATTTTCTATGAAACACCCACCACCTAGCACATCATACAGCCCTTCGGCCTTGTCCATGTGCTTTTCATTTCTGGGAAGTACACGACATCAACGACCAGCTAAAATCAAGTTCACCGATGACATCAGTGTCTCCAAGAACATCATCTCACGACCAGCCAGAGACTGTGGATTACTGCGGAGGTGTGTGAACTTCTAAAGACCCAAGACTCCTATCAGAGCAGGGGGCAAAGTGGCCCTAAGAACAGCAAGGGGCAAACTTTCCTGGGCAATCAGAGAGGCGAAGCGCACACACGCCCAAGAAAATCCTTAACCACTTCAGGGACAGCGGTGACATACGGCACATGTGGCAGAGCATTCAACACGTTACCAACTACAAGCCATCATCACCTGCCTGTGTCAGTGAAGTGTCTCTTCCAGATGCGCTAAATAGCTTCTACTCTCAGTTCGACATGTAGAACGACGTGACGACGAGGAAAACCTAGTTTTATTCAGTGAAAATGTAACATTTTAGCAATAAGATTATTATTAATTATCCCAACAGTCAATCTAGTCTAGCCCAAACACAATTTTTAAGGTTTTTACCAAAATAATTGTCATTTATATTATTTTAATTAATTTTTTACATTTATATTTAATTATCTCATTTAAAATGTATTTTTCTGATGTTTTTAGCTAATTGTATTTCTTTTTAACCGTCACAACAACTTCTGCATGTCCATATTTTTGTAACTACAAAACAATAAAGGCAGTATGGACAGTGTTTAAAACTTTTTTTAGTATAAGAATTTACACACTTGGTCTGTTGTAGCTCCTATCTGTGACAATCATTTGGTAACCTATTAGATTAATGATTTTAGCATTGGTTTAACTATAAAATAAAATAAAATACATCAAAACATAATTATGTTATCATGTAGTAACATATTTACCACAGAGACGCTGCAAAATTGGGTGATTTTTATGGTATACCTTGATGCTGTGTGAGTCCCTAAAGCAGTGTCTGTGTCCGCTTGAGGCGGAATATAAACTGTGCTGATTATGACCGATGTAAACTCCCGAGGAAGGTAAAAAGGACAGTAGTTCAAGGTTGGGTGTGCAGGAGCATGTGAGAGGCACAATGCTCGCGGTGTTGCACCAGCTGTTGTTCACCATTAAACACACTCCGCCTCCCCTTGACTTCCCTGAATCCCGTGTCCTGGCATGCGGGGAACCGAGAAGAACTCGGCCGGCTGGATGGCGTGGTCGGGCACCGCTGGGTTCAGCCATGTCTCGGTGAAGCAGAGGAGATTGCAGTCTCGAATGTCTCTTTGGAACTTTATGCCTGCTTGTTTCCCTTGATGCCGCTGCTTCGCTTCACGTCCTTTGTTCTCCCTCGGGATCTCACTTGGCCAGCTTGGATCCAGAGTTAAAAAATATAAATTGTGAGATTTGTATACCAATAGAATCAAGAGTGTCTCTATTATACCTAATAAACTCAAAGGTGATGAATTTGCCGGTTTTGGATCACTGAAAACGATGTAAAGAAAACCAAAAACAAGCACACCCTACACCTCTTACAAAAATGATGACAGGCCCAAGCACCTCCACCATTACAGTCGACATCAAGCAATCACTAGCAGTGATGCAAGCAAAGACAATGTCCAACTATGACGATGCCTTAAACTTGTGCCATATTTAGTGGCATCATTTTCTGGGGCGTTTTAGGGGTCTTACCATGTTCAAAAGGCACACTGGTGCGCCTGGTGCCGATGGCACTCGTGCTTGGGCCTGCTCATCGTTACTTGCAACTATATTTATTTTCTTATTTTCGAAGCTGCAGGGCCAACATCTTGGCTTTTATCTTCTGAGAGAGCTTATTGATGGACTACCAGACCGTGGTAAAGTATGTGCCGGCCTAAGACCCATGAATGCATGCGGAAGCCCCATCATGATATTGGTGGCAATGTACACTCCAGAGTGCTGCACAGGACTGCCTCGAGCAAGCTTGAGGTGGGGTTTACCTTCATTAACCAGTGCGTGACCTATGGTACGCAACCAAAATTAATCGTTGTTGTATCTTAAATGGCCAGATGTACTTCTTGGCTTCCACCTTTGCCAGGAGGTTCTTGGGAAACTTTCAGACCCATTTTCCTGGGTGAGGCTCTGGGCCTTGAGAGCATGGGTAGACAGTGGCCAAATCGGCTGCAGGGAGCAGATTAATCATGCAATCTTTGGTTCGTTGTGGAGGTGGCAGTTTTGCCCTACCTCTTTGAGAATACCTCCACTAAGTTCACCTGTTTGTGAAACAGTGGGAAAGGTGCTTGTGGCAGGTTCAGATAGCTCAGACCCTATGACTCTATCTGCTTGACAAGATGTCAAATAACCCATGCATTTCAATAAACGTTCTGCGAGCTTCTACCGAACACTCACCACCTAGCACATCATACTGCCCTTTAGGCTTTTCCATGTGCTTTACATTCCTGGCTGCTTTTCATTCTTTGCGGCTCCTAGTAGCAGACAAGAACGGTGAGCTGAGCCAGCCAGACTCGAAGTTCCATGAATTACATACTGTAGCCTAGCATGATAAATCTATGATATCTTTCATGTCTGCCTAGTTGTGAAAGGCTTATTTACAGGTTCTTGCTCTTGATCAACTGACCAGTGTTAACAGTCGATGATCGAGGGACACCTGGTTCTGAAGCAGGTGAATCCCCTGGCCAATTGAAGCCATCTCTGCTCTTCAGGACAGTTTTGAGAACTCTGTTTAAGAAGGCTGCAACTTGCGATGCCTTCACTGAGTTGGAGGAGTTCACTATCTCCAAGAACATCATCTCACAACCAACCAGAAACATTCAAGCACTCACATCCTGACTGTGCAACAGCTTCTTTCACAAACCATCTGTCTCCTCAACAAAAAGGGACTGTACTGATAAAAAAACACAAATTATTGTGTTATTGTGTGTAAGTTATTGTGTGTGTGTTTACACAACCCATGAGTTTACACACACACACACAATAACTCAGATAACTCAACTACCTCAAAACATTGAAACTAAACTGATAAACGACACATGTGCAAACACACTGATCAACAACCATCTAAAACGTTTTCACATCAATCTGTAGTTGCGCTTTTGCATAATATCCATTACTTGTTATTTGCACAAGCCTATTTGATCTTTGCTGCTACTTTAAAGAAATGTGTCCTGTTTACTGTCTCTCCTCCCACTACCTCAACTCATTACCTCATTGTTGGGTTGAGTGACTTTGTCACTCTTTGTCACTATTTGCATGAGCACTTTATGTTCTCTTTTTTTTAGTATATAACTTTTTTCTGTTAACTTAAAAATGTCAACATGTATTGTCTCAGCCTGTTAGCTAATTAGGATGCTTAGTAAGCTAGTTAGTTTTTGTTCATTTATGTTTATGTTGGATGTAGGACCTCTGTCCTGCAGCAAGGTGGTTTCGTTTCACTGTGTACTAAACTGTATATGGGTGAAAGGAAAAGAAAATCCTACTTGAACTCGGTACCACACATAAAGCAAACAACAAGCTAAAGACCCATGATTTGTTTTGACCGGCATGTGAAAGCCTACACCTAGAAACTGGGGCACGCCCCATTCCTGGGATGCTGGGGTCCAGTTCGATGTGTCTCTCCCCTACAGAAACGGTATAGCTCACACCGTCCCCAGGCTGACGCTCCATCAGAAGTACTCAAGGCCTGTAAGCCACCATTTCCCCATGGTTCCTCTCTTCTGTCCCTGCTCACCGCTTACTGAAGGAGTCCTCATTATTTTCTTCTATAAACTATAAACAATGTAAAGTTGTTTTCTATATTTATAAAATTATTATATTTTTCTTTCATATTTATTTAAACGTTTTCTTATTCATACTGCATTTTTTTAAGATTATTATAGTCATATTCTTAGTTTGAATACTATTTCTTTTTTTAATGTCATGGGAGGTTGTAAAAGCATTTCTCTGAATATCATATTGAATATGGCTGTCTATGTGACAAATTAAATGTAAATTTCATTTGAAACCAAAATTCACCTAAATTAACATTAACACCTAAATTCCGTCATTCATATTGCTTCCTTTTTAACTGTATTTAAACACATAAGCATGTAAATCTGCTTTCACATAAAATGAAAATCAGATTTCTCATAATGACTTATTATGAACATGTAGAAAACTTCATGTAATGGAAACTTTTGGATTACCTGACCGAGGTGGTCTACTGATTGTTTTGAAAACAATGGCGTGGGTAATTCTAATTCAATATTAGTGTGTCAAACAATACTTTTCAGAACTTTATTTTACTTAACGATGTACAAGTGTTGCAAGATCTCTGGGATTCTGAGCTTGAACAATGTGTAGAACTTGCATGCTTTGTGCGTCCGCTTACCAATAATAATCAATTATAATAATTATATTAAATAATCGATATTAGTGCTTTAAGTGATAAGTTCTTTCACTCTAATTTATTTCCAATTTATTTGTCACAACAAATTTGATGGCACATTAAACAATAATAAAAATGTCATAAACGTGTTTAAACTACTAGAACTCAATTGAAAGAATTCCAAAAACAACCCCAAAAAATTTAATTTAATGTATATAAAAAATGTCTTTCAGACAATTCGTCATTCATTATATGCATAGTTTCAGCATCAGCAGTACAATTTTAGCATCAGCAGCCAAAAAGTGAAAAGAATGATGAAATCCAGAAAAAATGTGGAAAAATATTTTCTTTGTTATTATTTTTCACATTTTAATGCATACGCATTATTTCAGCCTAAAGGTCAAATGAAAGGTCACATTCATGCATTTTGAAAAACATTAAATACTATTATATTACGAATAACAACTGTTTATATTTTTCACATTTTGATGCTTAAAAATCCTTACAAACATTTTGTATGTTGTCCATAAACATCCATTGGGTTGTGTGAGAAAACCGATTTCCTGAGGTCGTACAGCCCTAAGAACGCAGCAAACGCTTTATTTATGCTTAACAAGGCAGAAAATTGATTAAATGATCATTTCCAAAACATGGATGCATTTTTTGCATAAATATTAAAAAACAAGTTTGTCGTTAACCTTTTTCACTATTTGATGCTTAAAAATGCTTACAAACTTATTTAGTATCCTTTACAAGGACCATGCATTCATTGTGTGAGAAAACCGCTTTCCTGAGCTCGCACAGTTTTCTAACAGCTAAAAAGGGCAAAAACTTCATGCATTCTGGTATACATGTTAAAAACAAATTTTTCCTTATTCTTTTTCATTATTTGATACTTAAAAATGTTTATAAACTCGTTTTTAATGTTTTACAATGACCATGCATTAGTTGTGTGAGAACACCGTTTCCCTGAGCTCATACAGCGCTAAGAACGCTGCAAACGCTTTCTCTCACCTAAACAAGCCAAAATCTCTAATAAATGATCATTTTCACAACATTAATGCATTTTGGCATACATCTTGAAAAACAACTTTTTCGTTATTCTTTTTCATTATTTGATACTTAAAAATGTTTATAAACTCGTTTTTAAAGTTTCACATAACTATACGTTACTTGTGTGAGAAAACCGCTTTCCTGAGCTCGTACAGCGCTTAAGAACGCAGCAAACGCTTTCTCTCACCTAAACAAGCCAAAATCTCTAATGAATGATCATTTTCACAACATTCATGCATTTTGGCATACATCTTGAAAAACAACTTTTTCGTTATTCTTTTTCAGTATTTGATACTTAAAAATGTTTATAAACTCGTTTTTAATGTTTTACATAAGTTAGTTACATGATTTACATAAGTTATACATTAGCTGTGTGAGAAAACCGCTTTCCTGAGCTCGTACAGCGCTAAGAACGCAGCAAACGCTTTCTCTCACCTAAACAAGCCAAAATCTCTAATGAATGATCATTTTCACAACATTCATGCATTTTGGCATACATCTTGAAAAACAACTTTTTCGTTATTCTTTTTCAGTATTTGATACTTAAAAATGTTTTAGAACCCGTTTTTTATGTTTTACATAACTATACATTAGTTGTGTGAGAAAACCGCTTTCCTGAGCTCGGACAGCGCTAAGAACGCAGCAAACGCTTTCTCCCACCCAAAACAAGCCAAAATCTCTAATGAATGATCATTTTCACAACATTCATGCATTTTGGCATACATCTTGAAAAACAACTTTTTCGTTATTCTTTTTCATTATTCGATATTTAGAAATGTTTTAGAACCCGTTTTTTATGTTTTACATAACTATACATTAGTTGTGTGAGAAAACCTCTTTCCTGAGCTCGTACAGCGCTAAGAACGCAGCAAACGCTTTCTCCCACCCAAATCAAGCCAAAATCTCTAATGAATGATCATTTTCACAACATTCATGCATTTTAGCATACATCTTGAAAAACAACTTTTTCGTTATTCTTTTTCAGTATTTGATACTTAAAAATGTTTATAAACTCGTTTTTAATGTTTTACATAAGTTAGTTACATGATTTACATAAGTTATACATTAGCTGTGTGAGAAAACCGCTTTCCTGAGCTCGTCCAGCGCTAAGAACGCAGCCAACGCTTCCTCCCACCCAAAACAAGCCAAAATCTCTAATGAATGATCATTTTCACAACATTCATGCATTTAAGCATACATCTTGAAAAACAACTTTTTCGTTATTCTTTTTCATTATTCGATATTTAAAAATGTTTTAGAACCCGTTTTTTATGTTTTACATAACTATACATTAGTTGTGTGAGAAAACCGCTTTCCTGAGCTCGTACAGCGCTAAGAACGCAGCAAACGCTTTCTTTCAACTGAACAAGCCAATATCTCTAATGAATGATCATTTTCACAACTTTCATGCATTTTGGAATACATCTTGAAAAACAACTTTTTTTGTTATTCTTTTTCATTATTTGATACTTAAAAATGTTTATAAACTCGTTTTTTATGTTTTACATAACTATACATTAGTTGTGTGAGAAAACCGCTTTCCTGAGCTCGTACAGCGCTAAGAACGCAGCAAACGCTTTCTCCCACCCAAAACAAGCCAAAATCTCTAATGAATGATCATTTTCACAACATTCATGCATTTTGGCATACATCTTGAAAAACAACTTTTTCGTTATTCTTTTTCATTATTTGATACTCAAAAATGCTTATAAACTAATTATCTATGTTTTACATAACTATACATTAGGTGTGTGAGAAAACCGCTTTCCTGAGCTCGTACAGCGCTAAGAACGCAGCAAACGCTTTCTCTCACCTAAACAAGCCAAAATCTCTAATGAATGATCATTTTCACAACATTCATGCATTTTGGCATACATCTTGAAAAACAACTTTTTCGTTATTCTTTTTCATTATTTGATACTTAAAAATGTTTATAGACTCGTTTTAATATTTTACAATGACCATGCATTAGTTGTGTGAGAACACCGTTTTCCTGAGCTCGTTCAGCGCTAAGAAGACTGCAAACGCTTTCTCTCACCTAAACAAGCCAAAATCGCTAATGAATGATCATTTCCACAACATTCCTGCATTTTGGCATACATCTTGAAAAACAACTTTTTCGTTATTCTTTTTCATTAATCGATACTTTAAAATGTTTATAAACTAGTTTTTAATGTTTTACATAAGTTAGTTACATGTTTTACATGAGTTATACATTAGGTGTGTGAGAAAACCGCTTTCCTGAGCTCGTACAGTGCTAAGAACGCTGCAAACGCTTTCTTTCACCTAACCAAGCCAAAATCTCTAATGAATGATCATTTTCACAACATTCATGCATTTTGGCATATATCTTGAAAAACTACTTTTTCGTTATTCTTTTTCATTATTTGATACTTAAAAATGTTTATAGACTCGTTTTAATATTTTACAATGACCATGCATTAGTTGTGTGAGAACACCGTTTTCCTGAGCTCGTACAGCGCTAAGAAGACTGCAAACGCTTTCTCTCACCTAAACAAGCCAAAATCGCTAATGAATGATCATTTTCACTACATTCAGGCATTTTGGCATACATCTTGAAAAACAACTTTTTCGTTATTCTTTTTCATTAATCGATACTTAAAAATGTTTATAAACTCGTTTTTAATGTTTTACATAAGTTAGTTACATGATTTACATAAGTTATACATTAGCTGTGTGAGAAAACCGCTTTCCTGAGCTCGTACAGCGCTAAGAACGCTGCAAACGCTTTCTCCCAGCCAAAACAAGCCAAAATCTCTAATGAATGATAATTTTCACAACATTCATGCATTTTAGCATAAATCTTGAAAAACAACTTTTTCGTTATTCTTTTTCATTATTCGATACTTAAAAATGTTTTAGAACCCGTTTTTTATGTTTTACATAACTATACATTAGTTGTGTGAGAAAACCGCTTTCCTGAGCTCGGACAGCGCTAAGAACGCAGCAAACGCTTTCTCTCACCTAAACAAGCCAAAATCTCTAATGAACGATCATTTCCACAACATTCCTGCATTTTGGCATACATCTTGAAAAACAACTTTTTCGTTATTCTTTTTCATTAATCGATACTTTAAAATGTTTATAAACTAGTTTTTAATGTTTTACATAAGTTAGTTACATGTTTTACATGAGTTATACATTAGCTGTGTGAGAAAACCGCTTTCCTGAGCTCGTACGGCGCTAAGAACGCAGCAAACGCTTTCTTTTAACTAAACAAGCCAAAATCTCTAATGAATGATCATTTCCACAACATTCATGCATTTTGGCATACATCTTGAAAAACAACTTTTTCGTTATTCTTTTTCATTATTTGATACTTAAAAATGTTTATAAACTCGTTTTTAAGGTTTCACTTAACTCTACATTAGATTTCTGAGAAATCCGCTTTCCTGAGCTCGTACAGCACTAAAAACGCTGCAAACGCTTTCTCTCACCTAAACAAGCCAAAATCTCTAATGAATCATCATTTTCACAACATTCATGCATTTCGGCATACATCTTGAAAAACAACTTTTTCGTTATTCTTTTTCATTATTTGATACTTAAAAATGTTTATAAACTCGTTTTTATGTTTTACATAACTATACATTAGTTGTGTGAGAAAACCGCTTTCCTGAGCTCGTACAGCGCTAAGAACGCAGCAACCGCTTTCTCTCAACTAAACAAGCCAAAATCTCTAATGAATGATCATTTTCACAACTTTCATGCATTTTGGCATACATCTTGAAAAACAACTTTTTCGTTATTCTTTTTCATTATTTAATCCTTAAAAATGCTCTTAAACTTTGTTTGTATGTTTCACATAACTATACCTTAGTTGTGTGAGAAAACCGCTTTTCTGAGATCGCAAAGCGCTAAGAACGCAGGAAAAGCTTTTTCTTACATAAACAAGGCAAAAGAATTATTATTTTTTTATTCATTTATCTTTCCTTAAAACATCTGGATCTTTAAGATCTCATCGAACTGAAAACACGTTTCACAATCGCCTAACTCAACAGGAGGTCAAATACAAACACACAAACAAGAACACGCGCACTACACACAGTAGTGTCTGGGTACACATCCCACACAGACCCACACTGCACACGCATAATAAAATACACACACACAGACACACACATACACACAAACACACGCACACACACACACACGCGGACAGACAAAAAAAACACACTCATCAGACTTTATACGCATACTACACAAACGATATCCTGCTCAAGGCCCTGTGCCATCATTACAGTCACAATAAAAATTATAAAGACACGTCCATCCATGATGATGGCTTAAACTCATGTCATATATGTTTAAGAGGTCTTAGTGTGCTGGAAAAGTACACAGGTTGTGAGGTACACCCAAGAAGCGATGGCTCAGGTGCTTGGGGCCACTCATTGTTGCTTGTAACAATTTTTCTTCTTTTTTTTAGCCAAAATGTCTGCACAGACCAGATCCTTACATCTTTGTGGTGGGTATTGGGCCTGGTTTTTGGCGCTAACCCCTTGAGAATATCCCCTATAAGTCCACCTGTTTGTAAAACACTGGCATGTGATCGGTTCAGATAGTATAACATACAGTGCTTCAGCGTCGTTCACGGCTTTTTATTTCTGTGCCACAAGGATTTGTCCTAGGAAAGGTTGTGGCAGACAGCAGCGATAAACTGAGCTCACATCCTGAACACACACACACACGCACACACGCTTACCACACATACTTACCACAGACACAAATACTATACATCCTACATTCACACATACTGCGCGCACACACACACACACACACGCACAAACATTACATAGGCATAGTACACACATATAAACACACACTGTCATTACAAAGACACATAACACACACACACACAATAACCATAAATACACACAACAAATCCTACGGACAGACATACATAGCGTAAAGAACGCACACACACGCGCGCACACACTCACACACCTCTCACACACATCACATATCCTACGCATCATACACAAATGATGACCTACTCAAGTACCTGAGCCAATATAGTCACCACCAAACCCCGTCTACATTGAGTGACAGCTAGCAATGACGGATCAGAAAGACACGTCCAAACATGAGGATGACCTAAACTTGTGTCATATTTGTTTAAGAGGTCTTATTTTACTTTCAACAATATTTTTATTGATTTTAAAACAGGGATATTACAGGGTAGACATGTAATGTTTCAATACAGAATTTTAAAACCTCCTTATAAATCCCTATAGCACCCACCCCACCCCTCCCTAGCTCCAAGCCAGCTTTACAAGTATAAGGAAAGGCTAGGCGCCAGGCATAACAAAAAAGGAGAGAAACTAAAAAAGAAAAAAGAACCTGGAGCTGGAAGTTTTTTAGTTTTGCATACAACAACAATAAAAAGGGAAAAGAAAACAAACAAACAAACGATTAAATAAAAAAGGGAATCAAACTATAAATGTATATGAAAAAAGCGAAGGAAGGGCCCCCAAACCTGTTGGAATTTTAAGTCTGAATAACGGATTGAGTAGTGGATCTTCTCCAGGGACAGACAAGACATAATATCTCTGAGCCACTGGGCGTGAGTGGGTGACGTGGCATCCTTCCATTTGTATAAAAGAGAACGCCTGGCCAGGAGTGTCGCAAAAGATAACAAACGCTGTTTAGCTGGAGTTAGACGCTTGTCTTCCTCTCCAGTGATACCAAAAAGAGCAATCAGAGGATCTGGTTCAAGATTGCATTTCAATATATACGACAAGGTTTTAAAAACATCCCTCCAGAATTTTTCTAAATTCTGGCATGTCCAGTACATATGAATAAGAGACGCCTCTCCACTTTTACATTTATCACAGCAAGGATCAATGTCTGGGTAAAAACGGGAAAGTTTAAGTTTGGAGAAATGAGCCCTGTGTACAACCTTAAACTGTAATAAAGAGTGGCGGGCACATAAGGGAGTTGAGTTGACAAGTTTAAGAATTGAATTCCAAGTATCATCTGACAGTGAGAGATTTAAATCTTTCTCCCAAGCAGTTTTAATTTTACTTAAAGGGGTGTGACATAAACCCATCAATCGACCATAAATAGTGGATATTAGGCCTTTACGCAGCGGGGACAAACATAGGAGATTATCTATAATATTTGCAGCAGGGGCCTAAGGGAAATTCAGTATTAAAGAGAGAATGAAGTGTCTTACTTGCAGATATCTGAAAAAGTTTGAATTGGGTAGGTTAAACCTTTCAGAAAGCTGCTCAAACGATGCAAACTTATGGTCAACAAACAGATCTTTGCAAAGCTTGATACCCTTATTGTAACATTCCTGAAACACTGAATCATGTAAAGAAGGTTGGAAGAGATAGTTAGAGACGATAGGACTGGAAAGAGAAAAGCCCAGAAGACCGCAGTGCTTTCTGAACTGAGCCCATACTCTCAAGGTATGCCTAACAACTGAGTTATTGATCAATTTTACTGAGGGGATGGGGAGTGCGGATCCAAGGAGTGCAGAGACAGAGATCTTTGAAGTAGGGACTTATTTAATCGTGGATGTTTACCTTTCCAAAGGTAAGAGGATATAATTGAGTCTAAAGCACCAAAGTAAGATTTGGGAATGAAAACAGGTACAGACTGAAAGAGATATAAAAATTTAGGAAGAATACTCATTTTAATGGCATTAATGCGGCCCACCAGGGACATGGACAGTGGTGACCATTTTTCCAAGTCCTTTTTAGTTTGGTTCAACAACCTAGTAAAATTTTAATTAAAAAGGTTTTTATGTTTCCTTGTAATTGTAATACCAATTACAAGGAACAATTACATACTGATTTTTCACTATGTTGAATGAAAAATTGTGCATACCAGTTGTTACTGCTGTGTTGTTAAGCAGAAAAAGTTCACTTTTGCGCAAATTCAATTTATATCCTGAAAAGTAGCTAAATTCACTAAGCAATGACAGTACAGGTGGAAGGGAGGTGATTGGATTTGATATAAAAAGTAGAAGATCATTTGCATAAAGGGAAACTTTATGTTCTTCTCCCTGCCTCCAAATCCCAGATATATCCCTACAACTGCGGAATGCAATTGCTAGTGGCTCAATGGCAAGGTTAAAGAGCAGTGGGCTAAGAGGACACCCCTGACGAGTTCCCCGCTGAAGGCTGAATGGTTGAGACTGCTGAGCATTTGTCAGAACTGAGGCAGTAGGGCTTGAATATAATAATTTAACCCAGGTGATAAATACTCCCATTTCACACGATCAAAAGCCTTTTCAGCGTCCAAAGAAAGGACACACTCAGGGATCCCCTCTGATGGTGTGTACAGGACATCCATAAGACGTCGAATGTTAAAGTAAGAAAAGCGATTTTTGACAAAACCGGTCTGGTCCTTAGATATAATAGAGGGTAAAACATTCTCTAATCTACGAGCCAAGACTTTAGCAAGGATTTTAACATCCACGTTGAGAAGAGAGATTGGTCTATATGAAGAGCACTCTCTTTATCTCTCTTTGCTATAAGGGTGATGCGAGCCTCATTAAATGACGCAGGCAGCTTACCTTGCTTAAAAGATTCAGATAAAACCAAAGCTAGTTGTGGTGCAAGGAATGAGGAGAATGATTTAAAAACTCTGCAGGGAACCCATCAGGACCCGGGGACTTACCAGATTGCAATGATGAGATAGCTAAACTGATCTCCTCTTGTGATATGGGCTCTTCTAATCTTAATCTAGAATCAGGAGACAGTGTTGGGATATCTAATTGATTCAAGAAATTCTTAAGTGAATAACAGTCCTTTGGAAACTCAGAAGTATAAAATCGAGAATAAAAATTCCTGAATGCATCATTCATTTAGAATGGTCGGTAGTGATGGTACATCCTCCATCCGAATTTTTGTAATGCGTTGCTGTGCTCTAAAACCTCTTAACTGGTTAGCTAAAACTTTCCCAGATTTGTCACCATGAATGTAAAATTGGCTCCTACTCTTTAATAATTGACATTCAATTACATGCGTCGAGATGAGTTCAAAATTAGTTTGCAATTCTATGCGTTTTTTATACAAATCAGGGTTTTTAAATAGAGCATACTCCTGATCAATTTCTTTAATTTGGTTGATCAAATCTTTTCGTTCTTTATATGCCTTCCTTTTCATATTTGCAGTATATGAAATTATCTGTCCCCTGAGGTAGGCTTTTTAGAGCATCCCAAACAGTTAAACATGACACTTCAGGCGTTTCATTTGTGTTTAAGAAAAAAACTGTCTGGTCTTCCATACATTTTTTAAAGTCATTCTCTATCAATAATGATGAATTAAAGCGCCAATGTTTATTAATTTGAGGAAGATTGGGGAGCTTTATAGACATAACAACTTGCGCATGATCCGATATCACAATGCTCTGATAAGCGCAGGTGTTAACCATTGGGATCAGTTGATTATCTATAAAGAAATAATAAATTCTGGAGAAAGTATGATGAAGATGTGAGAAAAAGGAGTATTCTCTCTTTTTTGGATTAAGGAAGCGCCATATGTCAGAGATACCAAAGCTGCAAAGATAGGACTTAAGTAGCGTGGCGGATTTACTTAGAGGTATAGGATTGGGAGATGACCTGTCAAGTGATGGATCCAAACAACAGTTGAAGTCTCCCCCTAATACGAGAGAGTATGAGCTCAGATCTGGTAGAGCAGAAAAGAAATGTTCTTTGAAGGAAACATCATCATAATTAGGGGCATATAAATTAGCCAACACTACATTAGTATTAAATAATTTCCCTGAAACAATGATATAACGACCATGTACATCCGTAATAACAATTTGATGCTCAAAAGCGATGTTTAGACTAATGAGAATTGACTAGCTTTGGCCTGAAAGGTTGAGTGGTAGTGCTGCCCTCCCCAACGCTACATAAGGCGAGGATTATCAGAACTGCGAATGTGAGTTTCTTGTAAAAATGCGATTGCAGTGTTAAGTTGTTTAAGGTGTGAGAGCACCTTCCTTCTCTTGACCGTATGGTTTAAACCCTTAACATTCCAGCTCACAAAGTTTAAAGAAACTTCCCTGAGAGGAGATGCAGGTAGATAAACATGAATAACACTGAGATGCCTAGCGTCAGCCTTTAAACACGAGTGTAAAACACAGAGCAACATGTTAAAGATGCACCGTGTACAAAGAACTAACATAATACTGGCTTTGGAGATCCCACACCCCTCCCCCACACACCCCACTGCCCCCAAACAAACAAAGATAGCTGCTAACAAACAAAGCAGCAAGCTCTTCCATTCTTCCATTTTCCACCTAACCAATCTTCCTGCCGCTAACCACACCATCTTCTGCTCCGACACGGTTTACAAAAACTAAGAATTAAATATATAAATAGAGTATTTCAACACTCCAATGCTAAAATCATTCAATAGGAGAAAAACACACCACCCCTCCCCCCACGTCACATTGTAACTCTGAACATGCAAACACAAGTAGTCACTCATGATTAGAAATTGAGAAAGTAATAATAGAAAAATAATAATAACCTCTTCACACGTTTAACACAGTAAACGTGGCTAGATTTTTAGTTAGAAATAATACTTTCCTGATAACTGTTGTTGCCTATTAAAAAAAAATAATAATAATAATAATACAGTGCACTACGTAGTTTTCGGCAGACTGTCTATGTGTTTCTGCGCCTCTTCTTCTGTCCGGTAGAGAGAGTTATCCGGAGCCGTGCTGGATCTTTCTCCTGTGAGAGAAGGCCGGAGTCCACGGTTGTATAACTCAGTCATACCTTCTCTATACTCGGCTCGCAGGCTTAAAACTTGGGGAGCGTAATCTTCCACGATACGAACCTGCTGACCGCGGTATTCCAGCCTCCCTCTCCGCCGAGCCTCCCGAACCAGAAGGTCTTTAACCTGGTACCGGTGCAAACGGAGAATGACCGGCCGAGGTCTCTGACCTGAAGCGGGTTCGGATGTAGGTATGCGGTGGGCTCTGTCAATCTCAGGCGGGGATGGAAGCGTTTCACTCCCAAACACCTCACACAAAAATTTCGAGAAGAACTCGGTAGGGAGTCCACTCTCAGTACCCTCCGGAAGACCCAGGACACGCCGGTTTTGTCTCCTGCTACGGCCTTCTAGGTCTACGACGCTGTCCATGGTCCTCTACTTGGGCCTGAATTTGGTCTAGCTTACTTTCCAGTAAACTAAACGAAGATTTAAATTCAGCCGCTAACGCTTCACAGTGTGTTTGTCTAACAGCGCTGAGATAGTCTCGACTGTTAGAGCGGTCGCAAACAAAGTTTTCCCGGCCGTCTTTTTTCCCGGCCTTAACACTCCTTGTAGCCATTATAAATGAAAAAAGTATGTAACCGTGGGGTAGAGTACAAAGTTATTGTATCCTAAAGATTTAGTTTAGCATTTAGAAACGGATAAGGGAGTGAAGAAATGTAATTTTTCATTAAATGTTAATATGATCTTTAGGGTCCTAATGAAAAGTTTGTAATATATTTAATTAAAAATTCTCAATGGTTGTGTAAAAAAAAAGACTACTTTTACCTGGTAAAAACTAGCTCTGTTCTCAGCAACCTGTTTCAGTACATGCTCCTTTAAATGCTTATAATCTCTGCTGAACGGGCAATTAAGAATTATATAGAGACGGATGTACATAGAGAAGAAGCCATAACCATGTTCTATGAGAGTATAAGTTAACTTAGACTCTGCATTCATCGTGATTATTAAAAAAGGCAATCTGCAAAGATTCATAGAAAAAGAAATTACACTCACCAAACCTGGTGAAGATGAAGCAGGAACACGAAGTTAGTACAGATCCATTTTTCAGGAGCAGCTTCGTATTTATATTGACCCGCGTTTATAAAGCAGTCTAGTGAAAAATGATTAGTGCAAACATGAACGCATTTAGGTAGATCGGCGAGACGTTAGCTTTAAAAACAAAATTCAGCCACTGCGTCCTTAGCGGCTCAGATGTCGGTAGTGAATGATGACTGCTGTGTTCGCTATTACGCCAAATAACTGTACACCACACTCGCTTAGGCGACCTTTTGCGAAAAAAACAATGGCCGACAGCTACTTCTCACTCGGGGCGGGTCTTTTGTGTTTTAACTGGTGTTTTAACCAGTGTCAATCAACTAGTTTAGGAGCGGCCTTTTTTGGTGTGGCGTCACAATGCACGGCATTTGAGATTAGCCTGATTTCAGAAGGGGCATGTTATTTTAATAAATTAAAAGAAAATCACTGGGCGGATCTTTATCATCGTAGAGTGGTTGTGTACGCACTCTCCTAATGCACAGTTCAGTCCAAACAGCTTAAAAAAGTGCATGTAGGCCTGTATGACCCCTTAAAAAAAATCTTCATGGCACACTTCTTTTTTACATTCCTTAGGGGCTTGCTCTGGGAACATGGGTAGATGGTAACAAAATTGAGTGCAGGCGTGCGTTTCCCGTACAACGATGTAGCTCTTTGCTTAACCACCATTGTACGATGCAACGTTGAAGAAAATAACTAACTAGTCACGACTGTTTCCCAACACCATAGTACCTGTGTCGCACTTCAATCGTTAAAACTATGTTGGTTTAATTTGTCGTTCTTCTTCTTCGATACAATGGCGGAGTAGTGCCATAGGCACTATCTCTCTCTTCGGGTCTCGCATTCAATGCGCTTGCGCAATGACGTTACGTAGGAGTGGTGTAATAATGTCACGAACGCAACATTCATTATTTGTACAATAAAACATATATAGGCATACACAAATGTGCTCTTTTCGATTAACAAAGTCTATAACTTTTAGTTATATTTCATTTGAACTCATTTTTATTTGGTATTGATACATAAGTACAATTAAAATAAAAAGAAATCATGGGTTTTGAAAATGCTGGGATTGTGTTGTGAACACCTGTTACCTATTTTGCTCAAGATCATTTCCTATATAAGTCCCTTTACATGAAGCCATGTTTTAATGAGAGTTGATGTGAAAAAATGACACGGAAACCACAATTTACTACAAAAGAGCTTGCAGTTCTTTTGGAGGAGGTGGGAAACAATCAAATCTTGCTTTTCTCCAAATTAAAAAACACAGTTACAAGTCCTGACAAAAAAAAAAAAAAAACATGCAATGAAATTGCACAAAAAATTAATGCTTCTGGAAATGGGTATGAGAGAAGCCCAGAGGAAGTCAGAAACAAGTGGAGGGACTTTGCAAGTGTGACCAAACAAGCAAGTCCAGTGGTGGCCTGAAACTGAACCCCTCCAAAAGCTGCTATGTAAGTGTAGTTACTGCAATTGTCCACAACATTGCAGTCAAGAAATTTTTTTTTTTAACCTATGAATAGTCCATATTCTACTTCTACTTCTGAGAGCACAACAAAGATACTCACTTAAAAACTCACCTTTTCTTCGCACAAATGAAACCAAGGCTGTGTTCCAACGGGCATAAATAATGCTTTCGTAGGGCACTTCGAAGAGAGAATAATTGCGATGGTATCGCTGTTATATCATTTCAAGGTGAATTTGTAATCAAAATATCCGAAAAATGAATAGCCTAATATCTGAGCACCAAAGCATTAAGTTTTCTAAATCGCTCAAAGTGGTTGGGAAAATTTTTAGAAACTAATAGGGCGTAAGGTCGTGAACTGTGAATAGAACACACCCAGCCGCAGCAAGAAACTATGCTTCTAACCACAGGTCGAAAGCTGTTCGCGAATGTTCGTTTGAACTATGATTTCGAGAAACACCGAATTGTTGAACTATGTTGGTACCGACGAAACTTGCGACCATAGTTGGCTAATGATGCTTTTGGGAAACGCACCCCAGATTGATTGTAGGAAAAGATTCTAGGATGTTTGTGGGGGAAGGGAGCGAGGTCCTAACTCCTTAAGAATACCTCCTATAAGTCCACCTGTTTGTGAAACTCACAGTGCACAGGGGAATGTGCTTGTGAGTGGTTGAGATAGCTCAGACTATAAGACACTATCTGCTCGACAAAATGGCACAAGTATCTCATGAATTTCCACAAACGTACTGCAGCCTACTATGAATCTCTCACCTCCTACCACATCCTGCAGCCCTTCGGCCATCTCCATGTGATTTTAATTTTTGTACACTCACACACACACACACACACACACACACACACACACACACACACACACACACACACACACACACACACACTACCGACATTACATTTTATAAACGTACACACACACACACACACATATATTGTACACAAGCATTGCACACAGACATACACAAATACAAACATACTACTCATACACACACATTTACTACATACACACATATTAGGCACACAAACACTACACATCATATTCAGTACACACACATCCTTCAGACACACACTACATACACAAACACATACTGCACAGAAACAAAGGCACACCCAACCATTTATGCCAAACATACAGTAAAAATCCTACACACACACACACACACACACACACACACACACACACACAATACACAGCTTACACAAACCATGACCGTCCCAAGCACCTGCGCCATTACAGACGCCACCAAGCAATCAGTAGCAATGATGGATAGAATGACACTTGCCTTAAACTTATGTGGAGCCTTAAACTTATACAATATTTTGTGACAGAGTGCTGCACAGGTCTGCACGGGCTTGAGGTAGGGTTTATCTTCATCAACCAGAGAGTGAGCGGTGGTACGCAACCGAAATTGACCGTTGTTGATCTTAAATGGCCCGATGTACTTCTTGGCTTCCACCTTCAGAGGGAGGTTCTTGGGAACTTCCAGACCCACTGTCCCTGGGGGAGGGGCTTCGTCTTGGTCTCTTACTCCAGGAAAATGGATAGACTGTGGCCAAATTGGCTGCACGGAGCAGATTGATCACACAGCTTTTTTGTGGAAATGAGAGTGACAGTTTTTGACCCTACCTCTTTGAAAATACCTCTGATAAGTCCACTTGTTTGTCAACCTATTCATTTGACAAGATGTCACAAGTAACCCATGCATTTCTACAAATTTTCTATGAAACACCCACCACCTAGCACATCATACAGCCCTTCGGCCTTGTCCATGTGCTTTTCATTTCTGGGAAGTACACGACATCAACGACCAGCTAAAATCAAGTTCACCGATGACATCAGTGTCTCCAAGAACATCATCTCACGACCAGCCAGAGACTGTGGATTACTGCGGAGGTGTGTGAACTTCTAAAGACCCAAGACTCCTATCAGAGCAGGGGGCAAAGTGGCCCTAAGAACAGCAAGGGGCAAACTTTCCTGGGCAATCAGAGAGGCGAAGCGCACACACGCCCAAGAAAATCCTTAACCACTTCAGGGACAGCGGTGACATACGGCACATGTGGCAGAGCATTCAACACGTTACCAACTACAAGCCATCATCACCTGCCTGTGTCAGTGAAGTGTCTCTTCCAGATGCGCTAAATAGCTTCTACTCTCAGTTCGACATGTAGAACGACGTGACGACGAGGAAAACCTAGTTTTATTCAGTGAAAATGTAACATTTTAGCAATAAGATTATTATTAATTATCCCAACAGTCAATCTAGTCTAGCCCAAACACAATTTTTAAGGTTTTTACCAAAATAATTGTCATTTATATTATTTTAATTAATTTTTTACATTTATATTTAATTATCTCATTTAAAATGTATTTTTCTGATGTTTTTAGCTAATTGTATTTCTTTTTAACCGTCACAACAACTTCTGCATGTCCATATTTTTGTAACTACAAAACAATAAAGGCAGTATGGACAGTGTTTAAAACTTTTTTTAGTATAAGAATTTACACACTTGGTCTGTTGTAGCTCCTATCTGTGACAATCATTTGGTAACCTATTAGATTAATGATTTTAGCATTGGTTTAACTATAAAATAAAATAAAATACATCAAAACATAATTATGTTATCATGTAGTAACATATTTACCACAGAGACGCTGCAAAATTGGGTGATTTTTATGGTATACCTTGATGCTGTGTGAGTCCCTAAAGCAGTGTCTGTGTCCGCTTGAGGCGGAATATAAACTGTGCTGATTATGACCGATGTAAACTCCCGAGGAAGGTAAAAAGGACAGTAGTTCAAGGTTGGGTGTGCAGGAGCATGTGAGAGGCACAATGCTCGCGGTGTTGCACCAGCTGTTGTTCACCATTAAACACACTCCGCCTCCCCTTGACTTCCCTGAATCCCGTGTCCTGGCATGCGGGGAACCGAGAAGAACTCGGCCGGCTGGATGGCGTGGTCGGGCACCGCTGGGTTCAGCCATGTCTCGGTGAAGCAGAGGAGATTGCAGTCTCGAATGTCTCTTTGGAACTTTATGCCTGCTTGTTTCCCTTGATGCCGCTGCTTCGCTTCACGTCCTTTGTTCTCCCTCGGGATCTCACTTGGCCAGCTTGGATCCAGAGTTAAAAAATATAAATTGTGAGATTTGTATACCAATAGAATCAAGAGTGTCTCTATTATACCTAATAAACTCAAAGGTGATGAATTTGCCGGTTTTGGATCACTGAAAACGATGTAAAGAAAACCAAAAACAAGCACACCCTACACCTCTTACAAAAATGATGACAGGCCCAAGCACCTCCACCATTACAGTCGACATCAAGCAATCACTAGCAGTGATGCAAGCAAAGACAATGTCCAACTATGACGATGCCTTAAACTTGTGCCATATTTAGTGGCATCATTTTCTGGGGCGTTTTAGGGGTCTTACCATGTTCAAAAGGCACACTGGTGCGCCTGGTGCCGATGGCACTCGTGCTTGGGCCTGCTCATCGTTACTTGCAACTATATTTATTTTCTTATTTTCGAAGCTGCAGGGCCAACATCTTGGCTTTTATCTTCTGAGAGAGCTTATTGATGGACTACCAGACCGTGGTAAAGTATGTGCCGGCCTAAGACCCATGAATGCATGCGGAAGCCCCATCATGATATTGGTGGCAATGTACACTCCAGAGTGCTGCACAGGACTGCCTCGAGCAAGCTTGAGGTGGGGTTTACCTTCATTAACCAGTGCGTGACCTATGGTACGCAACCAAAATTAATCGTTGTTGTATCTTAAATGGCCAGATGTACTTCTTGGCTTCCACCTTTGCCAGGAGGTTCTTGGGAAACTTTCAGACCCATTTTCCTGGGTGAGGCTCTGGGCCTTGAGAGCATGGGTAGACAGTGGCCAAATCGGCTGCAGGGAGCAGATTAATCATGCAATCTTTGGTTCGTTGTGGAGGTGGCAGTTTTGCCCTACCTCTTTGAGAATACCTCCACTAAGTTCACCTGTTTGTGAAACAGTGGTAGCTCAGACCCTATGACTCTATCTGCTTGACAAGATGTCAAATAACCCATGCATTTCAATAAACGTTCTGCGAGCTTCTACCGAACACTCACCACCTAGCACATCATACTGCCCTTTAGGCTTTTCCATGTGCTTTACATTCCTGGCAGCTTTTCATTCTTTGCGGCTCCTAGTAGCAGACAAGAACGGTGAGCTGAGCCAGCCAGACTCGAAGTTCCATGAATTACATACTGTAGCCTAGCATGATAAATCTATGATATCTTTCATGTCTGCCTAGTTGTGAAAGGCTTATTTACAGGTTCTTGCTCTTGATCAACTGACCAGTGTTAACAGTCGATGATCGAGGGACACCTGGTTCTGAAGCAGGTGAATCCCCTGGCCAATTGAAGCCATCTCTGCTCTTCAGGACAGTTTTGAGAACTCTGTTTAAGAAGGCTGCAACTTGCGATGCCTTCACTGAGTTGGAGGAGTTCACTATCTCCAAGAACATCATCTCACAACCAACCAGAAACATTCAAGCACTCACATCCTGACTGTGCAACAGCTTCTTTCACAAACCATCTGTCTCCTCAACAAAAAGGGACTGTACTGATAAAAAAACACAAATTATTGTGTTATTGTGTGTAAGTTATTGTGTGTGTGTTTACACAACCCATGAGTTTACACACACACACACAATAACTCAGATAACTCAACTACCTCAAAACATTGAAACTAAACTGATAAACGACACATGTGCAAACACACTGATCAACAACCATCTAAAACGTTTTCACATCAATCTGTAGTTGCGCTTTTGCATAATATCCATTACTTGTTATTTGCACAAGCCTATTTGATCTTTGCTGCTACTTTAAAGAAATGTGTCCTGTTTACTGTCTCTCCTCCCACTACCTCAACTCATTACCTCATTGTTGGGTTGAGTGACTTTGTCACTCTTTGTCACTATTTGCATGAGCACTTTATGTTCTCTTTTTTTTAGTATATAACTTTTTTCTGTTAACTTAAAAATGTCAACATGTATTGTCTCAGCCTGTTAGCTAATTAGGATGCTTAGTAAGCTAGTTAGTTTTTGTTCATTTATGTTTATGTTGGATGTAGGACCTCTGTCCTGCAGCAAGGTGGTTTCGTTTCACTGTGTACTAAACTGTATATGGGTGAAAGGAAAAGAAAATCCTACTTGAACTCGGTACCACACATAAAGCAAACAACAAGCTAAAGACCCATGATTTGTTTTGACCGGCATGTGAAAGCCTACACCTAGAAACTGGGGCACGCCCCATTCCTGGGATGCTGGGGTCCAGTTCGATGTGTCTCTCCCCTACAGAAACGGTATAGCTCACACCGTCCCCAGGCTGACGCTCCATCAGAAGTACTCAAGGCCTGTAAGCCACCATTTCCCCATGGTTCCTCTCTTCTGTCCCTGCTCACCGCTTACTGAAGGAGTCCTCATTATTTTCTTCTATAAACTATAAACAATGTAAAGTTGTTTTCTATATTTATAAAATTATTATATTTTTCTTTCATATTTATTTAAACGTTTTCTTATTCATACTGCATTTTTTTAAGATTATTATAGTCATATTCTTAGTTTGAATACTATTTCTTTTTTTAATGTCATGGGAGGTTGTAAAAGCATTTCTCTGAATATCATATTGAATATGGCTGTCTATGTGACAAATTAAATGTAAATTTCATTTGAAACCAAAATTCACCTAAATTAACATTAACACCTAAATTCCGTCATTCATATTGCTTCCTTTTTAACTGTATTTAAACACATAAGCATGTAAATCTGCTTTCACATAAAATGAAAATCAGATTTCTCATAATGACTTATTATGAACATGTAGAAAACTTCATGTAATGGAAACTTTTGGATTACCTGACCGAGGTGGTCTACTGATTGTTTTGAAAACAATGGCGTGGGTAATTCTAATTCAATATTAGTGTGTCAAACAATACTTTTCAGAACTTTATTTTACTTAACGATGTACAAGTGTTGCAAGATCTCTGGGATTCTGAGCTTGAACAATGTGTAGAACTTGCATGCTTTGTGCGTCCGCTTACCAATAATAATCAATTATAATAATTATATTAAATAATCGATATTAGTGCTTTAAGTGATAAGTTCTTTCACTCTAATTTATTTCCAATTTATTTGTCACAACAAATTTGATGGCACATTAAACAATAATAAAAATGTCATAAACGTGTTTAAACTACTAGAACTCAATTGAAAGAATTCCAAAAACAACCCCAAAAAATTTAATTTAATGTATATAAAAAATGTCTTTCAGACAATTCGTCATTCATTATATGCATAGTTTCAGCATCAGCAGTACAATTTTAGCATCAGCAGCCAAAAAGTCAAAAGAATGATGAAATCCAGAAAAAATGTGGAAAAATATTTTCTTTGTTATTATTTTTCACATTTTAATGCATACGCATTATTTCAGCCTAAAGGTCAAATGAAAGGTCACATTCATGCATTTTGAAAAACATTAAATACTATTATATTACGAATAACAACTGTTTATATTTTTCACATTTTGATGCTTAAAAATCCTTACAAACATTTTGTATGTTGTCCATAAACATCCATTGGGTTGTGTGAGAAAACCGATTTCCTGAGGTCGTACAGCCCTAAGAACGCAGCAAACGCTTTATTTATGCTTAACAAGGCAGAAAATTGATTAAATGATCATTTCCAAAACATGGATGCATTTTTTGCATAAATATTAAAAAACAAGTTTGTCGTTAACCTTTTTCACTATTTGATGCTTAAAAATGCTTACAAACTTATTTAGTATCCTTTACAAGGACCATGCATTCATTGTGTGAGAAAACCGCTTTCCTGAGCTCGCACAGTTTTCTAACAGCTAAAAAAAGCAAAAACTTCATGCATTCTGGTATACATGTTAAAAACAAATTTTTCGTTATTCTTTTTCATTATTTGATACTTAAAAATGTTTATAAACTCGTTTGTAATGTTTTACAATGACCATGCATTAGTTGTGTGAGAACACCGTTTCCCTGAGCTCATACAGCGCTAAGAACGCTGCAAACGCTTTCTCTCACCTAAACAAGCCAAAATCTCTAATAAATGATCATTTTCACAACATTAATGCATTTTGGCATACATCTTGAAAAACAACTTTTTCGTTATTCTTTTTCATTATTTGATACTTAAAAATGTTTATAAACTCGTTTTTAAAGTTTCACATAACTATACGTTACTTGTGTGAGAAAACCGCTTTCCTGAGCTCGTACAGCGCTAAGAACGCAGCAAACGCTTTCTCTCACCTAAACAAGCCAAAATCTCTAATGAATGATCATTTTCACAACATTCATGCATTTTGGCATACATCTTGAAAAACAACTTTTTCGTTATTCTTTTTCATTATTTGATACTTAAAAATGTTTATAAACTCGTTTTTAATGTTTTACATAACTATACATTAGTTGTGTGAGAAAACCGCTTTCCTGAGCTCGTACAGCGCTAAGAACGCAGCAACCGCTTTCTCTCAACTAAACAAGCCAAAATCTCTAATGAATGATCATTTTCACAACTTTCATGCATTTTGGAATACATCTTGAAAAACAACTTTTTCGTTATTCTTTTTCATTATTTAATCCTTAAAAATGCTCTTAAACTTTGTTTGTATGTTTCACATAACTATACCTTAGTTGTGTGAGAAAACCGCTTTTCTGAGATCGCAAAGCGCTAAGAACGCAGGAAAAGCTTTTTCTTACATAAACAAGGCAAAAGAATTATTATTTTTTTATTCATTTATCTTTCCTTAAAACATCTGGATCTTTAAGATCTCATCGAACTGAAAACACGTTTCACAATCGCCTAACTCAACAGGAGGTCAAATACAAACACACAAACAAGAACACGCGCACTACACACAGTAGTGTCTGGGTACACATCCCACACAGACCCACACTGCACACGCATAATAAAATACACACACACAGACACACACATACACACAAACACACGCACACACACACACACGCGGACAGACAAAAAAAACACACTCATCAGACTTTATACGCATACTACACAAACGATATCCTGCTCAAGGCCCTGTGCCATCATTACAGTCACAATAAAAATTATAAAGACACGTCCATCCATGATGATGGCTTAAACTCATGTCATATATGTTTAAGAGGTCTTAGTGTGCTGGAAAAGTACACAGGTTGTGAGGTACACCCAAGAAGCGATGGCTCAGGTGCTTGGGGCCACTCATTGTTGCTTGTAACAATTTTTCTTCTTTTTTTTAGCCAAAATGTCTGCACAGACCAGATCCTTACATCTTTGTGGTGGGTATTGGGCCTGGTTTTTGGCGCTAACCCCTTGAGAATATCCCCTATAAGTCCACCTGTTTGTAAAACACTGGCATGTGATCGGTTCAGATAGTATAACATACAGTGCTTCAGCGTCGTTCACGGCTTTTTATTTCTGTGCCACAAGGATTTGTCCTAGGAAAGGTTGTGGCAGACAGCAGCGATAAACTGAGCTCACATCCTGAACACACACACACACGCACACACGCTTACCACACATACTTACCACAGACACAAATACTATACATCCTACATTCACACATACTGCGCGCACACACACACACACACACACGCACAAACATTACATAGGCATAGTACACACATATAAACACACACTGTCATTACAAAGACACATAACACACACACACACAATAACCATAAATACACACAACAAATCCTACGGACAGACATACATAGCGTAAAGAACGCACACACACGCGCGCACACACTCACACACCTCTCACACACATCACATATCCTACGCATCATACACAAATGATGACCTACTCAAGTACCTGAGCCAATATAGTCACCACCAAACCCCGTCTACATTGAGTGACAGCTAGCAATGACGGATCAGAAAGACACGTCCAAACATGAGGATGACCTAAACTTGTGTCATATTTGTTTAAGAGGTCTTATTTTACTTTCAACAATATTTTTATTGATTTTAAAACAGGGATATTACAGGGTAGACATGTAATGTTTCAATACAGAATTTTAAAACCTCCTTATAAATCCCTATAGCACCCACCCCACCCCTCCCTAGCTCCAAGCCAGCTTTACAAGTATAAGGAAAGGCTAGACGCCAGGCATAACAAAAAAGGAGAGAAACTAAAAAAGAAAAAAGAACCTGGAGCTGGAAGTTTTTTAGTTTTGCATACAACAACAATAAAAAGGGAAAAGAAAACAAACAAACAAACGATAGAATATATAAAAAGGGAATCAAACTATAAATGTATATGAAAAAAGCGAAGGAAGGGCCCCCACACCTGTTGGAATTTTAAGTCTGAATAACGGATTGAGTAGTGGATCTTCTCCAGGGACAGACAAGACATAATATCTCTGAGCCACTGGGCGTGAGTGGGTGACGTGGCATCCTTCCATTTGAATAAAAGAGAACGCCTGGCCAGGAGTGTCGCAAAAGATAACAAACGCTGTTTAGCTGGAGTTAGACGCTTGTCTTCCTCTCCAGTGATACCAAAAAGAGCAATCAGAGGATCTGGTTCAAGATTGCATTTCAATATATACGACAAGGTTTTAAAAACATCCCTCCAGAATTTTTCTAAATTCTGGCATGTCCAGTACATATGAATAAGAGACGCCTCTCCACTTTTACATTTATCACAGCAAGGATCAATGTCTGGGTAAAAACGGGAAAGTTTAAGTTTGGAGAAATGAGCCCTGTGTACAACCTTAAACTGTAATAAAGAGTGGCGGGCACATAAGGAAGTTGAGTTGACAAGTTTAAGAATTGAATTCCAAGTATCATCTGACAGTGAGAGATTTAAATCTTTCTCCCAAGCAGTTTTAATTTTACTTAAAGGGGTGTGACATAAACCCATCAATCGACCATAAATAGTGGATATTAGGCCTTTACGCAGCGGGGACAAACATAGGAGATTATCTATAATATTTGCAGCAGGGGCCTAAGGGAAATTCAGTATTAAAGAGAGAATGAAGTGTCTTACTTGCAGATATCTGAAAAAGTTTGAATTGGGTAGGTTAAACCTTTCAGAAAGCTGCTCAAACGATGCAAACTTATGGTCAACAAACAGATCTTTGCAAAGCTTGATACCCTTATTGTAACATTCCTGAAACACTGAATCATGTAAAGAAGGTTGGAAGAGATAGTTAGAGACGATAGGACTGGAAAGAGAAAAGCCCAGAAGACCGCAGTGCTTTCTGAACTGAGCCCATACTCTCAAGGTATGCCTAACAACTGAGTTATTGATCAATTTTACTGAGGGGATGGGGAGTGCGGATCCAAGGAGTGCAGAGACAGAGATCTTTGAAGTAGGGACTTATTTAATCGTGGATGTTTACCTTTCCAAAGGTAAGAGGATATAATTGAGTCTAAAGCACCAAAGTAAGATTTGGGAATGAAAACAGGTACAGACTGAAAGAGATATAAAAATTTAGGAAGAATACTCATTTTAATGGCATTAATGCGGCCCACCAGGGACATGGACAGTGGTGACCATTTTTCCAAGTCCTTTTTAGTTTGGTTCAACAACCTAGTAAAATTTTAATTAAAAAGGTTTTTATGTTTCCTTGTAATTGTAATACCAATTACAAGGAACAATTACATACTGATTTTTCACTATGTTGAATGAAAAATTGTGCATACCAGTTGTTACTGCTGTGTTGTTAAGCAGAAAAAGTTCACTTTTGCGCAAATTCAATTTATATCCTGAAAAGTAGCTAAATTCACTAAGCAATGACAGTACAGGTGGAAGGGAGGTGATTGGATTTGATATAAAAAGTAGAAGATCATTTGCATAAAGGGAAACTTTATGTTCTTCTCCCTGCCTCCAAATCCCAGATATATCCCTACAACTGCGGAATGCAATTGCTAGTGGCTCAATGGCAAGGTTAAAGAGCAGTGGGCTAAGAGGACACCCCTGACGAGTTCCCCGCTGAAGGCTGAATGGTTGAGACTGCTGAGCATTTGTCAGAACTGAGGCAGTAGGGCTTGAATATAATAATTTAACCCAGGTGATAAATACTCCCATTTCACACGATCAAAAGCCTTTTCAGCGTCCAAAGAAAGGACACACTCAGGGATCCCCTCTGATGGTGTGTACAGGACATCCATAAGACGTCGAATGTTAAAGTAAGAAAAGCGATTTTTGACAAAACCGGTCTGGTCCTTAGATATAATAGAGGGTAAAACATTCTCTAATCTACGAGCCAAGACTTTAGCAAGGATTTTAACATCCACGTTGAGAAGAGAGATTGGTCTATATGAAGAGCACTCTCTTTATCTCTCTTTGCTATAAGGGTGATGCGAGCCTCATTAAATGACGCAGGCAGCTTACCTTGCTTAAAAGATTCAGATAAAACCAAAGCTAGTTGTGGTGCAAGGAATGAGGAGAATGATTTAAAAACTCTGCAGGGAACCCATCAGGACCCGGGGACTTACCAGATTGCAATGATGAGATAGCTAAACTGATCTCCTCTTGTGATATGGGCTCTTCTAATCTTAATCTAGAATCAGGAGACAGTGTTGGGATATCTAATTGATTCAAGAAATTCTTAAGTGAATAACAGTCCTTTGGAAACTCAGAAGTATAAAATCGAGAATAAAAATTCCTGAATGCATCATTCATTTAGAATGGTCGGTAGTGATGGTACATCCTCCATCCGAATTTTTGTAATGCGTTGCTGTGCTCTAAAACCTCTTAACTGGTTAGCTAAAAGTTTCCCAGATTTGTCACCATGAATGTAAAATTGGCTCCTACTCTTTAATAATTGACATTCAATTACATGCGTCGAGATGAGTTCAAAATTAGTTTGCAATTCTATGCGTTTTTTATACAAATCAGGGTTTTTAAATAGAGCATACTCCTGATCAATTTCTTTAATTTGGTTGATCAAATCTTTTCGTTCTTTATATGCCTTCCTTTTCATATTTGCAGTATATGAAATTATCTGTCCCCTGAGGTAGGCTTTTTAGAGCATCCCAAACAGTTAAACATGACACTTCAGGCGTTTCATTTGTGTTTAAGAAAAAAACTGTCTGGTCTTCCATACATTTTTTAAAGTCATTCTCTATCAATAATGATGAATTAAAGCGCCAATGTTTATTAATTTGAGGAAGATTGGGGAGCTTTATAGACATAACAACTTGCGCATGATCCGATATCACAATGCTCTGATAAGCGCAGGTGTTAACCACTGGGATCAGTTGATTATCTATAAAGAAATAATCAATTCTGGAGAAAGTATGATGAAGATGTGAGAAAAAGGAGTATTCTCTCTTTTTTGGATTAAGGAAGCGCCATATGTCAGAGATACCAAAGCTGCAAAGATAGGACTTAAGTAGCGTGGCGGATTTACTTAGAGGTATAGGATTGGGAGATGACCTGTCAAGTGATGGATCCAAACAACAGTTGAAGTCTCCCCCTAATACGAGAGAGTATGAGCTCAGATCTGGTAGAGCAGAAAAGAAATGTTCTTTGAAGGAAACATCATCATAATTAGGGGCATATAAATTAGCCAACACTACATTAGTATTAAATAATTTCCCTGAAACAATGACATAACGACCATGTACATCCGTAATAACAATTTGATGCTCAAAAGCGATGTTTAGACTAATGAGAATTGACTAGCTTTGGCCTGAAAGGTTGAGTGGTAGTGCTGCCCTCCCCAACGCTACATAAGGCGAGGATTATCAGAACTGCGAATGTGAGTTTCTTGTAAAAATGCGATTGCAGTGTTAAGTTGTTTAAGGTGTGAGAGCACCTTCCTTCTCTTGACCGTATGGTTTAAACCCTTAACATTCCAGCTCACAAAGTTTAAAGAAACTTCCCTGAGAGGAGATGCAGGTAGATAAACATGAATAACACTGAGATGCCTAGCGTCAGCCTTTAAACACGAGTGTAAAACACAGAGCAACATGTTAAAGATGCACCGTGTACAAAGAACTAACATAATACTGGCTTTGGAGATCCCACACCCCTCCCCCACACACCCCACTGCCCCCAAACAAACAAAGATAGCTGCTAACAAACAAAGCAGCAAGCTCTTCCATTCTTCCATTTTCCACCTAACCAATCTTCCTGCCGCTAACCACACCATCTTCTGCTCCGACACGGTTTACAAAAACTAAGAATTAAATATATAAATAGAGTATTTCAACACTCCAATGCTAAAATCATTCAATAGGAGAAAAACACACCACCCCTCCCCCCACGTCACATTGTAACTCTGAACATGCAAACACAAGTAGTCACTCATGATTAGAAATTGAGAAAGTAATAATAGAAAAATAATAATAACCTCTTCACACGTTTAACACAGTAAACGTGGCTAGATTTTTAGTTAGAAATAATACTTTCCTGATAACTGTTGTTGCCTATTAAAAAAAAAAAAAAATAATAATAATACAGTGCACTACGTAGTTTTCGGCAGACTGTCTATGTGTTTCTGCGCCTCTTCTTCTGTCCGGTAGAGAGAGTTATCCGGAGCCGTGCTGGATCTTTCTCCTGTGAGAGAAGGCCGGAGTCCACGGTTGTATAACTCAGTCATACCTTCTCTATACTCGGCTCGCTGGCTTAAAACTTGGGGAGCGTAATCTTCCACGATACGAACCTGCTGACCGCGGTATTCCAGCCTCCCTCTCCGCCGAGCCTCCCGAACCAGAAGGTCTTTAACCTGGTACCGGTGCAAACGGAGAATGACCGGCCGAGGTCTCTGACCTGAAGCGGGTTTGGATGTAGGTATGCGGTGGGCTCTGTCAATCTCAGGCGGGGATGGAAGCGTTTCACTCCCAAACACCTCACACAAAAATTTCGAGAAGAACTTGGTAGGGAGTCCACTCTCAGTACCCTCCGGAAGACCCAGGACACGCCGGTTTTGTCTCCTGCTACGGCCTTCTAGGTCTACGACGCTGTCCATGGTCCTCTACTTGGGCCTGAATTTGGTCTAGCTTACTTTCCAGTAAACTAAACGAAGATTTAAATTCAGCCGCTAACGCTTCACAGTGTGTTTGTCTAACAGCGCTGAGATAGTCTCGACTGTTAGAGCGGTCGCAAACAAAGTTTTCCCGGCCGTCTTTTTTCCCGGCCTTAACACTCCTTGTAGCCATTATAAATGAAAAAAGTATGTAACCGTGGGGTAGAGTACAAAGTTATTGTATCCTAAAGATTTAGTTTAGCATTTAGAAACGGATAAGGGAGTGAAGAAATGTAATTTTTCATTAAATGTTAATATGATCTTTAGGGTCCTAATGAAAAGTTTGTAATATATTTAATTAAAAATTCTCAATGGTTGTGTAAAAAAAAAGACTACTTTTACCTGGTAAAAACTAGCTCTGTTCTCAGCAACCTGTTTCAGTACATGCTCCTTTAAATGCTTATAATCTCTGCTGAACGGGCAATTAAGAATTATATAGAGACGGATGTACATAGAGAAGAAGCCATAACCATGTTCTATGAGAGTATAAGTTAACTTAGACTCTGCATTCATCGTGATTATTAAAAAAGGCAATCTGCAAAGATTCATAGAAAAAGAAATTACACTCACCAAACCTGGTGAAGATGAAGCAGGAACACGAAGTTAGTACAGATCCATTTTTCAGGAGCAGCTTCGTATTTATATTGACCCGCGTTTATAAAGCAGTCTAGTGAAAAATGATTAGTGCAAACATGAACGCATTTAGGTAGATCGGCGAGACGTTAGCTTTAAAAACAAAATTCAGCCACTGCGTCCTTAGCGGCTCAGATGTCGGTAGTGAATGACGACTGCTGTGTTCGCTATTACGCCAAATAACTGTACACCACACTCGCTTAGGCGACATTTTGCGAAAAAAACAATGGCCGACAGCTACTTCTCACTCGGGGCGGGTCTTTTGTGTTTTAACTGGTGTTTTTTTTGTGTTTGAGCGGCCTTTTTTGGTGTGGCGTCACAATGCAAGGCATTTAAGATTAGCCTGATTTCAGAAGGGGCATGTTATTTTAATAAATTAAAAGAAAATCACTGGGCGGATCTTTATCATCGTAGAGTGGTTGTGTACGCACTCTCCTAATGCACAGTTCAGTCCAAACAGCTTAAAAAAGTGCATGTAGGCCTGTATGACCCCTTAAAAAAAATCTTCATGGCACACTTCTTTTTTACATTCCTTAGGTGCTTGCTCTGGGAACATGGGTAGATGGTAACAAAATTGAGTGCAGGCGTGCGTTTCCCGTACAACGATGTAGCTCTTTGCTTAACCACCATTGTACGATGCAACGTTGAAGAAAATAACTAACTAGTCACGACTGTTTCCCAACACCATAGTACCTGTGTCGCACTTCAATCGTTAAAACTATGTTGGTTTAATTTGTCGTTCTTCTTCTTCGATACAATGGCGGAGTAGTGCCATAGGCACTATCTCTCTCTTCGGGTCTCGCATTCAATGCGCTTGCGCAATGACGTTACGTAGGAGTGGTGTAATAATGTCACGAACGCAACATTCATTATTTGTACAATAAAACATATATAGGCATACACAAATGTGCTCTTTTCGATTAACAAAGTCTATAACTATTGATACATAAGTACAATTAAAATAAAAAGAAATCATGGGTTTTGAAAATGCTGGGATTGTGTTGTGAACACCTGTTACCTATTTTGCTCAAGATCATTTCCTATATAAGTCCCTTTACATGAAGCCATGTTTTAATGAGAGTTGATGTGAAAAAATGACACGGAAACCACAATTTACTACAAAAGAGCTTGCAGTTCTTTTGGAGGAGGTGGGAAACAATCAAATCTTGCTTTTCTCCAAATTAAAAAACACAGTTACAAGTCCTGACAAAAAAAAAAAAAAAACATGGAATGAAATTGCACAAAAAATTTATGCTTCTGGAAATGGGTATGAGAGAAGCCCAGAGGAAGTCAGAAACAAGTGGAGGGACTTTGCAAGTGTGACCAAACAAGCAAGTCCAGTGGTGGCCTGAAACTGAACCCCTCCAAAAGCTGCTATGTAAGTGTAGTTACTGCAATTGTCCACAACATTGCAGTCAAGAAATTTTTTTTTTTAACCTATGAATAGTCCATATTCTACTTCTACTTCTGAGAGCACAACAAAGATACTCACCTAAAAACTCACCTTTTCTTCGCACAAATGAAACCAAGGCTGTGTTCCAACCGGCATAAATAATGCTTTCGTAGGGCACTTCGAAGAGAGAATAATTGCGATGGTATCGCTGTTATATCATTTCAAGGTGAATTTGTAATCAAAATATCCGAAAAATAAATAGCCTAATATCTGAGCACCAAAGCATTAAGTTTTCTAAATCGCTCAAAGTGGTTGGGAAAATTTTTAGAAACTAATAGGGCGTAAGGTCGTGAACTGTGAATAGAACACACCCAGCCGCAGCAAGGAACTATGCTTCTAACCACAGGTCGAAAGCTGTTCGCGAATGTTCGTTTGAACTATGATTTCGAGAAACACCGAATTGTTGAACTATGTTGGTACCGACGAAACTTGCGACCATAGTTGGCTAATGATGCTTTTGGGAAACGCACCCCAGATTGATTGTAGGAAAAGATTCTAGGATGTTTGTGGGGGAAGGAAGCGAGGCCCTAACTCCTTAAGAATACCTCCAATAAGTCCACCTGTTTGTGAAACTCACAGTGCACAGGGGAATGTGCTTGTGAGTGGTTGAGATAGCTCAGACTATAAGACACTATCTGCTCGACAAAATGGCACAAGTATCTCATGAATTTCCACAAACGTACTGCAGCCTACTATGAATCTCTCACCTCCTACCACATCCTGCAGCCCTTCGGCCATCTCCATGTGATTTAAATTTTTGTACACTCACACACACACACACACACACACACACACACGCACACGCACACACACACACACACACTACCGACATTACATTTTATAAACGTACACACACACACATATATTGTACACAAGCATTGCACACAGACATACACAAATACAAACATACTACTCATACACACACATTTACTACATACACACATATTAGGCACACAAACACTACACATCATATTCAGTACACACACATCCTTCAGACACACACTACATACACAAACACATACTGCACAGAAACAAAGGCACACCCAACCATTTATGCCAAACATACAGTAAAAATCTTACACACACACACAAACACACACTCACACACAATACACAGCTTACACAAACCATGACCGTCCCAAGCACCTGCGCCATTACAGACGCCACCAAGCAATCAGTAGCAATGATGCATAGAATGACACCTGCCTTAAACTTATGTGGAGCCTTAAACTTATACAATATTTTGTGACAGAGTGCTGCACAGGTCTGCACGGGCTTGAGGTAGGGTTTATCTTCATCAACCAGAGAGTGAGCGGTGGTACGCAACCGAAATTGACCGTTGTTGATCTTAAATGGCCCGATGTACTTCTTGGCTTCCACCTTCAGAGGGAGGTTCTTGGGAACTTCCAGACCCACTGTCCCTGGGGGAGGGGCTTCGTCTTGGTCTCTTACTCCAGGAAAATGGATAGACTGTGGCCAAATTGGCTGCACGAAGCAGATTGATCACACAGCTTTTTTGTGGAAATGAGAGTGACAGTTTTTGACCCTACCTCTTTGAAAATACCTCTGATAAGTCCACTTGTTTGTCAACCTATTCATTTGACAAGATGTCACAAGTAACCCATGCATTTCAACAAATTTTCTATGAAACACCCACCACCTAGCACATCATACAGCCCTTCGGCCTTGTCCATGTGCTTTTCATTTCTGGGAAGTACACGACATCAACGACCAGCTAAAATCAAGTTCACCGATGACATCAGTGTCTCCAAGAACATCATCTCACGACCAGCCAGAGACTGTGGATTACTGCGGAGGTGTGTGAACTTCTAAAGACCCAAGACTCCTATCAGAGCAGGGGGCAAAGTGGCCCTAAGAACAGCAAGGGGCAAACTTTCCTGGGCAATCAGAGAGGCGAAGCGCACACACGCCCAAGAAAATCCTTAACCACTTCAGGGACAGCGGTGACATACGGCACATGTGGCAGAGCATTCAACACGTTACCAACTACAAGCCATCATCACCTGCCTGTGTCAGTGAAGTGTCTCTTCCAGATGCGCTAAATAGCTTCTACTCTCAGTTCGACATGTAGAACGACGTGACGACGAGGAAAACCTAGTTTTATTCAGTGAAAATGTAACATTTTAGCAATAAGATTATTATTAATTATCCCAACAGTCAATCTAGTCTAGCCCAAACACAATTTTTAAGGTTTTTACCAAAATAATTGTCATTTATATTATTTTAATTAATTTTTTACATTTATATTTAATTATCTCATTTAAAATGTATTTTTCTGATGTTTTTAGCTAATTGTATTTCTTTTTAACCGTCACAACAACTTCTGCATGTCCATATTTTTGTAATTACAAAACAATAAAGGCAGTATGGACAGTGTTTAAAACTTTTTTTAGTATAAGAATTTACACACTTGGTCTGTTGTAGCTCCTATCTGTGACAATCATTTGGTAACCTATTAGATTAATGATTTTAGCATTGGTTTAACTATAAAATAAAATAAAATACATCAAAACATAATTATGTTATCATGTAGTAACATATTTACCACAGTGATTGGGTGATTTTTATGGTATACCTTGATGCTGTGTGAGTCCCTAAAGCAGTGTCTGTGTCCGCTTGAGGCGGAATATAAACTGTGCTGATTATGACCGATGTAAACTCCCGAGGAAGGTAAAAAGGACAGTAGTTCAAGGTTGGGTGTGCAGGAGCATGTGAGAGGCACAATGCTCGCGGTGTTGCACCAGCTGTTGTTCACCATTAAACACACTCCGCCTCCCCTTGACTTCCCTGAATCCCGTGTCCTGGCATGCGGGGAACCGAGAAGAACTCGGCCGGCTGGATGGCGTGGTCCGGCACCGCTGGGTTCAGCCATGTCTCGGTGAAGCAGAGGAGATTGCAGTCTCGAATGTCTCTTTGGAACTTTACGCCTGCTTGTTTCCCTTGATGCCGCTGCTTCGCTTCACGTCCTTTGTTCTCCCTCGGGATCTCACTTGGCCAGCTTGGATCCAGAGTTAAAAAATATAAATTGTGAGATTTGTATACCAATAGAATCAAGAGTGTCTCTATCATACCTAATAAACTCAAAGGTGATGAATTTGCCGGTTTTGGATCACTGAAAACGATGTATAGAAAACCAAAAACAAGCAGTTGTGACGGCAGCCGACCTCACCAACCGCCATCTTGAAACAGACACACAGAAACTACTTATCCTACAAAAAAAGTACACATCCTACTCACACACACACACAGTACACATCCTTCGCACACCCTACACCTCTTACAAAAATGATGACAGGCCCAAGCACCTCCACCATTACAGTCGACATCAAGCAATCACTAGCAGTGATGCAAGCAAAGACAATGTCCAACTATGACGATGCCTTAAACTTGTGCCATATTTAGTGGCATCATTTTCTGGGGCGTTTTAGGGGTCTTACCATGTTCAAAAGGCACACTGGTGCGCCTGGTGCCGATGGCACTCGTGCTTGGGCCTGCTCATCGTTACTTGCAACTATATTTATTTTCTTATTTTCGAAGCTGCAGGGCCAACATCTTGGCTTTTATCTTCTGAGAGAGCTTATTGATGGACTACCAGACCGTGGTAAAGTATGTGCCGGCCTAAGACCCATGAGTGTTCCTCGCTTGACCATGCATGCGGAAGCCCCATCATGATATTGGTGGCAATGTACACTCCAGAGTGCTGCACAGGACTGCCTCGAGCAAGCTTGAGGTGGGGTTTACCTTCATTAACCAGTGCGTGACCTATGGTACGCAACCAAAATTAATCGTTGTTGTATCTTAAATGGCCAGATGTACTTCTTGGCTTCCACCTTTGCCAGGAGGTTCTTGGGAAACTTTCAGACCCATTTTCCTGGGTGAGGCTCTGGGCCTTCAGAGCATGGGTAGACAGTGGCCAAATCGGCTGCAGGGAGCAGATTAATCATGCCATCTTTGGTTCGTTGTGGAGGTGGCAGTTTTGCCCTACCTCTTTGAGAATACCTCCACTAAGTTCACCTGTTTGTGAAACAGTGGGAAAGGTGTTTGTGGCAGGTTCAGATAGCTCAGACCCTATGACTCCATCTGCTTGACAAGATGTCAAATAACCCATGCATTTCAATAAACGTTCTGCGAGCTTCTACCGAACACTCACCACCTAGCACATCATACTGCCCTTTAGGCTTTTCCATGTGCTTTACATTCCTGGCTGCTTTTCATTCTTTGCGGCTCCTAGTAGCAGACAAGAACGGTAAGCTGAGCCAGCCAGACTCGAAGTTCCATGAATTACATACTGTAGCCTAGCATGATAAATCTATGATATCTTTCATGTCTGCCTAGTTGTGAAAGGCTTATTTACAGGTTCTTGCTCTTGATCAACTGACCAGTGTTAACAGTCGATGATCGAGGGACACCTGGTTCTGAAGCAGGTGAATCCCCTGGCCAATTGAAGCCATCTCTGCTCTTCAGGACAGTTTTGAGAACTCTGTTTAAGAAGGCTGCAACTTGTGATGCCTTCACTGAGTTGGAGGAGTTCACTATCTCCAAAAACATCATCTCACAACCAACCAGAAACATTCAAGCACTCACATCCTGACTGTGCAACAGCTTCTTTCAGAAGCCATCTGTCTGCTCAACAAAAAGGGACTGTACTGATAAAAAAACACAAATTATTGTGTTATTGTGTGTAAGTTATTGTGTGTGTTTACACAACCCATGAGTTTACACACACACACAATAACTCAGATAACTCAACTACCTCAAAACATTGAAACTAAACTGATAAACGACACATGTGCAAACACACTGATCAACAACCATCTAAAACGTTTTCAAATCAATCTGTAGTTGCGCTTTTGCATAATATCCATTACTTGTTATTTGCACAAGCCTATTTGATCTTTGCTGCTACTTTAAAGAAATGTGTCCTGTTTACTGTCTCTCCTCCCACTACCTCAACTCATTACCTCATTGTTGGGTTGAGTGACTTTGTCACTCTTTGTCACTATTTGCATGAGCACTTTATGTTCTCTTTTTTTTAGTATATAACTTTTTTCTGTTAACTTAAAAATGTCAACATGTATTGTCTCAGCCTGTTAGCTAATTAGGATGCTTAGTAAGCTAGTTAGTTTTTGTTCATTTATGTTTATGTTGGATGTAGGACCTCTGTCCTGCAGCAAGGTGGTTTCGTTTCACTGTGTACTAAACTGTATATGGGTGAAAGGAAAAGAAAATCCTACTTGAACTCGGTACCACACATAAAGCAAACAACAAGCTAAAGACCCATGATTTGTTTTGACCGGCATGTGAAAGCCTACACCTAGAAACTGGGGCACGCCCCATTCCTGGGATGCTGGGGTCCAGTTCGATGTGTCTCTCCCCTACAGAAACAGTATAGCTCACACCGTCCCCAGGCTGACGCTCCATCAGAAGTACTCAAGGCCTGTAAGCCACCATTTCCCCATGGTTCCTCTCTTCTGTCCCTGCTCACCGCTTACTGAAGGAGTCCTCATTATTTTCTTCTATAAACTATAAACAATGTAAAGTTGTTTTCTATATTTATAAAATTATTATATTTTTCTTTCATATTTATTTAAACGTTTTCTTATTCACACTGCATTTTTTTAAGATTATTATAGTCATATTCTTAGTTTGAATACTATTTCTTTTTTTAATGTCATGGGAGGTTGTAAAAGCATTTCTCTGAATATCATATTGAATATGGCTGTCTATGTGACAAATTAAATGTAAATTTCATTTGAAACCAAAATTCACCTAAATTAACATTAACACCTAAATTCCGTCATTCATATTGCTTCCTTTTTAACTGTATTTAAACACATAAGCATGTAAATCTGCTTTCACATAAAATGAAAATCAGATTTCTCATAATGACTTATTATGAACATGTAGAAAACTTCATGTAATGGAAACTTTTGGATTACCTGACCGAGGTGGTCTACTGATTGTTTTGAAAACAATGGCGTGGGTAATTCTAATTCAATATTAGTGTGTCAAACAATACTTTTCAGAACTTTATTTTACTTAACGATGTACAAGTGTTGCAAGATCTCTGGGATTCTGAGCTTGAACAATGTGTAGAACTTGCATGCTTTGTGCGTCCGCTTACCAATAATAATCAATTATAATAATTATATTAAATAATCGATATTAGTGCTTTAAGTGATAAGTTCTTTCACTCTAATTTATTTCCAATTTATTTGTCACAACAAATTTGATGGCACATTAAACAATAATAAAAATGTCATAAACGTGTTTAAACTACTAGAACTCAATTGAAAGAATTCCAAAAACAACCCCAAAAAATTTAATTTAATGTATATAAAAAATGTCTTTCAGACAATTCGTCATTCATTATATGCATAGTTTCAGCATCAGCAGTACAATTTTAGCATCAGCAGCCAAAAAGTCAAAAGAATGATGAAATCCAGAAAAAATGTGGAAAAATATTTTCTTTGTTATTATTTTTCACATTTTAATGCATACGCATTATTTCAGCCTAAAGGTCAAATGAAAGGTCACATTCATGCATTTTGAAAAACATTAAATACTATTATATTACGAATAACAACTGTTTATATTTTTCACATTTTGATGCTTAAAAATCCTTACAAACATTTTGTATGTTGTCCATAAACATCCATTGGGTTGTGTGAGAAAACCGATTTCCTGAGGTCGTACAGCCCTAAGAACGCAGCAAACGCTTTATTTATGCTTAACAAGGCAGAAAATTGATTAAATGATCATTTCCAAAACATGGATGCATTTTTTGCATAAATATTAAAAAACAAGTTTGTCGTTAACCTTTTTCACTATTTGATGCTTAAAAATGCTTACAAACTTATTTAGTATCCTTTACAAGGACCAAGCATTCATTGTGTGAGAAAACCGCTTTCCTGAGCTCGCACAGTTTTCTAACAGCTAAAAAAAGCAAAAACTTCATGCATTCTGGTATACATGTTAAAAACAAATTTTTCGTTATCCTTTTTCATTATTTGATACTTAAAAATGTTTATAAACTCGTTTGTAATGTTTTACAATGACCATGCATTAGTTGTGTGAGAACACCGTTTCCCTGAGCTCATACAGCGCTAAGAACGCTGCAAACGCTTTCTCTCACCTAAACAAGCCAAAATCTCTAATGAATGATCATTTTCACAACATTCATGCATTTTGGCATACATCTTGAAAAACAACTTTTTCGTTATTCTTTTTCATTATTCGATACTTAAAAATGTTTTAGAACCCGTTTTTTATGTTTTACATAACTATACATTAGTTGTGTGAGAAAACCGCTTTCCTGAGCTCGGACAGCGCTAAGAACGCAGCAAACGCTTTCTCTCACCTAAACAAGCCAAAATCTCTAATAAATGATCATTTTCACAACATTCCTGCATTTTGGCATACATCTTGAAAAACAACTTTTTCGTTATTCTTTTTCATTAATCGATACTTTAAAATGTTTATAAACTCGTTTTTAATGTTTACATAAGTTAGTTACATGTTTTACATGAGTTATACATTCGCTGTGTGAGAAAACCGCTTTCCTGAGCTCGTACAGCGCTAAGAACGCAGCAAACGCTTTCTCCCACCCAAAACAAGCCAAAATCTCTAAGGAATGATTATTTTCACAACATTCATGCATTTTAGCATACATCTTGAAAAACAACTTTTTCGTTATTCTTTTTCAGTATTTGATACTTAAAAATGTTTATAAACTCGTTTTTAATGTTTTTCATAACTATACATTAGTTGTGTGAGAAAACCGCTTTCCTGAGCTCGTACAGCGCTAAGAACGCAGCAAACGCTTTCTCTCACCTAAACAAGCCAAAATCTCTAATAAATGATCATTTTCACAACATTCATGCATTTTGGCATGCATCTTGAAAAACACCTTTTTCATTATTCTTTTTCCCTATTTAATTCTTAAAAATGCTTATAGACTAATTTTCTATGTCTTTACATAACTATACATTAGTTGTGTGAAAAAACCGCTTTCCTGAGCTCGTACAGCGCTAAGAACGCAGCAAACGCTTTTTCTCACCTAAACAAGCCAGAATCTCTAATGAATGATCATTTCCTCAACATTCATGCATTTTGGCATACATGTTAAAAAACAACTTTTTCGTTATTCTTTGTCATTATTTGATACTTAAAAATGTTTTAGAACCCGTTTTTTATGTTTTACATAACTATACATTAGCTGTGTGAGAAAACCGCTTTCCTGAGCTCGTACAGCGCTAAGAACGCAGCAAACGCTTTCTCTCACCTAAACAAGCCAAAATCTCTAATGAACGATCATTTCCACAACATTCCTGCATTTTGGCATACATCTTGAAAAACAACTGTTTCGTTATTCTTTTTCATTAATCGATACTTTAAAATGTTTATAAACTCGTTTTTTTATGTTTTACATAACTATACATTAGTTGTGTGAGAAAACCGCTTTCCTGAGCTCGTACAGCGCTAAGAACGCAGCAAACGCTTTCTCCCACCCAAAACAAGCCAAAATCTCTAATGAATGATCATTTTCACAACATTCATGCATTTTGGCATACATCTTGAAAAACAACTTTTTCGTTATTCTTTTTCATTATTTGATACTTAAAAATGTTTATAAACTCGTTTGTAATGTTTTACAATGACCATGCATTAGTTGTGTGAGAAAACCGCTTTCCTGAGCTCGGACAGCGCTAAGAACGCAGCAAACGCTTTCTCTCACCTAAACAAGCCAAAATCTCTAATGAACGATCATTTCCACAACATTCCTGCATTTTGGCATACATCTTGAAAAACAACTGTTTCGTTATTCTTTTTCATTAATCGATACTTTAAAATGTTTATAAACTCGTTTTTTTATGTTTTACATAACTATACATTAGTTGTGTGAGAAAACCGCTTTCCTGAGCTCGTACAGCGCTAAGAACGCAGCAAACGCTTTCTCCCACCCAAAACAAGCCAAAATCTCTAATGAATGATCATTTTCACAACATTCATGCATTTTGGCATACATCTTGAAAAACAACTTTTTCGTTATTCTTTTTCATTATTTGATACTTAAAAATGTTTATAAACTCGTTTTTAATGTTTTACATAACTATACATTAGTTGTGTGAGAAAACCGCTTTCCTGAGCTCGTACAGCGCTAAGAACGCAGCAAACGCTTTCTCCCACCCAAAACAAGCCAAAATCTCTAATGAATGATCATTTTCACAACATTCATGCATTTTGGCATAAATCTTGAAAAACAACTTTTTCGTTATTCTTATTCATTATTCGATATTTAAAAATGTTTTAGAACCCGTTTTTTATGTTTTACATAACTATACATTAGTTGTGTGAGAAAACCGCTTTCCTGAGCTCGGACAGCGCTAAGAACGCAGCAAACGCTTTCTCTCACCTAAACAAGCCAAAATCTCTAATGAACGATCATTTCCACAACATTCCTGCATTTTGGCATACGTCTTGAAAAACAACTTTTTCGTTATTCTTTTTCATTAATCGATACTTTAAAATGTTTATAAACTCGTTTTTAATGTTTTACATAACTATACATTAGTTGTGTGAGAAAACCGCTTTCCTGAGCTCGTACAGCGCTAAGAACGCAGCAAACGCTTTCTCTCAACTAAACAAACCAAAATCTCTAATGAATGATCATTTTCACAACATTCATGCATTTTGGCATACATCTTGAAAAACACCTTTTTCATTATTCTTTTTCCCTATTTAATTCTTAAAAATGCTTATAGACTAATTTTCTATGTCTTTACATAACTATACATTAGTTGTGTGAAAAAACCGCTTTCCTGAGCTCGTACAGCGCTAAGAACGCAGCAAACGCTTTCTCTCACCTAAACAAGCCAAAATCTCTAATGAACGATCATTTCCACAACATTCCTGCATTTTGGCATACATCTTGAAAAACAACTTTTTCGTTATTCTTTTTCATTAATCGATACTTTAAAATGTTTATAAACTCGTTTTTAATGTTTACATAAGTTAGTTACATGTTTTACATGAGTTATACATTCGCTGTGTGAGAAAACCGCTTTCCTGAGCTCGTACAGCGCTAAGAACGCAGCAAACGCTTTCTCCCACCCAAAACAAGCCAAAATCTCTAATGAATGATCATTTTCACAACATTCATGCATTTAAGCATACATCTTGAAAAACAACTTTTTCGTTATTCTTTTTCATTATTCGATATTTAAAAATGTTTTAGAACCCGTTTTTTATGTTTTACATAACTATACATTAGTTGTGTGAGAAAACCGCTTTCCTGAGCTCGTACAGCGCTAAGAACGCAGCAAACGCTTTCTCTCACCTAAACAAGCCAAAATCTCTAATGAACGATAATTTCCACAACATTCCTGCATTTTGGCATACATCTTGAAAAACAACTTTTTCGTTATTCTTTTTCATTAATCGATACTTTAAAATGTTTATAAACTCGTTTTTAATGTTTTACATAACTATACATTAGTTGTGTGAGAAAACCGCTTTCCTGAGCTCGTACAGCGCTAAGAACGCAGCAAACGCTTTCTCCCACCCAAAACAAGCCAAAATCTCTAATGAATGATCATTTTCACAACATTCATGCATTTAAGCATACATCTTGAAAAACAACTTTTTCGTTATTCTTTTTCATTATTCGATATTTAAAAATGTTTTAGAACCCGTTTTTTATGTTTTACATAACTATACATTAGTTGTGTGAGAAAACCGCTTTCCTGAGCTCGGACAGCGCTAAGAACGCAGCAAACGCTTTCTTTCAACTAAACAAACCAAAATCTCTAATGAATGATCATTTTCACAACTTTCATGCATTTTGGAATACATCTTGAAAAACAACTTTTTTTGTTATTCTTTTTCATTATTTGATACTTAAAAATGTTTATAAACTCGTTTTTAATGTTTTTCATAACTATACATTAGTTGTGTGAGAAAACCGCTTTCCTGAGCTCGTACAGCGCTAAGAACGCAGCAAACGCTTTCTCCCACCCAAAACAAGCCAAAATCTCTAATGAATGATCATTTTCACAACATTCATGCATTTAAGCATACATCTTGAAAAACACCTTTTTCATTATTCTTTTTCCCTATTTAATTCTTAAAAATGCTTATAGACTAATTTTCTATGTCTTTACATAACTATACATTAGTTGTGTGAGAAAACCGCTTTCCTGAGCTCGTACAGCGCTAAGAACGCTGCAAACGCTTTCTCCCACCCAAAACAAGCCAAAATCTCTAATGAATGATCATTTTCACAACATTCATGCATTTTAGCATACATCTTGAAAAACAACTTTTTCGTTATTCTTTTTCATTATTCGATACTTAAAAATGTTTTAGAACCCGTTTTTTATGTTTTACATAACTATACATTAGTTGTGTGAGAAAACCGCTTTCCTGAGCTCGGACAGCGCTAAGAACGCAGCAAACGCTTTCTCTCACCTAAACAAGCCAAAATCTCTAATGAACGATCATTTCCACAACATTCCTGCATTTTGGCATACATCTTGAAAAACAACTTTTTCGTTATTCTTTTTCATTAATCGATACTTTAAAATGTTTATAAACTCGTTTTTAATGTTTTACATAAGTTAGTTACATGTTTTACATGAGTTATACATTAGCTGTGTGAGAAAACCGCTTTCCTGAGCTCGTACAGCGCTAAGAACGCAGCAAACGCTTTCTCTCAACTAAACAAGCCAAAATCTCTAATGAATGATCATTTTCACAACTTTCATGCATTTTGGCATACATCTTGAAAAACAACTTTTTCGTTATTCTTTTTCATTATTTAATCCTTAAAAATGCTCTTAAACTTTGTTTGTATGTTTCACATAACTATACCTTAGTTGTGTGAGAAAACCGCTTTTCTGAGATCGCAAAGCGCTAAGAACGCAGGAAAAGCTTTTTCTTACATAAACAAGGCAAAAGAATTATTATTTTTTTATTCATTTATCTTTCCTTAAAACATCTGGATCTTTAAGATCTCATCGAACTGAAAACACGTTTCATAATCGCCTAACTCAACAGGAGGTCAAATACAAACACACAAACAAGAACACGCGCACTACACACAGTAGTGTCTGGGTACACATCCCACACAGACCCACACTGCACACGCATAATAAAATACACACACACAGACACACACATACACACAAACACACGCACACACACACACACGCGGACAGACAAAAAAAACACACTCATCAGACTTTATACGCATACTACACAAACGATATCCTGCTCAAGGCCCTGTGCCATCATTACAGTCACAATAAAAATTATAAAGACACGTCCATCCATGATGATGGCTTAAACTTATGTCATATATGTTTAAGAGGTCTTAGTGTGCTGGAAAAGTACACAGGTTGTGAGGTACACCCAAGAAGCGATGGCTCAGGTGCTTGGGGCCACTCATTGTTGCTTGTAACAATTTTTCTTCTTTTTTTTAGCCAAAATGTCTGCACAGACCAGATCCTTACATCTTTGTGGTGGGTATTGGGCCTGGTTTTTGGCGCTAACCCCTTGAGAATATCCCCTATAAGTCCACCTGTTTGTAAAACACTGGCATGTGATCGGTTCAGATAGTATAACATACAGTGCTTCAGCGTCGTTCACGGCTTTTTATTTCTGTGCCACAAGGATTTGTCCTAGGAAAGGTTGTGGCAGACAGCAGCGATAAACTGAGCTCACATCCTGAACACACACACACACACACACACACACTTACCACACATACTTACCACAGACACAAATACTATACATCCTACATTCACACATACTGCGCGCACACACACACACACACGCACAAACATTACATAGGCATAGTACACACATATAAACACACACGGTCATTACAAAGACACATAACACACACACACAATAACCATAAATACACACAACAAATCCTACGGACAGACATACATAGCGTAAAGAACGCACACACACGCGCACACACACTCACACACCTCTCACACACATCACATATCCTACGCATCATACACAAATGATGACCTACTCAAGTACCTGAGCCAATATAGTCACCACCAAACCCCGTCTACATTGAGTGACAGCTAGCAATGACGGATCAGAAAGACACGTCCAAACATGAGGATGACCTAAACTTGTGTCATATTTGTTTAAGAGGTCTTATTTTACTTTCAACAATATTTTTATTGATTTTAAAACAGGGATATTACAGGGTAGACATGTAATGTTTCAATACAGAATTTTAAAACCTCCTTATAAATCCCTATAGCACCCACCCCTCCCCTCCCTAGCTCCAAGCCAGCTTTACAAGTATAAGGAAAGGCTAGGCGCCAGGCATAACAAAAAAGGAGAGAAACTAAAAAAGAAAAAAGAACCTGGAGCTGGAAGTTTTTTAGTTTTGCATACAACAACAATAAAAAGGGAAAAGAAAACAAACAAACAAACGATTAAATAAAAAAGGGAATCAAACTATAAATGTATATGAAAAAAGCGAAGGAAGGGCCCCCAAACCTGTTGGAATTTTAAGTCTGAATAACGGATTGAGTAGTGGATCTTCTCCAGGGACAGACAAGACATAATATCTCTGAGCCACTGGGCGTGAGTGGGTGACGTGGCATCCTTCCATTTGTATAAAAGAGAACGCCTGGCCAGGAGTGTCGCAAAAGATAACAAACGCTGTTTAGCTGGAGTTAGACGCTTGTCTTCCTCTCCAGTGATACCAAAAAGAGCAATCAGAGGATCTGGTTCAAGATTGCATTTCAATATATACGACAAGGTTTTAAAAACATCCCTCCAGAATTTTTCTAAATTCTGGCATGTCCAGTACATATGAATAAGAGACGCCTCTCCACTTTTACATTTATCACAGCAAGGATCAATGTCTGGGTAAAAACGGGAAAGTTTAAGTTTGGAGAAATGAGCCCTGTGTACAACCTTAAACTGTAATAAAGAGTGGCGGGCACATAAGGAAGTTGAGTTGACAAGTTTAAGAATTGAATTCCAAGTATCATCTGACAGTGAGAGATTTAAATCTTTCTCCCAAGCAGTTTTAATTTTACTTAAAGGGGTGTGACATAAACCCATCAATCGACCATAAATAGTGGATATTAGGCCTTTACGCAGCGGGGACAAACATAGGAGATTATCTATAATATTTGCAGCAGGGGCCTAAGGGAAATTCAGTATTAAAGAGAGAATGAAGTGTCTTACTTGCAGATATCTGAAAAAGTTTGAATTGGGTAGGTTAAACCTTTCAGAAAGCTGCTCAAACGATGCAAACTTATGGTCAACAAACAGATCTTTGCAAAGCTTGATACCCTTATTGTAACATTCCTGAAACACTGAATCATGTAAAGAAGGTTGGAAGAGATAGTTAGAGACGATAGGACTGGAAAGAGAAAAGCCCAGAAGACCGCAGTGCTTTCTGAACTGAGCCCATACTCTCAAGGTATGCCTAACAACTGAGTTATTGATCAATTTTACTGAGGGGATGGGAAGTGCGGATCCAAGGAGTGCAGAGACAGAGATCTTTGAAGTAGGGACTTATTTAATCGTGGATGTTTACCTTTCCAAAGGTAAGAGGATATAATTGAGTCTAAAGCACCAAAGTAAGATTTGGGAATGAAAACAGGTACAGACTGAAAGAGATATAAAAATTTAGGAAGAATACTCATTTTAATGGCATTAATGCGGCCCACCAGGGACATGGACAGTGGTGACCATTTTTCCAAGTCCTTTTTAGTTTGGTTCAACAACCTAGTAAAATTTTAATTAAAAAGGTTTTTATGTTTCCTTGTAATTGTAATACCAATTACAAGGAACAATTACATACTGATTTTTCACTATGTTGAATGAAAAATTGTGCATACCAGTTGTTACTGCTGTGTTGTTAAGCAGAAAAAGTTCACTTTTGCGCAAATTCAATTTATATCCTGAAAAGTAGCTAAATTCACTAAGCAATGACAGTACAGGTGGAAGGGAGGTGATTGGATTTGATATAAAAAGTAGAAGATCATTTGCATAAAGGGAAACTTTATGTTCTTCTCCCTGCCTCCAAATCCCAGATATATCCCTACAACTGCGGAATGCAATTGCTAGTGGCTCAATGGCAAGGTTAAAGAGCAGTGGGCTAAGAGGACACCCCTGACGAGTTCCCCGCTGAAGGCTGAATGGTTGAGACTGCTGAGCATTTGTCAGAACTGAGGCAGTAGGGCTTGAATATAATAATTTAACCCAGGTGATAAATACTCCCATTTCACACGATCAAAAGCCTTTTCAGCGTCCAAAGAAAGGACACACTCAGGGATCCCCTCTGATGGTGTGTACAGGACATCCATAAGACGTCGAATGTTAAAGTAAGAAAAGCGATTTTTGACAAAACCGGTCTGGTCCTTAGATATAATAGAGGGTAAAACATTCTCTAATCTACGAGCCAAGACTTTAGCAAGGATTTTAACATCCACGTTGAGAAGAGAGATTGGTCTATATGAAGAGCACTCTCTTTATCTCTCTTTGCTATAAGGGTGATGCGAGCCTCATTAAATGACGCAGGCAGCTTACCTTGCTTAAAAGATTCAGATAAAACCAAAGCTAGTTGTGGTGCGAGGAATGAGGAGAATGATTTAAAAACTCTGCAGGGAACCCATCAGGACCCGGGGACTTACCAGATTGCAATGATGAGATAGCTAAACTGATCTCCTCTTGTGATATGGGCTCTTCTAATCTTAATCTAGAATCAGGAGACAGTGTTGGGATATCTAATTGATTCAAGAAATTCTTAAGTGAATAACAGTCCTTTGGAAACTCAGAAGTATAAAATCGAGAATAAAAATTCCTGAATGCATCATTCATTTAGAATGGTCGGTAGTGATGGTACATCCTCCATCCGAATTTTTGTAATGCGTTGCTGTGCTCTAAAACCTCTTATCTGGTTAGCTAAAACTTTCCCAGATTGTCACCATGAATGTAAAATTGGCTCCTACTCTTTAATAATTGACATTCAATTACATGCGTCGAGATGAGTTCAAAATTAGTTTGCAATTCTATGCGTTTTTTATACAAATCAGGGTTTTTAAATAGAGCATACTCCTGATCAATTTCTTTAATTTGGTTGATCAAATCTTTTCGTTCTTTATATGCCTTCCTTTTCATATTTGCAGTATATGAAATTATCTGTCCCCTGAGGTAGGCTTTTTAGAGCATCCCAAACAGTTAAACATGACACTTCAGGCGTTTCATTTGTGTTTAAGAAAAAAACTGTCTGGTCTTCCATACATTTTTTAAAGTCATTCTCTATCAATAATGATGAATTAAAGCGCCAATGTTTATTAATTTGAGGAAGATTGGGGAGCTTTATAGACATAACAACTTGCGCATGATCCGATATCACAATGCTCTGATAAGCGCAGGTGTTAACCATTGGGATCAGTTGATTATCTATAAAGAAATAATAAATTCTGGAGAAAGTATGATGAAGATGTGAGAAAAAGGAGTATTCTCTCTTTTTTGGATTAAGGAAGCGCCATATGTCAGAGATACCAAAGCTGCAAAGATAGGACTTAAGTAGCGTGGCGGATTTACTTAGAGGTATAGGATTGGGAGATGACCTGTCAAGTGATGGATCCAAACAACAGTTGAAGTCTCCCCCTAATACGAGAGAGTATGAGCTCAGATCTGGTAGAGCAGAAAAGAAATGTTCTTTGAAGGAAACATCATCATAATTAGGGGCATATAAATTAGCCAACACTACATTAGTATTAAATAATTTCCCTGAAACAATGATATAACGACCATGTACATCCGTAATAACAATTTGATGCTCAAAAGCGATGTTTAGACTAATGAGAATTGACTAGCTTTGGCCTGAAAGGTTGAGTGGTAGTGCTGCCCTCCCCAACGCTACATAAGGCGAGGATTATCAGAACTGCGAATGTGAGTTTCTTGTAAAAATGCGATTGCAGTGTTAAGTTGTTTAAGGTGTGAGAGCACCTTCCTTCTCTTGACCGTATGGTTTAAACCCTTAACATTCCAGCTCACAAAGTTTAAAGAAACTTCCCTGAGAGGAGATGCAGGTAGATAAACATGAATAACACTGAGATGCCTAGCGTCAGCCTTTAAACACGAGTGTAAAACACAGAGCAACATGTTAAAGATGCACCGTGTACAAAGAACTAACATAATACTGGCTTTGGAGATCCCACACCCCTCCCCCACACACCCCACTGCCCCCAAACAAACAAAGATAGCTGCTAACAAACAAAGCAGCAAGCTCTTCCATTCTTCCATTTTCCACCTAACCAATCTTCCTGCCGCTAACCACACCATCTTCTGCTCCGACACGGTTTACAAAAACTAAGAATTAAATATATAAATAGAGTATTTCAACACTCCAATGCTAAAATCATTCAATAGGAGAAAAACACACCACCCCTCCCCCCACGTCACATTGTAACTCTGAACATGCAAACACAAGTAGTCACTCATGATTAGAAATTGAGAAAGTAATAATAGAAAAATAATAATAACCTCTTCACACGTTTAACACAGTAAACGTGGCTAGATTTTTAGTTAGAAATAATACTTTCCTGATAACTGTTGTTGCCTATTAAAAAATAATAATAATAATAATAATACAGTGCACTACGTAGTTTTCGGCAGACTGTCTATGTGTTTCTGCGCCTCTTCTTCTGTCCGGTAGAGAGAGTTATCCGGAGCCGTGCTGGATCTTTCTCCTGTGAGAGAAGGCCGGAGTCCACGGTTGTATAACTCAGTCATACCTTCTCTATACTCGGCTCGCAGGCTTAAAACTTGGGGAGCGTAATCTTCCACGATACGAACCTGCTGACCGCGGTATTCCAGCCTCCCTCTCCGCCGAGCCTCCCGAACCAGAAGGTCTTTAACCTGGTACCGGTGCAAACGGAGAATGACCGGCCGAGGTCTCTGACCTGAAGCGGGTTCGGATGTAGGTATGCGGTGGGCTCTGTCAATCTCAGGCGGGGATGGAAGCGTTTCACTCCCAAACACCTCACACAAAAATTTCGAGAAGAACTCGGTAGGGAGTCCACTCTCAGTACCCTCCGGAAGACCCAGGACACGCCGGTTTTGTCTCCTGCTACGGCCTTCTAGGTCTACGACGCTGTCCATGGTCCTCTACTTGGGCCTGAATTTGGTCTAGCTTACTTTCCAGTAAACTAAACGAAGATTTAAATTCAGCCGCTAACGCTTCACAGTGTGTTTGTCTAACAGCGCTGAGATAGTCTCGACTGTTAGAGCGGTCGCAAACAAAGTTTTCCCGGCCGTCTTTTTTCCCGGCCTTAACACTCCTTGTAGCCATTATAAATGAAAAAAGTATGTAACCGTGGGGTAGAGTACAAAGTTATTGTATCCTAAAGATTTAGTTTAGCATTTAGAAACGGATAAGGGAGTGAAGAAATGTAATTTTTCATTAAATGTTAATATGATCTTTAGGGTCCTAATGAAAAGTTTGTAATATATTTAATTAAAAATTCTCAATGGTTGTGTAAAAAAAAAGACTACTTTTACCTGGTAAAAACTAGCTCTGTTCTCAGCAACCTGTTTCAGTACATGCTCCTTTAAATGCTTATAATCTCTGCTGAACGGGCAATTAAGAATTATATAGAGACGGATGTACATAGAGAAGAAGCCATAACCATGTTCTATGAGAGTATAAGTTAACTTAGACTCTGCATTCATCGTGATTATTAAAAAAGGCAATCTGCAAAGATTCATAGAAAAAGAAATTACACTCACCAAACCTGGTGAAGATGAAGCAGGAACACGAAGTTAGTACAGATCCATTTTTCAGGAGCAGCTTCGTATTTATATTGACCCGCGTTTATAAAGCAGTCTAGTGAAAAATGATTAGTGCAAACATGAACGCATTTAGGTAGATCGGCGAGACGTTAGCTTTAAAAACAAAATTCAGCCACTGCGTCCTTAGCGGCTCAGATGTCGGTAGTGAATGACGACTGCTGTGTTCGCTATTACGCCAAATAACTGTACACCACACTCGCTTAGGCGACATTTTGCGAAAAAAACAATGGCCGACAGCTACTTCTCACTCGGGGCGGGTCTTTTGTGTTTTAACTGGTGTTTTAACCAGTGTCAATCAACTAGTTTAGGAGCGGCCTTTTTTGGTGTGGCGTCACAATGCACGGCATTTGAGATTAGCCTGATTTCAGAAGGGGCATGTTATTTTAATAAATTAAAAGAAAATCACTGGGCGGATCTTTATCATCGTAGAGTGGTTGTGTACGCACTCTCCTAATGCACAGTTCAGTCCAAACAGCTTAAAAAAGTGCATGTAGGCCTGTATGACCCCTTAAAAAAAATCTTCATGGCACACTTCTTTTTTACATTCCTTAGGGGCTTGCTCTGGGAACATGGGTAGATGGTAACAAAATTGAGTGCAGGCGTGCGTTTCCCGTACAACGATGTAGCTCTTTGCTTAACCACCATTGTACGATGCAACGTTGAAGAAAATAACTAACTAGTCACGACTGTTTCCCAACACCATAGTACCTGTGTCGCACTTCAATCGTTAAAACTATGTTGGTTTAATTTGTCGTTCTTCTTCTTCGATACAATGGCGGAGTAGTGCCATAGGCACTATCTCTCTCTTCGGGTCTCGCATTCAATGCGCTTGCGCAATGACGTTACGTAGGAGTGGTGTAATAATGTCACGAACGCAACATTCATTATTTGTACAATAAAACATATATAGGCATACACAAATGTGCTCTTTTCGATTAACAAAGTCTATAACTTTTAGTTATATTTCATTTGAACTCATTTTTATTTGGTATTGATACATAAGTACAATTAAAATAAAAAGAAATCATGGGTTTTGAAAATGCTGGGATTGTGTTGTGAACACCTGTTACCTATTTTGCTCAAGATCATTTCCTATATAAGTCCCTTTACATGAAGCCATGTTTTAATGAGAGTTGATGTGAAAAAATGACACGGAAACCACAATTTACTACAAAAGAGCTTGCAGTTCTTTTGGAGGAGGTGGGAAACAATCAAATCTTGCTTTTCTCCAAATTAAAAAACACAGTTACAAGTCCTGACAAAAAAAAAAAAAAAACATGCAATGAAATTGCACAAAAAATTAATGCTTCTGGAAATGGGTATGAGAGAAGCCCAGAGGAAGTCAGAAACAAGTGGAGGGACTTTGCAAGTGTGACCAAACAAGCAAGTCCAGTGGTGGCCTGAAACTGAACCCCTCCAAAAGCTGCTATGTAAGTGTAGTTACTGCAATTGTCCACAACATTGCAGTCAAGAAATTTTTTTTTTTAACCTATGAATAGTCCATATTCTACTTCTACTTCTGAGAGCACAACAAAGATACTCACTTAAAAACTCACCTTTTCTTCGCACAAATGAAACCAAGGCTGTGTTCCAACGGGCATAAATAATGCTTTCGTAGGGCACTTCGAAGAGAGAATAATTGCGATGGTATCGCTGTTATATCATTTCAAGGTGAATTTGTAATCAAAATATCCGAAAAATGAATAGCCTAATATCTGAGCACCAAAGCATTAAGTTTTCTAAATCGCTCAAAGTGGTTGGGAAAATTTTTAGAAACTAATAGGGCGTAAGGTCGTGAACTGTGAATAGAACACACCCAGCCGCAGCAAGAAACTATGCTTCTAACCACAGGTCGAAAGCTGTTCGCGAATGTTCGTTTGAACTATGATTTCGAGAAACACCGAATTGTTGAACTATGTTGGTACCGACGAAACTTGCGACCATAGTTGGCTAATGATGCTTTTGGGAAACGCACCCCAGATTGATTGTAGGAAAAGATTCTAGGATGTTTGTGGGGGAAGGGAGCGAGGTCCTAACTCCTTAAGAATACCTCCTATAAGTCCACCTGTTTGTGAAACTCACAGTGCACAGGGGAATGTGCTTGTGAGTGGTTGAGATAGCTCAGACTATAAGACACTATCTGCTCGACAAAATGGCACAAGTATCTCATGAATTTCCACAAACGTACTGCAGCCTACTATGAATCTCTCACCTCCTACCACATCCTGCAGCCCTTCGGCCATCTCCATGTGATTTTAATTTTTGTACACTCACACACACACACACACACACACACACACACACACGCACACGCACACACACACACACACACACACTACCGACATTACATTTTATAAACGTACACACACACACACACACATATATTGTACACAAGCATTGCACACAGACATACACAAATACAAACATACTACTCATACACACACATTTACTACATACACACATATTAGGCACACAAACACTACACATCATATTCAGTACACACACAACCTTCAGACACACACTACATACACAAACACATACTGCACAGAAACAAAGGCACACCCAACCATTTATGCCACACATACAGTAAAAATCCTACACACACACACACACACACACACACACACACACAATACACAGCTTACACAAACCATGACCGTCCCAAGCACCTGCGCCATTACAGACGCCACCAAGCAATCAGTAGCAATGATGGATAGAATGACACTTGCCTTAAACTTATGTGGAGCCTTAAACTTATACAATATTTTGTGACAGAGTGCTGCACAGGTCTGCACGGGCTTGAGGTAGGGTTTATCTTCATCAACCAGAGAGTGAGCGGTGGTACGCAACCGAAATTGACCGTTGTTGATCTTAAATGGCCCGATGTACTTCTTGGCTTCCACCTTCAGAGGGAGGTTCTTGGGAACTTCCAGACAAACTGTCCCTGGGGGAGGGGCTTCGTCTTGGTCTCTTACTCCAGGAAAATGGATAGACTGTGGCCAAATTGGCTGCACGTAGCAGATTGATCACACAGCTTTTTTGTGGAAATGAGAGTGACAGTTTTTGACCCTACCTCTTTGAAAATACCTCTGATAAGTCCACTTGTTTGTCAACCTATTCATTTGACAAGATGTCACAAGTAACCCATGCATTTCTACAAATTTTCTATGAAACACCCACCACCTAGCACATCATACAGCCCTTCGGCCTTGTCCATGTGCTTTTCATTTCTGGGAAGTACACGACATCAACGACCAGCTAAAATCAAGTTCACCGATGACATCAGTGTCTCCAAGAACATCATCTCACGACCAGCCAGAGACTGTGGATTACTGCGGAGGTGTGTGAACTTCTAAAGACCCAAGACTCCTATCAGAGCAGGGGGCAAAGTGGCCCTAAGAACAGCAAGGGGCAAACTTTCCTGGGCAATCAGAGAGGCGAAGCGCACACACGCCCAAGAAAATCCTTAACCACTTCAGGGACAGCGGTGACATACGGCACATGTGGCAGAGCATTCAACACGTTACCAACTACAAGCCATCATCACCTGCCTGTGTCAGTGAAGTGTCTCTTCCAGATGCGCTAAATAGCTTCTACTCTCAGTTCGACATGTAGAACGACGTGACGACGAGGAAAACCTAGTTTTATTCAGTGAAAATGTAACATTTTAGCAATAAGATTATTATTAATTATCCCAACAGTCAATCTAGTCTAGCCCAAACACAATTTTTAAGGTTTTTACCAAAATAATTGTCATTTATATTATTTTAATTAATTTTTTACATTTATATTTAATTATCTCATTTAAAATGTATTTTTCTGATGTTTTTAGCTAATTGTATTTCTTTTTAACCGTCACAACAACTTCTGCATGTCCATATTTTTGTAACTACAAAACAATAAAGGCAGTATGGACAGTGTTTAAAACTTTTTTTAGTATAAGAATTTACACACTTGGTCTGTTGTAGCTCCTATCTGTGACAATCATTTGGTAACCTATTAGATTAATGATTTTAGCATTGGTTTAACTATAAAATAAAATAAAATACATCAAAACATAATTATGTTATCATGTAGTAACATATTTACCACAGAGACGCTGCAAAATTGGGTGATTTTTATGGTATACCTTGATGCTGTGTGAGTCCCTAAAGCAGTGTCTGTGTCCGCTTGAGGCGGAATATAAACTGTGCTGATTATGACCGATGTAAACTCCCGAGGAAGGTAAAAAGGACAGTAGTTCAAGGTTGGGTGTGCAGGAGCATGTGAGAGGCACAATGCTCGCGGTGTTGCACCAGCTGTTGTTCACCATTAAACACACTCCGCCTCCCCTTGACTTCCCTGAATCCCGTGTCCTGGCATGCGGGGAACCGAGAAGAACTCGGCCGGCTGGATGGCGTGGTCGGGCACCGCTGGGTTCAGCCATGTCTCGGTGAAGCAGAGGAGATTGCAGTCTCGAATGTCTCTTTGGAACTTTATGCCTGCTTGTTTCCCTTGATGCCGCTGCTTCGCTTCACGTCCTTTGTTCTCCCTCGGGATCTCACTTGGCCAGCTTGGATCCAGAGTTAAAAAATATAAATTGTGAGATTTGTATACCAATAGAATCAAGAGTGTCTCTATTATACCTAATAAACTCAAAGGTGATGAATTTGCCGGTTTTGGATCACTGAAAACGATGTAAAGAAAACCAAAAACAAGCACACCCTACACCTCTTACAAAAATGATGACAGGCCCAAGCACCTCCACCATTACAGTCGACATCAAGCAATCACTAGCAGTGATGCAAGCAAAGACAATGTCCAACTATGACGATGCCTTAAACTTGTGCCATATTTAGTGGCATCATTTTCTGGGGCGTTTTAGGGGTCTTACCATGTTCAAAAGGCACACTGGTGCGCCTGGTGCCGATGGCACTCGTGCTTGGGCCTGCTCATCGTTACTTGCAACTATATTTATTTTCTTATTTTCGAAGCTGCAGGGCCAACATCTTGGCTTTTATCTTCTGAGAGAGCTTATTGATGGACTACCAGACCGTGGTAAAGTATGTGCCGGCCTAAGACCCATGAATGCATGCGGAAGCCCCATCATGATATTGGTGGCAATGTACACTCCAGAGTGCTGCACAGGACTGCCTCGAGCAAGCTTGAGGTGGGGTTTACCTTCATTAACCAGTGCGTGACCTATGGTACGCAACCAAAATTAATCGTTGTTGTATCTTAAATGGCCAGATGTACTTCTTGGCTTCCACCTTTGCCAGGAGGTTCTTGGGAAACTTTCAGACCCATTTTCCTGGGTGAAGCGCTGGGCCTTGAGAGCATGGGTAGACAGTGGCCAAATCGGCTGCAGGGAGCAGATTAATCATGCAATCTTTGGTTCGTTGTGGAGGTGGCAGTTTTGCCCTACCTCTTTGAGAATACCTCCACTAAGTTCACCTGTTTGTGAAACAGTGGGAAAGGTGCTTGTGGCAGGTTCAGATAGCTCAGACCCTATGACTCTATCTGCTTGACAAGATGTCAAATAACCCATGCATTTCAATAAACGTTCTGCGAGCTTCTACCGAACACTCACCACCTAGCACATCATACTGCCCTTTAGGCTTTTCCATGTGCTTTACATTCCTGGCAGCTTTTCATTCTTTGCGGCTCCTAGTAGCAGACAAGAACGGTGAGCTGAGCCAGCCAGACTCGAAGTTCCATGAATTACATACTGTAGCCTAGCATGATAAATCTATGATATCTTTCATGTCTGCCTAGTTGTGAAAGGCTTATTTACAGGTTCTTGCTCTTGATCAACTGACCAGTGTTAACAGTCGATGATCGAGGGACACCTGGTTCTGAAGCAGGTGAATCCCCTGGCCAATTGAAGCCATCTCTGCTCTTCAGGACAGTTTTGAGAACTCTGTTTAAGAAGGCTGCAACTTGCGATGCCTTCACTGAGTTGGAGGAGTTCACTATCTCCAAGAACATCATCTCACAACCAACCAGAAACATTCAAGCACTCACATCCTGACTGTGCAACAGCTTCTTTCACAAACCATCTGTCTCCTCAACAAAAAGGGACTGTACTGATAAAAAAACACAAATTATTGTGTTATTGTGTGTAAGTTATTGTGTGTGTGTTTACACAACCCATGAGTTTACACACACACACACAATAACTCAGATAACTCAACTACCTCAAAACATTGAAACTAAACTGATAAACGACACATGTGCAAACACACTGATCAACAACCATCTAAAACGTTTTCACATCAATCTGTAGTTGCGCTTTTGCATAATATCCATTACTTGTTATTTGCACAAGCCTATTTGATCTTTGCTGCTACTTTAAAGAAATGTGTCCTGTTTACTGTCTCTCCTCCCACTACCTCAACTCATTACCTCATTGTTGGGTTGAGTGACTTTGTCACTCTTTGTCACTATTTGCATGAGCACTTTATGTTCTCTTTTTTTTAGTATATAACTTTTTTCTGTTAACTTAAAAATGTCAACATGTATTGTCTCAGCCTGTTAGCTAATTAGGATGCTTAGTAAGCTAGTTAGTTTTTGTTCATTTATGTTTATGTTGGATGTAGGACCTCTGTCCTGCAGCAAGGTGGTTTCGTTTCACTGTGTACTAAACTGTATATGGGTGAAAGGAAAAGAAAATCCTACTTGAACTCGGTACCACACATAAAGCAAACAACAAGCTAAAGACCCATGATTTGTTTTGACCGGCATGTGAAAGCCTACACCTAGAAACTGGGGCACGCCCCATTCCTGGGATGCTGGGGTCCAGTTCGATGTGTCTCTCCCCTACAGAAACGGTATAGCTCACACCGTCCCCAGGCTGACGCTCCATCAGAAGTACTCAAGGCCTGTAAGCCACCATTTCCCCATGGTTCCTCTCTTCTGTCCCTGCTCACCGCTTACTGAAGGAGTCCTCATTATTTTCTTCTATAAACTATAAACAATGTAAAGTTGTTTTCTATATTTATAAAATTATTATATTTTTCTTTCATATTTATTTAAACGTTTTCTTATTCATACTGCATTTTTTTAAGATTATTATAGTCATATTCTTAGTTTGAATACTATTTCTTTTTTTAATGTCATGGGAGGTTGTAAAAGCATTTCTCTGAATATCATATTGAATATGGCTGTCTATGTGACAAATTAAATGTAAATTTCATTTGAAACCAAAATTCACCTAAATTAACATTAACACCTAAATTCCGTCATTCATATTGCTTCCTTTTTAACTGTATTTAAACACATAAGCATGTAAATCTGCTTTCACATAAAATGAAAATCAGATTTCTCATAATGACTTATTATGAACATGTAGAAAACTTCATGTAATGGAAACTTTTGGATTACCTGACCGAGGTGGTCTACTGATTGTTTTGAAAACAATGACGTGGGTAATTCTAATTCAATATTAGTGTGTCAAACAATACTTTTCAGAACTTTATTTTACTTAACGATGTACAAGTGTTGCAAGATCTCTGGGATTCTGAGCTTGAACAATGTGTAGAACTCGCATGCTTTGTGCGTCCGCTTACCAATAGTAATCAATTATAATAATTATATTAAATAATCGATATTAGTGCTTTAAGTGATAAGTTCTTTCACTCTAATTTATTTCCATTTTATTTGTCACAACAAATTTGATGGCACATTAAACAATAATAAAAATGTCATAAACGTGTTTAAACTACTAGAACTCAATTGAAAGAATTCCAAAAACAACCCCAAAAAATTTAATTTAATGTATATAAAAAATGTCTTTCAGACAATTCGTCATTCATTATATGCATAGTTTCAGCATCAGCAGTACAATTTTAGCATCAGCAGCCAAAAAGTCAAAAGAATGATGAAATCCAGAAAAAATGTGGAAAAATATTTTCTTTGTTATTATTTTTCACATTTTAATGCATACGCATTATTTCAGCCTAAAGGTCAAATGAAAGGTCACATTCATGCATTTTGAAAAACATTAAATACTATTATATTACGAATAACAACTGTTTATATTTTTCACATTTTGATGCTTAAAAATCCTTACAAACATTTTGTATGTTGTCCATAAACATCCATTGGGTTGTGTGAGAAAACCGATTTCCTGAGGTCGTACAGCCCTAAGAACGCAGCAAACGCTTTATTTATGCTTAACAAGGCAGAAAATTGATTAAATGATCATTTCCAAAACATGGATGCATTTTTTGCATAAATATTAAAAAACAAGTTTGTCGTTAACCTTTTTCACTATTTGATGCTTAAAAATGCTTACAAACTTATTTAGTATCCTTTACAAGGACCATGCATTCATTGTGTGAGAAAACCGCTTTCCTGAGCTCGCACAGTTTTCTAACAGCTAAAAAAAGCAAAAACTTCATGCATTCTGGTATACATGTTAAAAACAAATTTTTCGTTATTCTTTTTCATTATTTGATACTTAAAAATGTTTATAAACTCGTTTGTAATGTTTTACAATGACCATGCATTAGTTGTGTGAGAACACCGTTTCCCTGAGCTCATACAGCGCTAAGAACGCTGCAAACGCTTTCTCTCACCTAAACAAGCCAAAATCTCTAATAAATGATCATTTTCACAACATTAATGCATTTTGGCATACATCTTGAAAAACAACTTTTTCGTTATTCTTTTTCATTATTTGATACTTAAAAATGTTTATAAACTCGTTTTTAAAGTTTCACATAACTATACGTTACTTGTGTGAGAAAACCGCTTTCCTGAGCTCGTACAGCGCTTAAGAACGCAGCAAACGCTTTCTCTCACCTAAACAAGCCAAAATCTCTAATGAATGATCATTTTCACAACATTCATGCATTTTGGCATACATCTTGAAAAACAACTTTTTCGTTATTCTTTTTCAGTATTTGATACTTAAAAATGTTTATAAACTCGTTTTTAATGTTTTACATAAGTTAGTTACATGATTTACATAAGTTATACATTAGCTGTGTGAGAAAACCGCTTTCCTGAGCTCGTACAGCGCTAAGAATGCAGCAAACGCTTTCTCTCACCTAAACAAGCCAAAATCTCTAATGAATGATCATTTTCACAACATTCATGCATTTTGGCATACATCTTAAAAAACAACTTTTTCGTTATTCTTTTTCAGTATTTGATACTTAAAAATGTTTTAGAACCCGTTTTTTATGTTTTACATAACTATACATTAGTTGTGTGAGAAAACCGCTTTCCTGAGCTCGGACAGCGCTAAGAACGCAGCAAACGCTTTCTCTCACCTAAACAAGGCAAAATCTCTAATGAACGATCATTTCCACAACATTCCTGCATTTTGGCATACATCTTGAAAAACAACTTTTTCGTTATTCTTTTTCATTAATCGATACTTTAAAATGTTTATAAACTCGTTTTTAATGTTTTACATAACTATACATTAGTTGTGTGAGAAAACCGCTTTCCTGAGCTCGTACAGCGCTAAGAACGCAGCAAACGCTTTCTTTTAACTAAACAAGCCAAAATCTCTAATGAATGATCATTTTCACAACTTTCATGCATTTTGGAATACATCTTGAAAAACAACTTTTTTTGTTATTCTTTTTCATTATTTGATACTTAAAAATGTTTATAAACTCGTTTTTAATGTTTTACATAACTATACATTAGTTGTGTGAGAAAACCGCTTTCCTGAGCTCGTACAGCGCTAAGAACGCAGCAAACGCTTTCTCCCACCCAAAACAAGCCAAAATCTCTAATGAATGATCATTTTCACAACATTCATGCATTTTGGCATACATCTTGAAAAACAACTTTTTCGTTATTCTTTTTCATTATTCGATATTTAGAAATGTTTTAGAACCCGTTTTTTATGTTTTACATAACTATACATTAGTTGTGTGAGAAAACCGCTTTCCTGAGCTCGTACAGCGCTAAGAACGCAGCAAACGCTTTCTCCCACCCAAATCAAGCCAAAATCTCTAATGAATGATCATTTTCACAACATTCATGCATTTTAGCATACATCTTGAAAAACAACTTTTTCGTTATTCTTTTTCAGTATTTGATACTTAAAAATGTTTATAAACTCGTTTTTAATGTTTTACATAAGTTAGTTACATGATTTACATAAGTTATACATTAGCTGTGTGAGAAAACCGCTTTCCTGAGCTCGTACAGCGCTAAGAACGCAGCCAACGCTTCCTCCCACCCAAAACAAGCCAAAATCTCTAATGAATGATCATTTTCACAACATTCATGCATTTAAGCATACATCTTGAAAAACAACTTTTTCGTTATTCTTTTTCATTATTCGATATTTAAAAATGTTTTAGAACCCGTTTTTTATGTTTTACATAACTATACATTAGTTGTGTGAGAAAACCGCTTTCCTGAGCTCGTACAGCGCTAAGAACGCAGCAAACGCTTTCTTTCAACTGAACAAGCCAATATCTCTAATGAATGATCATTTTCACAACTTTCATGCATTTTGGAATACATCTTGAAAAACAACTTTTTTTGTTATTCTTTTTCATTATTTGATACTTAAAAATGTTTATAAACTCGTTTTTCATGTTTTACATAACTATACATTAGTTGTGTGAGAAAACCGCTTTCCTGAGCTCGTACAGCGCTAAGAACGCAGCCAACGCTTCCTCCCACCCAAAACAAGCCAAAATCTCTAATGAATGATCATTTTCACAACATTCATGCATTTTGGCATACATCTTGAAAAACAACTTTTTCATTATTCTTTTTCATTATTTGATACTCAAAAATGCTTATAAACTAATTATCTATGTTTTACATAACTATACATTAGGTGTGTGAGAAAACCGCTTTCCTGAGCTCGTACAGCGCTAAGAACGCAGCAAACGCTTTCTCTCACCTAAACAAGCCAAAATCTCTAATGAATGATCATTTTCACAACATTCATGCATTTTAGCATACATCTTGAAAAACAACTTTTTCGTTATTCTTTTTCATTATTTGATACTTAAAAATGTTTATAGACTCGTTTTAATATTTTACAATGACCATGCATTAGTTGTGTGAGAACACCGTTTTCCTGAGCTCGTACAGCGCTAAGAAGACTGCAAACGCTTTCTCTCACCTAAACAAGCCAAAATCGCTAATGAATGATCATTTCCACAACATTCCTGCATTTTGGCATACATCTTGAAAAACAACTTTTTCGTTATTCTTTTTCATTAATCGATACTTTAAAATGTTTATAAACTAGTTTTTAATGTTTTACATAAGTTAGTTACATGTTTTACATGAGTTATACATTAGGTGTGTGAGAAAACCGCTTTCCTGAGCTCGTACAGCGCTAAGAACGCTGCAAACGCTTTCTTTCACCTAACCAAGCCAAAATCTCTAATGAATGATCATTTTCACAACATTCATGCATTTTGGCATATATCTTGAAAAACTACTTTTTCGTTATTCTTTTTCATTATTTGATACTTAAAAATGTTTATAGACTCGTTTTAATATTTTACAATGACCATGCATTAGTTGTGTGAGAACACCGTTTTCCTGAGCTCGTACAGCGCTAAGAAGACTGCAAACGCTTTCTCTCACCTAAACAAGCCAAAATCGCTAATGAATGATCATTTTCACTACATTCAGGCATTTTGGCATACATCTTGAAAAACAACTTTTTCGTTATTCTTTTTCATTAATCGATACTTAAAAATGTTTATAAACTCGTTTTTAATGTTTTACATAAGTTAGTTACATGATTTACATAAGTTATACATTAGCTGTGTGAGAAAACCGCTTTCCTGAGCTCGTACAGCGCTAAGAACGCTGCAAACGCTTTCTCCCAGCCAAAACAAGCCAAAATCTCTAATGAATGATAATTTTCACAACATTTATGCATTTTAGCATAAATCTTGAAAAACAACTTTTTCGTTATTCTTTTTCATTATTCGATACTTAAAAATGTTTTAGAACCCGTTTTTTATGTTTTACATAACTATACATTAGTTGTGTGAGAAAACCGCTTTCCTGAGCTCGGACAGCGCTAAGAACGCAGCAAACGCTTTCTCTCACCTAAACAAGCCAAAATCTCTAATGAACGATCATTTCCACAACATTCCTGCATTTTGGCATACATCTTGAAAAACAACTTTTTCGTTATTCTTTTTCATTAATCGATACTTTAAAATGTTTATAAACTAGTTTTTAATGTTTTACATAAGTTAGTTACATGTTTTACATGAGTTATACATTAGCTGTGTGAGAAAACCGCTTTCCTGAGCTCGTACGGCGCTAAGAACGCAGCAAACGCTTTCTTTTAACTAAACAAGCCAAAATCTCTAATGAATGATCATTTTCACAACTTTCATGCATTTTGGAATACATCTTGAAAAACAACTTTTTCGTTATTCTTTTTCATTATTTGATACTTAAAAATGTTCATAAACTCGTTTTTAAGGTTTCACATAACTATACATTAGTTGTGTGAGAAAACCGCTTTCCTGAGCTCGTACAGCGCTAAGAACGCAGCAAACGCTTTCTCTCACCTAAACAAGCCAAAATCTCTAATAAATGATCATTTCCACAACATTCATGCATTTTGGCATACATCTTGAAAAACAACTTTTTCGTTATTCTTTTTCATTATTTGATACTTAAAAATGTTTATAAACTCGTTTTTATGTTTTACATAACTATACATTAGTTGTGTGAGAAAACCGCTTTCCTGAGCTCGTACAGCGCTAAGAACGCAGCAACCGCTTTCTCTCAACTAAACAAGCCAAAATCTCTAATGAATGATCATTTTCACAACTTTCATGCATTTTGGCATACATCTTGAAAAACAACTTTTTCGTTATTCTTTTTCATTATTTAATCCTTAAAAATGCTCTTAAACTTTGTTTGTATGTTTCACATAACTATACCTTAGTTGTGTGAGAAAACCGCTTTTCTGAGATCGCAAAGCGCTAAGAACGCAGGAAAAGCTTTTTCTTACATAAACAAGGCAAAAGAATTATTATTTTTTTATTCATTTATCTTTCCTTAAAACATCTGGATCTTTAAGATCTCATCGAACTGAAAACACGTTTCACAATCGCCTAACTCAACAGGAGGTCAAATACAAACACACAAACAAGAACACGCGCACTACACACAGTAGTGTCTGGGTACACATCCCACACAGACCCACACTGCACACGCATAATAAAATACACACACACAGACACACACATACACACAAACACACGCACACACACACACACGCGGACAGACAAAAAAAACACACTCATCAGACTTTATACGCATACTACACAAACGATATCCTGCTCAAGGCCCTGTGCCATCATTACAGTCACAATAAAAATTATAAAGACACGTCCATCCATGATGATGGCTTAAACTTATGTCATATATGTTTAAGAGGTCTTAGTGTGCTGGAAAAGTACACAGGTTGTGAGGTACACCCAAGAAGCGATGGCTCAGGTGCTTGGGGCCACTCATTGTTGCTTGTAACAATTTTTCTTCTTTTTTTTAGCCAAAATGTCTGCACAGACCAGATCCTTACATCTTTGTGGTGGGTATTGGGCCTGGTTTTTGGCGCTAACCCCTTGAAAATATCCCCTATAAGTCCACCTGTTTGTAAAACACTGGCATGTGATCGGTTCAGATAGTATAACATACAGTGCTTCAGCGTCGTTCACGGCTTTTTATTTCTGTGCCACAAGGATTTGTCCTAGGAAAGGTTGTGGCAGACAGCAGCGATAAACTGAGCTCACATCCTGAACACACACACACACGCACACACGCTTACCACACATACTTACCACAGACACAAATACTATACATCCTACATTCACACATACTGCGCGCACACACACACACACACACACGCACAAACATTACATAGGCATAGTACACACATATAAACACACACTGTCATTACAAAGACACATAACACACACACACACAATAACCATAAATACACACAACAAATCCTACGGACAGACATACATAGCGTAAAGAACGCACACACACGCGCGCACACACTCACACACCTCTCACACACATCACATATCCTACGCATCATACACAAATGATGACCTACTCAAGTACCTGAGCCAATATAGTCACCACCAAACCCCGTCTACATTGAGTGACAGCTAGCAATGACGGATCAGAAAGACACGTCCAAACATGAGGATGACCTAAACTTGTGTCATATTTGTTTAAGAGGTCTTATTTTACTTTCAACAATATTTTTATTGATTTTAAAACAGGGATATTACAGGGTAGACATGTAATGTTTCAATACAGAATTTTAAAACCTCCTTATAAATCCCTATAGCACCCACCCCACCCCTCCCTAGCTCCAAGCCAGCTTTACAAGTATAAGGAAAGGCTAGGCGCCAGGCATAACAAAAAAGGAGAGAAACTAAAAAAGAAAAAAGAACCTGGAGCTGGAAGTTTTTTAGTTTTGCATACAACAACAATAAAAAGGGAAAAGAAAACAAACAAACAAACGATTAAATAAAAAAGGGAATCAAACTATAAATGTATATGAAAAAAGCGAAGGAAGGGCCCCCAAACCTGTTGGAATTTTAAGTCTGAATAACGGATTGAGTAGTGGATCTTCTCCAGGGACAGACAAGACATAATATCTCTGAGCCACTGGGCGTGAGTGGGTGACGTGGCATCCTTCCATTTGTATAAAAGAGAACGCCTGGCCAGGAGTGTCGCAAAAGATAACAAACGCTGTTTAGCTGGAGTTAGACGCTTGTCTTCCTCTCCAGTGATACCAAAAAGAGCAATCAGAGGATCTGGTTCAAGATTGCATTTCAATATATACGACAAGGTTTTAAAAACATCCCTCCAGAATTTTTCTAAATTCTGGCATGTCCAGTACATATGAATAAGAGACGCCTCTCCACTTTTACATTTATCACAGCAAGGATCAATGTCTGGGTAAAAACGGGAAAGTTTAAGTTTGGAGAAATGAGCCCTGTGTACAACCTTAAACTGTAATAAAGAGTGGCGGGCAGATAAGGAAGTTGAGTTGACAAGTTTAAGAATTGAATTCCAAGTATCATCTGACAGTGAGAGATTTAAATCTTTCTCCCAAGCAGTTTTAATTTTACTTAAAGGGGTGTGACATAAACCCATCAATCGACCATAAATAGTGGATATTAGGCCTTTACGCAGCGGGGACAAACATAGGAGATTATCTATAATATTTGCAGCAGGGGCCTAAGGGAAATTCAGTATTAAAGAGAGAATGAAGTGTCTTACTTGCAGATATCTGAAAAAGTTTGAATTGGGTAGGTTAAACCTTTCAGAAAGCTGCTCAAACGATGCAAACTTATGGTCAACAAACAGATCTTTGCAAAGCTTGATACCCTTATTGTAACATTCCTGAAACACTGAATCATGTAAAGAAGGTTGGAAGAGATAGTTAGAGACGATAGGACTGGAAAGAGAAAAGCCCAGAAGACCGCAGTGCTTTCTGAACTGAGCCCATACTCTCAAGGTATGCCTAACAACTGAGTTATTGATCAATTTTACTGAGGGGATGGGGAGTGCGGATCCAAGGAGTGCAGAGACAGAGATCTTTGAAGTAGGGACTTATTTAATCGTGGATGTTTACCTTTCCAAAGGTAAGAGGATATAATTGAGTCTAAAGCACCAAAGTAAGATTTGGGAATGAAAACAGGTACAGACTGAAAGAGATATAAAAATTTAGGAAGAATACTCATTTTAATGGCATTAATGCGGCCCACCAGGGACATGGACAGTGGTGACCATTTTTCCAAGTCCTTTTTAGTTTGGTTCAACAACCTAGTAAAATTTTAATTAAAAAGGTTTTTATGTTTCCTTGTAATTGTAATACCAATTACAAGGAACAATTACATACTGATTTTTCACTATGTTGAATGAAAAATTGTGCATACCAGTTGTTACTGCTGTGTTGTTAAGCAGAAAAAGTTCACTTTTGCGCAAATTCAATTTATATCCTGAAAAGTAGCTAAATTCACTAAGCAATGACAGTACAGGTGGAAGGGAGGTGATTGGATTTGATATAAAAAGTAGAAGATCATTTGCATAAAGGGAAACTTTATGTTCTTCTCCCTGCCTCCAAATCCCAGATATATCCCTACAACTGCGGAATGCAATTGCTAGTGGCTCAATGGCAAGGTTAAAGAGCAGTGGGCTAAGAGGACACCCCTGACGAGTTCCCCGCTGAAGGCTGAATGGTTGAGACTGCTGAGCATTTGTCAGAACTGAGGCAGTAGGGCTTGAATATAATAATTTAACCCAGGTGATAAATACTCCCATTTCACACGATCAAAAGCCTTTTCAGCGTCCAAAGAAAGGACACACTCAGGGATCCCCTCTGATGGTGTGTACAGGACATCCATAAGACGTCGAATGTTAAAGTAAGAAAAGCGATTTTTGACAAAACCGGTCTGGTCCTTAGATATAATAGAGGGTAAAACATTCTCTAATCTACGAGCCAAGACTTTAGCAAGGATTTTAACATCCACGTTGAGAAGAGAGATTGGTCTATATGAAGAGCACTCTCTTTATCTCTCTTTGCTATAAGGGTGATGCGAGCCTCATTAAATGACGCAGGCAGCTTACCTTGCTTAAAAGATTCAGATAAAACCAAAGCTAGTTGTGGTGCAAGGAATGAGGAGAATGATTTAAAAACTCTGCAGGGAACCCATCAGGACCCGGGGACTTACCAGATTGCAATGATGAGATAGCTAAACTGATCTCCTCTTGTGATATGGGCTCTTCTAATCTTAATCTAGAATCAGGAGACAGTGTTGGGATATCTAATTGATTCAAGAAATTCTTAAGTGAATAACAGTCCTTTGGAAACTCAGAAGTATAAAATCGAGAATAAAAATTCCTGAATGCATCATTCATTTAGAATGGTCGGTAGTGATGGTACATCCTCCATCCGAATTTTTGTAATGCGTTGCTGTGCTCTAAAACCTCTTAACTGGTTAGCTAAAACTTTCCCAGATTTGTCACCATGAATGTAAAATTGGCTCCTACTCTTTAATAATTGACATTCAATTACATGCGTCGAGATGAGTTCAAAATTAGTTTGCAATTCTATGCGTTTTTTATACAAATCAGGGTTTTTAAATAGAGCATACTCCTGATCAATTTCTTTAATTTGGTTGATCAAATCTTTTCGTTCTTTATATGCCTTCCCTTCATATTTGCAGTATATGAAATTATCTGTCCCCTGAGGTAGGCTTTTTAGAGCATCCCAAACAGTTAAACATGACACTTCAGGCGTTTCATTTGTGTTTAAGAAAAAAACTGTCTGGTCTTCCATACATTTTTTAAAGTCATTCTCTATCAATAATGATGAATTAAAGCGCCAATGTTTATTAATTTGAGGAAGATTGGGGAGCTTTATAGATATAACAACTTGCGCATGATCCGATATCACAATGCTCTGATAAGCGCAGGTGTTAACCATTGGGATCAGTTGATTATCTATAAAGAAATAATCAATTCTGGAGAAAGTATGATGAAGATGTGAGAAAAAGGAGTATTCTCTCTTTTTTGGATTAAGGAAGCGCCATATGTCAGAGATACCAAAGCTGCAAAGATAGGACTTAAGTAGCGTGGCGGATTTACTTAGAGGTATAGGATTGGGAGATGACCTGTCAAGTGATGGATCCAAACAACAGTTGAAGTCTCCCCCTAATACGAGAGAGTATGAGCTCAGATCTGGTAGAGCAGAAAAGAAATGTTCTTTGAAGGAAACATCATCATAATTAGGGGCATATAAATTAGCCAACACTACATTAGTATTAAATAATTTCCCTGAAACAATGATATAACGACCATGTACATCCGTAATAACAATTTGATGCTCAAAAGCGATGTTTAGACTAATGAGAATTGACTAGCTTTGGCCTGAAAGGTTGAGTGGTAGTGCTGCCCTCCCCAACGCTACATAAGGCGAGGATTATCAGAACTGCGAATGTGAGTTTCTTGTAAAAATGCGATTGCAGTGTTAAGTTGTTTAAGGTGTGAGAGCACCTTCCTTCTCTTGACCGTATGGTTTAAACCCTTAACATTCCAGCTCACAAAGTTTAAAGAAACTTCCCTGAGAGGAGATGCAGGTAGATAAACATGAATAACACTGAGATGCCTAGCGTCAGCCTTTAAACACGAGTGTAAAACACAGAGCAACATGTTAAAGATGCACCGTGTACAAAGAACTAACATAATACTGGCTTTGGAGATCCCACACCCCTCCCCCACACACCCCACTGCCCCCAAACAAACAAAGATAGCTGCTAACAAACAAAGCAGCAAGCTCTTCCATTCTTCCATTTTCCACCTAACCAATCTTCCTGCCGCTAACCACACCATCTTCTGCTCCGACACGGTTTACAAAAACTAAGAATTAAATATATAAATAGAGTATTTCAACACTCCAATGCTAAAATCATTCAATAGGAGAAAAACACACCACCCCTCCCCCCACGTCACATTGTAACTCTGAACATGCAAACACAAGTAGTCACTCATGATTAGAAATTGAGAAAGTAATAATAGAAAAATAATAATAACCTCTTCACACGTTTAACACAGTAAACGTGGCTAGATTTTTAGTTAGAAATAATACTTTCCTGATAACTGTTGTTGCCTATTAAAAAATAATAATAATAATAATAATACAGTGCACTACGTAGTTTTCGGCAGACTGTCTATGTGTTTCTGCGCCTCTTCTTCTGTCCGGTAGAGAGAGTTATCCGGAGCCGTGCTGGATCTTTCTCCTGTGAGAGAAGGCCGGAGTCCACGGTTGTATAACTCAGTCATACCTTCTCTATACTCGGCTCGCAGGCTTAAAACTTGGGGAGCGTAATCTTCCACGATACGAACCTGCTGACCGCGGTATTCCAGCCTCCCTCTCCGCCGAGCCTCCCGAACCAGAAGGTCTTTAACCTGGTACCGGTGCAAACGGAGAATGACCGGCCGAGGTCTCTGACCTGAAGCGGGTTTGGATGTAGGTATGCGGTGGGCTCTGTCAATCTCAGGCGGGGATGGAAGCGTTTCACTCCCAAACACCTCACACAAAAATTTCGAGAAGAACTCGGTAGGGAGTCCACTCTCAGTACCCTCCGGAAGACCCAGGACACGCAGGTTTTGTCTCCTGCTACGGCCTTCTAGGTCTACGACGCTGTCCATGGTCCTCTACTTGGGCCTGAATTTGGTCTAGCTTACTTTCCAGTAAACTAAACGAAGATTTAAATTCAGCCGCTAACGCTTCACGGTGTGTTTGTCTAACAGCGCTGAGATAGTCTCGACTGTTAGAGCGGTCGCAAACAAAGTTTTCCCGGCCGTCTTTTTTCCCGGCCTTAACACTCCTTGTATCCATTATAAATGAAAAAAGTATGTAACCGTGGGGTAGAGTACAAAGTTATTGTATCCTAAAGATTTAGTTTAGCATTTAGAAACGGATAAGGGAGTGAAGAAATGTAATTTTTCATTAAATGTTAATATGATCTTTAGGGTCCTAATGAAAAGTTTGTAATATATTTAATTAAAAATTCTCAATGGTTGTGTAAAAAAAAAGACTACTTTTACCTGGTAAAAACTAGCTCTGTTCTCAGCAACCTGTTTCAGTACATGCTCCTTTAAATGCTTATAATCTCTGCTGAACGGGCAATTAAGAATTATATAGAGACGGATGTACATAGAGAAGAAGCCATAACCATGTTCTATGAGAGTATAAGTTAACTTAGACTCTGCATTCATCGTGATTATTAAAAAAGGCAATCTGCAAAGATTCATAGAAAAAGAAATTACACTCACCAAACCTGGTGAAGATGAAGCAGGAACACGAAGTTAGTACAGATCCATTTTTCAGGAGCAGCTTCGTATTTATATTGACCCGCGTTTATAAAGCAGTCTAGTGAAAAATGATTAGTGCAAACATGAACGCATTTAGGTAGATCGGCGAGACGTTAGCTTTAAAAACAAAATTCAGCCACTCCGTCCTTAGCGGCTCAGATGTCGGTAGTGAATGACGACTGCTGTGTTCGCTATTACGCCAAATAACTGTACACCACACTCGCTTAGGCGACCTTTTGCGAAAAAAACAATGGCCGACAGCTACTTCTCACTCGGGGCGGGTCTTTTGTGTTTTAACTGGTGTTTTAACCAGTGTCAATCAACTAGTTTAGGAGCGGCCTTTTTTGGTGTGGCGTCACAATGCAAGGCATTTGAGATTAGCCTGATTTCAGAAGGGGCATGTTATTTTAATAAATTAAAAGAAAATCACTGGGCGGATCTTTATCATCGTAGAGTGGTTGTGTACGCACTCTCCTAATGCACAGTTCAGTCCAAACAGCTTAAAAAAGTGCATGTAGGCCTGTATGACCCCTTAAAAAAAATCTTCATGGCACACTTCTTTTTTACATTCCTTAGGGGCTTGCTCTGGGAACATGGGTAGATGGTAACAAAATTGAGTGCAGGCGTGCGTTTCCCGTACAACGATGTAGCTCTTTGCTTAACCACCATTGTACGATGCAACGTTGAAGAAAATAACTAACTAGTCACGACTGTTTCCCAACACCATAGTACCTGTGTCGCACTTCAATCGTTAAAACTATGTTGGTTTAATTTGTCGTTCTTCTTCTTCGATACAATGGCGGAGTAGTGCCATAGGCACTATCTCTCTCTTCGGGTCTCGCATTCAATGCGCTTGCGCAATGACGTTACGTAGGAGTGGTGTAATAATGTCACGAACGCAACATTCATTATTTGTACAATAAAACATATATAGGCATACACAAATGTGCTCTTTTCGATTAACAAAGTCTATAACTTTTAGTTATATTTCATTTGAACTCATTTTTATTTGGTATTGATACATAAGTACAATTAAAATAAAAAGAAATCATGGGTTTTGAAAATGCTGGGATTGTGTTGTGAACACCTGTTACCTATTTTGCTCAAGATCATTTCCTATATAAGTCCCTTTACATGAAGCCATGTTTTAATGAGAGTTGATGTGAAAAAATGACACGGAAACCACAATTTACTACAAAAGAGCTTGCAGTTCTTTTGGAGGAGGTGGGAAACAATCAAATCTTGCTTTTCTCCAAATTAAAAAACACAGTTACAAGTCCTGACAAAAAAAAAAAAAAACATGGAATGAAATTGCACAAAAAATTAATGCTTCTGGAAATGGGTATGAGAGAAGCCCAGAGGAAGTCAGAAACAAGTGGAGGGACTTTGCAAGTGTGACCAAACAAGCAAGTCCAGTGGTGGCCTGAAACTGAACCCCTCCAAAAGCTGCTATGTAAGTGTAGTTACTGCAATTGTCCACAACATTGCAGTCAAGAAATTTTTTTTTTTAACCTATGAATAGTCCATATTCTACTTCTACTTCTGAGAGCACAACAAAGATACTCACTTAAAAACTCACCTTTTCTTCGCACAAATGAAACCAAGGCTGTGTTCCAACGGGCATAAATAATGCTTTCGTAGGGCACTTCGAAGAGAGAATAATTGCGATGGTATCGCTGTTATATCATTTCAAGGTGAATTTGTAATCAAAATATCCGAAAAATGAATAGCCTAATATCTGAGCACCAAAGCATTAAGTTTTCTAAATCGCTCAAAGTGGTTGGGAAAATTTTTAGAAACTAATAGGGCGTAAGGTCGTGAACTGTGAATAGAACACACCCAGCCGCAGCAAGAAACTATGCTTCTAACCACAGGTCGAAAGCTGTTCGCGAATGTTCGTTTGAACTATGATTTCGAGAAACACCGAATTGTTGAACTATGTTGGTACCGACGAAACTTGCGACCATAGTTGGCTAATGATGCTTTTGGGAAACGCACCCCAGATTGATTGTAGGAAAAGATTCTAGGATGTTTGTGGGGGAAGGGAGCGAGGCCCTAACTCCTTAAGAATACCTCCTATAAGTCCACCTGTTTGTGAAACTCACAGTGCACAGGGGAATGTGCTTGTGAGTGGTTGAGATAGCTCAGACTATAAGACACTATCTGCTCGACAAAATGGCACAAGTATCTCATGAATTTCCACAAACGTACTGCAGCCTACTATGAATCTCTCACCTCCTACCACATCCTGCAGCCCTTCGGCCATCTCCATGTGATTTTAATTTTTGTACACTCACACACACACACACACACACACACACACACACGCACACGCACACACACACACACACACACACTACCGACATTACATTTTATAAACGTACACACACACACACACATATATTGTACACAAGCATTGCACACAGACATACACAAATACAAACATACTACTCATACACACACATTTACTACATACACACATATTAGGCACACAAACACTACACATCATATTCAGTACACACACATCATTCAGACACACACTACATACACAAACACATACTGCACAGAAACAAAGGCACACCCAACCATTTATGCCAAACATACAGTAAAAATCCTACACACACACACACACACACACACACACACACACACACACACACACAATACACAGCTTACACAAACCATGACCGTCCCAAGCACCTGCGCCATTACAGACGCCACCAAGCAATCAGTAGCAATGATGGATAGAATGACACCTGCCTTAAACTTATGTGGAGCCTTAAACTTATACAATATTTTGTGACAGAGTGCTGCACAGGTCTGCACGGGCTTGAGGTAGGGTTTATCTTCATCAACCAGAGAGTGAGCGGTGGTACGCAACCGAAATTGACCGTTGTTGATCTTAAATGGCCCGATGTACTTCTTGGCTTCCACCTTCAGAGGGAGGTTCTTGGGAACTTCCAGACCCACTGTCCCTGGGGGAGGGGCTTCGTCTTGGTCTCTTACTCCAGGAAAATGGATAGACTGTGGCCAAATTGGCTGCACGGAGCAGATTGATCACACAGCTTTTTTGTGGAAATGAGAGTGACAGTTTTTGACCCTACCTCTTTGAAAATACCTCTGATAAGTCCACTTGTTTGTCAACCTATTCATTTGACAAGATGTCACAAGTAACCCATGCATTTCTACAAATTTTCTATGAAACACCCACCACCTAGCACATCATACAGCCCTTCGGCCTTGTCCATGTGCTTTTCATTTCTGGGAAGTACACGACATCAACGACCAGCTAAAATCAAGTTCACCGATGACATCAGTGTCTCCAAGAACATCATCTCACGACCAGCCAGAGACTGTGGATTACTGCGGAGGTGTGTGAACTTCTAAAGACCCAAGACTCCTATCAGAGCAGGGGGCAAAGTGGCCCTAAGAACAGCAAGGGGCAAACTTTCCTGGGCAATCAGAGAGGCGAAGCGCACACACGCCCAAGAAAATCCTTAACCACTTCAGGGACAGCGGTGACATACGGCACATGTGGCAGAGCATTCAACACGTTACCAACTACAAGCCATCATCACCTGCCTGTGTCAGTGAAGTGTCTCTTCCAGATGCGCTAAATAGCTTCTACTCTCAGTTCGACATGTAGAACGACGTGACGACGAGGAAAACCTAGTTTTATTCAGTGAAAATGTAACATTTTAGCAATAAGATTATTATTAATTATCCCAACAGTCAATCTAGTCTAGCCCAAACACAATTTTTAAGGTTTTTACCAAAATAATTGTCATTTATATTATTTTAATTAATTTTTTACATTTATATTTAATTATCTCATTTAAAATGTATTTTTCTGATGTTTTTAGCTAATTGTATTTCTTTTTAACCGTCACAACAACTTCTGCATGTCCATATTTTTGTAACTACAAAACAATAAAGGCAGTATGGACAGTGTTTAAAACTTTTTTTAGTATAAGAATTTACACACTTGGTCTGTTGTAGCTCCTATCTGTGACAATCATTTGGTAACCTATTAGATTAATGATTTTAGCATTGGTTTAACTATAAAATAAAATAAAATACATCAAAACATAATTATGTTATCATGTAGTAACATATTTACCACAGAGACGCTGCAAAATTGGGTGATTTTTATGGTATACCTTGATGCTGTGTGAGTCCCTAAAGCAGTGTCTGTGTCCGCTTGAGGCGGAATATAAACTGTGCTGATTATGACCGATGTAAACTCCCGAGGAAGGTAAAAAGGACAGTAGTTCAAGGTTGGGTGTGCAGGAGCATGTGAGAGGCACAATGCTCGCGGTGTTGCACCAGCTGTTGTTCACCATTAAACACACTCCGCCTCCCCTTGACTTCCCTGAATCCCGTGTCCTGGCATGCGGGGAACCGAGAAGAACTCGGCCGGCTGGATGGCGTGGTCGGGCACCGCTGGGTTCAGCCATGTCTCGGTGAAGCAGAGGAGATTGCAGTCTCGAATGTCTCTTTGGAACTTTATGCCTGCTTGTTTCCCTTGATGCCGCTGCTTCGCTTCACGTCCTTTGTTCTCCCTCGGGATCTCACTTGGCCAGCTTGGATCCAGAGTTAAAAAATATAAATTGTGAGATTTGTATACCAATAGAATCAAGAGTGTCTCTATTATACCTAATAAACTCAAAGGTGATGAATTTGCCGGTTTTGGATCACTGAAAACGATGTAAAGAAAACCAAAAACAAGCACACCCTACACCTCTTACAAAAATGATGACAGGCCCAAGCACCTCCACCATTACAGTCGACATCAAGCAATCACTAGCAGTGATGCAAGCAAAGACAATGTCCAACTATGACGATGCCTTAAACTTGTGCCATATTTAGTGGCATCATTTTCTGGGGCGTTTTAGGGGTCTTACCATGTTCAAAAGGCACACTGGTGCGCCTGGTGCCGATGGCACTCGTGCTTGGGCCTGCTCATCGTTACTTGCAACTATATTTATTTTCTTATTTTCGAAGCTGCAGGGCCAACATCTTGGCTTTTATCTTCTGAGAGAGCTTATTGATGGACTACCAGACCGTGGTAAAGTATGTGCCGGCCTAAGACCCATGAATGCATGCGGAAGCCCCATCATGATATTGGTGGCAATGTACACTCCAGAGTGCTGCACAGGACTGCCTCGAGCAAGCTTGAGGTGGGGTTTACCTTCATTAACCAGTGCGTGACCTATGGTACGCAACCAAAATTAATCGTTGTTGTATCTTAAATGGCCAGATGTACTTCTTGGCTTCCACCTTTGCCAGGAGGTTCTTGGGAAACTTTCAGACCCATTTTCCTGGGTGAGGCTCTGGGCCTTGAGAGCATGGGTAGACAGTGGCCAAATCGGCTGCAGGGAGCAGATTAATCATGCAATCTTTGGTTCGTTGTGGAGGTGGCAGTTTTGCCCTACCTCTTTGAGAATACCTCCACTAAGTTCACCTGTTTGTGAAACAGTGGTAGCTCAGACCCTATGACTCTATCTGCTTGACAAGATGTCAAATAACCCATGCATTTCAATAAACGTTCTGCGAGCTTCTACCGAACACTCACCACCTAGCACATCATACTGCCCTTTAGGCTTTTCCATGTGCTTTACATTCCTGGCAGCTTTTCATTCTTTGCGGCTCCTAGTAGCAGACAAGAACGGTGAGCTGAGCCAGCCAGACTCGAAGTTCCATGAATTACATACTGTAGCCTAGCATGATAAATCTATGATATCTTTCATGTCTGCCTAGTTGTGAAAGGCTTATTTACAGGTTCTTGCTCTTGATCAACTGACCAGTGTTAACAGTCGATGATCGAGGGACACCTGGTTCTGAAGCAGGTGAATCCCCTGGCCAATTGAAGCCATCTCTGCTCTTCAGGACAGTTTTGAGAACTCTGTTTAAGAAGGCTGCAACTTGCGATGCCTTCACTGAGTTGGAGGAGTTCACTATCTCCAAGAACATCATCTCACAACCAACCAGAAACATTCAAGCACTCACATCCTGACTGTGCAACAGCTTCTTTCACAAACCATCTGTCTCCTCAACAAAAAGGGACTGTACTGATAAAAAAACACAAATTATTGTGTTATTGTGTGTAAGTTATTGTGTGTGTGTTTACACAACCCATGAGTTTACACACACACACACAATAACTCAGATAACTCAACTACCTCAAAACATTGAAACTAAACTGATAAACGACACATGTGCAAACACACTGATCAACAACCATCTAAAACGTTTTCACATCAATCTGTAGTTGCGCTTTTGCATAATATCCATTACTTGTTATTTGCACAAGCCTATTTGATCTTTGCTGCTACTTTAAAGAAATGTGTCCTGTTTACTGTCTCTCCTCCCACTACCTCAACTCATTACCTCATTGTTGGGTTGAGTGACTTTGTCACTCTTTGTCACTATTTGCATGAGCACTTTATGTTCTCTTTTTTTTAGTATATAACTTTTTTCTGTTAACTTAAAAATGTCAACATGTATTGTCTCAGCCTGTTAGCTAATTAGGATGCTTAGTAAGCTAGTTAGTTTTTGTTCATTTATGTTTATGTTGGATGTAGGACCTCTGTCCTGCAGCAAGGTGGTTTCGTTTCACTGTGTACTAAACTGTATATGGGTGAAAGGAAAAGAAAATCCTACTTGAACTCGGTACCACACATAAAGCAAACAACAAGCTAAAGACCCATGATTTGTTTTGACCGGCATGTGAAAGCCTACACCTAGAAACTGGGGCACGCCCCATTCCTGGGATGCTGGGGTCCAGTTCGATGTGTCTCTCCCCTACAGAAACGGTATAGCTCACACCGTCCCCAGGCTGACGCTCCATCAGAAGTACTCAAGGCCTGTAAGCCACCATTTCCCCATGGTTCCTCTCTTCTGTCCCTGCTCACCGCTTACTGAAGGAGTCCTCATTATTTTCTTCTATAAACTATAAACAATGTAAAGTTGTTTTCTATATTTATAAAATTATTATATTTTTCTTTCATATTTATTTAAACGTTTTCTTATTCATACTGCATTTTTTTAAGATTATTATAGTCATATTCTTAGTTTGAATACTATTTCTTTTTTTAATGTCATGGGAGGTTGTAAAAGCATTTCTCTGAATATCATATTGAATATGGCTGTCTATGTGACAAATTAAATGTAAATTTCATTTGAAACCAAAATTCACCTAAATTAACATTAACACCTAAATTCCGTCATTCATATTGCTTCCTTTTTAACTGTATTTAAACACATAAGCATGTAAATCTGCTTTCACATAAAATGAAAATCAGATTTCTCATAATGACTTATTATGAACATGTAGAAAACTTCATGTAATGGAAACTTTTGGATTACCTGACCGAGGTGGTCTACTGATTGTTTTGAAAACAATGGCGTGGGTAATTCTAATTCAATATTAGTGTGTCAAACAATACTTTTCAGAACTTTATTTTACTTAACGATGTACAAGTGTTGCAAGATCTCTGGGATTCTGAGCTTGAACAATGTGTAGAACTTGCATGCTTTGTGCGTCCGCTTACCAATAATAATCAATTATAATAATTATATTAAATAATCGATATTAGTGCTTTAAGTGATAAGTTCTTTCACTCTAATTTATTTCCAATTTATTTGTCACAACAAATTTGATGGCACATTAAACAATAATAAAAATGTCATAAACGTGTTTAAACTACTAGAACTCAATTGAAAGAATTCCAAAAACAACCCCAAAAAATTTAATTTAATGTATATAAAAAATGTCTTTCAGACAATTCGTCATTCATTATATGCATAGTTTCAGCATCAGCAGTACAATTTTAGCATCAGCAGCCAAAAAGTCAAAAGAATGATGAAATCCAGAAAAAATGTGGAAAAATATTTTCTTTGTTATTATTTTTCACATTTTAATGCATACGCATTATTTCAGCCTAAAGGTCAAATGAAAGGTCACATTCATGCATTTTGAAAAACATTAAATACTATTATATTACGAATAACAACTGTTTATATTTTTCACATTTTGATGCTTAAAAATCCTTACAAACATTTTGTATGTTGTCCATAAACATCCATTGGGTTGTGTGAGAAAACCGATTTCCTGAGGTCGTACAGCCCTAAGAACGCAGCAAACGCTTTATTTATGCTTAACAAGGCAGAAAATTGATTAAATGATCATTTCCAAAACATGGATGCATTTTTTGCATAAATATTAAAAAACAAGTTTGTCGTTAACCTTTTTCACTATTTGATGCTTAAAAATGCTTACAAACTTATTTAGTATCCTTTACAAGGACCATGCATTCATTGTGTGAGAAAACCGCTTTCCTGAGCTCGCACAGTTTTCTAACAGCTAAAAAGGGCAAAAACTTCATGCAATCTGGTATACATGTTAAAAACAAATTTTTCCTTATTCTTTTTCATTATTTGATACTTAAAAATGTTTATAAACTCGTTTGTAATGTTTTACAATGACCATGCATTAGTTGTGTGAGAACACCGTTTCCCTGAGCTCATACAGCGCTAAGAACGCTGCAAACGCTTTCTCTCACCTAAACAAGCCAAAATCTCTAATAAATGATCATTTTCACAACATTAATGCATTTTGGCATACATCTTGAAAAACAACTTTTTCGTTATTCTTTTTCATTATTTGATACTTAAAAATGTTTATAAACTCGTTTTTAAAGTTTCACATAACTATACGTTACTTGTGTGAGAAAACCGCTTTCCTGAGCTCGTACAGCGCTTAAGAACGCAGCAAACGCTTTCTCTCACCTAAACAAGCCAAAATCTCTAATGAATGATCATTTTCACAACATTCATGCATTTTGGCATACATCTTGAAAAACAACTTTTTCGTTATTCTTTTTCAGTATTTGATACTTAAAAATGTTTATAAACTCGTTTTTAATGTTTTACATAAGTTAGTTACATGATTTACATAAGTTATACATTAGCTGTGTGAGAAAACCGCTTTCCTGAGCTCGTACAGCGCTAAGAATGCAGCAAACGCTTTCTCTCACCTAAACAAGCCAAAATCTCTAATGAATGATCATTTTCACAACATTCATGCATTTTGGCATACATCTTAAAAAACAACTTTTTCGTTATTCTTTTTCAGTATTTGATACTTAAAAATGTTTTAGAACCCGTTTTTTATGTTTTACATAACTATACATTAGTTGTGTGAGAAAACCGCTTTCCTGAGCTCGGACAGCGCTAAGAACGCAGCAAACGCTTTCTCTCACCTAAACAAGGCAAAATCTCTAATGAACGATCATTTCCACAACATTCCTGCATTTTGGCATACATCTTGAAAAACAACTTTTTCGTTATTCTTTTTCATTAATCGATACTTTAAAATGTTTATAAACTCGTTTTTAATGTTTTACATAACTATACATTAGTTGTGTGAGAAAACCGCTTTCCTGAGCTCGTACAGCGCTAAGAACGCAGCAAACGCTTTCTTTCAACTAAACAAGCCAAAATCTCTAATGAATGATCATTTTCACAACTTTCATGCATTTTGGAATACATCTTGAAAAACAACTTTTTTTGTTATTCTTTTTCATTATTTGATACTTAAAAATGTTTATAAACTCGTTTTTAATGTTTTACATAACTATACATTAGTTGTGTGAGAAAACCGCTTTCCTGAGCTCGTACAGCGCTAAGAACGCAGCAAACGCTTTCTCCCACCCAAAACAAGCCAAAATCTCTAATGAATGATCATTTTCACAACATTCATGCATTTTGGCATACATCTTGAAAAACAACTTTTTCGTTATTCTTTTTCATTATTCGATATTTAGAAATGTTTTAGAACCCGTTTTTTATGTTTTACATAACTATACATTAGTTGTGTGAGAAAACCGCTTTCCTGAGCTCGTACAGCGCTAAGAACGCAGCAAACGCTTTCTCCCACCCAAATCAAGCCAAAATCTCTAATGAATGATCATTTTCACAACATTCATGCATTTTAGCATACATCTTGAAAAACAACTTTTTCGTTATTCTTTTTCAGTATTTGATACTTAAAAATGTTTATAAACTCGTTTTTAATGTTTTACATAAGTTAGTTACATGATTTACATAAGTTATACATTAGCTGTGTGAGAAAACCGCTTTCCTGAGCTCGTCCAGCGCTAAGAACGCAGCCAACGCTTCCTCCCACCCAAAACAAGCCAAAATCTCTAATGAATGATCATTTTCACAACATTCATGCATTTAAGCATACATCTTGAAAAACAACTTTTTCGTTATTCTTTTTCATTATTCGATATTTAAAAATGTTTTAGAACCCGTTTTTTATGTTTTACATAACTATACATTAGTTGTGTGAGAAAACCGCTTTCCTGAGCTCGTACAGCGCTAAGAACGCAGCAAACGCTTTCTTTCAACTGAACAAGCCAATATCTCTAATGAATGATCATTTTCACAACTTTCATGCATTTTGGAATACATCTTGAAAAACAACTTTTTTTGTTATTCTTTTTCATTATTTGATACTTAAAAATGTTTATAAACTCGTTTTTCATGTTTTACATAACTATACATTAGTTGTGTGAGAAAACCGCTTTCCTGAGCTCGTACAGCGCTAAGAACGCAGCAAACGCTTTCTCCCACCCAAAACAAGCCAAAATCTCTAATGAATGATCATTTTCACAACATTCATGCATTTTGGCATACATCTTGAAAAACAACTTTTTCGTTATTCTTTTTCATTATTTGATACTCAAAAATGCTTATAAACTAATTATCTATGTTTTACATAACTATACATTAGGTGTGTGAGAAAACCGCTTTCCTGAGCTCGTACAGCGCTAAGAACGCAGCAAACGCTTTCTCTCACCTAAACAAGCCAAAATCTCTAATGAATGATCATTTTCACAACATTCATGCATTTTGGCATACATCTTGAAAAACTACTTTTTCGTTATTCTTTTTCATTATTTGATACTTAAAAATGTTTATAGACTCGTTTTAATATTTTACAATGACCATGCATTAGTTGTGTGAGAACACCGTTTTCCTGAGCTCGTACAGCGCTAAGAAGACTGCAAACGCTTTCTCTCACCTAAACAAGCCAAAATCGCTAATGAATGATCATTTCCACAACATTCCTGCATTTTGGCATACATCTTGAAAAACAACTTTTTCGTTATTCTTTTTCATTAATCGATACTTTAAAATGTTTATAAACTAGTTTTTAATGTTTTACATAAGTTAGTTACATGTTTTACATGAGTTATACATTAGGTGTGTGAGAAAACCGCTTTCCTGAGCTCGTACAGCGCTAAGAACGCTGCAAACGCTTTCTTTCACCTAACCAAGCCAAAATCTCTAATGAATGATCATTTTCACAACATTCATGCATTTTGGCATATATCTTGAAAAACTACTTTTTCGTTATTCTTTTTCATTATTTGATACTTAAAAATGTTTATAGACTCGTTTTAATATTTTACAATGACCATGCATTAGTTGTGTGAGAACACCGTTTTCCTGAGCTCGTACAGCGCTAAGAAGACTGCAAACGCTTTCTCTCACCTAAACAAGCCAAAATCTCTAATGAACGATCATTTCCACAACATTCCTGCATTTTGGCATACATCTTGAAAAACAACTTTTTCGTTATTCTTTTTCATTAATCGATACTTTAAAATGTTTATAAACTAGTTTTTAATGTTTTACATAAGTTAGTTACATGTTTTACATGAGTTATACATTAGCTGTGTGAGAAAACCGCTTTCCTGAGCTCGTACGGCGCTAAGAACGCAGCAAACGCTTTCTTTTAACTAAACAAGCCAAAATCTCTAATGAATGATCATTTTCACAACTTTCATGCATTTTGGAATACATCTTGAAAAACAACTTTTTCGTTATTCTTTTTCATTATTTGATACTTAAAAATGTTCATAAACTCGTTTTTAAGGTTTCACATAACTATACATTAGTTGTGTGAGAAAACCGCTTTCCTGAGCTCGTACAGCGCTAAGAACGCAGCAAACGCTTTCTCTCACTTAAACAAGCCAAAATCTCTAATAAATGATCATTTTCACAACATTCATGCATTTTGGCATACATCTTGAAAAACAACTTTTTCGTTATTCTTTTTCATTATTTGATACTTAAAAATGTTTATAAACTCGTTTTTATGTTTTACATAACTATACATTAGTTGTGTGAGAAAACCGCTTTCCTGAGCTCGTACAGCGCTAAGAACGCAGCAACCGCTTTCTCTCAACTAAACAAGCCAAAATCTCTAATGAATGATCATTTTCACAACTTTCATGCATTTTGGCATACATCTTGAAAAACAACTTTTTCGTTATTCTTTTTCATTATTTAATCCTTAAAAATGCTCTTAAACTTTGTTTGTATGTTTCACATAACTATACCTTAGTTGTGTGAGAAAACCGCTTTTCTGAGATCGCAAAGCGCTAAGAACGCAGGAAAAGCTTTTTCTTACATAAACAAGGCAAAAGAATTATTATTTTTTTATTCATTTATCTTTCCTTAAAACATCTGGATCTTTAAGATCTCATCGAACTGAAAACACGTTTCACAATCGCCTAACTCAACAGGAGGTCAAATACAAACACACAAACAAGAACACGCGCACTACACACAGTAGTGTCTGGGTACACATCCCACACAGACCCACACTGCACACGCATAATAAAATACACACACACAGACACACACATACACACAAACACACGCACACACACACACACGCGGACAGACAAAAAAAACACACTCATCAGACTTTATACGCATACTACACAAACGATATCCTGCTCAAGGCCCTGTGCCATCATTACAGTCACAATAAAAATTATAAAGACACGTCCATCCATGATGATGGCTTAAACTTATGTCATATATGTTTAAGAGGTCTTAGTGTGCTGGAAAAGTACACAGGTTGTGAGGTACACCCAAGAAGCGATGGCTCAGGTGCTTGGGGCCACTCATTGTTGCTTGTAACAATTTTTCTTCTTTTTTTTAGCCAAAATGTCTGCACAGACCAGATCCTTACATCTTTGTGGTGGGTATTGGGCCTGGTTTTTGGCGCTAACCCCTTGAAAATATCCCCTATAAGTCCACCTGTTTGTAAAACACTGGCATGTGATCGGTTCAGATAGTATAACATACAGTGCTTCAGCGTCGTTCACGGCTTTTTATTTCTGTGCCACAAGGATTTGTCCTAGGAAAGGTTGTGGCAGACAGCAGCGATAAACTGAGCTCACATCCTGAACACACACACACACGCACACACGCTTACCACACATACTTACCACAGACACAAATACTATACATCCTACATTCACACATACTGCGCGCACACACACACACACACACACGCACAAACATTACATAGGCATAGTACACACATATAAACACACACTGTCATTACAAAGACACATAACACACACACACACAATAACCATAAATACACACAACAAATCCTACGGACAGACATACATAGCGTAAAGAACGCACACACACGCGCGCACACACTCACACACCTCTCACACACATCACATATCCTACGCATCATACACAAATGATGACCTACTCAAGTACCTGAGCCAATATAGTCACCACCAAACCCCGTCTACATTGAGTGACAGCTAGCAATGACGGATCAGAAAGACACGTCCAAACATGAGGATGACCTAAACTTGTGTCATATTTGTTTAAGAGGTCTTATTTTACTTTCAACAATATTTTTATTGATTTTAAAACAGGGATATTACAGGGTAGACATGTAATGTTTCAATACAGAATTTTAAAACCTCCTTATAAATCCCTATAGCACCCACCCCACCCCTCCCTAGCTCCAAGCCAGCTTTACAAGTATAAGGAAAGGCTAGGCGCCAGGCATAACAAAAAAGGAGAGAAACTAAAAAAGAAAAAAGAACCTGGAGCTGGAAGTTTTTTAGTTTTGCATACAACAACAATAAAAAGGGAAAAGAAAACAAACAAACAAACGATTAAATAAAAAAGGGAATCAAACTATAAATGTATATGAAAAAAGCGAAGGAAGGGCCCCCAAACCTGTTGGAATTTTAAGTCTGAATAACGGATTGAGTAGTGGATCTTCTCCAGGGACAGACAAGACATAATATCTCTGAGCCACTGGGCGTGAGTGGGTGACGTGGCATCCTTCCATTTGTATAAAAGAGAACGCCTGGCCAGGAGTGTCGCAAAAGATAACAAACGCTGTTTAGCTGGAGTTAGACGCTTGTCTTCCTCTCCAGTGATACCAAAAAGAGCAATCAGAGGATCTGGTTCAAGATTGCATTTCAATATATACGACAAGGTTTTAAAAACATCCCTCCAGAATTTTTCTAAATTCTGGCATGTCCAGTACATATGAATAAGAGACGCCTCTCCACTTTTACATTTATCACAGCAAGGATCAATGTCTGGGTAAAAACGGGAAAGTTTAAGTTTGGAGAAATGAGCCCTGTGTACAACCTTAAACTGTAATAAAGAGTGGCGGGCAGATAAGGAAGTTGAGTTGACAAGTTTAAGAATTGAATTCCAAGTATCATCTGACAGTGAGAGATTTAAATCTTTCTCCCAAGCAGTTTTAATTTTACTTAAAGGGGTGTGACATAAACCCATCAATCGACCATAAATAGTGGATATTAGGCCTTTACGCAGCGGGGACAAACATAGGAGATTATCTATAATATTTGCAGCAGGGGCCTAAGGGAAATTCAGTATTAAAGAGAGAATGAAGTGTCTTACTTGCAGATATCTGAAAAAGTTTGAATTGGGTAGGTTAAACCTTTCAGAAAGCTGCTCAAACGATGCAAACTTATGGTCAACAAACAGATCTTTGCAAAGCTTGATACCCTTATTGTAACATTCCTGAAACACTGAATCATGTAAAGAAGGTTGGAAGAGATAGTTAGAGACGATAGGACTGGAAAGAGAAAAGCCCAGAAGACCGCAGTGCTTTCTGAACTGAGCCCATACTCTCAAGGTATGCCTAACAACTGAGTTATTGATCAATTTTACTGAGGGGATGGGGAGTGCGGATCCAAGGAGTGCAGAGACAGAGATCTTTGAAGTAGGGACTTATTTAATCGTGGATGTTTACCTTTCCAAAGGTAAGAGGATATAATTGAGTCTAAAGCACCAAAGTAAGATTTGGGAATGAAAACAGGTACAGACTGAAAGAGATATAAAAATTTAGGAAGAATACTCATTTTAATGGCATTAATGCGGCCCACCAGGGACATGGACAGTGGTGACCATTTTTCCAAGTCCTTTTTAGTTTGGTTCAACAACCTAGTAAAATTTTAATTAAAAAGGTTTTTATGTTTCCTTGTAATTGTAATACCAATTACAAGGAACAATTACATACTGATTTTTCACTATGTTGAATGAAAAATTGTGCATACCAGTTGTTACTGCTGTGTTGTTAAGCAGAAAAAGTTCACTTTTGCGCAAATTCAATTTATATCCTGAAAAGTAGCTAAATTCACTAAGCAATGACAGTACAGGTGGAAGGGAGGTGATTGGATTTGATATAAAAAGTAGAAGATCATTTGCATAAAGGGAAACTTTATGTTCTTCTCCCTGCCTCCAAATCCCAGATATATCCCTACAACTGCGGAATGCAATTGCTAGTGGCTCAATGGCAAGGTTAAAGAGCAGTGGGCTAAGAGGACACCCCTGACGAGTTCCCCGCTGAAGGCTGAATGGTTGAGACTGCTGAGCATTTGTCAGAACTGAGGCAGTAGGGCTTGAATATAATAATTTAACCCAGGTGATAAATACTCCCATTTCACACGATCAAAAGCCTTTTCAGCATCCAAAGAAAGGACACACTCAGGGATCCCCTCTGATGGTGTGTACAGGACATCCATAAGACGTCGAATGTTAAAGTAAGAAAAGCGATTTTTGACAAAACCGGTCTGGTCCTTAGATATAATAGAGGGTAAAACATTCTCTAATCTACGAGCCAAGACTTTAGCAAGGATTTTAACATCCACGTTGAGAAGAGAGATTGGTCTATATGAATAGCACTCTCTTTATCTCTCTTTGCTATAAGGGTGATGCGAGCCTCATTAAATGACGCAGGCAGCTTACCTTGCTTAAAAGATTCAGATAAAACCAAAGCTAGTTGTGGTGCAAGGAATGAGGAGAATGATTTAAAAACTCTGCAGGGAACCCATCAGGACCCGGGGACTTACCAGATTGCAATGATGAGATAGCTAAACTGATCTCCTCTTGTGATATGGGCTCTTCTAATCTTAATCTAGAATCAGGAGACAGTGTTGGGATATCTAATTGATTCAAGAAATTCTTAAGTGAATAACAGTCCTTTGGAAACTCAGAAGTATAAAATCGAGAATAAAAATTCCTGAATGCATCATTCATTTAGAATGGTCGGTAGTGATGGTACATCCTCCATCCGAATTTTTGTAATGCGTTGCTGTGCTCTAAAACCTCTTAACTGGTTAGCTAAAACTTTCCCAGATTTGTCACCATGAATGTAAAATTGGCTCCTACTCTTTAATAATTGACATTCAATTACATGCGTCGAGATGAGTTCAAAATTAGTTTGCAATTCTATGCGTTTTTTATACAAATCAGGGTTTTTAAATAGAGCATACTCCTGATCAATTTCTTTAATTTGGTTGATCAAATCTTTTCGTTCTTTATATGCCTTCCCTTCATATTTGCAGTATATGAAATTATCTGTCCCCTGAGGTAGGCTTTTTAGAGCATCCCAAACAGTTAAACATGACACTTCAGGCGTTTCATTTGTGTTTAAGAAAAAAACTGTCTGGTCTTCCATACATTTTTTAAAGTCATTCTCTATCAATAATGATGAATTAAAGCGCCAATGTTTATTAATTTGAGGAAGATTGGGGAGCTTTATAGATATAACAACTTGCGCATGATCCGATATCACAATGCTCTGATAAGCGCAGGTGTTAACCATTGGGATCAGTTGATTATCTATAAAGAAATAATCAATTCTGGAGAAAGTATGATGAAGATGTGAGAAAAAGGAGTATTCTCTCTTTTTTGGATTAAGGAAGCGCCATATGTCAGAGATACCAAAGCTGCAAAGATAGGACTTAAGTAGCGTGGCGGATTTACTTAGAGGTATAGGATTGGGAGATGACCTGTCAAGTGATGGATCCAAACAACAGTTGAAGTCTCCCCCTAATACGAGAGAGTATGAGCTCAGATCTGGTAGAGCAGAAAAGAAATGTTCTTTGAAGGAAACATCATCATAATTAGGGGCATATAAATTAGCCAACACTACATTAGTATTAAATAATTTCCCTGAAACAATGATATAACGACCATGTACATCCGTAATAACAATTTGATGCTCAAAAGCGATGTTTAGACTAATGAGAATTGACTAGCTTTGGCCTGAAAGGTTGAGTGGTAGTGCTGCCCTCCCCAACGCTACATAAGGCGAGGATTATCAGAACTGCGAATGTGAGTTTCTTGTAAAAATGCGATTGCAGTGTTAAGTTGTTTAAGGTGTGAGAGCACCTTCCTTCTCTTGACCGTATGGTTTAAACCCTTAACATTCCAGCTCACAAAGTTTAAAGAAACTTCCCTGAGAGGAGATGCAGGTAGATAAACATGAATAACACTGAGATGCCTAGCGTCAGCCTTTAAACACGAGTGTAAAACACAGAGCAACATGTTAAAGATGCACCGTGTACAAAGAACTAACATAATACTGGCTTTGGAGATCCCACACCCCTCCCCCACACACCCCACTGCCCACAAACAAACAAAGATAGCTGCTAACAAACAAAGCAGCAAGCTCTTCCATTCTTCCATTTTCCACCTAACCAATCTTCCTGCCGCTAACCACACCATCTTCTGCTCCGACACGGTTTACAAAAACTAAGAATTAAATATATAAATAGAGTATTTCAACACTCCAATGCTAAAATCATTCAATAGGAGAAAAACACACCACCCCTCCCCCCACGTCACATTGTAACTCTGAACATGCAAACACAAGTAGTCACTCATGATTAGAAATTGAGAAAGTAATAATAGAAAAATAATAATAACCTCTTCACACGTTTAACACAGTAAACGTGGCTAGATTTTTAGTTAGAAATAATACTTTCCTGATAACTGTTGTTGCCTATTAAAAAATAATAATAATAATAATAATACAGTGCACTACGTAGTTTTCGGCAGACTGTCTATGTGTTTCTGCGCCTCTTCTTCTGTCCGGTAGAGAGAGTTATCCGGAGCCGTGCTGGATCTTTCTCCTGTGAGAGAAGGCCGGAGTCCACGGTTGTATAACTCAGTCATACCTTCTCTATACTCGGCTCGCAGGCTTAAAACTTGGGGAGCGTAATCTTCCACGATACGAACCTGCTGACCGCGGTATTCCAGCCTCCCTCTCCGCCGAGCCTCCCGAACCAGAAGGTCTTTAACCTGGTACCGGTGCAAACGGAGAATGACCGGCCGAGGTCTCTGACCTGAAGCGGGTTTGGATGTAGGTATGCGGTGGGCTCTGTCAATCTCAGGCGGGGATGGAAGCGTTTCACTCCCAAACACCTCACACAAAAATTTCGAGAAGAACTCGGTAGGGAGTCCACTCTCAGTACCCTCCGGAAGACCCAGGACACGCAGGTTTTGTCTCCTGCTACGGCCTTCTAGGTCTACGACGCTGTCCATGGTCCTCTACTTGGGCCTGAATTTGGTCTAGCTTACTTTCCAGTAAACTAAACGAAGATTTAAATTCAGCCGCTAACGCTTCACGGTGTGTTTGTCTAACAGCGCTGAGATAGTCTCGACTGTTAGAGCGGTCGCAAACAAAGTTTTCCCGGCCGTCTTTTTTCCCGGCCTTAACACTCCTTGTATCCATTATAAATGAAAAAAGTATGTAACCGTGGGGTAGAGTACAAAGTTATTGTATCCTAAAGATTTAGTTTAGCATTTAGAAACGGATAAGGGAGTGAAGAAATGTAATTTTTCATTAAATGTTAATATGATCTTTAGGGTCCTAATGAAAAGTTTGTAATATATTTAATTAAAAATTCTCAATGGTTGTGTAAAAAAAAAGACTACTTTTACCTGGTAAAAACTAGCTCTGTTCTCAGCAACCTGTTTCAGTACATGCTCCTTTAAATGCTTATAATCTCTGCTGAACGGGCAATTAAGAATTATATAGAGACGGATGTACATAGAGAAGAAGCCATAACCATGTTCTATGAGAGTATAAGTTAACTTAGACTCTGCATTCATCGTGATTATTAAAAAAGGCAATCTGCAAAGATTCATAGAAAAAGAAATTACACTCACCAAACCTGGTGAAGATGAAGCAGGAACACGAAGTTAGTACAGATCCATTTTTCAGGAGCAGCTTCGTATTTATATTGACCCGCGTTTATAAAGCAGTCTAGTGAAAAATGATTAGTGCAAACATGAACGCATTTAGGTAGATCGGCGAGACGTTAGCTTTAAAAACAAAATTCAGCCACTCCGTCCTTAGCGGCTCAGATGTCGGTAGTGAATGACGACTGCTGTGTTCGCTATTACGCCAAATAACTGTACACCACACTCGCTTAGGCGACCTTTTGCGAAAAAAACAATGGCCGACAGCTACTTCTCACTCGGGGCGGGTCTTTTGTGTTTTAACTGGTGTTTTAACCAGTGTCAATCAACTAGTTTAGGAGCGGCCTTTTTTGGTGTGGCGTCACAATGCAAGGCATTTGAGATTAGCCTGATTTCAGAAGGGGCATGTTATTTTAATAAATTAAAAGAAAATCACTGGGCGGATCTTTATCATCGTAGAGTGGTTGTGTACGCACTCTCCTAATGCACAGTTCAGTCCAAACAGCTTAAAAAAGTGCATGTAGGCCTGTATGACCCCTTAAAAAAAATCTTCATGGCACACTTCTTTTTTACATTCCTTAGGGGCTTGCTCTGGGAACATGGGTAGATGGTAACAAAATTGAGTGCAGGCGTGCGTTTCCCGTACAACGATGTAGCTCTTTGCTTAACCACCATTGTACGATGCAACGTTGAAGAAAATAACTAACTAGTCACGACTGTTTCCCAACACCATAGTACCTGTGTCGCACTTCAATCGTTAAAACTATGTTGGTTTAATTTGTCGTTCTTCTTCTTCGATACAATGGCGGAGTAGTGCCATAGGCACTATCTCTCTCTTCGGGTCTCGCATTCAATGCGCTTGCGCAATGACGTTACGTAGGAGTGGTGTAATAATGTCACGAACGCAACATTCATTATTTGTACAATAAAACATATATAGGCATACACAAATGTGCTCTTTTCGATTAACAAAGTCTATAACTTTTAGTTATATTTCATTTGAACTCATTTTTATTTGGTATTGATACATAAGTACAATTAAAATAAAAAGAAATCATGGGTTTTGAAAATGCTGGGATTGTGTTGTGAACACCTGTTACCTATTTTGCTCAAGATCATTTCCTATATAAGTCCCTTTACATGAAGCCATGTTTTAATGAGAGTTGATGTGAAAAAATGACACGGAAACCACAATTTACTACAAAAGAGCTTGCAGTTCTTTTGGAGGAGGTGGGAAACAATCAAATCTTGCTTTTCTCCAAATTAAAAAACACAGTTACAAGTCCTGACAAAAAAAAAAAAAAACATGGAATGAAATTGCACAAAAAATTAATGCTTCTGGAAATGGGTATGAGAGAAGCCCAGAGGAAGTCAGAAACAAGTGGAGGGACTTTGCAAGTGTGACCAAACAAGCAAGTCCAGTGGTGGCCTGAAACTGAACCCCTCCAAAAGCTGCTATGTAAGTGTAGTTACTGCAATTGTCCACAACATTGCAGTCAAGAAATTTTTTTTTTTAACCTATGAATAGTCCATATTCTACTTCTACTTCTGAGAGCACAACAAAGATACTCACTTAAAAACTCACCTTTTCTTCGCACAAATGAAACCAAGGCTGTGTTCCAACGGGCATAAATAATGCTTTCGTAGGGCACTTCGAAGAGAGAATAATTGCGATGGTATCGCTGTTATATCATTTCAAGGTGAATTTGTAATCAAAATATCCGAAAAATGAATAGCCTAATATCTGAGCACCAAAGCATTAAGTTTTCTAAATCGCTCAAAGTGGTTGGGAAAATTTTTAGAAACTAATAGGGCGTAAGGTCGTGAACTGTGAATAGAACACACCCAGCCGCAGCAAGAAACTATGCTTCTAACCACAGGTCGAAAGCTGTTCGCGAATGTTCGTTTGAACTATGATTTCGAGAAACACCGAATTGTTGAACTATGTTGGTACCGACGAAACTTGCGACCATAGTTGGCTAATGATGCTTTTGGGAAACGCACCCCAGATTGATTGTAGGAAAAGATTCTAGGATGTTTGTGGGGGAAGGGAGCGAGGCCCTAACTCCTTAAGAATACCTCCTATAAGTCCACCTGTTTGTGAAACTCACAGTGCACAGGGGAATGTGCTTGTGAGTGGTTGAGATAGCTCAGACTATAAGACACTATCTGCTCGACAAAATGGCACAAGTATCTCATGAATTTCCACAAACGTACTGCAGCCTACTATGAATCTCTCACCTCCTACCACATCCTGCAGCCCTTCGGCCATCTCCATGTGATTTTAATTTTTGTACACTCACACACACACACACACACACACACACACACACGCACACGCACACACACACACACACACACACTACCGACATTACATTTTATAAACGTACACACACACACACACATATATTGTACACAAGCATTGCACACAGACATACACAAATACAAACATACTACTCATACACACACATTTACTACATACACACATATTAGGCACACAAACACTACACATCATATTCAGTACACACACATCATTCAGACACACACTACATACACAAACACATACTGCACAGAAACAAAGGCACACCCAACCATTTATGCCAAACATACAGTAAAAATCCTACACACACACACACACACACACACACACACACACACACACACAATACACAGCTTACACAAACCATGACCGTCCCAAGCACCTGCGCCATTACAGACGCCACCAAGCAATCAGTAGCAATGATGGATAGAATGACACCTGCCTTAAACTTATGTGGAGCCTTAAACTTATACAATATTTTGTGACAGAGTGCTGCACAGGTCTGCACGGGCTTGAGGTAGGGTTTATCTTCATCAACCAGAGAGTGAGCGGTGGTACGCAACCGAAATTGACCGTTGTTGATCTTAAATGGCCCGATGTACTTCTTGGCTTCCACCTTCAGAGGGAGGTTCTTGGGAACTTCCAGACCCACTGTCCCTGGGGGAGGGGCTTCGTCTTGGTCTCTTACTCCAGGAAAATGGATAGACTGTGGCCAAATTGGCTGCACGGAGCAGATTGATCACACAGCTTTTTTGTGGAAATGAGAGTGACAGTTTTTGACCCTACCTCTTTGAAAATACCTCTGATAAGTCCACTTGTTTGTCAACCTATTCATTTGACAAGATGTCACAAGTAACCCATGCATTTCTACAAATTTTCTATGAAACACCCACCACCTAGCACATCATACAGCCCTTCGGCCTTGTCCATGTGCTTTTCATTTCTGGGAAGTACACGACATCAACGACCAGCTAAAATCAAGTTCACCGATGACATCAGTGTCTCCAAGAACATCATCTCACGACCAGCCAGAGACTGTGGATTACTGCGGAGGTGTGTGAACTTCTAAAGACCCAAGACTCCTATCAGAGCAGGGGGCAAAGTGGCCCTAAGAACAGCAAGGGGCAAACTTTCCTGGGCAATCAGAGAGGCGAAGCGCACACACGCCCAAGAAAATCCTTAACCACTTCAGGGACAGCGGTGACATACGGCACATGTGGCAGAGCATTCAACACGTTACCAACTACAAGCCATCATCACCTGCCTGTGTCAGTGAAGTGTCTCTTCCAGATGCGCTAAATAGCTTCTACTCTCAGTTCGACATGTAGAACGACGTGACGACGAGGAAAACCTAGTTTTATTCAGTGAAAATGTAACATTTTAGCAATAAGATTATTATTAATTATCCCAACAGTCAATCTAGTCTAGCCCAAACACAATTTTTAAGGTTTTTACCAAAATAATTGTCATTTATATTATTTTAATTAATTTTTTACATTTATATTTAATTATCTCATTTAAAATGTATTTTTCTGATGTTTTTAGCTAATTGTATTTCTTTTTAACCGTCACAACAACTTCTGCATGTCCATATTTTTGTAACTACAAAACAATAAAGGCAGTATGGACAGTGTTTAAAACTTTTTTTAGTATAAGAATTTACACACTTGGTCTGTTGTAGCTCCTATCTGTGACAATCATTTGGTAACCTATTAGATTAATGATTTTAGCATTGGTTTAACTATAAAATAAAATAAAATACATCAAAACATAATTATGTTATCATGTAGTAACATATTTACCACAGAGACGCTGCAAAATTGGGTGATTTTTATGGTATACCTTGATGCTGTGTGAGTCCCTAAAGCAGTGTCTGTGTCCGCTTGAGGCGGAATATAAACTGTGCTGATTATGACCGATGTAAACTCCCGAGGAAGGTAAAAAGGACAGTAGTTCAAGGTTGGGTGTGCAGGAGCATGTGAGAGGCACAATGCTCGCGGTGTTGCACCAGCTGTTGTTCACCATTAAACACACTCCGCCTCCCCTTGACTTCCCTGAATCCCGTGTCCTGGCATGCGGGGAACCGAGAAGAACTCGGCCGGCTGGATGGCGTGGTCCGGCACCGCTGGGTTCAGCCATGTCTCGGTGAAGCAGAGGAGATTGCAGTCTCGAATGTCTCTTTGGAACTTTACGCCTGCTTGTTTCCCTTGATGCCGCTGCTTCGCTTCACGTCCTTTGTTCTTCCTCGGGATCTCACTTGGCCAGCTTGGATCCAGAGTTAAAAAATATAAATTGTGAGATTTGTATACCAATAGAATCAAGAGTGTCTCTATCATACCTAATAAACTCAAAGGTAATGAATTTGCCGGTTTTGGATCACTGAAAACGATGTAAAGAAAACCAAAAACAAGCACACCCTACACCTCTTACAAAAATGATGACAGGCCCAAGCACCTCCACCATTACAGTCGACATCAAGCAATCACTAGCAGTGATGCAAGTAAAGACAATGTCCAACTATGACGATGCCTTAAACTTGTGCCATATTTAGTGGCATCATTTTCTGGGGCGTTTTAGGGGTCTTACCATGTTCAAAAGGCACACTGGTGCGCCTGGTGCCGATGGCACTCGTGCTTGGGCCTGCTCATCGTTACTTGCAACTATATTTATTTTCTTATTTTCGAAGCTGCAGGGCCAACATCTTGGCTTTTATCTTCTGAGAGAGCTTATTGATGGACTACCAGCCCGTGGTAAAGTATGTGCCGGCCTAAGACCCATGAATGCATGCGGAAGCCCCATCATGATATTGGTGGCAATGTACACTCCAGAGTGCTGCACAGGACTGCCTCGAGCAAGCTTGAGGTGGGGTTTACCTTCATTAACCAGTGCGTGACCTATGGTACGCAACCAAAATTAATCGTTGTTGTATCTTAAATGGCCAGATGTACTTCTTGGCTTCCACCTTTGCCAGGAGGTTCTTGGGAAACTTTCAGACCCATTTTCCTGGGTGAGGCTCTGGGCCTTGAGAGCATGGGTAGACAGTGGCCAAATCGGCTGCAGGGAGCAGATTAATCATGCAATCTTTGGTTCGTTGTTGAGGTGGCAGTTTTGCCCTACCTCTTTGAGAATACCTCCACTAAGTTCACCTGTTTGTGAAACAGTGGGAAAGGTGTTTGTGGCAGGTTCAGATAGCTCAGACCCTATGACTCTATCTGCTTGACAAGATGTCAAATAACCCATGCATTTCAATAAACGTTCTGCGAGCTTCTACCGAACACTCACCACCTAGCACATCATACTGCCCTTTAGGCTTTTCCATGTGCTTTACATTCCTGGCTGCTTATCATTCTTTGCGGCTCCTAGTAGCAGACAAGAACGGTGAGCTGAGCCAGCCAGACTCGAAGTTCCATGAATTACATACTGTAGCCTAGCATGATAAATCTATGATATCTTTCATGTCTGCCTAGTTGTGAAAGGCTTATTTACAGGTTCTTGCTCTTGATCAACTGACCAGTGTTAACAGTCGATGATCGAGGGACACCTGGTTCTGAAGCAGGTGAATCCCCTGGCCAATTGAAGCCATCTCTGCTCTTCAGGACAGTTTTGAGAACTCTGTTTAAGAAGGCTGCAACTTGCGATGCCTTCACTGAGTTGGAGGAGTTCACTATCTCCAAGAACATCATCTCACAACCAACCAGAAACATTCAAGCACTCACATCCTGACTGTGCAACAGCTTCTTTCACAAACCATCTGTCTCCTCAACAAAAAGGGACTGTACTGATAAAAAAACACAAATTATTGTGTTATTGTGTGTAAGTTATTGTGTGTGTGTTTACACAACCCATGAGTTTACACACACACACAATAACTCAGATAACTCAACTACCTCAAAACATTGAAACTAAACTGATAAACGACACATGTGCAAACACACTGATCAACAACCATCTAAAACGTTTTCACATCAATCTGTAGTTGCGCTTTTGCATAATATCCATTACTTGTTATTTGCACAAGCCTATTTGATCTTTGCTGCTACTTTAAAGAAATGTGTCCTGTTTACTGTCTCTCCTCCCACTACCTCAACTCATTACCTCATTGTTGGGTTGAGTGACTTTGTCACTCTTTGTCACTATTTGCATGAGCACTTTATGTTCTCTTTTTTTTAGTATATAACTTTTTTCTGTTAACTTAAAAATGTCAACATGTATTGTCTCAGCCTGTTAGCTAATTAGGATGCTTAGTAAGCTAGTTAGTTTTTGTTCATTTATGTTTATGTTGGATGTAGGACCTCTGTCCTGCAGCAAGGTGGTTTCGTTTCACTGTGTACTAAACTGTATATGGGTGAAAGGAAAAGAAAATCCTACTTGAACTCGGTACCACACATAAAGCAAACAACAAGCTAAAGACCCATAATTTGTTTTGACCGGCATGTGAAAGCCTACACCTAGAAACTGGGGCACGCCCCATTCCTGGGATGCTGGGGTCCAGTTCGATGTGTCTCTCCCCTACAGAAACGGTATAGCTCACACCGTCCCCAGGCTGACGCTCCATCAGAAGTACTCAAGGCCTGTAAGCCACCATTTCCCCATGGTTCCTCTCTTCTGTCCCTGCTCACCGCTTACTGAAGGAGTCCTCATTATTTTCTTCTATAAACTATAAACAATGTAAAGTTGTTTTCTATATTTATAAAATTATTATATTTTTCTTTCATATTTATTTAAACGTTTTCTTATTCATACTGCATTTTTTTAAGATTATTATAGTCATATTCTTAGTTTGAATACTATTTCTTTTTTTAATGTCATGGGAGGTTGTAAAAGCATTTCTCTGAATATCATATTGAATATGGCTGTCTATGTGACAAATTAAATGTAAATTTCATTTGAAACCAAAATTCACCTAAATTAACATTAACACCTAAATTCCGTCATTCATATTGCTTCCTTTTTAACTGTATTTAAACACATAAGCATGTAAATCTGCTTTCACATAAAATGAAAATCAGATTTCTCATAATGACTTATTATGAACATGTAGAAAACTTCATGTAATGGAAACTTTTGGATTACCTGACCGAGGTGGTCTACTGATTGTTTTGAAAACAATGGCGTGGGTAATTCTAATTCAATATTAGTGTGTCAAACAATACTTTTCAGAACTTTATTTTACTTAACGATGTACAAGTGTTGCAAGATCTCTGGGATTCTGAGCTTGAACAATGTGTAGAACTTGCATGCTTTGTGCGTCCGCTTACCAATAATAATCAATTATAATAATTATATTAAATAATCGATATTAGTGCTTTAAGTGATAAGTTCTTTCACTCTAATTTATTTCCAATTTATTTGTCACAACAAATTTGATGGCACATTAAACAATAATAAACGACCTCAGGAAATAAACGTGTTGTCATAAACGTGTTTAAACTACTAGAACTCAATTGAAAGAATTCAAAAAAAAAAACCAAAAAATTTAATTTAATGTATATAAAAAATGTCTTTCAGACAATTCGTCATTCATTATATGCATAGTTTCAGCATCAGCAGTACAATTTTAGCATCAGCAGCCAAAAAGTCAAAAGAATGATGAAATCCAGAAAAAATGTGGAAAAATATTTTCTTTGTTATTATTTTTCACATTTTAATGCATACGCATTATTTCAGCATCAGCAGCCTAAAGGTCAAATGAAAGGTCACATTCATGCATTTTGAAAAACATTAAATACTATTATATTACGAATAACAACTGTTTATATTTTTCACATTTTGATGCTTAAAAATCCTTACAAACATTTTGTATGTTGTCCATAAACATCCATTGGGTTGTGTGAGAAAACCGATTTCCTGAGGTCGTACAGCCCTAAGAACGCAGCAAACGCTTTATTTATGCTTAACAAGGCAGAAAATTGATTAAATGATCATTTCCAAAACATGGATGCATTTTTTGCATAAATATTAAAAAACAAGTTTGTCGTTAACCTTTTTCACTATTTGATGCTTAAAAATGCTTACAAACTTATTTAGTATCCTTTACAAGGACCATGCATTCATTGTGTGAGAAAACCGCTTTCCTGAGCTCGCACAGTTTTCTAACAGCTAAAAAAAGCAAAAACTTCATGCATTCTGGTATACATGTTAAAAACAAATTTTTCGTTATTCTTTTTCATTATTTGATACTTAAAAATGTTTATAAACTCGTTTGTAATGTTTTACAATGACCATGCATTAGTTGTGTGAGAAAACCGCTTTCCTGAGCTCGTACAGCGCTAAGAACGCAGCAAACGCTTTCTCTCACCTAAACAAGCCAAAATCTCTACTGAATGATCATTTTCACAACATTCATGCATTTTAGCATACATCTTGGAAAACAACTTTTTCGTTATTCTTTTTCATTATTCGATACTTAAAAATGTTTATAAACTCGTTTTTAATGTTTTACATAAGTTAGTTACATGTTTTACATAAGTTATACATTAGTTGTGTGAGAAAACCGCTTTCCAGAGCTCGTGCAGCGCTAAGAACGCAGCAAACGCTTTCTCTCACCTAAACAAGGCAAAATCTCTAATAAATGATCATTTCCACAACATTCATGCATTTTGGCATACATCTTGAAAAACAACTTTTTCGTTATTCTTTTTCATTATTTGATACTCAAAAATGCTTATAAACTAATTATCTATGTTTTACATAACTATACATTAGGTGTGTGAGAAAACCGCTTTCCTGAGCTCGTACAGCGCTGCAAACGCTGCAAACGCTTTCTCTCACCTAACCAAGCCAAAATCTCTAATGAGATCATTTTCACAACATTCATGCATTTTGGCATACATCTTGAAAAACTACTTTTTCGTTATTCTTTTTCATTATTTGATACTTAAAAATGTTTATAGACTCGTTTTAATATTTTACAATGACCATGCATTAGTTGTGTGAGAACACCGTTTTCCTGAGCTCGTACAGCGCTAAGAACACTGCAAACGCTTTCTCTCACCTAAACAAGCCAAAATCGCTAATGAATGATCATTTTCACTACATTCAGGCATTTTGGCATACATCTTGAAAAACAACTTTTTCGTTATTCTTTTTCATTAATCGATACTTAAAAATGTTTATAAACTCGTTTTTAATGTTTTACATAAGTTAGTTACATGTTTTACATAAGTTATACATTAGTTGTGTGAGAAAACCGCTTTCCAGAGCTCGTGCAGCGCTAAGAACGCAGCAAACGCTTTCTCTCACCTAAACAAGGCAAAATCTCTAATAAATGATCATTTCCACAACATTCATGCATTTTGGCATACATCTTGAAAAACAACTTTTTCGTTATTGTTTTTCATTATTTGATACTTAAAAATGTTTATAAACTCGTTTTTAATGTTTAACATAACTATACATTAGTTGTGTGAGAAAACCGCTTTCCTGAGCTCGTACAGCGCGAAGAACGCAGCAAACGCTTTCTCTCACCTAAACAAGCCAAAATCTCTAATGAACGATCATTTCCACAACATTCCTGCATTTTGGCATACGTCTTGAAAAACAACTTTTTCGTTATTCTTTTTCATTAATCGATACTTTAAAATGTTTATAAACTCGTTTTTAATGTTTTACATAACTATACATTAGTTGTGTGAGAAAACCGCTTTCCTGAGCTCGTACAGCGCTAAGAACGCAGCAAACGCTTTCTTTCAACTAAACAAACCAAAATCTCTAATGAATGATCATTTTCACAACTTTCATGCATTTTGGAATACATCTTGAAAAACAACTTTTTTTGTTATTCTTTTTCATTATTTGATACTTAAAAATGTTTATAAACTCGTTTTTAATGTTTTTCATAACTATACATTAGTTGTGTGAGAAAACCGCTTTCCTGAGCTCGTACAGCGCTAAGAACGCAGCAAACGCTTTCTCCCACCCAAAACAAGCCAAAATCTCTAATGAATGATCATTTTCACAACATTCATGCATTTAAGCATACATCTTGAAAAACAACTTTTTCGTTATTCTTTTTCATTATTCGATATTTAAAAATGTTTTAGAACCCGTTTTTTATGTTTTACATAACTATACATTAGTTGTGTGAGAAAACCGCTTTCCTGAGCTCGGACAGCGCTAAGAACGCAGCAAACGCTTTCTCTCACCTAACCAAGCCAAAATCTCTAATGAGATCATTTTCACAACATTCATGCATTTTGGCATACATCTTGAAAAACTACTTTTTCGTTATTCTTTTTCATTATTTGATACTTAAAAATGTTTATAGACTCGTTTTAATATTTTACAATGACCATGCATTAGTTGTGTGAGAACACCGTTTTCCTGAGCTCGTACAGCGCTAAGAACGCTGCAAACGCTTTCTCTCACCTAAACAAGCCAAAATCGCTAATGAATGATCATTTTCACTACATTCAGGCATTTTGGCATACATCTTGAAAAACAACTTTTTCGTTATTCTTTTTCATTAATCGATACTTAAAAATGTTTATAAACTCGTTTTTAATGTTTTACATAAGTTAGTTACATGTTTTACATAAGTTATACATTAGTTGTGTGAGAAAACCGCTTTCCAGAGCTCGTGCAGCGCTAAGAACGCAGCAAACGCTTTCTCTCACCTAAACAAGGCAAAATCTCTAATAAATGATCATTTCCACAACATTCATGCATTTTGGCATACATCTTGAAAAACAACTTTTTCGTTATTGTTTTTCATTATTTGATACGTAAAAATGTTTATAAACTCGTTTTTAATGTTTAACATAACTATACATTAGTTGTGTGAGAAAACCGCTTTCCTGAGCTCGTACAGCGCGAAGAACGCAGCAAACGCTTTCTCCCACGCAAAACAAGCCAAAATCTCTAATGAATGATCATTTTCACAACATTCATGCATTTTGGCATACATCTTGAAAAACAACTTTTTCGTTATTCTTTTTCATTAATCGATACTTTAAAATGTTTATAAACTCGTTTTTAATGTTTTACATAAACTAGTTACATGATTTACATAAGTTATACATTAGCTGTGTGAGAAAACCGTTTTCCTGAGCTCGTACAGCGCTAAGAACTCAGCAAACGCTTTCTCTCACCTAAACAAGCCAAAATCTCTAATGAATGATCATTTTCACAACATTCATGCATTTTGGCATACATCTTGAAAAACAACTTTTTCGTTATTCTTTTTCAGTATTTGATACTTAAAAATGTTTATAAACTCGTTTTTAATGTTTTACATAAGTTAGTTACATGATTTACATAAGTTATACATTAGCTGTGTGAGAAAACCGCTTTCCTGAGCTCGTACAGCGCTAAGAACGCAGCAAACGCTTTCTCTCACCTAAACAAGCCAAAATCTCTAATGAATGATCATTTTCACAACATTCATGCATTTTGGCATACATCTTGAAAAACAACTTTTTCGTTATTCTTTTTCCTTAATCGATACTTAAAAATGTTTATAAACTCGTTTTTAATGTTTTACATAACTATACATTAGTTGTGTGAGAAAACCGCTTTCCTGAGCTCGTACAGCGCTAAGAACGCAGCAAACGCTTTCTTTCAACTAAACAAGCCAAAATCTCTAATGAATGATCATTTTCACAACTTTCATGCATTTTGGAATACATCTTGAAAAACAACTTTTTTTGTTATTCTTTTTCATTATTTGATACTTAAAAATGTTTATAAACTCGTTTTTAATGTTTTACATAACTATACATTAGTTGTGTGAGAAAACCGCTTTCCTGAGCTCGTACAGCGCTAAGAACGCAGCAAACGCTTTCTCCCACCCAAAACAAGCCAAAATCTCTAATGAATGATCATTTTCACAACATTCATGCATTTTGGCATACATCTTGAAAAACAACTTTTTCGTTATTCTTTTTCATTATTTGATACTTAAAAATGTTTATAAACTCGTTTTTAATGTTTTACATAACTATACATTAGTTGTGTGAGAAAACCGCTTTCCTGAGCTCGTACAGCGCTAAGAACGCAGCAAACGCTTTCTCAAACCCAAAACAAGCCAAAATCTCTAATGAATGATCATTTTCACAACATTCATGCATTTCAGCATACATCTTGAAAAACAACTTTTTCGTTATTCTTTTTCATTATTTGATACTTAAAAATGTTTATAAACTCGTTTTAATGTTTTACATAACTATACATTAGTTGTGTGAGAAAACCGCTTTCCTGAGCTCGTACAGCGCTAAGAACGCAGCAAACGCTTTCTCCCACCCAAAACAAGCCACAATCTCTAATGAATGATCATTTTCACAACATTCAGGCATTTTGGCATACATCTTGAAAAACAACTTTTTCGTTATTCTTTTTCATTAGTCGATACTTAAAAATGTTTATAAACTCGTTTTTAATGTTTTACATAAGTTAGTTACATGTTTTACATAAGTTATACATTAGTTGTGTGAGAAAACCGCTTTCCAGAGCTCGTGCAGCGCTAAGAACTCAGCAAACGCTTTCTCTCACCTAAACAAGGCAAAATCTCTAATAAATGATCATTTCCACAACATTCATGCATTTTGGCATACATCTTGAAAAACAACTTTTTCGTTATTCTTTTTCATTATTTGATACTTAAAAATGTTTATAAACTCGTTTTTAATGTTTTTCATAACTATACATTAGTTGTGTGAGAAAACCGCTTTCCTGAGCTCGTACAGCGCGAAGAACGCAGCAAACGCTTTCTCCCACGCAAAACAAGCCAAAATCTCTAATGAATGATCATTTTCACAACATTCATGCATTTTGGCATACATCTTGAAAAACAACTTTTTCGTTATTCTTTTTCATTAATCGATACTTTAAAATGTTTATAAACTCGTTTTTAATGTTTTACATAACTATACATTAGTTGTGTGAGAAAACCGCTTTCCTGAGCTCGTACAGCGCTAAGAACGCAGCAAACGCTTTCTCCCACCCAAAACAAGCCACAATCTCTAATGAATGATCATTTTCACAACTTTCATGCATTTTGGAATACATCTTGAAAAACAACTTTTTTTGTTATTCTTTTTCATTATTTGATACTTAAAAATGTTTATAAACTCGTTTTTAATGTTTTACATAACTATACATTAGTTGTGTGAGAAAACCGCTTTCCTGAGCTCGTACAGCGCTAAGAACGCAGCAAACGCTTTCTCCCACCCAAAACAAGCCAAAATCTCTAATGAATGATCATTTTCACAACATTCATGCATTTTGGCATACATCTTGAAAAACAACTTTTTCGTTATTCTTTCTCATTATTTGATACTTAAAAATGTTTATAAACTCGTTTTTAATGTTTTACATAACTATACATTAGTTGTGTGAGAAAACCGCTTTCCTGAGCTCGTACAGCGCTAAGAACGCAGCAAACGCTTTCTCCCACCCAAAACAAGCCACAATCTCTAATGAATGATCATTTTCACAACATTCAGGCATTTTGGCATACATCTTGAAAAACAACTTTTTCGTTATTCTTTTTCATTAATCGATACTTAAAAATGTTTATAAACTCGTTTTTAATGTTTTACATAAGTTAGTTACATGTTTTACATAATTATACATTAGTTGTGTGAGAAAACCGCTTTCCTGAGCTCGTACAGCGCTAAGAACGCAGCAAACGCTTTCTCTCACCTAAACAAGGCAAAATCTCGAATGAATGATCATTTCCACAACATTCATGCATTTTGGCATACATCTTGAAAAACAACTTTTTCGTTATTCTTTTTCATTATTTGATACTTAAAAATGTTTATAAACTCGTTTTTAATGTTTTACATAACTATACATTAGTTGTGTGAGAAAACCGCTTTCCTGAGCTCGTACAGCGCGAAGAACGCTGCAAACGCTTTCTCTCACCTAAACAAGCCAAAATCTCTAATAAATGATCATTTTCACAACATTCATGCATTTTGGCATACATCTTGAAAAACAACTTTTTCGTTATTCTTTTTCATTATTTGATACTTAAAAATGTTTATAAACTCGTTTTTAATGTTTTACATAACTATACATTAGTTGTGTGAGAAAACCGCTTTCCTGAGCTCGTACAGCGCTAAGAACGCAGCAAACGCTTTCTTTCACCTAAACAAGCCAAAATCTCTAATGAATGATCATTTTCACAACTTTCATGCATTTTGGAATACATCTTGAAAAACAACTTTTTCGTTATTCTTTTTCATTATTTAATCCTTAAAAATGCTCTTAAACTTTGTTTGTATGTTTCACATAACTATACCTTAGTTGTGTGAGAAAACCGCTTTTCTGAGATCGCAAAGCGCCAAGAACGCAGGAAAAGCTTTTTCTTACATAAACAAGGCAAAAGAATTATTATTTTATTATTCATTTATCTTTCCTTAAAACATCTGGATCTTTAAGATCTCATCGAACTGAAAACACGTTTCACAATCGCCTAACTCAACAGGAGGTCAAATTCAAACACACAAACAAGAACACGCGCACTACACACAGTAGTGTCTGGGTACACATCCCACACAGACCCACACTGCACACGCATAATAAAATACACACACACAGACACACACATACACACAAACACACGCACACACACACACACGCGGACAGACAAAAAAAACACACTCATCAGACTTTATACGCATACTACACAAACGATATCCTGCTCAAGGCCCTGTGCCATCATTACAGTCACAATAAAAATTATAAAGACACGTCCATCCATGATGATGGCTTAAACTCATGTCATATATGTTTAAGAGGTCTTAGTGTGCTGGAAAAGTACACAGGTTGTGAGGTACACCCAAGAAGCGATGGCTCAGGTGCTTGGGGCCACTCATTGTTGCTTGTAACAATTTTTCTTCTTTTTTTTAGCCAAAATGTCTGCACAGACCAGATCCTTACATCTTTGTGGTGGGTATTGGGCCTGGTTTTTGGCGCTAACCCCTTGAGAATATCCCCTATAAGTCCACCTGTTTGTAAAACACTGGCATGTGATCGGTTCAGATAGTATAACATACAGTGCTTCAGCGTCGTTCACGGCTTTTTTTTCTGTGCCACAAGGATTTGTCCTAGGAAAGGTTGTGGCAGACAGCAGCGATAAACTGAGCTCACATCCTGAACACACACACACACACACACACTTACCACACATACTTACCACAGACACAAATACTATACATCCTACATTCACACATACTGCGCGCACACACACACACACACACACACGCACAAACATTACATAGGCATAGTACACACATATAAACACACACGGTCATTACAAAGACACATAACACACACACACAATAACCATAAATACACACAACAAATCCTACGGACAGACATACATAGCGTAAAGAACGCACACACACGCGCACACACACTCACACACCTCTCACACACATCACATATCCTACGCATCATACACAAATGATGACCTACTCAAGTACCTGAGCCAATATAGTCACCACCAAACCCCGTCTACATTGAGTGACAGCTAGCAATGACGGATCAGAAAGACACGTCCAAACATGAGGATGACCTAAACTTGTGTCATATTTGTTTAAGAGGTCTTGTTTTACTTTCAACAATATTTTTATTGATTTTAAAACAGGGATATTACAGGGTAGACATGTAATGTTTCAATACAGAATTTTAAAACCTCCTTATAAATCCCTATAGCACCCACCCCTCCCCTCCCTAGCTCCAAGCCAGCTTTACAAGTATAAGGAAAGGCTAGGCGCCAGGCATAACAAAAAAGGAGAGAAACTAAAAAAGAAAAAAGAACCTGGAGCTGGAAGTTTTTTAGTTTTGCATACAACAACAATAAAAAGGGAAAAGAAAACAAACAAACAAACGATTAAATAAAAAAGGGAATCAAACTATAAATGTATATGAAAAAAGCGAAGGAAGGGCCCCCAAACCTGTTGGAATTTTAAGTCTGAATAACGGATTGAGTAGTGGATCTTCTCCAGGGACAGACAAGACTCTGAGCCACTGGGCGTGAGTGGGTGACGTGGCATCCTTCCATTTGTATAAAAGAGAACGCCTGGCCAGGAGTGTCGCAAAAGATAACAAACGCTGTTTAGCTGGAGTTAGACGCTTGTCTTCCTCTCCAGTGATACCAAAAAGAGCAATCAGAGGATCTGGTTCAAGATTGCATTTCAATATATACGACAAGGTTTTAAAAACATCCCTCCAGAATTTTTCTAAATTCTGGCATGTCCAGTACATATGAATAAGAGACGCCTCTCCACTTTTACATTTATCACAGCAAGGATCAATGTCTGGGTAAAAACGGGAAAGTTTAAGTTTGGAGAAATGAGCCCTGTGTACAACCTTAAACTGTAATAAAGAGTGGCGGGCAGATAAGGAAGTTGAGTTGACAAGTTTAAGAATTGAATTCCAAGTATCATCTGACAGTGAGAGATTTAAATCTTTCTCCCAAGCAGTTTTAATTTTACTTAAAGGGGTGTGACATAAACCCATCAATCGACCATAAATAGTGGATATTAGGCCTTTACGCAGCGGGGACAAACATAGGAGATTATCTATAATATTTGCAGCAGGGGCCTAAGGGAAATTCAGTATTAAAGAGAGAATGAAGTGTCTTACTTGCAGATATCTGAAAAAGTTTGAATTGGGTAGGTTAAACCTTTCAGAAAGCTGCTCAAACGATGCAAACTTATGGTCAACAAACAGATCTTTGCAAAGCTTGATACCCTTATTGTAACATTCCTGAAACACTGAATCATGTAAAGAAGGTTGGAAGAGATAGTTAGAGACGATAGGACTGGAAAGAGAAAAGCCCAGAAGACCGCAGTGCTTTCTGAACTGAGCCCATACTCTCAAGGTATGCCTAACAACTGAGTTATTGATCAATTTTACTGAGGGGATGGGGAGTGCGGATCCAAGGAGTGCAGAGACAGAGATCTTTGAAGTAGGGACTTATTTAATCGTGGATGTTTACCTTTCCAAAGGTAAGAGGATATAATTGAGTCTAAAGCACCAAAGTAAGATTTGGGAATGAAAACAGGTACAGACTGAAAGAGATATAAAAATTTAGGAAGAATACTCATTTTAATGGCATTAATGCGGCCCACCAGGGACATGGACAGTGGTGACCATTTTTCCAAGTCCTTTTTAGTTTGGTTCAACAACCTAGTAAAATTTTAATTAAAAAGGTTTTTATGTTTCCTTGTAATTGTAATACCAATTACAAGGAACAATTACATACTGATTTTTCACTATGTTGAATGAAAAATTGTGCATACCAGTTGTTACTGCTGTGTTGTTAAGCAGAAAAAGTTCACTTTTGCGCAAATTCAATTTATATCCTGAAAAGTAGCTAAATTCACTAAGCAATGACAGTACAGGTGGAAGGGAGGTGATTGGATTTGATATAAAAAGTAGAAGATCATTTGCATAAAGGGAAACTTTATGTTCTTCTCCCTGCCTCCAAATCCCAGATATATCCCTACAACTGCGGAATGCAATTGCTAGTGGCTCAATGGCAAGGTTAAAGAGCAGTGGGCTAAGAGGACACCCCTGACGAGTTCCCCGCTGAAGGCTGAATGGTTGAGACTGCTGAGCATTTGTCAGAACTGAGGCAGTAGGGCTTGAATATAATAATTTAACCCAGGTGATAAATACTCCCATTTCACACGATCAAAAGCCTTTTCAGCGTCCAAAGAAAGGACACACTCAGGGATCCCCTCTGATGGTGTGTACAGGACATCCATAAGACGTCGAATGGTAAAGTAAGAAAAGCGATTTTTGACAAAACCGGTCTGGTCCTTAGATATAATAGAGGGTAAAACATTCTCTAATCTACGAGCCAAGACTTTAGCAAGGATTTTAACATCCACGTTGAGAAGAGAGATTGGTCTATATGAAGAGCACTCTCTTTATCTCTCTTTGCTATAAGGGTGATGCGAGCCTCATTAAATGACGCAGGCAGCTTACCTTGCTTAAAAGATTCAGATAAAACCAAAGCTAGTTGTGGTGCAAGGAATGAGGAGAATGATTTAAAAACTCTGCAGGGAACCCATCAGGACCCGGGGACTTACCAGATTGCAATGATGAGATAGCTAAACTGATCTCCTCTTGTGATATGGGCTCTTCTAATCTTAATCTAGAATCAGGAGACAGTGTTGGGATATCTAATTGATTCAAGAAATTCTTAAGTGAATAACAGTCCTTTGGAAACTCAGAAGTATAAAATCGAGAATAAAAATTCCTGAATGCATCATTCATTTAGAATGGTCGGTAGTGATGGTACATCCTCCATCCGAATTTTTGTAATGCGTTGCTGTGCTCTAAAACCTCTTAACTGGTTAGCTAAAAGTTTCCCAGATTTGTCACCATGAATGTAAAATTGGCTCCTACTCTTTAATAATTGACATTCAATTACATGCGTCGAGATGAGTTCAAAATTAGTTTGCAATTCTATGCGTTTTTTATACAAATCAGGGTTTTTAAATAGAGCATACTCCTGATCAATTTCTTTAATTTGGTTGATCAAATCTTTTCGTTCTTTATATGCCTTCCTTTTCATATTTGCAGTATATGAAATTATCTGTCCCCTGAGGTAGGCTTTTAGAGCATCCCAAACAGTTAAACATGACACTTCAGGCGTTTCATTTGTGTTTAAGAAAAAAACTGTCTGGTCTTCCATACATTTTTTAAAGTCATTCTCTATCAATAATGATGAATTAAAGCGCCAATGTTTATTAATTTGAGGAAGATTGGGGAGCTTTATAGACATAACAACTTGCGCATGATCCGATATCACAATGCTCTGATAAGCGCAGGTGTTAACCACTGGGATCAGTTGATTATCTATAAAGAAATAATCAATTCTGGAGAAAGTATGATGAAGATGTGAGAAAAAGGAGTATTCTCTCTTTTTTGGATTAAGGAAGCGCCATATGTCAGAGATACCAAAGCTGCAAAGATAGGACTTAAGTAGCGTGGCGGATTTACTTAGAGGTATAGGATTGGGAGATGACCTGTCAAGTGATGGATCCAAACAACAGTTGAAGTCTCCCCCTAATACGAGAGAGTATGAGCTCAGATCTGGTAGAGCAGAAAAGAAATGTTCTTTGAAGGAAACATCATCATAATTAGGGGCATATAAATTAGCCAACACTACATTAGTATTAAATAATTTCCCTGAAACAATGATATAACGACCATGTACATCCGTAATAACAATTTGATGCTCAAAAGCGATGTTTAGACTAATGAGAATTGACTAGCTTTGGCCTGAAAGGTTGAGTGGTAGTGCTGCCCTCCCCAACGCTACATAAGGCGAGGATTATCAGAACTGCGAATGTGAGTTTCTTGTAAAAATGCGATTGCAGTGTTAAGTTGTTTAAGGTGTGAGAGCACCTTCCTTCTCTTGACCGTATGGTTTAAACCCTTAACATTCCAGCTCACAAAGTTTAAAGAAACTTCCCTGAGAGGAGATGCAGGTAGATAAACATGAATAACACTGAGATGCCTAGCGTCAGCCTTTAAACACGAGTGTAAAACACAGAGCAACATGTTAAAGATGCACCGTGTACAAAGAACTAACATAATACTGGCTTTGGAGATCCCACACCCCTCCCCCACACACCCCACTGCCCCCAAACAAACAAAGATAGCTGCTAACAAACAAAGCAGCAAGCTCTTCCATTCTTCCATTTTCCACCTAACCAATCTTCCTGCCGCTAACCACACCATCTTCTGCTCCGACATGGTTTACAAAAACTAAGAATTAAATATATAAATAGAGTATTTCAACACTCCAATGCTAAAATCATTCAATAGGAGAAAAACACACCACCCCTCCCCCCACGTCACATTGTAACTCTGAACATGCAAACACAAGTAGTCACTCATGATTAGAAATTGAGAAAGTAATAATAGAAAAATAATAATAACCTCTTCACACGTTTAACACAGTAAACGTGGCTAGATTTTTAGTTAGAAATAATACTTTCCTGATAACTGTTGTTGCCTATTAAAAAATAATAATAATAATAATAATACAGTGCACTACGTAGTTTTCGGCAGACTGTCTATGTGTTTCTGCGCCTCTTCTTCTGTCCGGTAGAGAGAGTTATCCGGAGCCGTGCTGGATCTTTCTCCTGTGAGAGAAGGCCGGAGTCCACGGTTGTATAACTCAGTCATACCTTCTCTATACTCGGCTCGCTGGCTTAAAACTTGGGGAGCGTAATCTTCCACGATACGAACCTGCTGACCGCGGTATTCCAGCCTCCCTCTCCGCCGAGCCTCCCGAACCAGAAGGTCTTTAACCTGGTACCGGTGCAAACGGAGAATGACCGGCCGAGGTCTCTGACCTGAAGCGGGTTTGGATGTAGGTATGCGGTGGGCTCTGTCAATCTCAGGCGGGGATGGAAGCGTTTCACTCCCAAACACCTCACACAAAAATTTCGAGAAGAACTCGGTAGGGAGTCCACTCTCAGTACCCTCCGGAAGACCCAGGACACGCAGGTTTTGTCTCCTGCTACGGCCTTCTAGGTCTACGACGCTGTCCATGGTCCTCTACTTGGGCCTGAATTTGGTCTAGCTTACTTTCCAGTAAACTAAACGAAGATTTAAATTCAGCCGCTAACGCTTCACGGTGTGTTTGTCTAACAGCGCTGAGATAGTCTCGACTGTTAGAGCGGTCGCAAACAAAGTTTTCCCGGCCGTCTTTTTTCCCGGCCTTAACACTCCTTGTAGCCATTATAAATGAAAAAAGTATGTAACCGTGGGGTAGAGTACAAAGTTATTGTATCCTAAAGATTTAGTTTAGCATTTAGAAACGGATAAGGGAGTGAAGAAATGTAATTTTTCATTAAATGTTAATATGATCTTTAGGGTCCTAATGAAAAGTTTGTAATATATTTAATTAAAAATTCTCAATGGTTGTGTAAAAAAAAAGACTACTTTTACCTGGTAAAAACTAGCTCTGTTCTCAGCAACCTGTTTCAGTACATGCTCCTTTAAATGCTTATAATCTCTGCTGAACGGGCAATTAAGAATTATATAGAGACGGATGTACATAGAGAAGAAGCCATAACCATGTTCTATGAGAGTATAAGTTAACTTAGACTCTGCATTCATCGTGATTATTAAAAAAGGCAATCTGCAAAGATTCATAGAAAAAGAAATTACACTCACCAAACCTGGTGAAGATGAAGCAGGAACACGAAGTTAGTACAGATCCATTTTTCAGGAGCAGCTTCGTATTTATATTGACCCGCGTTTATAAAGCAGTCTAGTGAAAAATGATTAGTGCAAACATGAACGCATTTAGGTAGATCGGCGAGACGTTAGCTTTAAAAACAAAATTCAGCCACTGCGTCCTTAGCGGCTCAGATGTCGGTAGTGAATGACGACTGCTGTGTTCGCTATTACGCCAAATAACTGTACACCACACTCGCTTAGGCGACCTTTTGCGAAAAAAACAATGGCCGACAGCTACTTCTCACTCGGGGCGGGTCTTTTGTGTTTTAACTGGTGTTTTAACCAGTGTCAATCAACTAGTTTAGGAGCGGCCTTTTTTGGTGTGGCGTCACAATGCAAGGCATTTGAGATTAGCCTGATTTCAGAAGGGGCATGTTATTTTAATAAATTAAAAGAAAATCACTGGGCGGATCTTTATCATCGTAGAGTGGTTGTGTACGCACTCTCCTAATGCACAGTTCAGTCCAAACAGCTTAAAAAAGTGCATGTAGGCCTGTATGACCCCTTAAAAAAAATCTTCATGGCACACTTCTTTTTTACATTCCTTAGGGGCTTGCTCTGGGAACATGGGTAGATGGTAACAAAATTGAGTGCAGGCGTGCGTTTCCCGTACAACGATGTAGCTCTTTGCTTAACCACCATTGTACGATGCAACGTTGAAGAAAATAACTAACTAGTCACGACTGTTTCCCAACACCATAGTACCTGTGTCGCACTTCAATCGTTAAAACTATGTTGGTTTAATTTGTCGTTCTTCTTCTTCGATACAATGGCGGAGTAGTGCCATAGGCACTATCTCTCTCTTCGGGTCTCGCATTCAATGCGCTTGCGCAATGACGTTACGTAGGAGTGGTGTAATAATGTCACGAACGCAACATTCATTATTTGTACAATAAAACATATATAGGCATACACAAATGTGCTCTTTTCGATTAACAAAGTCTATAACTTTTAGTTATATTTCATTTGAACTCATTTTTATTTGGTATTGATACATAAGTACAATTAAAATAAAAAGAAATCATGGGTTTTGAAAATGCTGGGATTGTGTTGTGAACACCTGTTACCTATTTTGCTCAAGATCATTTCCTATATAAGTCCCTTTACATGAAGCCATGTTTTAATGAGAGTTGATGTGAAAAAATGACACGGAAACCACAATTTACTACAAAAGAGCTTGCAGTTCTTTTGGAGGAGGTGGGAAACAATCAAATCTTGCTTTTCTCCAAATTAAAAAACACAGTTACAAGTCCTGACAAAAAAAAAAAAAAACATGGAATGAAATTGCACAAAAAATTAATGCTTCTGGAAATGGGTATGAGAGAAGCCCAGAGGAAGTCAGAAACAAGTGGAGGGACTTTGCAAGTGTGACCAAACAAGCAAGTCCAGTGGTGGCCTGAAACTGAACCCCTCCAAAAGCTGCTATGTAAGTGTAGTTACTGCAATTGTCCACAACATTGCAGTCAAGAAATTTTTTTTTTTAACCTATGAATAGTCCATATTCTACTTCTACTTCTGAGAGCACAACAAAGATACTCACTTAAAAACTCACCTTTTCTTCGCACAAATGAAACCAAGGCTGTGTTTCAACGGGCATAAATAATGCTTTCGTAGGGCACTTCGAAGAGAGAATAATTGCGATGGTATCGCTGTTATATCATTTCAAGGTGAATTTGTAATCAAAATATCCGAAAAATGAATAGCCTAATATCTGAGCACCAAAGCATTAAGTTTTCTAAATCGTTTAAAGTGGTTGGGAAAATTTTTAGAAACTAATAGGGCGTAAGGTCGTGAACTGTGAATAGAACACACCCAGCCGCAGCAAGAAACTATGCTTCTAACCACAGGTCGAAAGCTGTTCGCGAATGTTCGTTTGAACTATGATTTCGAGAAACACCGAATTGTTGAACTATGTTGGTACCGACGAAACTTGCGACCATAGTTGGCTAATGATGCTTTTGGGAAACGCACCCCAGATTGATTGTAGGAAAAGATTCTAGGATGTTTGTGGGGGAAGGGAGCGAGGCCCTAACTCCTTAAGAATACCTCCTATAAGTCCACCTGTTTGTGAAACTCACAGTGCACAGGGGAATGTGCTTGTGAGTGGTTGAGATAGCTCAGACTATAAGACACTATCTGCTCGACAAAATGGCACAAGTATCTCATGAATTTCCACAAACGTACTGCAGCCTACTATGAATCTCTCACCTCCTACCACATCCTGCAGCCCTTCGGCCATCTCCATGTGATTTTAATTTTTGTACACTCACACACACACACACACACACACACACACACACACACACGCACACGCACACACACACACACACACTACCGACATTACATTTTATAAACGTACACACACACACACATATATTGTACACAAGCATTGCACACAGACATACACAAATACAAACATACTACTCATACACACACATTTACTACATACACACATATTAGGCACACAAACACTACACATCATATTCAGTACACACACATCCTTCAGACACACACTACATACACAAACACATACTGCACAGAAACAAAGGCACACCCAACCATTTATGCCAAACATACAGTAAAAATCCTACACACACACACACACACACACACACACACAATACACAGCTTACACAAACCATGACCGTCCCAAGCACCTGCGCCATTACAGACGCCACCAAGCAATCAGTAGCAATGATGGATAGAATGACACCTGCCTTAAACTTATGTGGAGCCTTAAACTTATACAATATTTTGTGACAGAGTGCTGCACAGGTCTGCACGGGCTTGAGGTAGGGTTTATCTTCATCAACCAGGGAGTGAGCGGTGGTACGCAACCGAAATTGACCGTTGTTGATCTTAAATGGCCCGATGTACTTCTTGGCTTCCACCTTCAGAGGGAGGTTCTTGGGAACTTCCAGACCCACTGTCCCTGGGGGAGGGGCTTCGTCTTGGTCTCTTACTCCAGGAAAATGGATAGACTGTAGCCAAATTGGCTGCACGGAGCAGATTGATCACACAGCTTTTTTGTGGAAATGAGAGTGACAGTTTTTGACCCTACCTCTTTGAAAATACCTCTGATAAGTCCACTTGTTTGTCAACCTATTCATTTGACAAGATGTCACAAGTAACCCATGCATTTCTACAAATTTTCTATGAAACACCCACCACCTAGCACATCATACAGCCCTTCGGCCTTGTCCATGTGCTTTTCATTTCTGGGAAGTACACGACATCAACGACCAGCTAAAATCAAGTTCACCGATGACATCAGTGTCTCCAAGAACATCATCTCACGACCAGCCAGAGACTGTGGATTACTGCGGAGGTGTGTGAACTTCTAAAGACCCAAGACTCCTATCAGAGCAGGGGGCAAAGTGGCCCTAAGAACAGCAAGGGGCAAACTTTCCTGGGCAATCAGAGAGGCGAAGCGCACACACGCCCAAGAAAATCCTTAACCACTTCAGGGACAGCGGTGACATACGGCACATGTGGCAGAGCATACAACACGTTACCAACTACAAGCCATCATCACCTGCCTGTGTCAGTGAAGTGTCTCTTCCAGATGCGCTAAATAGCTTCTACTCTCAGTTCGACATGTAGAACGACGTGACGACGAGGAAAACCTAGTTTTATTCAGTGAAAATGTAACATTTTAGCAATAAGATTATTATTAATTATCCCAACAGTCAATCTAGTCTAGCCCAAACACAATTTTTAAGGTTTTTACCAAAATAATTGTCATTTATATTATTTTAATTAGTTTTTTACATTTATATTTAATTATCTCATTTAAAATGTATTTTTCTGATGTTTTTAGCTAATTGTATTTCTTTTTAACCGTCACAACAACTTCTGCATGTCCATATTTTTGTAACTACAAAACAATAAAGGCAGTATGGACAGTGTTTAAAACTTTTTTTAGTATAAGAATTTACACACTTGGTCTGTTGTAGCTCCTATCTGTGACAATCATTTGGTAACCTATTAGATTAATGATTTTAGCATTGGTTTAACTATAAAATAAAATAAAATACATCAAAACATAATTATGTTATCATGTAGTAACATATTTACCACAGAGACGCTGCAAAATTGGGTGATTTTTATGGTATACCTTGATGCTGTGTGAGTCCCTAAAGCAGTGTCTGTGTCCGCTTGAGGCGGAATATAAACTGTGCTGATTATGACCGATGTAAACTCCCGAGGAAGGTAAAAAGGACAGTAGTTCAAGGTTGGGTGTGCAGGAGCATGTGAGAGGCACAATGCTCGCGGTGTTGCACCAGCTGTTGTTCACCATTAAACACACTCCGCCTCCCCTTGACTTCCCTGAATCCCGTGTCCTGGCATGCGGGGAACCGAGAAGAACTCGGCCGGCTGGATGGCGTGGTCCGGCACCGCTGGGTTCAGCCATGTCTCGGTGAAGCAGAGGAGATTGCAGTCTCGAATGTCTCTTTGGAACTTTACGCCTGCTTGTTTCCCTTGATGCCGCTGCTTCGCTTCACGTCCTTTGTTCTCCCTCGGGATCTCACTTGGCCAGCTTGGATCCAGAGTTAAAAAATATAAATTGTGAGATTTGTATACCAATAGAATCAAGAGTGTCTCTATCATACCTAATAAACTCAAAGGTGATGAATTTGCCGGTTTTGGATCACTGAAAACGATGTAAAGAAAACCAAAAACAAGCAGTTGTGACGGCAGCCGACCTCACCAACAGCCATCTTGAAACAGACACACAGAAACTACTTATCCTACAAAAAAAGTACACATCCTACTCACACACACACACAGTACACATCCTTCGCACACCCTACACCTCTTACAAAAATGATGACAGGCCCAAGCACCTCCACCATTACAGTCGACATCAAGCAATCACTAGCAGTGATGCAAGCAAAGACAATGTCCAACTATGACGATGCCTTAAACTTGTGCCATATTTAGTGGCATCATTTTCTGGGGCGTTTTAGGGGTCTTACCATGTTCAAAAGGCACACTGGTGCGCCTGGTGCCGATGGCACTCGTGCTTAGGCCTGCTCATCGTTACTTGCAACTATATTTATTTTCTTATTTTCGAAGCCGCAGGGCCAACATCTTGGCTTTTATCTTCTGAGAGAGCTTATTGATGGACTACCAGACCGTGGTAAAGTATGTGCCGGCCTAAGACCCATGAGTGTTCCTCGCTTGACCATGCATGTGGAAGCCCCATCATGATATTGGTGGCAATGTACACTCCAGAGTGCTGCACAGGACTGCCTCGAGCAAGCATGAGGTGGGGTTTACCTTCATTAACCAGTGCGTGACCTATGGTACGCAACCAAAATTAATCATTGTTGTATCTTAAATGGCCAGATGTACTTCTTGGCTTCCACCTTTGCCAGGAGGTTCTTGGGAAACTTTCAGACCCATTTTCCTGGGTGAGGCTCTGGGCCTTGAGAGCATGGGTAGACAGTGGCCAAATCGGCTGCAGGGAGCAGATTAATCATGCCATCTTTGGTTCGTTGTGGAGGTGGCAGTTTTGCCCTACCTCTTTGAGAATACCTCCACTAAGTTCACCTGTTTGTGAAACAGTGGGAAAGGTGTTTGTGGCAGGTTCAGATAGCTCAGACCCTATGACTCCATCTGCTTGACAAGATGTCAAATAACCCATGCATTTCAATAAACGTTCTGCGAGCTTCTACCGAACACTCACCACCTAGCACATCATACTGCCCTTTAGGCTTTTCCATGTGCTTTACATTCCTGGCTGCTTTTCATTCTTTGCGGCTCCTAGTAGCAGACAAGAACGGTAAGCTGAGCCAGCCAGACTCGAAGTTCCATGAATTACATACTGTAGCCTAGCATGATAAATCTATGATATCTTTCATGTCTGCCTAGTTGTGAAAGGCTTATTTACAGGTTCTTGCTCTTGATCAACTGACCAGTGTTAACAGTCGATGATCGAGGGACACCTGGTTCTGAAGCAGGTGAATCCCCTGGCCAATTGAAGCCATCTCTGCTCTTCAGGACAGTTTTGAGAACTCTGTTTAAGAAGGCTGCAACTTGTGATGCCTTCACTGAGTTGGAGGAGTTCACTATCTCCAAAAACATCATCTCACAACCAACCAGAAACATTCAAGCACTCACATCCTGACTGTGCAACAGCTTCTTTCAGAAGCCATCTGTCTGCTCAACAAAAAGGGACTGTACTGATAAAAAAACACAAATTATTGTGTTATTGTGTGTAAGTTATTGTGTGTGTTTACACAACCCATGAGTTTACACACACACACAATAACTCAGATAACTCAACTACCTCAAAACATTGAAACTAAACTGATAAACGACACATGTGCAAACACACTGATCAACAACCATCTAAAACGTTTTCAAATCAATCTGTAGTTGCGCTTTTGCATAATATCCATTACTTGTTATTTGCACAAGCCTATTTGATCTTTGCTGCTACTTTAAAGAAATGTGTCCTGTTTACTGTCTCTCCTCCCACTACCTCAACTCATTACCTCATTGTTGGGTTGAGTGACTTTGTCACTCTTTGTCACTATTTGCATGAGCACTGTATGTTCTCTTTTTTTTAGTATATAACTTTTTTCTGTTAACTTAAAAATGTCAACATGTATTGTCTCAGCCTGTTAGCTAATTAGGATGCTTAGTAAGCTAGTTAGTTTTTGTTCATTTATGTTGTTAATTTATGTTGGATGTAGGACCTCTGTCCTGCAGCAAGGTGGTTTCGTTTCACTGTATACTAAACTGTATATGGTTGGAAAGAAAAGAAAATCCTACTTGAACTCGGTACCACACATAAAGCAAACAACAAGCTAAAGACCCATGATTTGTTTTGACCGGCATGTGAAAGCCTACACCTAGAAACTGGGGCACGCCCCATTCCTGGGATACTGGGGTCCAGTTCGATGTGTCTCTCCCCTTACAGAAACGGTATAGCTCACACCGTCCCCAGGCTGACGCTCCATCAGAAGTACTCAAGGCCTCCAGTCTGCATTGCAGGCGGATGTCTGTAAGCCACCATTTCCCCATGGTTTCTCTCTTCTGTCCCTGCTCCCCGCTTACTGAAGGAGTCCTCATTATTTTCTTCTATAAACTATAAACAATGTAAAGTTGTTTTCTATATTTATAAAATTATTATATTTTTATTTCATATTTATTTAAACGTTTTCTTATTCATACTGCATTTTTTAAAGATTATTATAGTCATATTCTTAGTTTGAATACTATTTCTTTTTTTAATGTCATGGGAGGTTGTAAAAGCATTTCTCTGAATATCATATTGAATATGGCTGTGTATGTGACAAATTAAATGTAAATTTCATTTGAAACAAAAATTCACCTAAATTAACATTAACACCTAAATTCCGTCATTCATATTGCTTCCTTTTTAACTGTATTTAAACACATAAGCATGTAAATCTGCTTTCACATAAAATGAAAATCAGATTTCTCATAATGACTTATTATGAACATGTAGAAAACTTCATGTAATGGAAACTTTTGGATTACCTGACCGAGGTGGTCTACTGATTGTTTTGAAAACAATGGCGTGGGTAATTCTAATTCAATATTAGTGTGTCAAACAATACTTTTCAGAACTTTATTTTACTTAACGATGTACAAGTGTTGCAAGATCTCTGGGATTCTGAGCTTGAACAATGTGTAGAACTTGCATGCTTTGTGCGTCCGCTTACCAATAATAATCAATTATAATAATTATATTAAATAATCGATATTAGTGCTTTAAGTGATAAGTTCTTTCACTCTAATTTATTTCCAATTTATTTGTCACAACAAATTTGATGGCACATTAAACAATAATAAAAATGTCATAAACGTGTTTAAACTACTAGAACTCAATTGAAAGAATTCCAAAAACAACCCCAAAAAATTTAATTTAATGTATATAAAAAATGTCTTTCAGACAATTCGTCATTCATTATATGCATAGTTTCAGCATCAGCAGTACAATTTTAGCATCAGCAGCCAAAAAGTCAAAAGAATGATGAAATCCAGAAAAAATGTGGAAAAATATTTTCTTTGTTATTATTTTTCACATTTTAATGCATACGCATTATTTCAGCCTAAAGGTCAAATGAAAGGTCACATTCATGCATTTTGAAAAACATTAAATACTATTATATTACGAATAACAACTGTTTATATTTTTCACATTTTGATGCTTAAAAATCCTTACAAACATTTTGTATGTTGTCCATAAACATCCATTGGGTTGTGTGAGAAAACCGATTTCCTGAGGTCGTACAGCCCTAAGAACGCAGCAAACGCTTTATTTATGCTTAACAAGGCAGAAAATTGATTAAATGATCATTTCCAAAACATGGATGCATTTTTTGCATAAATATTAAAAAACAAGTTTGTCGTTAACCTTTTTCACTATTTGATGCTTAAAAATGCTTACAAACTTATTTAGTATCCTTTACAAGGACCATGCATTCATTGTGTGAGAAAACCGCTTTCCTGAGCTCGCACAGTTTTCTAACAGCTAAAAAAAGCAAAAACTTCATGCATTCTGGTATACATGTTAAAAACAAATTTTTCGTTATTCTTTTTCATTATTTGATACTTAAAAATGTTTATAAACTCGTTTGTAATGTTTTACAATGACCATGCATTAGTTGTGTGAGAACACCGTTTCCCTGAGCTCATACAGCGCTAAGAACGCTGCAAACGCTTTCTCTCACCTAAACAAGCCAAAATCTCTAATAAATGATCATTTTCACAACATTAATGCATTTTGGCATACATCTTGAAAAACAACTTTTTCGTTATTCTTTTTCATTATTTGATACTTAAAAATGTTTATAAACTCGTTTTTAAAGTTTCACATAACTATACGTTACTTGTGTGAGAAAACCGCTTTCCTGAGCTCGTACAGCGCTTAAGAACGCAGCAAACGCTTTCTCTCACCTAAACAAGCCAAAATCTCTAATGAATGATCATTTTCACAACATTCATGCATTTTGGCATACATCTTGAAAAACAACTTTTTCGTTATTCTTTTTCAGTATTTGATACTTAAAAATGTTTATAAACTCGTTTTTAATGTTTTACATAAGTTAGTTACATGATTTACATAAGTTATACATTAGCTGTGTGAGAAAACCGCTTTCCTGAGCTCGTACAGCGCTAAGAATGCAGCAAACGCTTTCTCTCACCTAAACAAGCCAAAATCTCTAATGAATGATCATTTTCACAACATTCATGCATTTTGGCATACATCTTAAAAAACAACTTTTTCGTTATTCTTTTTCAGTATTTGATACTTAAAAATGTTTTAGAACCCGTTTTTTATGTTTTACATAACTATACATTAGTTGTGTGAGAAAACCGCTTTCCTGAGCTCGGACAGCGCTAAGAACGCAGCAAACGCTTTCTCTCACCTAAACAAGGCAAAATCTCTAATGAACGATCATTTCCACAACATTCCTGCATTTTGGCATACATCTTGAAAAACAACTTTTTCGTTATTCTTTTTCATTAATCGATACTTTAAAATGTTTATAAACTCGTTTTTAATGTTTTACATAACTATACATTAGTTGTGTGAGAAAACCGCTTTCCTGAGCTCGTACAGCGCTAAGAACGCAGCAAACGCTTTCTTTCAACTAAACAAGCCAAAATCTCTAATGAATGATCATTTTCACAACTTTCATGCATTTTGGAATACATCTTGAAAAACAACTTTTTTTGTTATTCTTTTTCATTATTTGATACTTAAAAATGTTTATAAACTCGTTTTTAATGTTTTACATAACTATACATTAGTTGTGTGAGAAAACCGCTTTCCTGAGCTCGTACAGCGCTAAGAACGCAGCAAACGCTTTCTCCCACCCAAAACAAGCCAAAATCTCTAATGAATGATCATTTTCACAACATTCATGCATTTTGGCATACATCTTGAAAAACAACTTTTTCGTTATTCTTTTTCATTATTCGATATTTAGAAATGTTTTAGAACCCGTTTTTTATGTTTTACATAACTATACATTAGTTGTGTGAGAAAACCGCTTTCCTGAGCTCGTACAGCGCTAAGAACGCAGCAAACGCTTTCTCCCACCCAAATCAAGCCAAAATCTCTAATGAATGATCATTTTCACAACATTCATGCATTTTAGCATACATCTTGAAAAACAACTTTTTCGTTATTCTTTTTCAGTATTTGATACTTAAAAATGTTTATAAACTCGTTTTTAATGTTTTACATAAGTTAGTTACATGATTTACATAAGTTATACATTAGCTGTGTGAGAAAACCGCTTTCCTGAGCTCGTCCAGCGCTAAGAACGCAGCCAACGCTTCCTCCCACCCAAAACAAGCCAAAATCTCTAATGAATGATCATTTTCACAACATTCATGCATTTAAGCATACATCTTGAAAAACAACTTTTTCGTTATTCTTTTTCATTATTCGATATTTAAAAATGTTTTAGAACCCGTTTTTTATGTTTTACATAACTATACATTAGTTGTGTGAGAAAACCGCTTTCCTGAGCTCGTACAGCGCTAAGAACGCAGCAAACGCTTTCTTTCAACTGAACAAGCCAATATCTCTAATGAATGATCATTTTCACAACTTTCATGCATTTTGGAATACATCTTGAAAAACAACTTTTTTTGTTATTCTTTTTCATTATTTGATACTTAAAAATGTTTATAAACTCGTTTTTCATGTTTTACATAACTATACATTAGTTGTGTGAGAAAACCGCTTTCCTGAGCTCGTACAGCGCTAAGAACGCAGCAAACGCTTTCTCCCACCCAAAACAAGCCAAAATCTCTAATGAATGATCATTTTCACAACATTCATGCATTTTGGCATACATCTTGAAAAACAACTTTTTCGTTATTCTTTTTCATTATTTGATACTCAAAAATGCTTATAAACTAATTATCTATGTTTTACATAACTATACATTAGGTGTGTGAGAAAACCGCTTTCCTGAGCTCGTACAGCGCTAAGAACGCAGCAAACGCTTTCTCTCACCTAAACAAGCCAAAATCTCTAATGAATGATCATTTTCACAACATTCATGCATTTTGGCATACATCTTGAAAAACAACTTTTTCGTTATTCTTTTTCATTATTTGATACTTAAAAATGTTTATAGACTCGTTTTAATATTTTACAATGACCATGCATTAGTTGTGTGAGAACACCGTTTTCCTGAGCTCGTACAGCGCTAAGAAGACTGCAAACGCTTTCTCTCACCTAAACAAGCCAAAATCGCTAATGAATGATCATTTCCACAACATTCCTGCATTTTGGCATACATCTTGAAAAACAACTTTTTCGTTATTCTTTTTCATTAATCGATACTTTAAAATGTTTATAAACTAGTTTTTAATGTTTTACATAAGTTAGTTACATGTTTTACATGAGTTATACATTAGGTGTGTGAGAAAACCGCTTTCCTGAGCTCGTACAGCGCTAAGAACGCTGCAAACGCTTTCTTTCACCTAACCAAGCCAAAATCTCTAATGAATGATCATTTTCACAACATTCATGCATTTTGGCATATATCTTGAAAAACTACTTTTTCGTTATTCTTTTTCATTATTTGATACTTAAAAATGTTTATAGACTCGTTTTAATATTTTACAATGACCATGCATTAGTTGTGTGAGAACACCGTTTTCCTGAGCTCGTACAGCGCTAAGAAGACTGCAAACGCTTTCTCTCACCTAAACAAGCCAAAATCTCTAATGAACGATCATTTCCACAACATTCCTGCATTTTGGCATACATCTTGAAAAACAACTTTTTCGTTATTCTTTTTCATTAATCGATACTTTAAAATGTTTATAAACTAGTTTTTAATGTTTTACATAAGTTAGTTACATGTTTTACATGAGTTATACATTAGCTGTGTGAGAAAACCGCTTTCCTGAGCTCGTACGGCGCTAAGAACGCAGCAAACGCTTTCTTTTAACTAAACAAGCCAAAATCTCTAATGAATGATCATTTTCACAACTTTCATGCATTTTGGAATACATCTTGAAAAACAACTTTTTCGTTATTCTTTTTCATTATTTGATACTTAAAAATGTTCATAAACTCGTTTTTAAGGTTTCACATAACTATACATTAGTTGTGTGAGAAAACCGCTTTCCTGAGCTCGTACAGCGCTAAGAACGCAGCAAACGCTTTCTCTCACCTAAACAAGCCAAAATCTCTAATGAATGATCATTTTCACAACATTCATTCATTTCAGCATACATCTTGAAAAACAACTTTTTCGTTATTCTTTTTCATTATTTGATACTTAAAGATGTTTATAAACTCGTTTTAATGTTTCACATACCTATACATTAGGTGTGTGAGAAAACCGCTTTCCTGAGCTCGTACAGCGCTAAGAACGCTGCAAACGCTTTCTCTCACCTAAACAAGCCAAAATCTCTAATGAATGATCATTTTCACAACTTTCATGCATTTTGGCATACATCTTGAAAAACAACTTTTTCGTTATTCTTTTTCATTATTTGATCCTTAAAAATGCTCTTAAACTTTGTTTGTATGTTTCACATAGCTATACCTTAGTTGTGTGAGAAGACCGCTTTCCTGAGATCGCAAAGCGCTAAGAACGCAGCAAAAGCTTTTTCTTACATAAACAAGGCAAAAGAATTATTATTTTTTATTCATTTATCTTTTCTTAAAACATCTGGAGCTTTAAGATCTCATCGAACTGAAAACACGTTTCACAATCGCCTAACTCAACAGGAGGTCAAATACAAACACACAAACAAGAACACGCGCACTACACACAGTAGTGTCTGGGTACACATCCCACACAGACCCACACTGCACACGCATAATAAAATACACACACACAGACACACACATACACACAAACACACGCACACACACACACACGCGGACAGACAAAAAAAACACACTCATCAGACTTTATACGCATACTACACAAACGATATCCTGCTCAAGGCCCTGTGCCATCATTACAGTCACAATAAAAATTATAAAGACACGTCCATCCATGATGATGGCTTAAACTTATGTCATATATGTTTAAGAGGTCTTAGTGTGCTGGAAAAGTACACAGGTTGTGAGGTACACCCAAGAAGCGATGGCTCAGGTGCTTGGGGCCACTCATTGTTGCTTGTAACAATTTTTCTTCTTTTTTTTAGCCAAAATGTCTGCACAGACCAGATCCTTACATCTTTGTGGTGGGTATTGGGCCTGGTTTTTGGCGCTAACCCCTTGAAAATATCCCCTATAAGTCCACCTGTTTGTAAAACACTGGCATGTGATCGGTTCAGATAGTATAACATACAGTGCTTCAGCGTCGTTCACGGCTTTTTATTTCTGTGCCACAAGGATTTGTCCTAGGAAAGGTTGTGGCAGACAGCAGCGATAAACTGAGCTCACATCCTGAACACACACACACACGCACACACGCTTACCACACATACTTACCACAGACACAAATACTATACATCCTACATTCACACATACTGCGCGCACACACACACACACACACACGCACAAACATTACATAGGCATAGTACACACATATAAACACACACTGTCATTACAAAGACACATAACACACACACACACAATAACCATAAATACACACAACAAATCCTACGGACAGACATACATAGCGTAAAGAACGCACACACACGCGCGCACACACTCACACACCTCTCACACACATCACATATCCTACGCATCATACACAAATGATGACCTACTCAAGTACCTGAGCCAATATAGTCACCACCAAACCCCGTCTACATTGAGTGACAGCTAGCAATGACGGATCAGAAAGACACGTCCAAACATGAGGATGACCTAAACTTGTGTCATATTTGTTTAAGAGGTCTTATTTTACTTTCAACAATATTTTTATTGATTTTAAAACAGGGATATTACAGGGTAGACATGTAATGTTTCAATACAGAATTTTAAAACCTCCTTATAAATCCCTATAGCACCCACCCCACCCCACCCTAGCACCAAGCCAGCTTTACAAGTATAAGGAAAGGCTAGGCGCCAGGCATAACAAAAAAGGAGAGAAACTAAAAAAGAAAAAAGAACCTGGAGCTGGAAGTTTTTTAGTTTTGCATACAACAACAATAAAAAGGGAAAAGAAAACAAACAAACAAACGATTAAATAAAAAAGGGAATCAAACTATAAATGTATATGAAAAAAGCGAAGGAAGGGCCCCCAAACCTGTTGGAATTTTAAGTCTGAATAACGGATTGAGTAGTGGATCTTCTCCAGGGACAGACAAGACATAATATCTCTGAGCCACTGGGCGTGAGTGGGTGACGTGGCATCCTTCCATTTGTATAAAAGAGAACGCCTGGCCAGGAGTGTCGCAAAAGATAACAAACGCTGTTTAGCTGGAGTTAGACGCTTGTCTTCCTCTCCAGTGATACCAAAAAGAGCAATCAGAGGATCTGGTTCAAGATTGCATTTCAATATATACGACAAGGTTTTAAAAACATCCCTCCAGAATTTTTCTAAATTCTGGCATGTCCAGTACATATGAATAAGAGACGCCTCTCCACTTTTACATTTATCACAGCAAGGATCAATGTCTGGGTAAAAACGGGAAAGTTTAAGTTTGGAGAAATGAGCCCTGTGTACAACCTTAAACTGTAATAAAGAGTGGCGGGCAGATAAGGAAGTTGAGTTGACAAGTTTAAGAATTGAATTCCAAGTATCATCTGACAGTGAGAGATTTAAATCTTTCTCCCAAGCAGTTTTAATTTTACTTAAAGGGGTGTGACATAAACCCATCAATCGACCATAAATAGTGGATATTAGGCCTTTACGCAGCGGGGACAAACATAGGAGATTATCTATAATATTTGCAGCAGGGGCCTAAGGGAAATTCAGTATTAAAGAGAGAATGAAGTGTCTTACTTGCAGATATCTGAAAAAGTTTGAATTGGGTAGGTTAAACCTTTCAGAAAGCTGCTCAAACGATGCAAACTTATGGTCAACAAACAGATCTTTGCAAAGCTTGATACCCTTATTGTAACATTCCTGAAACACTGAATCATGTAAAGAAGGTTGGAAGAGATAGTTAGAGACGATAGGACTGGAAAGAGAAAAGCCCAGAAGACCGCAGTGCTTTCTGAACTGAGCCCATACTCTCAAGGTATGCCTAACAACTGAGTTATTGATCAATTTTACTGAGGGGATGGGGAGTGCGGATCCAAGGAGTGCAGAGACAGAGATCTTTGAAGTAGGGACTTATTTAATCGTGGATGTTTACCTTTCCAAAGGTAAGAGGATATAATTGAGTCTAAAGCACCAAAGTAAGATTTGGGAATGAAAACAGGTACAGACTGAAAGAGATATAAAAATTTAGGAAGAATACTCATTTTAATGGCATTAATGCGGCCCACCAGGGACATGGACAGTGGTGACCATTTTTCCAAGTCCTTTTTAGTTTGGTTCAACAACCTAGTAAAATTTTAATTAAAAAGGTTTTTATGTTTCCTTGTAATTGTAATACCAATTACAAGGAACAATTACATACTGATTTTTCACTATGTTGAATGAAAAATTGTGCATACCAGTTGTTACTGCTGTGTTGTTAAGCAGAAAAAGTTCACTTTTGCGCAAATTCAATTTATATCCTGAAAAGTAGCTAAATTCACTAAGCAATGACAGTACAGGTGGAAGGGAGGTGATTGGATTTGATATAAAAAGTAGAAGATCATTTGCATAAAGGGAAACTTTATGTTCTTCTCCCTGCCTCCAAATCCCAGATATATCCCTACAACTGCGGAATGCAATTGCTAGTGGCTCAATGGCAAGGTTAAAGAGCAGTGGGCTAAGAGGACACCCCTGACGAGTTCCCCGCTGAAGGCTGAATGGTTGAGACTGCTGAGCATTTGTCAGAACTGAGGCAGTAGGGCTTGAATATAATAATTTAACCCAGGTGATAAATACTCCCATTTCACACGATCAAAAGCCTTTTCAGCGTCCAAAGAAAGGACACACTCAGGGATCCCCTCTGATGGTGTGTACAGGACATCCATAAGACGTCGAATGTTAAAGTAAGAAAAGCGATTTTTGACAAAACCGGTCTGGTCCTTAGATATAATAGAGGGTAAAACATTCTCTAATCTACGAGCCAAGACTTTAGCAAGGATTTTAACATCCACGTTGAGAAGAGAGATTGGTCTATATGAAGAGCACTCTCTTTATCTCTCTTTGCTATAAGGGTGATGCGAGCCTCATTAAATGACGCAGGCAGCTTACCTTGCTTAAAAGATTCAGATAAAACCAAAGCTAGTTGTGGTGCAAGGAATGAGGAGAATGATTTAAAAACTCTGCAGGGAACCCATCAGGACCCGGGGACTTACCAGATTGCAATGATGAGATAGCTAAACTGATCTCCTCTTGTGATATGGGCTCTTCTAATCTTAATCTAGAATCAGGAGACAGTGTTGGGATATCTAATTGATTCAAGAAATTCTTAAGTGAATAACAGTCCTTTGGAAACTCAGAAGTATAAAATCGAGAATAAAAATTCCTGAATGCATCATTCATTTAGAATGGTCGGTAGTGATGGTACATCCTCCATCCGAATTTTTGTAATGCGTTGCTGTGCTCTAAAACCTCTTAACTGGTTAGCTAAAACTTTCCCAGATTTGTCACCATGAATGTAAAATTGGCTCCTACTCTTTAATAATTGACATTCAATTACATGCGTCGAGATGAGTTCAAAATTAGTTTGCAATTCTATGCGTTTTTTATACAAATCAGGGTTTTTAAATAGAGCATACTCCTGATCAATTTCTTTAATTTGGTTGATCAAATCTTTTCGTTCTTTATATGCCTTCCCTTCATATTTGCAGTATATGAAATTATCTGTCCCCTGAGGTAGGCTTTTTAGAGCATCCCAAACAGTTAAACATGACACTTCAGGCGTTTCATTTGTGTTTAAGAAAAAAACTGTCTGGTCTTCCATACATTTTTTAAAGTCATTCTCTATCAATAATGATGAATTAAAGCGCCAATGTTTATTAATTTGAGGAAGATTGGGGAGCTTTATAGATATAACAACTTGCGCATGATCCGATATCACAATGCTCTGATAAGCGCAGGTGTTAACCATTGGGATCAGTTGATTATCTATAAAGAAATAATCAATTCTGGAGAAAGTATGATGAAGATGTGAGAAAAAGGAGTATTCTCTCTTTTTTGGATTAAGGAAGCGCCATATGTCAGAGATACCAAAGCTGCAAAGATAGGACTTAAGTAGCGTGGCGGATTTACTTAGAGGTATAGGATTGGGAGATGACCTGTCAAGTGATGGATCCAAACAACAGTTGAAGTCTCCCCCTAATACGAGAGAGTATGAGCTCAGATCTGGTAGAGCAGAAAAGAAATGTTCTTTGAAGGAAACATCATCATAATTAGGGGCATATAAATTAGCCAACACTACATTAGTATTAAATAATTTCCCTGAAACAATGATATAACGACCATGTACATCCGTAATAACAATTTGATGCTCAAAAGCGATGTTTAGACTAATGAGAATTGACTAGCTTTGGCCTGAAAGGTTGAGTGGTAGTGCTGCCCTCCCCAACGCTACATAAGGCGAGGATTATCAGAACTGCGAATGTGAGTTTCTTGTAAAAATGCGATTGCAGTGTTAAGTTGTTTAAGGTGTGAGAGCACCTTCCTTCTCTTGACCGTATGGTTTAAACCCTTAACATTCCAGCTCACAAAGTTTAAAGAAACTTCCCTGAGAGGAGATGCAGGTAGATAAACATGAATAACACTGAGATGCCTAGCGTCAGCCTTTAAACACGAGTGTAAAACACAGAGCAACATGTTAAAGATGCACCGTGTACAAAGAACTAACATAATACTGGCTTTGGAGATCCCACACCCCTCCCCCACACACCCCACTGCCCACAAACAAACAAAGATAGCTGCTAACAAACAAAGCAGCAAGCTCTTCCATTCTTCCATTTTCCACCTAACCAATCTTCCTGCCGCTAACCACACCATCTTCTGCTCCGACACGGTTTACAAAAACTAAGAATTAAATATATAAATAGAGTATTTCAACACTCCAATGCTAAAATCATTCAATAGGAGAAAAACACACCACCCCTCCCCCCACGTCACATTGTAACTCTGAACATGCAAACACAAGTAGTCACTCATGATTAGAAATTGAGAAAGTAATAATAGAAAAATAATAATAACCTCTTCACACGTTTAACACAGTAAACGTGGCTAGATTTTTAGTTAGAAATAATACTTTCCTGATAACTGTTGTTGCCTATTAAAAAATAATAATAATAATAATAATACAGTGCACTACGTAGTTTTCGGCAGACTGTCTATGTGTTTCTGCGCCTCTTCTTCTGTCCGGTAGAGAGAGTTATCCGGAGCCGTGCTGGATCTTTCTCCTGTGAGAGAAGGCCGGAGTCCACGGTTGTATAACTCAGTCATACCTTCTCTATACTCGGCTCGCAGGCTTAAAACTTGGGGAGCGTAATCTTCCACGATACGAACCTGCTGACCGCGGTATTCCAGCCTCCCTCTCCGCCGAGCCTCCCGAACCAGAAGGTCTTTAACCTGGTACCGGTGCAAACGGAGAATGACCGGCCGAGGTCTCTGACCTGAAGCGGGTTTGGATGTAGGTATGCGGTGGGCTCTGTCAATCTCAGGCGGGGATGGAAGCGTTTCACTCCCAAACACCTCACACAAAAATTTCGAGAAGAACTCGGTAGGGAGTCCACTCTCAGTACCCTCCGGAAGACCCAGGACACGCAGGTTTTGTCTCCTGCTACGGCCTTCTAGGTCTACGACGCTGTCCATGGTCCTCTACTTGGGCCTGAATTTGGTCTAGCTTACTTTCCAGTAAACTAAACGAAGATTTAAATTCAGCCGCTAACGCTTCACGGTGTGTTTGTCTAACAGCGCTGAGATAGTCTCGACTGTTAGAGCGGTCGCAAACAAAGTTTTCCCGGCCGTCTTTTTTCCCGGCCTTAACACTCCTTGTATCCATTATAAATGAAAAAAGTATGTAACCGTGGGGTAGAGTACAAAGTTATTGTATCCTAAAGATTTAGTTTAGCATTTAGAAACGGATAAGGGAGTGAAGAAATGTAATTTTTCATTAAATGTTAATATGATCTTTAGGGTCCTAATGAAAAGTTTGTAATATATTTAATTAAAAATTCTCAATGGTTGTGTAAAAAAAAAGACTACTTTTACCTGGTAAAAACTAGCTCTGTTCTCAGCAACCTGTTTCAGTACATGCTCCTTTAAATGCTTATAATCTCTGCTGAACGGGCAATTAAGAATTATATAGAGACGGATGTACATAGAGAAGAAGCCATAACCATGTTCTATGAGAGTATAAGTTAACTTAGACTCTGCATTCATCGTGATTATTAAAAAAGGCAATCTGCAAAGATTCATAGAAAAAGAAATTACACTCACCAAACCTGGTGAAGATGAAGCAGGAACACGAAGTTAGTACAGATCCATTTTTCAGGAGCAGCTTCGTATTTATATTGACCCGCGTTTATAAAGCAGTCTAGTGAAAAATGATTAGTGCAAACATGAACGCATTTAGGTAGATCGGCGAGACGTTAGCTTTAAAAACAAAATTCAGCCACTCCGTCCTTAGCGGCTCAGATGTCGGTAGTGAATGACGACTGCTGTGTTCGCTATTACGCCAAATAACTGTACACCACACTCGCTTAGGCGACCTTTTGCGAAAAAAACAATGGCCGACAGCTACTTCTCACTCGGGGCGGGTCTTTTGTGTTTTAACTGGTGTTTTAACCAGTGTCAATCAACTAGTTTAGGAGCGGCCTTTTTTGGTGTGGCGTCACAATGCAAGGCATTTGAGATTAGCCTGATTTCAGAAGGGGCATGTTATTTTAATAAATTAAAAGAAAATCACTGGGCGGATCTTTATCATCGTAGAGTGGTTGTGTACGCACTCTCCTAATGCACAGTTCAGTCCAAACAGCTTAAAAAAGTGCATGTAGGCCTGTATGACCCCTTAAAAAAAATCTTCATGGCACACTTCTTTTTTACATTCCTTAGGGGCTTGCTCTGGGAACATGGGTAGATGGTAACAAAATTGAGTGCAGGCGTGCGTTTCCCGTACAACGATGTAGCTCTTTGCTTAACCACCATTGTACGATGCAACGTTGAAGAAAATAACTAACTAGTCACGACTGTTTCCCAACACCATAGTACCTGTGTCGCACTTCAATCGTTAAAACTATGTTGGTTTAATTTGTCGTTCTTCTTCTTCGATACAATGGCGGAGTAGTGCCATAGGCACTATCTCTCTCTTCGGGTCTCGCATTCAATGCGCTTGCGCAATGACGTTACGTAGGAGTGGTGTAATAATGTCACGAACGCAACATTCATTATTTGTACAATAAAACATATATAGGCATACACAAATGTGCTCTTTTCGATTAACAAAGTCTATAACTTTTAGTTATATTTCATTTGAACTCATTTTTATTTGGTATTGATACATAAGTACAATTAAAATAAAAAGAAATCATGGGTTTTGAAAATGCTGGGATTGTGTTGTGAACACCTGTTACCTATTTTGCTCAAGATCATTTCCTATATAAGTCCCTTTACATGAAGCCATGTTTTAATGAGAGTTGATGTGAAAAAATGACACGGAAACCACAATTTACTACAAAAGAGCTTGCAGTTCTTTTGGAGGAGGTGGGAAACAATCAAATCTTGCTTTTCTCCAAATTAAAAAACACAGTTACAAGTCCTGACAAAAAAAAAAAAAAACATGGAATGAAATTGCACAAAAAATTAATGCTTCTGGAAATGGGTATGAGAGAAGCCCAGAGGAAGTCAGAAACAAGTGGAGGGACTTTGCAAGTGTGACCAAACAAGCAAGTCCAGTGGTGGCCTGAAACTGAACCCCTCCAAAAGCTGCTATGTAAGTGTAGTTACTGCAATTGTCCACAACATTGCAGTCAAGAAATTTTTTTTTTTAACCTATGAATAGTCCATATTCTACTTCTACTTCTGAGAGCACAACAAAGATACTCACTTAAAAACTCACCTTTTCTTCGCACAAATGAAACCAAGGCTGTGTTCCAACGGGCATAAATAATGCTTTCGTAGGGCACTTCGAAGAGAGAATAATTGCGATGGTATCGCTGTTATATCATTTCAAGGTGAATTTGTAATCAAAATATCCGAAAAATGAATAGCCTAATATCTGAGCACCAAAGCATTAAGTTTTCTAAATCGCTCAAAGTGGTTGGGAAAATTTTTAGAAACTAATAGGGCGTAAGGTCGTGAACTGTGAATAGAACACACCCAGCCGCAGCAAGAAACTATGCTTCTAACCACAGGTCGAAAGCTGTTCGCGAATGTTCGTTTGAACTATGATTTCGAGAAACACCGAATTGTTGAACTATGTTGGTACCGACGAAACTTGCGACCATAGTTGGCTAATGATGCTTTTGGGAAACGCACCCCAGATTGATTGTAGGAAAAGATTCTAGGATGTTTGTGGGGGAAGGGAGCGAGGCCCTAACTCCTTAAGAATACCTCCTATAAGTCCACCTGTTTGTGAAACTCACAGTGCACAGGGGAATGTGCTTGTGAGTGGTTGAGATAGCTCAGACTATAAGACACTATCTGCTCGACAAAATGGCACAAGTATCTCATGAATTTCCACAAACGTACTGCAGCCTACTATGAATCTCTCACCTCCTACCACATCCTGCAGCCCTTCGGCCATCTCCATGTGATTTTAATTTTTGTACACTCACACACACACACACACACACACACACACACACGCACACGCACACACACACACACACACACACTACCGACATTACATTTTATAAACGTACACACACACACACACATATATTGTACACAAGCATTGCACACAGACATACACAAATACAAACATACTACTCATACACACACATTTACTACATACACACATATTAGGCACACAAACACTACACATCATATTCAGTACACACACATCATTCAGACACACACTACATACACAAACACATACTGCACAGAAACAAAGGCACACCCAACCATTTATGCCAAACATACAGTAAAAATCCTACACACACACACACACACACACACACACACACACACACACACAATACACAGCTTACACAAACCATGACCGTCCCAAGCACCTGCGCCATTACAGACGCCACCAAGCAATCAGTAGCAATGATGGATAGAATGACACCTGCCTTAAACTTATGTGGAGCCTTAAACTTATACAATATTTTGTGACAGAGTGCTGCACAGGTCTGCACGGGCTTGAGGTAGGGTTTATCTTCATCAACCAGAGAGTGAGCGGTGGTACGCAACCGAAATTGACCGTTGTTGATCTTAAATGGCCCGATGTACTTCTTGGCTTCCACCTTCAGAGGGAGGTTCTTGGGAACTTCCAGACCCACTGTCCCTGGGGGAGGGGCTTCGTCTTGGTCTCTTACTCCAGGAAAATGGATAGACTGTGGCCAAATTGGCTGCACGGAGCAGATTGATCACACAGCTTTTTTGTGGAAATGAGAGTGACAGTTTTTGACCCTACCTCTTTGAAAATACCTCTGATAAGTCCACTTGTTTGTCAACCTATTCATTTGACAAGATGTCACAAGTAACCCATGCATTTCTACAAATTTTCTATGAAACACCCACCACCTAGCACATCATACAGCCCTTCGGCCTTGTCCATGTGCTTTTCATTTCTGGGAAGTACACGACATCAACGACCAGCTAAAATCAAGTTCACCGATGACATCAGTGTCTCCAAGAACATCATCTCACGACCAGCCAGAGACTGTGGATTACTGCGGAGGTGTGTGAACTTCTAAAGACCCAAGACTCCTATCAGAGCAGGGGGCAAAGTGGCCCTAAGAACAGCAAGGGGCAAACTTTCCTGGGCAATCAGAGAGGCGAAGCGCACACACGCCCAAGAAAATCCTTAACCACTTCAGGGACAGCGGTGACATACGGCACATGTGGCAGAGCATTCAACACGTTACCAACTACAAGCCATCATCACCTGCCTGTGTCAGTGAAGTGTCTCTTCCAGATGCGCTAAATAGCTTCTACTCTCAGTTCGACATGTAGAACGACGTGACGACGAGGAAAACCTAGTTTTATTCAGTGAAAATGTAACATTTTAGCAATAAGATTATTATTAATTATCCCAACAGTCAATCTAGTCTAGCCCAAACACAATTTTTAAGGTTTTTACCAAAATAATTGTCATTTATATTATTTTAATTAATTTTTTACATTTATATTTAATTATCTCATTTAAAATGTATTTTTCTGATGTTTTTAGCTAATTGTATTTCTTTTTAACCGTCACAACAACTTCTGCATGTCCATATTTTTGTAACTACAAAACAATAAAGGCAGTATGGACAGTGTTTAAAACTTTTTTTAGTATAAGAATTTACACACTTGGTCTGTTGTAGCTCCTATCTGTGACAATCATTTGGTAACCTATTAGATTAATGATTTTAGCATTGGTTTAACTATAAAATAAAATAAAATACATCAAAACATAATTATGTTATCATGTAGTAACATATTTACCACAGAGACGCTGCAAAATTGGGTGATTTTTATGGTATACCTTGATGCTGTGTGAGTCCCTAAAGCAGTGTCTGTGTCCGCTTGAGGCGGAATATAAACTGTGCTGATTATGACCGATGTAAACTCCCGAGGAAGGTAAAAAGGACAGTAGTTCAAGGTTGGGTGTGCAGGAGCATGTGAGAGGCACAATGCTCGCGGTGTTGCACCAGCTGTTGTTCACCATTAAACACACTCCGCCTCCCCTTGACTTCCCTGAATCCCGTGTCCTGGCATGCGGGGAACCGAGAAGAACTCGGCCGGCTGGATGGCGTGGTCCGGCACCGCTGGGTTCAGCCATGTCTCGGTGAAGCAGAGGAGATTGCAGTCTCGAATGTCTCTTTGGAACTTTACGCCTGCTTGTTTCCCTTGATGCCGCTGCTTCGCTTCACGTCCTTTGTTCTTCCTCGGGATCTCACTTGGCCAGCTTGGATCCAGAGTTAAAAAATATAAATTGTGAGATTTGTATACCAATAGAATCAAGAGTGTCTCTATCATACCTAATAAACTCAAAGGTAATGAATTTGCCGGTTTTGGATCACTGAAAACGATGTAAAGAAAACCAAAAACAAGCACACCCTACACCTCTTACAAAAATGATGACAGGCCCAAGCACCTCCACCATTACAGTCGACATCAAGCAATCACTAGCAGTGATGCAAGTAAAGACAATGTCCAACTATGACGATGCCTTAAACTTGTGCCATATTTAGTGGCATCATTTTCTGGGGCGTTTTAGGGGTCTTACCATGTTCAAAAGGCACACTGGTGCGCCTGGTGCCGATGGCACTCGTGCTTGGGCCTGCTCATCGTTACTTGCAACTATATTTATTTTCTTATTTTCGAAGCTGCAGGGCCAACATCTTGGCTTTTATCTTCTGAGAGAGCTTATTGATGGACTACCAGCCCGTGGTAAAGTATGTGCCGGCCTAAGACCCATGAATGCATGCGGAAGCCCCATCATGATATTGGTGGCAATGTACACTCCAGAGTGCTGCACAGGACTGCCTCGAGCAAGCTTGAGGTGGGGTTTACCTTCATTAACCAGTGCGTGACCTATGGTACGCAACCAAAATTAATCGTTGTTGTATCTTAAATGGCCAGATGTACTTCTTGGCTTCCACCTTTGCCAGGAGGTTCTTGGGAAACTTTCAGACCCATTTTCCTGGGTGAGGCTCTGGGCCTTGAGAGCATGGGTAGACAGTGGCCAAATCGGCTGCAGGGAGCAGATTAATCATGCAATCTTTGGTTCGTTGTTGAGGTGGCAGTTTTGCCCTACCTCTTTGAGAATACCTCCACTAAGTTCACCTGTTTGTGAAACAGTGGGAAAGGTGTTTGTGGCAGGTTCAGATAGCTCAGACCCTATGACTCTATCTGCTTGACAAGATGTCAAATAACCCATGCATTTCAATAAACGTTCTGCGAGCTTCTACCGAACACTCACCACCTAGCACATCATACTGCCCTTTAGGCTTTTCCATGTGCTTTACATTCCTGGCTGCTTATCATTCTTTGCGGCTCCTAGTAGCAGACAAGAACGGTGAGCTGAGCCAGCCAGACTCGAAGTTCCATGAATTACATACTGTAGCCTAGCATGATAAATCTATGATATCTTTCATGTCTGCCTAGTTGTGAAAGGCTTATTTACAGGTTCTTGCTCTTGATCAACTGACCAGTGTTAACAGTCGATGATCGAGGGACACCTGGTTCTGAAGCAGGTGAATCCCCTGGCCAATTGAAGCCATCTCTGCTCTTCAGGACAGTTTTGAGAACTCTGTTTAAGAAGGCTGCAACTTGCGATGCCTTCACTGAGTTGGAGGAGTTCACTATCTCCAAGAACATCATCTCACAACCAACCAGAAACATTCAAGCACTCACATCCTGACTGTGCAACAGCTTCTTTCACAAACCATCTGTCTCCTCAACAAAAAGGGACTGTACTGATAAAAAAACACAAATTATTGTGTTATTGTGTGTAAGTTATTGTGTGTGTGTTTACACAACCCATGAGTTTACACACACACACAATAACTCAGATAACTCAACTACCTCAAAACATTGAAACTAAACTGATAAACGACACATGTGCAAACACACTGATCAACAACCATCTAAAACGTTTTCACATCAATCTGTAGTTGCGCTTTTGCATAATATCCATTACTTGTTATTTGCACAAGCCTATTTGATCTTTGCTGCTACTTTAAAGAAATGTGTCCTGTTTACTGTCTCTCCTCCCACTACCTCAACTCATTACCTCATTGTTGGGTTGAGTGACTTTGTCACTCTTTGTCACTATTTGCATGAGCACTTTATGTTCTCTTTTTTTTAGTATATAACTTTTTTCTGTTAACTTAAAAATGTCAACATGTATTGTCTCAGCCTGTTAGCTAATTAGGATGCTTAGTAAGCTAGTTAGTTTTTGTTCATTTATGTTTATGTTGGATGTAGGACCTCTGTCCTGCAGCAAGGTGGTTTCGTTTCACTGTGTACTAAACTGTATATGGGTGAAAGGAAAAGAAAATCCTACTTGAACTCGGTACCACACATAAAGCAAACAACAAGCTAAAGACCCATAATTTGTTTTGACCGGCATGTGAAAGCCTACACCTAGAAACTGGGGCACGCCCCATTCCTGGGATGCTGGGGTCCAGTTCGATGTGTCTCTCCCCTACAGAAACGGTATAGCTCACACCGTCCCCAGGCTGACGCTCCATCAGAAGTACTCAAGGCCTGTAAGCCACCATTTCCCCATGGTTCCTCTCTTCTGTCCCTGCTCACCGCTTACTGAAGGAGTCCTCATTATTTTCTTCTATAAACTATAAACAATGTAAAGTTGTTTTCTATATTTATAAAATTATTATATTTTTCTTTCATATTTATTTAAACGTTTTCTTATTCATACTGCATTTTTTTAAGATTATTATAGTCATATTCTTAGTTTGAATACTATTTCTTTTTTTAATGTCATGGGAGGTTGTAAAAGCATTTCTCTGAATATCATATTGAATATGGCTGTCTATGTGACAAATTAAATGTAAATTTCATTTGAAACCAAAATTCACCTAAATTAACATTAACACCTAAATTCCGTCATTCATATTGCTTCCTTTTTAACTGTATTTAAACACATAAGCATGTAAATCTGCTTTCACATAAAATGAAAATCAGATTTCTCATAATGACTTATTATGAACATGTAGAAAACTTCATGTAATGGAAACTTTTGGATTACCTGACCGAGGTGGTCTACTGATTGTTTTGAAAACAATGGCGTGGGTAATTCTAATTCAATATTAGTGTGTCAAACAATACTTTTCAGAACTTTATTTTACTTAACGATGTACAAGTGTTGCAAGATCTCTGGGATTCTGAGCTTGAACAATGTGTAGAACTTGCATGCTTTGTGCGTCCGCTTACCAATAATAATCAATTATAATAATTATATTAAATAATCGATATTAGTGCTTTAAGTGATAAGTTCTTTCACTCTAATTTATTTCCAATTTATTTGTCACAACAAATTTGATGGCACATTAAACAATAATAAACGACCTCAGGAAATAAACGTGTTGTCATAAACGTGTTTAAACTACTAGAACTCAATTGAAAGAATTCAAAAAAAAAAACCAAAAAATTTAATTTAATGTATATAAAAAATGTCTTTCAGACAATTCGTCATTCATTATATGCATAGTTTCAGCATCAGCAGTACAATTTTAGCATCAGCAGCCAAAAAGTCAAAAGAATGATGAAATCCAGAAAAAATGTGGAAAAATATTTTCTTTGTTATTATTTTTCACATTTTAATGCATACGCATTATTTCAGCATCAGCAGCCTAAAGGTCAAATGAAAGGTCACATTCATGCATTTTGAAAAACATTAAATACTATTATATTACGAATAACAACTGTTTATATTTTTCACATTTTGATGCTTAAAAATCCTTACAAACATTTTGTATGTTGTCCATAAACATCCATTGGGTTGTGTGAGAAAACCGATTTCCTGAGGTCGTACAGCCCTAAGAACGCAGCAAACGCTTTATTTATGCTTAACAAGGCAGAAAATTGATTAAATGATCATTTCCAAAACATGGATGCATTTTTTGCATAAATATTAAAAAACAAGTTTGTCGTTAACCTTTTTCACTATTTGATGCTTAAAAATGCTTACAAACTTATTTAGTATCCTTTACAAGGACCATGCATTCATTGTGTGAGAAAACCGCTTTCCTGAGCTCGCACAGTTTTCTAACAGCTAAAAAGGGCAAAAACTTCATGCATTCTGGTATACATGTTAAAAACAAATTTTTCCTTATTCTTTTTCATTATTTGATACTTAAAAATGTTTATAAACTCGTTTTTAATGTTTTACAATGACCATGCATTAGTTGTGTGAGAACACCGTTTCCCTGAGCTCATACAGCGCTAAGAACGCTGCAAACGCTTTCTCTCACCTAAACAAGCCAAAATCTCTAATGAATGATCATTTTCACAACATTCATGCATTTTAGCATACATCTTGAAAAACAACTTTTTCGTTATTCTTTTTCATTATTTGATACTTAAAAATGTTTATAAACTCGTTTTTAATGTTTTACATAAGTTAGTTACATGTTTTACATAAGTTATACATTAGTTGTGTGAGAAAACCGCTTTCCAGAGCTCGTGCAGCGCTAAGAACGCAGCAAACGCTTTCTCTCACCTAAACAAGGCAAAATCTCTAATAAATGATCATTTCCACAACATTCATGCATTTTGGCATACATCTTGAAAAACAACTTTTTCGTTATTCTTTTTCATTATTTGATACTCAAAAATGCTTATAAACTAATTATCTATGTTTTACATAACTATACATTAGGTGTGTGAGAAAACCGCTTTCCTGAGCTCGTACAGCGCTGCAAACGCTGCAAACGCTTTCTCTCACCTAACCAAGCCAAAATCTCTAATGAGATCATTTTCACAACATTCATGCATTTTGGCATACATCTTGAAAAACTACTTTTTCGTTATTCTTTTTCATTATTTGATACTTAAAAATGTTTATAGACTCGTTTTAATATTTTACAATGACCATGCATTAGTTGTGTGAGAACACCGTTTTCCTGAGCTCGTACAGCGCTAAGAACACTGCAAACGCTTTCTCTCACCTAAACAAGCCAAAATCGCTAATGAATGATCATTTTCACTACATTCAGGCATTTTGGCATACATCTTGAAAAACAACTTTTTCGTTATTCTTTTTCATTAATCGATACTTAAAAATGTTTATAAACTCGTTTTTAATGTTTTACATAAGTTAGTTACATGTTTTACATAAGTTATACATTAGTTGTGTGAGAAAACCGCTTTCCAGAGCTCGTGCAGCGCTAAGAACGCAGCAAACGCTTTCTCTCACCTAAACAAGGCAAAATCTCTAATAAATGATCATTTCCACAACATTCATGCATTTTGGCATACATCTTGAAAAACAACTTTTTCGTTATTGTTTTTCATTATTTGATACTTAAAAATGTTTATAAACTCGTTTTTAATGTTTAACATAACTATACATTAGTTGTGTGAGAAAACCGCTTTCCTGAGCTCGTACAGCGCGAAGAACGCAGCAAACGCTTTCTCTCACCTAAACAAGCCAAAATCTCTAATGAACGATCATTTCCACAACATTCCTGCATTTTGGCATACGTCTTGAAAAACAACTTTTTCGTTATTCTTTTTCATTAATCGATACTTTAAAATGTTTATAAACTCGTTTTTAATGTTTTACATAACTATACATTAGTTGTGTGAGAAAACCGCTTTCCTGAGCTCGTACAGCGCTAAGAACGCAGCAAACGCTTTCTTTCAACTAAACAAACCAAAATCTCTAATGAATGATCATTTTCACAACTTTCATGCATTTTGGAATACATCTTGAAAAACAACTTTTTTTGTTATTCTTTTTCATTATTTGATACTTAAAAATGTTTATAAACTCGTTTTTAATGTTTTTCATAACTATACATTAGTTGTGTGAGAAAACCGCTTTCCTGAGCTCGTACAGCGCTAAGAACGCAGCAAACGCTTTCTCCCACCCAAAACAAGCCAAAATCTCTAATGAATGATCATTTTCACAACATTCATGCATTTAAGCATACATCTTGAAAAACAACTTTTTCGTTATTCTTTTTCATTATTCGATATTTAAAAATGTTTTAGAACCCGTTTTTTATGTTTTACATAACTATACATTAGTTGTGTGAGAAAACCGCTTTCCTGAGCTCGGACAGCGCTAAGAACGCAGCAAACGCTTTCTCTCACCTAACCAAGCCAAAATCTCTAATGAGATCATTTTCACAACATTCATGCATTTTGGCATACATCTTGAAAAACTACTTTTTCGTTATTCTTTTTCATTATTTGATACTTAAAAATGTTTATAGACTCGTTTTAATATTTTACAATGACCATGCATTAGTTGTGTGAGAACACCGTTTTCCTGAGCTCGTACAGCGCTAAGAACGCTGCAAACGCTTTCTCTCACCTAAACAAGCCAAAATCGCTAATGAATGATCATTTTCACTACATTCAGGCATTTTGGCATACATCTTGAAAAACAACTTTTTCGTTATTCTTTTTCATTAATCGATACTTAAAAATGTTTATAAACTCGTTTTTAATGTTTTACATAAGTTAGTTACATGTTTTACATAAGTTATACATTAGTTGTGTGAGAAAACCGCTTTCCAGAGCTCGTGCAGCGCTAAGAACGCAGCAAACGCTTTCTCTCACCTAAACAAGGCAAAATCTCTAATAAATGATCATTTCCACAACATTCATGCATTTTGGCATACATCTTGAAAAACAACTTTTTCGTTATTGTTTTTCATTATTTGATACGTAAAAATGTTTATAAACTCGTTTTTAATGTTTAACATAACTATACATTAGTTGTGTGAGAAAACCGCTTTCCTGAGCTCGTACAGCGCGAAGAACGCAGCAAACGCTTTCTCCCACGCAAAACAAGCCAAAATCTCTAATGAATGATCATTTTCACAACATTCATGCATTTTGGCATACATCTTGAAAAACAACTTTTTCGTTATTCTTTTTCATTAATCGATACTTTAAAATGTTTATAAACTCGTTTTTAATGTTTTACATAAACTAGTTACATGATTTACATAAGTTATACATTAGCTGTGTGAGAAAACCGTTTTCCTGAGCTCGTACAGCGCTAAGAACTCAGCAAACGCTTTCTCTCACCTAAACAAGCCAAAATCTCTAATGAATGATCATTTTCACAACATTCATGCATTTTGGCATACATCTTGAAAAACAACTTTTTCGTTATTCTTTTTCAGTATTTGATACTTAAAAATGTTTATAAACTCGTTTTTAATGTTTTACATAAGTTAGTTACATGATTTACATAAGTTATACATTAGCTGTGTGAGAAAACCGCTTTCCTGAGCTCGTACAGCGCTAAGAACGCAGCAAACGCTTTCTCTCACCTAAACAAGCCAAAATCTCTAATGAATGATCATTTTCACAACATTCATGCATTTTGGCATACATCTTGAAAAACAACTTTTTCGTTATTCTTTTTCATTAATCGATACTTTAAAATGTTTATAAACTCGTTTTTAATGTTTTACATAACTATACATTAGTTGTGTGAGAAAACCGCTTTCCTGAGCTCGTACAGCGCTAAGAACGCAGCAAACGCTTTCTTTCAACTAAACAAGCCAAAATCTCTAATGAATGATCATTTTCACAACTTTCATGCATTTTGGAATACATCTTGAAAAACAACTTTTTTTGTTATTCTTTTTCATTATTTGATACTTAAAAATGTTTATAAACTCGTTTTTAATGTTTTACATAACTATACATTAGTTGTGTGAGAAAACCGCTTTCCTGAGCTCGTACAGCGCTAAGAACGCAGCAAACGCTTTCTCCCACCCAAAACAAGCCAAAATCTCTAATGAATGATCATTTTCACAACATTCATGCATTTTGGCATACATCTTGAAAAACAACTTTTTCGTTATTCTTTTTCATTATTTGATACTTAAAAATGTTTATAAACTCGTTTTTAATGTTTTACATAACTATACATTAGTTGTGTGAGAAAACCGCTTTCCTGAGCTCGTACAGCGCTAAGAACGCAGCAAACGCTTTCTCAAACCCAAAACAAGCCAAAATCTCTAATGAATGATCATTTTCACAACATTCATGCATTTCAGCATACATCTTAAAAAACAACTTTTTCGTTATTCTTTTTCATTATTTGATACTTAAAAATGTTTATAAACTCGTTTTTAATGTTTTACATAACTATACATTAGTTGTGTGAGAAAACCGCTTTCCTGAGCTCGTACAGCGCTAAGAACGCAGCAAACGCTTTCTCCCACCCAAAACAAGCCACAATCTCTAATGAATGATCATTTTCACAACATTCAGGCATTTTGGCATACATCTTGAAAAACAACTTTTTCGTTATTCTTTTTCATTAGTCGATACTTAAAAATGTTTATAAACTCGTTTTTAATGTTTTACATAAGTTAGTTACATGTTTTACATAAGTTATACATTAGTTGTGTGAGAAAACCGCTTTCCAGAGCTCGTGCAGCGCTAAGAACTCAGCAAACGCTTTCTCTCACCTAAACAAGGCAAAATCTCTAATAAATGATCATTTCCACAACATTCATGCATTTTGGCATACATCTTGAAAAACAACTTTTTCGTTATTCTTTTTCATTATTTGATACTTAAAAATGTTTATAAACTCGTTTTTAATGTTTTTCATAACTATACATTAGTTGTGTGAGAAAACCGCTTTCCTGAGCTCGTACAGCGCGAAGAACGCAGCAAACGCTTTCTCCCACGCAAAACAAGCCAAAATCTCTAATGAATGATCATTTTCACAACATTCATGCATTTTGGCATACATCTTGAAAAACAACTTTTTCGTTATTCTTTTTCATTAATCGATACTTTAAAATGTTTATAAACTCGTTTTTAATGTTTTACATAACTATACATTAGTTGTGTGAGAAAACCGCTTTCCTGAGCTCGTACAGCGCTAAGAACGCAGCAAACGCTTTCTCCCACCCAAAACAAGCCACAATCTCTAATGAATGATCATTTTCACAACTTTCATGCATTTTGGAATACATCTTGAAAAACAACTTTTTTTGTTATTCTTTTTCATTATTTGATACTTAAAAATGTTTATAAACTCGTTTTTAATGTTTTACATAACTATACATTAGTTGTGTGAGAAAACCGCTTTCCTGAGCTCGTACAGCGCTAAGAACGCAGCAAACGCTTTCTCCCACCCAAAACAAGCCAAAATCTCTAATGAATGATCATTTTCACAACATTCATGCATTTTGGCATACATCTTGAAAAACAACTTTTTCGTTATTCTTTCTCATTATTTGATACTTAAAAATGTTTATAAACTCGTTTTTAATGTTTTACATAACTATACATTAGTTGTGTGAGAAAACCGCTTTCCTGAGCTCGTACAGCGCTAAGAACGCAGCAAACGCTTTCTCCCACCCAAAACAAGCCACAATCTCTAATGAATGATCATTTTCACAACATTCAGGCATTTTGGCATACATCTTGAAAAACAACTTTTTCGTTATTCTTTTTCATTAATCGATACTTAAAAATGTTTATAAACTCGTTTTTAATGTTTTACATAAGTTAGTTACATGTTTTACATAAGTTATACATTAGTTGTGTGAGAAAACCGCTTTCCAGAGCTCGTGCAGCGCTAAGAACGCAGCAAACGCTTTCTCTCACCTAAACAAGGCAAAATCTCGAATGAATGATCATTTCCACAACATTCATGCATTTTGGCATACATCTTGAAAAACAACTTTTTCGTTATTCTTTTTCATTATTTGATACTTAAAAATGTTTATAAACTCGTTTTTAATGTTTTACATAACTATACATTAGTTGTGTGAGAAAACCGCTTTCCTGAGCTCGTACAGCGCGAAGAACGCTGCAAACGCTTTCTCTCACCTAAACAAGCCAAAATCTCTAATAAATGATCATTTTCACAACATTCATGCATTTTGGCATACATCTTGAAAAACAACTTTTTCGTTATTCTTTTTCATTATTTGATACTTAAAAATGTTTATAAACTCGTTTTTAATGTTTTACATAACTATACATTAGTTGTGTGAGAAAACCGCTTTCCTGAGCTCGTACAGCGCTAAGAACGCAGCAAACGCTTTCTTTCAACTAAACAAGCCAAAATCTCTAATGAATGATCATTTTCACAACTTTCATGCATTTTGGAATACATCTTGAAAAACAACTTTTTCGTTATTCTTTTTCATTATTTAATCCTTAAAAATGCTCTTAAACTTTGTTTGTATGTTTCACATAACTATACCTTAGTTGTGTGAGAAAACCGCTTTTCTGAGATCGCAAAGCGCCAAGAACGCAGGAAAAGCTTTTTCTTACATAAACAAGGCAAAAGAATTATTATTTTATTATTCATTTATCTTTCCTTAAAACATCTGGATCTTTAAGATCTCATCGAACTGAAAACACGTTTCACAATCGCCTAACTCAACAGGAGGTCAAATTCAAACACACAAACAAGAACACGCGCACTACACACAGTAGTGTCTGGGTACACATCCCACACAGACCCACACTGCACACGCATAATAAAATACACACACACAGACACACACATACACACAAACACACGCACACACACACACACGCGGACAGACAAAAAAAACACACTCATCAGACTTTATACGCATACTACACAAACGATATCCTGCTCAAGGCCCTGTGCCATCATTACAGTCACAATAAAAATTATAAAGACACGTCCATCCATGATGATGGCTTAAACTCATGTCATATATGTTTAAGAGGTCTTAGTGTGCTGGAAAAGTACACAGGTTGTGAGGTACACCCAAGAAGCGATGGCTCAGGTGCTTGGGGCCACTCATTGTTGCTTGTAACAATTTTTCTTCTTTTTTTTAGCCAAAATGTCTGCACAGACCAGATCCTTACATCTTTGTGGTGGGTATTGGGCCTGGTTTTTGGCGCTAACCCCTTGAGAATATCCCCTATAAGTCCACCTGTTTGTAAAACACTGGCATGTGATCGGTTCAGATAGTATAACATACAGTGCTTCAGCGTCGTTCACGGCTTTTTTTTCTGTGCCACAAGGATTTGTCCTAGGAAAGGTTGTGGCAGACAGCAGCGATAAACTGAGCTCACATCCTGAACACACACACACACACACACACTTACCACACATACTTACCACAGACACAAATACTATACATCCTACATTCACACATACTGCGCGCACACACACACACACACACACACGCACAAACATTACATAGGCATAGTACACACATATAAACACACACGGTCATTACAAAGACACATAACACACACACACAATAACCATAAATACACACAACAAATCCTACGGACAGACATACATAGCGTAAAGAACGCACACACACGCGCACACACACTCACACACCTCTCACACACATCACATATCCTACGCATCATACACAAATGATGACCTACTCAAGTACCTGAGCCAATATAGTCACCACCAAACCCCGTCTACATTGAGTGACAGCTAGCAATGACGGATCAGAAAGACACGTCCAAACATGAGGATGACCTAAACTTGTGTCATATTTGTTTAAGAGGTCTTGTTTTACTTTCAACAATATTTTTATTGATTTTAAAACAGGGATATTACAGGGTAGACATGTAATGTTTCAATACAGAATTTTAAAACCTCCTTATAAATCCCTATAGCACCCACCCCTCCCCTCCCTAGCTCCAAGCCAGCTTTACAAGTATAAGGAAAGGCTAGGCGCCAGGCATAACAAAAAAGGAGAGAAACTAAAAAAGAAAAAAGAACCTGGAGCTGGAAGTTTTTTAGTTTTGCATACAACAACAATAAAAAGGGAAAAGAAAACAAACAAACAAACGATTAAATAAAAAAGGGAATCAAACTATAAATGTATATGAAAAAAGCGAAGGAAGGGCCCCCAAACCTGTTGGAATTTTAAGTCTGAATAACGGATTGAGTAGTGGATCTTCTCCAGGGACAGACAAGACTCTGAGCCACTGGGCGTGAGTGGGTGACGTGGCATCCTTCCATTTGTATAAAAGAGAACGCCTGGCCAGGAGTGTCGCAAAAGATAACAAACGCTGTTTAGCTGGAGTTAGACGCTTGTCTTCCTCTCCAGTGATACCAAAAAGAGCAATCAGAGGATCTGGTTCAAGATTGCATTTCAATATATACGACAAGGTTTTAAAAACATCCCTCCAGAATTTTTCTAAATTCTGGCATGTCCAGTACATATGAATAAGAGACGCCTCTCCACTTTTACATTTATCACAGCAAGGATCAATGTCTGGGTAAAAACGGGAAAGTTTAAGTTTGGAGAAATGAGCCCTGTGTACAACCTTAAACTGTAATAAAGAGTGGCGGGCACATAAGGAAGTTGAGTTGACAAGTTTAAGAATTGAATTCCAAGTATCATCTGACAGTGAGAGATTTAAATCTTTCTCCCAAGCAGTTTTAATTTTACTTAAAGGGGTGTGACATAAACCCATCAATCGACCATAAATAGTGGATATTAGGCCTTTACGCAGCGGGGACAAACATAGGAGATTATCTATAATATTTGCAGCAGGGGCCTAAGGGAAATTCAGTATTAAAGAGAGAATGAAGTGTCTTACTTGCAGATATCTGAAAAAGTTTGAATTGGGTAGGTTAAACCTTTCAGAAAGCTGCTCAAACGATGCAAACTTATGGTCAACAAACAGATCTTTGCAAAGCTTGATACCCTTATTGTAACATTCCTGAAACACTGAATCATGTAAAGAAGGTTGGAAGAGATAGTTAGAGACGATAGGACTGGAAAGAGAAAAGCCCAGAAGACCGCAGTGCTTTCTGAACTGAGCCCATACTCTCAAGGTATGCCTAACAACTGAGTTATTGATCAATTTTACTGAGGGGATGGGGAGTGCGGATCCAAGGAGTGCAGAGACAGAGATCTTTGAAGTAGGGACTTATTTAATCGTGGATGTTTACCTTTCCAAAGGTAAGAGGATATAATTGAGTCTAAAGCACCAAAGTAAGATTTGGGAATGAAAACAGGTACAGACTGAAAGAGATATAAAAATTTAGGAAGAATACTCATTTTAATGGCATTAATGCGGCCCACCAGGGACATGGACAGTGGTGACCATTTTTCCAAGTCCTTTTTAGTTTGGTTCAACAACCTAGTAAAATTTTAATTAAAAAGGTTTTTATGTTTCCTTGTAATTGTAATACCAATTACAAGGAACAATTACATACTGATTTTTCACTATGTTGAATGAAAAATTGTGCATACCAGTTGTTACTGCTGTGTTGTTAAGCAGAAAAAGTTCACTTTTGCGCAAATTCAATTTATATCCTGAAAAGTAGCTAAATTCACTAAGCAATGACAGTACAGGTGGAAGGGAGGTGATTGGATTTGATATAAAAAGTAGAAGATCATTTGCATAAAGGGAAACTTTATGTTCTTCTCCCTGCCTCCAAATCCCAGATATATCCCTACAACTGCGGAATGCAATTGCTAGTGGCTCAATGGCAAGGTTAAAGAGCAGTGGGCTAAGAGGACACCCCTGACGAGTTCCCCGCTGAAGGCTGAATGGTTGAGACTGCTGAGCATTTGTCAGAACTGAGGCAGTAGGGCTTGAATATAATAATTTAACCCAGGTGATAAATACTCCCATTTCACACGATCAAAAGCCTTTTCAGCGTCCAAAGAAAGGACACACTCAGGGATCCCCTCTGATGGTGTGTACAGGACATCCATAAGACGTCGAATGGTAAAGTAAGAAAAGCGATTTTTGACAAAACCGGTCTGGTCCTTAGATATAATAGAGGGTAAAACATTCTCTAATCTACGAGCCAAGACTTTAGCAAGGATTTTAACATCCACGTTGAGAAGAGAGATTGGTCTATATGAAGAGCACTCTCTTTATCTCTCTTTGCTATAAGGGTGATGCGAGCCTCATTAAATGACGCAGGCAGCTTACCTTGCTTAAAAGATTCAGATAAAACCAAAGCTAGTTGTGGTGCAAGGAATGAGGAGAATGATTTAAAAACTCTGCAGGGAACCCATCAGGACCCGGGGACTTACCAGATTGCAATGATGAGATAGCTAAACTGATCTCCTCTTGTGATATGGGCTCTTCTAATCTTAATCTAGAATCAGGAGACAGTGTTGGGATATCTAATTGATTCAAGAAATTCTTAAGTGAATAACAGTCCTTTGGAAACTCAGAAGTATAAAATCGAGAATAAAAATTCCTGAATGCATCATTCATTTAGAATGGTCGGTAGTGATGGTACATCCTCCATCCGAATTTTTGTAATGCGTTGCTGTGCTCTAAAACCTCTTAACTGGTTAGCTAAAACTTTCCCAGATTTGTCACCATGAATGTAAAATTGGCTCCTACTCTTTAATAATTGACATTCAATTACATGCGTCGAGATGAGTTCAAAATTAGTTTGCAATTCTATGCGTTTTTTATACAAATCAGGGTTTTTAAATAGAGCATACTCCTGATCAATTTCTTTAATTTGGTTGATCAAATCTTTTCGTTCTTTATATGCCTTCCTTTTCATATTTGCAGTATATGAAATTATCTGTCCCCTGAGGTAGGCTTTTAGAGCATCCCAAACAGTTAAACATGACACTTCAGGCGTTTCATTTGTGTTTAAGAAAAAAACTGTCTGGTCTTCCATACATTTTTTAAAGTCATTCTCTATCAATAATGATGAATTAAAGCGCCAATGTTTATTAATTTGAGGAAGATTGGGGAGCTTTATAGACATAACAACTTGCGCATGATCCGATATCACAATGCTCTGATAAGCGCAGGTGTTAACCATTGGGATCAGTTGATTATCTATAAAGAAATAATCAATTCTGGAGAAAGTATGATGAAGATGTGAGAAAAAGGAGTATTCTCTCTTTTTTGGATTAAGGAAGCGCCATATGTCAGAGATACCAAAGCTGCAAAGATAGGACTTAAGTAGCGTGGCGGATTTACTTAGAGGTATAGGATTGGGAGATGACCTGTCAAGTGATGGATCCAAACAACAGTTGAAGTCTCCCCCTAATACGAGAGAGTATGAGCTCAGATCTGGTAGAGCAGAAAAGAAATGTTCTTTGAAGGAAACATCATCATAATTAGGGGCATATAAATTAGCCAACACTACATTAGTATTAAATAATTTCCCTGAAACAATGATATAACGACCATGTACATCCGTAATAACAATTTGATGCTCAAAAGCGATGTTTAGACTAATGAGAATTGACTAGCTTTGGCCTGAAAGGTTGAGTGGTAGTGCTGCCCTCCCCAACGCTACATAAGGCGAGGATTATCAGAACTGCGAATGTGAGTTTCTTGTAAAAATGCGATTGCAGTGTTAAGTTGTTTAAGGTGTGAGAGCACCTTCCTTCTCTTGACCGTATGGTTTAAACCCTTAACATTCCAGCTCACAAAGTTTAAAGAAACTTCCCTGAGAGGAGATGCAGGTAGATAAACATGAATAACACTGAGATGCCTAGCGTCAGCCTTTAAACACGAGTGTAAAACACAGAGCAACATGTTAAAGATGCACCGTGTACAAAGAACTAACATAATACTGGCTTTGGAGATCCCACACCCCTCCCCCACACACCCCACTGCCCCCAAACAAACAAAGATAGCTGCTAACAAACAAAGCAGCAAGCTCTTCCATTCTTCCATTTTCCACCTAACCAATCTTCCTGCCGCTAACCACACCATCTTCTGCTCCGACATGGTTTACAAAAACTAAGAATTAAATATATAAATAGAGTATTTCAACACTCCAATGCTAAAATCATTCAATAGGAGAAAAACACACCACCCCTCCCCCCACGTCACATTGTAACTCTGAACATGCAAACACAAGTAGTCACTCATGATTAGAAATTGAGAAAGTAATAATAGAAAAATAATAATAACCTCTTCACACGTTTAACACAGTAAACGTGGCTAGATTTTTAGTTAGAAATAATACTTTCCTGATAACTGTTGTTGCCTATTAAAAAATAATAATAATAATAATAATACAGTGCACTACGTAGTTTTCGGCAGACTGTCTATGTGTTTCTGCGCCTCTTCTTCTGTCCGGTAGAGAGAGTTATCCGGAGCCGTGCTGGATCTTTCTCCTGTGAGAGAAGGCCGGAGTCCACGGTTGTATAACTCAGTCATACCTTCTCTATACTCGGCTCGCTGGCTTAAAACTTGGGGAGCGTAATCTTCCACGATACGAACCTGCTGACCGCGGTATTCCAGCCTCCCTCTCCGCCGAGCCTCCCGAACCAGAAGGTCTTTAACCTGGTACCGGTGCAAACGGAGAATGACCGGCCGAGGTCTCTGACCTGAAGCGGGTTTGGATGTAGGTATGCGGTGGGCTCTGTCAATCTCAGGCGGGGATGGAAGCGTTTCACTCCCAAACACCTCACACAAAAATTTCGAGAAGAACTCGGTAGGGAGTCCACTCTCAGTACCCTCCGGAAGACCCAGGACACGCAGGTTTTGTCTCCTGCTACGGCCTTCTAGGTCTACGACGCTGTCCATGGTCCTCTACTTGGGCCTGAATTTGGTCTAGCTTACTTTCCAGTAAACTAAACGAAGATTTAAATTCAGCCGCTAACGCTTCACGGTGTGTTTGTCTAACAGCGCTGAGATAGTCTCGACTGTTAGAGCGGTCGCAAACAAAGTTTTCCCGGCCGTCTTTTTTCCCGGCCTTAACACTCCTTGTAGCCATTATAAATGAAAAAAGTATGTAACCGTGGGGTAGAGTACAAAGTTATTGTATCCTAAAGATTTAGTTTAGCATTTAGAAACGGATAAGGGAGTGAAGAAATGTAATTTTTCATTAAATGTTAATATGATCTTTAGGGTCCTAATGAAAAGTTTGTAATATATTTAATTAAAAATTCTCAATGGTTGTGTAAAAAAAAAGACTACTTTTACCTGGTAAAAACTAGCTCTGTTCTCAGCAACCTGTTTCAGTACATGCTCCTTTAAATGCTTATAATCTCTGCTGAACGGGCAATTAAGAATTATATAGAGACGGATGTACATAGAGAAGAAGCCATAACCATGTTCTATGAGAGTATAAGTTAACTTAGACTCTGCATTCATCGTGATTATTAAAAAAGGCAATCTGCAAAGATTCATAGAAAAAGAAATTACACTCACCAAACCTGGTGAAGATGAAGCAGGAACACGAAGTTAGTACAGATCCATTTTTCAGGAGCAGCTTCGTATTTATATTGACCCGCGTTTATAAAGCAGTCTAGTGAAAAATGATTAGTGCAAACATGAACGCATTTAGGTAGATCGGCGAGACGTTAGCTTTAAAAACAAAATTCAGCCACTGCGTCCTTAGCGGCTCAGATGTCGGTAGTGAATGACGACTGCTGTGTTCGCTATTACGCCAAATAACTGTACACCACACTCGCTTAGGCGACCTTTTGCGAAAAAAACAATGGCCGACAGCTACTTCTCACTCGGGGCGGGTCTTTTGTGTTTTAACTGGTGTTTTAACCAGTGTCAATCAACTAGTTTAGGAGCGGCCTTTTTTGGTGTGGCGTCACAATGCAAGGCATTTGAGATTAGCCTGATTTCAGAAGGGGCATGTTATTTTAATAAATTAAAAGAAAATCACTGGGCGGATCTTTATCATCGTAGAGTGGTTGTGTACGCACTCTCCTAATGCACAGTTCAGTCCAAACAGCTTAAAAAAGTGCATGTAGGCCTGTATGACCCCTTAAAAAAAATCTTCATGGCACACTTCTTTTTTACATTCCTTAGGGGCTTGCTCTGGGAACATGGGTAGATGGTAACAAAATTGAGTGCAGGCGTGCGTTTCCCGTACAACGATGTAGCTCTTTGCTTAACCACCATTGTACGATGCAACGTTGAAGAAAATAACTAACTAGTCACGACTGTTTCCCAACACCATAGTACCTGTGTCGCACTTCAATCGTTAAAACTATGTTGGTTTAATTTGTCGTTCTTCTTCTTCGATACAATGGCGGAGTAGTGCCATAGGCACTATCTCTCTCTTCGGGTCTCGCATTCAATGCGCTTGCGCAATGACGTTACGTAGGAGTGGTGTAATAATGTCACGAACGCAACATTCATTATTTGTACAATAAAACATATATAGGCATACACAAATGTGCTCTTTTCGATTAACAAAGTCTATAACTTTTAGTTATATTTCATTTGAACTCATTTTTATTTGGTATTGATACATAAGTACAATTAAAATAAAAAGAAATCATGGGTTTTGAAAATGCTGGGATTGTGTTGTGAACACCTGTTACCTATTTTGCTCAAGATCATTTCCTATATAAGTCCCTTTACATGAAGCCATGTTTTAATGAGAGTTGATGTGAAAAAATGACACGGAAACCACAATTTACTACAAAAGAGCTTGCAGTTCTTTTGGAGGAGGTGGGAAACAATCAAATCTTGCTTTTCTCCAAATTAAAAAACACAGTTACAAGTCCTGACAAAAAAAAAAAAAAACATGGAATGAAATTGCACAAAAAATTAATGCTTCTGGAAATGGGTATGAGAGAAGCCCAGAGGAAGTCAGAAACAAGTGGAGGGACTTTGCAAGTGTGACCAAACAAGCAAGTCCAGTGGTGGCCTGAAACTGAACCCCTCCAAAAGCTGCTATGTAAGTGTAGTTACTGCAATTGTCCACAACATTGCAGTCAAGAAATTTTTTTTTTTAACCTATGAATAGTCCATATTCTACTTCTACTTCTGAGAGCACAACAAAGATACTCACTTAAAAACTCACCTTTTCTTCGCACAAATGAAACCAAGGCTGTGTTTCAACGGGCATAAATAATGCTTTCGTAGGGCACTTCGAAGAGAGAATAATTGCGATGGTATCGCTGTTATATCATTTCAAGGTGAATTTGTAATCAAAATATCCGAAAAATGAATAGCCTAATATCTGAGCACCAAAGCATTAAGTTTTCTAAATCGTTTAAAGTGGTTGGGAAAATTTTTAGAAACTAATAGGGCGTAAGGTCGTGAACTGTGAATAGAACACACCCAGCCGCAGCAAGAAACTATGCTTCTAACCACAGGTCGAAAGCTGTTCGCGAATGTTCGTTTGAACTATGATTTCGAGAAACACCGAATTGTTGAACTATGTTGGTACCGACGAAACTTGCGACCATAGTTGGCTAATGATGCTTTTGGGAAACGCACCCCAGATTGATTGTAGGAAAAGATTCTAGGATGTTTGTGGGGGAAGGGAGCGAGGCCCTAACTCCTTAAGAATACCTCCTATAAGTCCACCTGTTTGTGAAACTCACAGTGCACAGGGGAATGTGCTTGTGAGTGGTTGAGATAGCTCAGACTATAAGACACTATCTGCTCGACAAAATGGCACAAGTATCTCATGAATTTCCACAAACGTACTGCAGCCTACTATGAATCTCTCACCTCCTACCACATCCTGCAGCCCTTCGGCCATCTCCATGTGATTTTAATTTTTGTACACTCACACACACACACACACACACACACACACACACACACACGCACACGCACACACACACACACACACTACCGACATTACATTTTATAAACGTACACACACACACACATATATTGTACACAAGCATTGCACACAGACATACACAAATACAAACATACTACTCATACACACACATTTACTACATACACACATATTAGGCACACAAACACTACACATCATATTCAGTACACACACAACCTTCAGACACACACTACATACACAAACACATACTGCACAGAAACAAAGGCACACCCAACCATTTATGCCACACATACAGTAAAAATCCTACACACACACACACACACACACACACACACAATACACAGCTTACACAAACCATGACCGTCCCAAGCACCTGCGCCATTACAGACGCCACCAAGCAATCAGTAGCAATGATGGATAGAATGACACCTGCCTTAAACTTATGTGGAGCCTTAAACTTATACAATATTTTGTGACAGAGTGCTGCACAGGTCTGCACGGGCTTGAGGTAGGGTTTATCTTCATCAACCAGGGAGTGAGCGGTGGTACGCAACCGAAATTGACCGTTGTTGATCTTAAATGGCCCGATGTACTTCTTGGCTTCCACCTTCAGAGGGAGGTTCTTGGGAACTTCCAGACCCACTGTCCCTGGGGGAGGGGCTTCGTCTTGGTCTCTTACTCCAGGAAAATGGATAGACTGTAGCCAAATTGGCTGCACGGAGCAGATTGATCACACAGCTTTTTTGTGGAAATGAGAGTGACAGTTTTTGACCCTACCTCTTTGAAAATACCTCTGATAAGTCCACTTGTTTGTCAACCTATTCATTTGACAAGATGTCACAAGTAACCCATGCATTTCTACAAATTTTCTATGAAACACCCACCACCTAGCACATCATACAGCCCTTCGGCCTTGTCCATGTGCTTTTCATTTCTGGGAAGTACACGACATCAACGACCAGCTAAAATCAAGTTCACCGATGACATCAGTGTCTCCAAGAACATCATCTCACGACCAGCCAGAGACTGTGGATTACTGCGGAGGTGTGTGAACTTCTAAAGACCCAAGACTCCTATCAGAGCAGGGGGCAAAGTGGCCCTAAGAACAGCAAGGGGCAAACTTTCCTGGGCAATCAGAGAGGCGAAGCGCACACACGCCCAAGAAAATCCTTAACCACTTCAGGGACAGCGGTGACATACGGCACATGTGGCAGAGCATACAACACGTTACCAACTACAAGCCATCATCACCTGCCTGTGTCAGTGAAGTGTCTCTTCCAGATGCGCTAAATAGCTTCTACTCTCAGTTTGACATGTAGAACGACGTGACGACGAGGAAAACCTAGTTTTATTCAGTGAAAATGTAACATTTTAGCAATAAGATTATTATTAATTATCCCAACAGTCAATCTAGTCTAGCCCAAACACAATTTTTAAGGTTTTTACCAAAATAATTGTCATTTATATTATTTTAATTAGTTTTTTACATTTATATTTAATTATCTCATTTAAAATGTATTTTTCTGATGTTTTTAGCTAATTGTATTTCTTTTTAACCGTCACAACAACTTCTGCATGTCCATATTTTTGTAACTACAAAACAATAAAGGCAGTATGGACAGTGTTTAAAACTTTTTTTAGTATAAGAATTTACACACTTGGTCTGTTGTAGCTCCTATCTGTGACAATCATTTGGTAACCTATTAGATTAATGATTTTAGCATTGGTTTAACTATAAAATAAAATAAAATACATCAAAACATAATTATGTTATCATGTAGTAACATATTTACCACAGAGACGCTGCAAAATTGGGTGATTTTTATGGTATACCTTGATGCTGTGTGAGTCCCTAAAGCAGTGTCTGTGTCCGCTTGAGGCGGAATATAAACTGTGCTGATTATGACCGATGTAAACTCCCGAGGAAGGTAAAAAGGACAGTAGTTCAAGGTTGGGTGTGCAGGAGCATGTGAGAGGCACAATGCTCGCGGTGTTGCACCAGCTGTTGTTCACCATTAAACACACTCCGCCTCCCCTTGACTTCCCTGAATCCCGTGTCCTGGCATGCGGGGAACCGAGAAGAACTCGGCCGGCTGGATGGCGTGGTCCGGCACCGCTGGGTTCAGCCATGTCTCGGTGAAGCAGAGGAGATTGCAGTCTCGAATGTCTCTTTGGAACTTTACGCCTGCTTGTTTCCCTTGATGCCGCTGCTTCGCTTCACGTCCTTTGTTCTCCCTCGGGATCTCACTTGGCCAGCTTGGATCCAGAGTTAAAAAATATAAATTGTGAGATTTGTATACCAATAGAATCAAGAGTGTCTCTATCATACCTAATAAACTCAAAGGTGATGAATTTGCCGGTTTTGGATCACTGAAAACGATGTAAAGAAAACCAAAAACAAGCAGTTGTGACGGCAGCCGACCTCACCAACCGCCATCTTGAAACAGACACACAGAAACTACTTATCCTACAAAAAAAGTACACATCCTACTCACACACACACACAGTACACATCCTTCGCACACCCTACACCTCTTACAAAAATGATGACAGGCCCAAGCACCTCCACCATTACAGTCGACATCAAGCAATCACTAGCAGTGATGCAAGCAAAGACAATGTCCAACTATGACGATGCCTTAAACTTGTGCCATATTTAGTGGCATCATTTTCTGGGGCGTTTTAGGGGTCTTACCATGTTCAAAAGGCACACTGGTGCGCCTGGTGCCGATGGCACTCGTGCTTAGGCCTGCTCATCGTTACTTGCAACTATATTTATTTTCTTATTTTCGAAGCCGCAGGGCCAACATCTTGGCTTTTATCTTCTGAGAGAGCTTATTGATGGACTACCAGACCGTGGTAAAGTATGTGCCGGCCTAAGACCCATGAGTGTTCCTCGCTTGACCATGCATGTGGAAGCCCCATCATGATATTGGTGGCAATGTACACTCCAGAGTGCTGCACAGGACTGCCTCGAGCAAGCATGAGGTGGGGTTTACCTTCATTAACCAGTGCGTGACCTATGGTACGCAACCAAAATTAATCATTGTTGTATCTTAAATGGCCAGATGTACTTCTTGGCTTCCACCTTTGCCAGGAGGTTCTTGGGAAACTTTCAGACCCATTTTCCTGGGTGAGGCTCTGGGCCTTGAGAGCATGGGTAGACAGTGGCCAAATCGGCTGCAGGGAGCAGATTAATCATGCCATCTTTGGTTCGTTGTGGAGGTGGCAGTTTTGCCCTACCTCTTTGAGAATACCTCCACTAAGTTCACCTGTTTGTGAAACAGTGGGAAAGGTGTTTGTGGCAGGTTCAGATAGCTCAGACCCTATGACTCCATCTGCTTGACAAGATGTCAAATAACCCATGCATTTCAATAAACGTTCTGCGAGCTTCTACCGAACACTCACCACCTAGCACATCATACTGCCCTTTAGGCTTTTCCATGTGCTTTACATTCCTGGCTGCTTTTCATTCTTTGCGGCTCCTAGTAGCAGACAAGAACGGTAAGCTGAGCCAGCCAGACTCGAAGTTCCATGAATTACATACTGTAGCCTAGCATGATAAATCTATGATATCTTTCATGTCTGCCTAGTTGTGAAAGGCTTATTTACAGGTTCTTGCTCTTGATCAACTGACCAGTGTTAACAGTCGATGATCGAGGGACACCTGGTTCTGAAGCAGGTGAATCCCCTGGCCAATTGAAGCCATCTCTGCTCTTCAGGACAGTTTTGAGAACTCTGTTTAAGAAGGCTGCAACTTGTGATGCCTTCACTGAGTTGGAGGAGTTCACTATCTCCAAAAACATCATCTCACAACCAACCAGAAACATTCAAGCACTCACATCCTGACTGTGCAACAGCTTCTTTCAGAAGCCATCTGTCTGCTCAACAAAAAGGGACTGTACTGATAAAAAAACACAAATTATTGTGTTATTGTGTGTAAGTTATTGTGTGTGTTTACACAACCCATGAGTTTACACACACACACAATAACTCAGATAACTCAACTACCTCAAAACATTGAAACTAAACTGATAAACGACACATGTGCAAACACACTGATCAACAACCATCTAAAACGTTTTCAAATCAATCTGTAGTTGCGCTTTTGCATAATATCCATTACTTGTTATTTGCACAAGCCTATTTGATCTTTGCTGCTACTTTAAAGAAATGTGTCCTGTTTACTGTCTCTCCTCCCACTACCTCAACTCATTACCTCATTGTTGGGTTGAGTGACTTTGTCACTCTTTGTCACTATTTGCATGAGCACTGTATGTTCTCTTTTTTTTAGTATATAACTTTTTTCTGTTAACTTAAAAATGTCAACATGTATTGTCTCAGCCTGTTAGCTAATTAGGATGCTTAGTAAGCTAGTTAGTTTTTGTTCATTTATGTTGTTAATTTATGTTGGATGTAGGACCTCTGTCCTGCAGCAAGGTGGTTTCGTTTCACTGTATACTAAACTGTATATGGTTGGAAAGAAAAGAAAATCCTACTTGAACTCGGTACCACACATAAAGCAAACAACAAGCTAAAGACCCATGATTTGTTTTGACCGGCATGTGAAAGCCTACACCTAGAAACTGGGGCACGCCCCATTCCTGGGATACTGGGGTCCAGTTAGATGTGTCTCTCCCCTACAGAAACGGTATAGCTCACACCATCCCCAGGCTGACGCTCCATCAGAAGTACTCAAGGCCTCCAGCCTGCATTGCAGGCGGATGTCTGTAAGCCACCATTTCCCCATGGTTCCTCTCTTCTGTCCCTGCTCCCCCCTTACTGAAGGAGTCCTCATTATTTTCTTCTATAAACTATAAACAATGTAAAGTTGTTTTCTATATTTATAAAATTATTATATTTTTATTTCATATTTATTTAAACGTTTTCTTATTCATACTGCATTTTTTAAAGATTATTATAGTCATATTCTTAGTTTTAATACTATTTCTTTTTTTAATGTTTAGGTCATGGGAGGTTGTAAAAGCATTTCTCTTAATATCATATTGAATATGGCTGTCTATGTGACAAATTAAATGTAAATTTTATTTGAAACAATAATTCACCTAAATTAACATTAACACCTAAATTCCGTCATTCATATTGCTTCCTTTTTAACTGTATTTAAACACATAAGCATGTAAATCTGCTTTCACATAAAATGAAAATCAGATTTCTCATAATGACTTATTATGAACATGTAGAAAACTTCATGTACTGGAAACTTTTGGATTACCTGACCGAGGTGGTCTACTGATTGTTTTGAAAACAATGACGTGGGTAATTCTAATTCAATATTAGTGTGTCAAACAATACTTTTCAGAACTATATTTTACTTAACGATGTACAAGTGTTGCAAGATCTCTGGGATTCTGAGCAAGGTGTAGAACTCGCATGCTTTGTGCGTCCGCTTACCAATAATAATCTATTATAATAATTATATTAAATAATCAATATTAGTGCTTTAAGTGATAAGTTCTTTCACTCTAATTTAATTCCAATGTATTTGCCACAACAAATTTGATGGTACATTAAACAGTAATAAAAATGTCATAAACGTGTTTAAAATATTAGAACATGATGTATGTCAATTGAAAGAATTCCAAAAAAAAAACAAAAAATTTAATTTAATGTACATTAAAAATGTCTTTCAGACAATTCGTCATTCATTATATGCATAGTTTCAGCATCAGCAGTACAATTTCAGCATCAGCAGCCAAAAAGTCAAAAGAATGATGAAATCCAGAATAAATGTTGAAAAATATTTTCTTTGTTATTATTTTTCACATTTTGATGCATACGCATTATTTCAGCATCAGCAGCCTAAAGGTCAAATGAAAGGTCACATTCATGCATTTTGAAAAACATTAAATACTATTATATTACGAATAACAACTGTTTATCTTTTTCACATTTTGATGCTTAAAAATCCTTACAAACATTTTGTATGTTGTCCATAAACATCCATTGGGTTGTGTGAGAAAACCGATTTCCTGAGGTCGTACAGCGCTAAGAACGCAGCAAACGCTTTATTTAAGCTTAACAAGGCAGAAAATTGATTAAATGATCATTTCCAAAACATGGATGCATTTTTTGCAACTTATTTAGTATCCTTTACAAGGACCATGCATTAATTGTGTGAGAAAACCGCTTTCCTGAGCTCGCACAGTTTTCTAACAGCTAAAAAGGGCAAAAACTTCATGCATTCTGGTATACATGTTAAAAACAAATTCGTTTTCGTTATTCTTTTTCATTATTTGATACTTAAAAATGTTTATAAACTCGTTTTTAATGTTTTACAATGACCATGCATTAGTTGTGTGAGATCACCGTTTTCCTGAGCTCTTACAGCGCTAAAAACGCTGCAAACGCTTTCTCTCGCCTAAACAATGCAAAATCTCTAATAAATGATCATTTCCACAACTTTCATGCATTTTGGCATACATCTTGAAGAACAACTTTTTCGTTATTCTTTTTCAGTATTTGATACTTAAAAATGTTTATAAACTCGTTTTTAATGTTTTTCATAACTATACATTAGTTGTGTGAGAAAACCGCTTTCCTGAGCTCGTACAGCGCAAAGAACGCTGCAAACGCTTTCTCTCACCTAAACAAGCCAAAATCTCTAATAAATGATCATTTTCACAACATTCATGCATTTTGGCATACATCTTGAAAAACACCTTTTTCATTATTCTTTTTCCTTATTTAATTCTTAAAAATGCTTATAGACTAATTTTCTGTCTTTACATAACTATACATTAGTTGTGTGAGAAAACCGCTTTCCTGAGCTCGTACAGCGCTAAGAACGCAGCAAACGCTTTTTCTCACCTAAACAATGCAAAATCTCTAATAAATGATCATTTCCACAACTTTCATGCATTTTGGCATACATGTTAAAAAACAACTTTTTCGTTATTCTTTGTCATTATTTGATACTTAAAAATGTTTTAGAACACGTTTTTTATGTTTTACATAACTATACATTAGCTGTGTGAGAAAACCGCTTTCCTGAGCTCGTACAGCGCTAAGAACGCTGCAAACGCTTTCTCCCACCCAAAACAAGCCAAAATCTCTAATGAATGATCATTTTAACAACATTCATGCATTTTAGCATACATCTTGAAAAACAACTTTTTCGTTATTCTTTTTCATTATTCGATACTTAAAAATGTTTTAGAACCCGTTTTTTATGTTTCACATAACTATACATTAGTTGTGTGAGAAAACCGCTTTCCTGAGCTCGTACAGCGCTAAGAACGCAGCAAACGCTTTCTCCCACCCAAAACAAGCCAAAATCTCTAATGAATGATCATTTTCACAACATTCATGCATTTTGGCATACATCTTGAAAAACAACTTTTTCGTTATTCTTTTTCATTAATCGATACTTTAAAATGTTTATAAACTCGTTTTTAATGTTTTACATAAGTTAGTTACATGTTTTACATGAGTTATACATTAGTTGTGTGAGAAAACCGCTTTCCTGAGCTCGTACAGCGCTAAGAACGCAGCAAACGCTTTCTCCCACCCAAAACAAGCCAAAATATCTAATGAATGATCATTTTCACAACATTCATGCATTTTGGCATACATCTTGAAGAACAACTTTTTCGTTATTCTTTTTCAGTATATGATACTTAAAAATGTTTATAAACTCGTTTTTAATGTTTTTCATAACTATACATTAGTTGTGTGAGAAAACCGCTTTCCTGAGCTCGTACAGCGCTAAGAACGCAGCAAACGCTTTCTCTCACCTAAACAAGCCAAAATCTCTAATAAATGATCATTTTCACAACATTCATGCATTTTGGCATACATCTTGAAAAACACCTTTTTCATTATTCTTTTTCCCTACTTAATTCTTAAAAATGCTTATAGACTAATTTTCTATGTCTTTACATAACTATACATTAGTTGTGTGAGAAAACCGCTTTCCTGAGCTCGTACAGCGCTAAGAACGCAGCAAACGCTTTTTCTCACCTAAACAAGCCAGAATCTCTAATGAATGATCATTTCCTCAACATTCATGCATTTTGGCATACATGTTAAAAAACAACTTTTTCGTTATTCTTTGTCATTATTTGATACTTAAAAATGTTTTAGAACCCGTTTTTTATGTTTTACATAACTATACATTAGCTGTGTGAGAAAACCGCTTTCCTGAGCTCGGACAGCGCTAAGAACGCAGCAAACGCTTTCTCTCACCTAAACAAGCCAAAATCTCTAATGAACGATCATTTCCACAACATTCCTGCATTTTGGCATACATCTTGAAAAACAACTTTTTGTTATTCTTTTTCAGTATTTGATACTTAAAAATGTTTATAAACTCGTTTTTAATGTTTTTTCATAACTATACATTAGTTGTGTGAGAAAACCGCTTTCCTGAGCTCGTACAGCGCTAAGAACGCAGCAAACGCTTTCTCCCACCCAAAACAAACCAAAATCTCTAAGGAATGATTATTTTCACAACATTCATGCATTTTAGCATACATCTTGAAAAACAACTTTTTCGTTATTCTTTTTCAGTATTTGATACTTAAAAATGTTTATAAACTCGTTTTTAATGTTTTTCATAACTATACATTAGTTGTGTGAGAAAACCGCTTTCCTGATCTCGTACAGCGCTAAGAACGCTGCAAACGCTTTCTCTCACCTAAACAAGCCAAAATCTCTAATAAATGATCATTTTCACAACATTCATGCATTTTGGCATACATCTTGAAAAACAACTTTTTCGTTATTCTTTTTCAGTATTTGATACTTAAAAATGTTTATAAACTCGTTTTTAATGTTTTTCATAACTATACATTAGTTGTGTGAGAAAACCGCTTTCCTGAGCTCGTACAGCGCTAAGAACGCAGCAAACGCTTTCTCTCACCTAAACAAGCCAAAATCTCTAATGAATGATCATTTTCACAACATTCATGCATTTTGGCATACATCTTGAAAAACAACTTTTTCGTTATTCTTTTTCAGTATTTGATACTTAAAAATGTTTATAAACTCGTTTTTAATGTTTTTCATAACTATACATTAGTTGTGTGAGAAAACCGCTTTCCTGAGCTCGTACAGCGCTAAGAACGCAGCAAACGCTTTTTCTCACCTAAACAAGCCAGAATCTCTAATGAATGATCATTTCCTCAACATTCATGCATTTTGGCATACATGTTAAAAAACAACTTTTTCGTTATTCTTTGTCATTATTTGATACTTAAAAAGGTTTTAGAACCCGTTTTTTATGTTTTTCATAACTATACATTAGCTGTGTGAGAAAACCGCTTTCCTGAGCTCGTACAGCGCTAAGAACGCTGCAAACGCTTTCTCTCACCTAAACAAGCCAAAATCTCTAATGAATGATCATTTTCACAACATTCATGCATTTTGGCATACATCTTGAAAAACAACTTTTTCCTTATTCTTTTTCATTATTCTATACTTAAAAATGCTTCTAAACTCGTTTTAATGTTTTACAATGACCATGCATTAGTTGTGTGAGATCACCGTTTTCCTGAGCTCTTACAGCGCTAAAAACGCTGCAAACGCTTTCTCTCGCCTAAACAATGCAAAATCTCTAATAAATGATCATTTCCACAACTTTCATGCATTTTGGCATACATCTTGAAGAACAACTTTTTCGTTATTCTTTTTCAGTATTTGATACTTAAAAATGTTTATAAACTCGTTTTTAATGTTTTTCATAACTATACATTAGTTGTGTGAGAAAACCGCTTTCCTGAGCTCGTACAGCGCAAAGAACGCTGCAAACGCTTTCTCTCACCTAAACAAGCCAAAATCTCTAATAAATGATCATTTTCACAACATTCATGCATTTTGGCATACATCTTGAAAAACACCTTTTTCATTATTCTTTTTCCTTATTTAATTCCTAAAAATGCTTATAGACTAATTTTCTGTCTTTACATAACTATACATTAGTTGTGTGAGAAAACCGCTTTCCTGAGCTCGTACAGCGCTAAGAACGCTGCAAACGCTTTCTCTCGCCTAAACAATGCAAAATCTCTAATAAATGATCATTTCCACAACTTTCATGCATTTTGGCATACATGTTAAAAAACAACTTTTTCGTTATTCTTTGTCATTATTTGATACTTAAAAATGTTTTAGAACCCGTTTTTTATGTTTTACATAACTATACATTAGCTGTGTGAGAAAACCGCTTTCCTGAGCTCGTACAGCGCTAAGAACGCAGCAAACGCTTTCTCTCACCTAAACAAGCCAAAATTTCTAATGAATGATCATTTTCACAACATTCATGCATTTTGGCATACATCTTGAAAAACAACTTTTTCGTTATTCTTTTTCATTATTCGATACTTAAAAATGTTTATAAACTCGTTTTAATGTTTCACATACCTATACATTAGGTGTGTGAGAAAACCGCTTTCCTGAGCTCGTACAGCGCTAAGAACGCTGCAAACGCTTTCTCTTACCTAAACAAGCCAAAATCTCTAATGAATGATCATTTTCACAACATTCATGCATTTTGGCATACATCTTGAAAAACAACTTTTTCGTTATTCTTTTTCCCTATTTAATTCTTAAAAATGCTTATAGACTAATTTTCTATGTCTTTACATAACTATACATTAGTTGTGTGAGAAAACCGCTTTCCTGAGCTCGTACAGCGCTAAGAACGCTGCAAACGCTTTCTCCCACCCAAAACAAGCCAAAATCTCTAATGAATGATCATTTTCACAACATTCATGCATTTTAGCATACATCTTGAAAAACAACTTTTTCGTTATTCTTTTTCATTATTCGATACTTAAAAATGTTTTAGAACCCGTTTTTTATGTTTTACATAACTATACATTAGTTGTGTGAGAAAACCGCTTTCCTGAGCTCGTACAGCGCAAAGAACGCTGCAAACGCTTTCTCTCGCCTAAACAATGCAAAATCTCTAATAAATGATCATTTCCACAACTTTCATGCATTTTGGCATACATCTTGAAGAACAACTTTTTCGTTATTCTTTTTCAGTATTTGATACTTAAAAATGTTTATAAACTCGTTTTTAATGTTTTTCATAACTATACATTAGTTGTGTGAGAAAACCGCTTTCCTGAGCTCGTACAGCGCAAAGAACGCTGCAAACGCTTTCTCTCACCTAAACAAGCCAAAATCTCTAATAAATGATCATTTTCACAACATTCATGCATTTTGGCATACATCTTGAAAAACACCTTTTTCATTATTCTTTTTCCTTATTTAATTCTTAAAAATGCTTATAGACTAATTTTCTGTCTTTACATAACTATACATTAGTTGTGTGAGAAAACCGCTTTCCTGAGCTCGTACAGCGCTAAGAACGCTGCAAACGCTTTCTCTCGCCTAAACAATGCAAAATCTCTAATAAATGATCATTTCCACAACTTTCATGCATTTTGGCATACATGTTAAAAAACAACAATTTTTTCGTTATTCTTTGTCATTATTTGATACTTAAAAATGTTTTAGAACCCGTTTTTTATGTTTTACATAACTATACATTAGCTGTGTGAGAAAACCGCTTTCCTGAGCTCGTACAGCGCTAAGAACGCAGCAAACGCTTTCTCTCACCTAAACAAGCCAAAATTTCTAATGAATGATCATTTTCACAACATTCATGCATTTTGGCATACATCTTGAAAAACAACCTTTTCGTTATTCTTTTTCAGTATTTGATACTTAAAAATGTTTATAAACTCGTTTTTAATGTTTTTCATAACTATACATTAGTTGTGTGAGAAAACCGCTTTCCTGAGCTCGTACAGCGCTAAGAACGCTGCAAACGCTTTCTCTCACCTAAACAAGCCAAAATCTCTAATAAATGATCATTTTCACAACATTCATGCATTTTGGCATACATCTTGAAAAACACCTTTTTCATTATTCTTTTTCCTTATTTAATTCTTAAAAATGCTTATAGACTAATTTTCTGTCTTTACATAACTATACATTAGTTGTGTGAGAAAACCGCTTTCCTGAGCTCGTACAGCGCTAAGAACGCTGCAAACGCTTTCTCTCGCCTAAACAATGCAAAATCTCTAATAAATGATCATTTCCACAACTTTCATGCATTTTGGCATACATGTTAAAAAACAACTTTTTCGTTATTCTTTGTCATTATTTGATACTTAAAAATGTTTTAGAACCCGTTTTTTATGTTTTACATAACTATACATTAGCTGTGTGAGAAAACCGCTTTCCTGAGCTCGTACAGCGCTAAGAACGCAGCAAACGCTTTCTCTCACCTAAACAAGCCAAAATTTCTAATGAATGATCATTTTCACAACATTCATGCATTTTGGCATACATCTTGAAAAACAACCTTTTCGTTATTCTTTTTCATTATTTGATACTTAAAAGTGTTTATAAACTCGTTTTTAATGTTTTACATAACTATACATTAGTTGTGTGAGAAAACCGCTTTCCTGAGCTCGTACAGCGCTAAGAACGCAGCAAACGCTTTCTCTCACCTAAACAAGCCAAAATCTCTAATGAATGATCATTTTCACAACATTCATGCATTTTGGCATACATCTTGAAAAACAACTTTTTCGTTATTCTTTTTCATTATTTGATACTTAAAAATGTTTATAAACTCGTTTTTAATGTTTTTCATAACTATACATTAGTTGTGTGAGAAAACCGCTTTCCTGAGCTCGTACAGCGCTAAGAACGCAGCAAACGCTTTTTCTCACCTAAACAAGCCAGAATCTCTAATGAATGATCATTTCCTCAACATTCATGCATTTTGGCATACATGTTAAAAAACAACTTTTTCGTTATTCTTTGTCATTATTTGATACTTAAAAAGGTTTTAGAACCCGTTTTTTATGTTTTTCATAACTATACATTAGCTGTGTGAGAAAACCGCTTTCCTGAGCTCGTACAGCGCTAAGAACGCTGCAAACGCTTTCTCTCACCTAAACAAGCCAAAATCTCTAATGAATGATCATTTTCACAACATTCATGCATTTTGGCATACATCTTGAAAAACACCTTTTTCATTATTCTTTTTCCTTATTTAATTCCTAAAAATGCTTATAGACTAATTTTCTGTCTTTACATAACTATACATTAGTTGTGTGAGAAAACCGCTTTCCTGAGCTCGTACAGCGCTAAGAACGCTGCAAACGCTTTCTCTCGCCTAAACAATGCAAAATCTCTAATAAATGATCATTTCCACAACTTTCATGCATTTTGGCATACATCTTGAAGAACAACTTTTTCGTTATTCTTTTTCAGTATTTGATACTTAAAAATGTTTATAAACTCGTTTTTAATGTTTTTCATAACTATACATTAGTTGTGTGAGAAAACCGCTTTCCTGAGCTCGTACAGCGCAAAGAACGCTGCAAACGCTTTCTCTCACCTAAACAAGCCAAAATCTCTAATAAATGATCATTTTCACAACATTCATGCATTTTGGCATACATCTTGAAAAACACCTTTTTCATTATTCTTTTTCCTTATTTAATTCCTAAAAATGCTTATAGACTAATTTTCTGTCTTTACATAACTATACATTAGTTGTGTGAGAAAACCGCTTTCCTGAGCTCGTACAGCGCTAAGAACGCTGCAAACGCTTTCTCTCGCCTAAACAATGCAAAATCTCTAATAAATGATCATTTCCACAACTTTCATGCATTTTGGCATACATGTTAAAAAACAACTTTTTCGTTATTCTTTGTCATTATTTGATACTTAAAAATGTTTTAGAACCCGTTTTTTATGTTTTACATAACTATACATTAGCTGTGTGAGAAAACCGCTTTCCTGAGCTCGTACAGCGCTAAGAACGCAGCAAACGCTTTCTCTCACCTAAACAAGCCAAAATTTCTAATGAATGATCATTTTCACAACATTCATGCATTTTGGCATACATCTTGAAAAACAACTTTTTCGTTATTCTTTTTCAGTATTTGATACTTAAAAATGTTTATAAACTCGTTTTTAATGTTTCACATAACTATACATTAGTTGTGTGAGAAAACCGCTTTCCTGAGCTCGTACAGCGCTAAGAACGCTGCAAACGCTTTCTCTAACCTAAACAAGCCAAAATCTCTAATGAATGATCATTTTTACAACATTCATGCATTTTGGCATACATCTTGAAAAACACCTTTTTCATTATTCTTTTTCCCTATTTAATTCTTAAAAATGCTTATAGACTAATTTTCTATGTCTTTACATAACTATACATTAGTTGTGTGAGAAAACCGCTTTCCTGAGCTCGTACAGCGCTAAGAACGCTGCAAACGCTTTCTCCCACCCAAAACAAGCCAAAATCTCTAATGAATGATCATTTTCACAACATTCATGCATTTTAGCATACATCTTGAAAAACAACTTTTTCGTTATTCTTTTTCATTATTCGATACTTAAAAATGTTTTAGAACCCGTTTTTTATGTTTTACATAACTATACATTAGTTGTGTGAGAAAACCGCTTTCCTGAGCTCGTACAGCGCAAAGGACGCTGCAAACGCTTTCTCTCGCCTAAACAATGCAAAATCTCTAATAAATGATCATTTCCACAACTTTCATGCATTTTGGCATACATCTTGAAGAACAACTTTTTCGTTATTCTTTTTCAGTATTTGATACTTAAAAATGTTTATAAACTCGTTTTTAATGTTTTTCATAACTATACATTAGTTGTGTGAGAAAACCGCTTTCCTGAGCTCGTACAGCGCAAAGAACGCTGCAAACGCTTTCTCTCACCTAAACAAGCCAAAATCTCTAATAAATGATCATTTTCACAACATTCATGCATTTTGGCATACATCTTGAAAAACACCTTTTTCATTATTCTTTTTCCTTATTTAATTCTTAAAAATGCTTATAGACTAATTTTCTGTCTTTACATAACTATACATTAGTTGTGTGAGAAAACCGCTTTCCTGAGCTCGTACAGCGCTAAGAACGCTGCAAACGCTTTCTCTCGCCTAAACAATGCAAAATCTCTAATAAATGATCATTTCCACAACTTTCATGCATTTTGGCATACATGTTAAAAAACAACAATTTTTTCGTTATTCTTTGTCATTATTTGATACTTAAAAATGTTTTAGAACCCGTTTTTTATGTTTTACATAACTATACATTAGCTGTGTGAGAAAACCGCTTTCCTGAGCTCGTACAGCGCTAAGAACGCAGCAAACGCTTTCTCTCACCTAAACAAGCCAAAATTTCTAATGAATGATCATTTTCACAACATTCATGCATTTTGGCATACATCTTGAAAAACAACCTTTTCGTTATTCTTTTTCAGTATTTGATACTTAAAAATGTTTATAAACTCGTTTTTAATGTTTTTCATAACTATACATTAGTTGTGTGAGAAAACCGCTTTCCTGAGCTCGTACAGCGCTAAGAACGCTGCAAACGCTTTCTCTCACCTAAACAAGCCAAAATCTCTAATAAATGATCATTTTCACAACATTCATGCATTTTGGCATACATCTTGAAAAACACCTTTTTCATTATTCTTTTTCCTTATTTAATTCTTAAAAATGCTTATAGACTAATTTTCTGTCTTTACATAACTATACATTAGTTGTGTGAGAAAACCGCTTTCCTGAGCTCGTACAGCGCTAAGAACGCTGCAAACGCTTTCTCTCGCCTAAACAATGCAAAATCTCTAATAAATGATCATTTCCACAACTTTCATGCATTTTGGCATACATGTTAAAAAACAACTTTTTCGTTATTCTTTGTCATTATTTGATACTTAAAAATGTTTTAGAACCCGTTTTTTATGTTTTACATAACTATACATTAGCTGTGTGAGAAAACCGCTTTCCTGAGCTCGTACAGCGCTAAGAACGCAGCAAACGCTTTCTCTCACCTAAACAAGCCAAAATTTCTAATGAATGATCATTTTCACAACATTCATGCATTTTGGCATACATCTTGAAAAACAACCTTTTCGTTATTCTTTTTCAGTATTTGATACTTAAAAATGTTTATAAACTCGTTTTTAATGTTTTTCATAACTATACATTAGTTGTGTGAGAAAACCGCTTTCCTGAGCTCGTACAGCGCTAAGAACGCTGCAAACGCTTTCTCTAACCTAAACAAGCCAAAATCTCTAATAAATGATCATTTTTACAACATTCATGCATTTTGGCATACATCTTGAAAAACACCTTTTTCATTATTCTTTTTCCCTATTTAATTCTTAAAAATGCTTATAGACTAATTTTCTATGTCTTTACATAACTATACATTAGTTGTGTGAGAAAACCGCTTTCCTGAGCTCGTACAGCGCTAAGAACGCTGCAAACGCTTTCTCCCACCCAAAACAAGCCAAAATCTCTAATGAATGATCATTTTCACAACATTCATGCATTTTAGCATACATCTTGAAAAACAACTTTTTCGTTATTCTTTTTCATTATTCGATACTTAAAAATGTTTTAGAACCCGTTTTTTATGTTTTACATAACTATACATTAGTTGTGTGAGAAAACCGCTTTCCTGAGCTCGGACAGCGCTAAGAACGCAGCAAACGCTTTCTCTCACCTAAACAAGCCAAAATCTCTAATGAACGATCATTTCCACAACATTCCTGCATTTTGGCATACATCTTGAAAAACAACTTTTTCGTTATTCTTTTTCATTAATCGATACTTTAAAATGTTTATAAACTCGTTTTTAATGTTTTACATAAGTTAGTTACATGTTTTACATGAGTTATACATTAGCTGTGTGAGAAAACCGCTTTCCTGAGCTCGTACAGCGCTAAGAACGCAGCAAACGCTTTCTCTCAACTAAACAAGCCAAAATCTCTAATGAATGATCATTTTCACAACTTTCATGCATTTTGGCATACATCTTGAAAAACAACTTTTTCGTTATTCTTTTTCATTATTTAATCCTTAAAAATGCTCTTAAACTTTGTTTGTATGTTTCACATAACTATACCTTAGTTGTGTGAGAAAACCGCTTTTCTGAGATCGCAAAGCGCTAAGAACGCAGGAAAAGCTTTTTCTTACATAAACAAGGCAAAAGAATTATTATTTTTTTATTCATTTATCTTTCCTTAAAACATCTGGATCTTTAAGATCTCATCGAACTGAAAACACGTTTCACAATCGCCTAACTCAACAGGAGGTCAAATTCAAACACACAAACAAGATCACGCGCACTACACACAGTAGTGTCTGGGTACACATCCCACACAGACCCACACTGCACACGCATAATAAAATACACACACACAGACACACACATACACACAAACACACGCACACACACACACACGCGGACAGACAAAAAAAACACACTCATCAGACTTTATACGCATACTACACAAACGATATCCTGCTCAAGGCCCTGTGCCATCATTACAGTCACAATAAAAATTATAAAGACACGTCCATCCATGATGATGGCTTAAACTTATGTCATATATGTTTAAGAGGTCTTAGTGTGCTGGAAAAGTACACAGGTTGTGAGGTACACCCAAGAAGCGATGGCTCAGGTGCTTGGAGCCACTCATTGTTGCTTGTAACAATTTTTCTTCTTTTTTTTAGCCAAAATGTCTGCACAGACCAGATCCTTACATCTTTGTGGTGGGTATTGGGCCTGGTTTTTGGCGCTAACCCCTTGAGAATATCCCCTATAAGTCCACCTGTTTGTAAAACACTGGCATGTGATCGGTTCAGATAGTATAACATACAGTGCTTCAGCGTCGTTCACGGCTTTTTATTTCTGTGCCACAAGGATTTGTCCTAGGAAAGGTTGTGGCAGACAGCAGCGATAAACTGAGCTCACATCCTGAACACACACACACACACACACACACACACACTTACCACACATACTTACCACAGACACAAATACTATACATCCTACATTCACACATACTGCGCGCACACACACACACACACGCACAAACATTACATAGGCATAGTACACACATATAAACACACACGGTCATTACAAAGACACATAACACACACACACAATAACCATAAATACACACAACAAATCCTACGGACAGACATACATAGCGTAAAGAACGCACACACACGCGCACACACACTCACACACCTCTCACACACATCACATATCCTACGCATCATACACAAATGATGACCTACTCAAGTACCTGAGCCAATATAGTCACCACCAAACCCCGTCTACATTGAGTGACAGCTAGCAATGACGGATCAGAAAGACACGTCCAAACATGAGGATGACCTAAACTTGTGTCATATTTGTTTAAGAGGTCTTATTTTACTTTCAACAATATTTTTATTGATTTTAAAACAGGGATATTACAGGGTAGACATGTAATGTTTCAATACAGAATTTTAAAACCTCCTTATAAATCCCTATAGCACCCACCCCTCCCCTCCCTAGCTCCAAGCCAGCTTTACAAGTATAAGGAAAGGCTAGGCGCCAGGCATAACAAAAAAGGAGAGAAACTAAAAAAGAAAAAAGAACCTGGAGCTGGAAGTTTTTTAGTTTTGCATACAACAACAATAAAAAGGGAAAAGAAAACAAACAAACAAACGATTAAATAAAAAAGGGAATCAAACTATAAATGTATATGAAAAAAGCGAAGGAAGGGCCCCCAAACCTGTTGGAATTTTAAGTCTGAATAACGGATTGAGTAGTGGATCTTCTCCAGGGACAGACAAGACATAATATCTCTGAGCCACTGGGCGTGAGTGGGTGACGTGGCATCCTTCCATTTGTATAAAAGAGAACGCCTGGCCAGGAGTGTCGCAAAAGATAACAAACGCTGTTTAGCTGGAGTTAGACGCTTGTCTTCCTCTCCAGTGATACCAAAAAGAGCAATCAGAGGATCTGGTTCAAGATTGCATTTCAATATATACGACAAGGTTTTAAAAACATCCCTCCAGAATTTTTCTAAATTCTGGCATGTCCAGTACATATGAATAAGAGACGCCTCTCCACTTTTACATTTATCACAGCAAGGATCAATGTCTGGGTAAAAACGGGAAAGTTTAAGTTTGGAGAAATGAGCCCTGTGTACAACCTTAAACTGTAATAAAGAGTGGCGGGCACATAAGGAAGTTGAGTTGACAAGTTTAAGAATTGAATTCCAAGTATCATCTGACAGTGAGAGATTTAAATCTTTCTCCCAAGCAGTTTTAATTTTACTTAAAGGGGTGTGACATAAACCCATCAATCGACCATAAATAGTGGATATTAGGCCTTTACGCAGCGGGGACAAACATAGGAGATTATCTATAATATTTGCAGCAGGGGCCTAAGGGAAATTCAGTATTAAAGAGAGAATGAAGTGTCTTACTTGCAGATATCTGAAAAAGTTTGAATTGGGTAGGTTAAACCTTTCAGAAAGCTGCTCAAACGATGCAAACTTATGGTCAACAAACAGATCTTTGCAAAGCTTGATACCCTTATTGTAACATTCCTGAAACACTGAATCATGTAAAGAAGGTTGGAAGAGATAGTTAGAGACGATAGGACTGGAAAGAGAAAAGCCCAGAAGACCGCAGTGCTTTCTGAACTGAGCCCATACTCTCAAGGTATGCCTAACAACTGAGTTATTGATCAATTTTACTGAGGGGATGGGAAGTGCGGATCCAAGGAGTGCAGAGACAGAGATCTTTGAAGTAGGGACTTATTTAATCGTGGATGTTTACCTTTCCAAAGGTAAGAGGATATAATTGAGTCTAAAGCACCAAAGTAAGATTTGGGAATGAAAACAGGTACAGACTGAAAGAGATATAAAAATTTAGGAAGAATACTCATTTTAATGGCATTAATGCGGCCCACCAGGGACATGGACAGTGGTGACCATTTTTCCAAGTCCTTTTTAGTTTGGTTCAACAACCTAGTAAAATTTTAATTAAAAAGGTTTTTATGTTTCCTTGTAATTGTAATACCAATTACAAGGAACAATTACATACTGATTTTTCACTATGTTGAATGAAAAATTGTGCATACCAGTTGTTACTGCTGTGTTGTTAAGCAGAAAAAGTTCACTTTTGCGCAAATTCAATTTATATCCTGAAAAGTAGCTAAATTCACTAAGCAATGACAGTACAGGTGGAAGGGAGGTGATTGGATTTGATATAAAAAGTAGAAGATCATTTGCATAAAGGGAAACTTTATGTTCTTCTCCCTGCCTCCAAATCCCAGATATATCCCTACAACTGCGGAATGCAATTGCTAGTGGCTCAATGGCAAGGTTAAAGAGCAGTGGGCTAAGAGGACACCCCTGACGAGTTCCCCGCTGAAGGCTGAATGGTTGAGACTGCTGAGCATTTGTCAGAACTGAGGCAGTAGGGCTTGAATATAATAATTTAACCCAGGTGATAAATACTCCCATTTCACACGATCAAAAGCCTTTTCAGCGTCCAAAGAAAGGACACACTCAGGGATCCCCTCTGATGGTGTGTACAGGACATCCATAAGACGTCGAATGTTAAAGTAAGAAAAGCGATTTTTGACAAAACCGGTCTGGTCCTTAGATATAATAGAGGGTAAAACATTCTCTAATCTACGAGCCAAGACTTTAGCAAGGATTTTAACATCCACGTTGAGAAGAGAGATTGGTCTATATGAAGAGCACTCTCTTTATCTCTCTTTGCTATAAGGGTGATGCGAGCCTCATTAAATGACGCAGGCAGCTTACCTTGCTTAAAAGATTCAGATAAAACCAAAGCTAGTTGTGGTGCGAGGAATGAGGAGAATGATTTAAAAACTCTGCAGGGAACCCATCAGGACCCGGGGACTTACCAGATTGCAATGATGAGATAGCTAAACTGATCTCCTCTTGTGATATGGGCTCTTCTAATCTTAATCTAGAATCAGGAGACAGTGTTGGGATATCTAATTGATTCAAGAAATTCTTAAGTGAATAACAGTCCTTTGGAAACTCAGAAGTATAAAATCGAGAATAAAAATTCCTGAATGCATCATTCATTTAGAATGGTCGGTAGTGATGGTACATCCTCCATCCGAATTTTTGTAATGCGTTGCTGTGCTCTAAAACCTCTTATCTGGTTAGCTAAAACTTTCCCAGATTGTCACCATGAATGTAAAATTGGCTCCTACTCTTTAATAATTGACATTCAATTACATGCGTCGAGATGAGTTCAAAATTAGTTTGCAATTCTATGCGTTTTTTATACAAATCAGGGTTTTTAAATAGAGCATACTCCTGATCAATTTCTTTAATTTGGTTGATCAAATCTTTTCGTTCTTTATATGCCTTCCTTTTCATATTTGCAGTATATGAAATTATCTGTCCCCTGAGGTAGGCTTTTTAGAGCATCCCAAACAGTTAAACATGACACTTCAGGCGTTTCATTTGTGTTTAAGAAAAAAACTGTCTGGTCTTCCATACATTTTTTAAAGTCATTCTCTATCAATAATGATGAATTAAAGCGCCAATGTTTATTAATTTGAGGAAGATTGGGGAGCTTTATAGACATAACAACTTGCGCATGATCCGATATCACAATGCTCTGATAAGCGCAGGTGTTAACCATTGGGATCAGTTGATTATCTATAAAGAAATAATAAATTCTGGAGAAAGTATGATGAAGATGTGAGAAAAAGGAGTATTCTCTCTTTTTTGGATTAAGGAAGCGCCATATGTCAGAGATACCAAAGCTGCAAAGATAGGACTTAAGTAGCGTGGCGGATTTACTTAGAGGTATAGGATTGGGAGATGACCTGTCAAGTGATGGATCCAAACAACAGTTGAAGTCTCCCCCTAATACGAGAGAGTATGAGCTCAGATCTGGTAGAGCAGAAAAGAAATGTTCTTTGAAGGAAACATCATCATAATTAGGGGCATATAAATTAGCCAACACTACATTAGTATTAAATAATTTCCCTGAAACAATGATATAACGACCATGTACATCCGTAATAACAATTTGATGCTCAAAAGCGATGTTTAGACTAATGAGAATTGACTAGCTTTGGCCTGAAAGGTTGAGTGGTAGTGCTGCCCTCCCCAACGCTACATAAGGCGAGGATTATCAGAACTGCGAATGTGAGTTTCTTGTAAAAATGCGATTGCAGTGTTAAGTTGTTTAAGGTGTGAGAGCACCTTCCTTCTCTTGACCGTATGGTTTAAACCCTTAACATTCCAGCTCACAAAGTTTAAAGAAACTTCCCTGAGAGGAGATGCAGGTAGATAAACATGAATAACACTGAGATGCCTAGCGTCAGCCTTTAAACACGAGTGTAAAACACAGAGCAACATGTTAAAGATGCACCGTGTACAAAGAACTAACATAATACTGGCTTTGGAGATCCCACACCCCTCCCCCACACACCCCACTGCCCCCAAACAAACAAAGATAGCTGCTAACAAACAAAGCAGCAAGCTCTTCCATTCTTCCATTTTCCACCTAACCAATCTTCCTGCCGCTAACCACACCATCTTCTGCTCCGACACGGTTTACAAAAACTAAGAATTAAATATATAAATAGAGTATTTCAACACTCCAATGCTAAAATCATTCAATAGGAGAAAAACACACCACCCCTCCCCCCACGTCACATTGTAACTCTGAACATGCAAACACAAGTAGTCACTCATGATTAGAAATTGAGAAAGTAATAATAGAAAAATAATAATAACCTCTTCACACGTTTAACACAGTAAACGTGGCTAGATTTTTAGTTAGAAATAATACTTTCCTGATAACTGTTGTTGCCTATTAAAAAAAAATAATAATAATAATAATACAGTGCACTACGTAGTTTTCGGCAGACTGTCTATGTGTTTCTGCGCCTCTTCTTCTGTCCGGTAGAGAGAGTTATCCGGAGCCGTGCTGGATCTTTCTCCTGTGAGAGAAGGCCGGAGTCCACGGTTGTATAACTCAGTCATACCTTCTCTATACTCGGCTCGCTGGCTTAAAACTTGGGGAGCGTAATCTTCCACGATACGAACCTGCTGACCGCGGTATTCCAGCCTCCCTCTCCGCCGAGCCTCCCGAACCAGAAGGTCTTTAACCTGGTACCGGTGCAAACGGAGAATGACCGGCCGAGGTCTCTGACCTGAAGCGGGTTTGGATGTAGGTATGCGGTGGGCTCTGTCAATCTCAGGCGGGGATGGAAGCGTTTCACTCCCAAACACCTCACACAAAAATTTCGAGAAGAACTTGGTAGGGAGTCCACTCTCAGTACCCTCCGGAAGACCCAGGACACGCCGGTTTTGTCTCCTGCTACGGCCTTCTAGGTCTACGACGCTGTCCATGGTCCTCTACTTGGGCCTGAATTTGGTCTAGCTTACTTTCCAGTAAACTAAACGAAGATTTAAATTCAGCCGCTAACGCTTCACAGTGTGTTTGTCTAACAGCGCTGAGATAGTCTCGACTGTTAGAGCGGTCGCAAACAAAGTTTTCCCGGCCGTCTTTTTTCCCGGCCTTAACACTCCTTGTAGCCATTATAAATGAAAAAAGTATGTAACCGTGGGGTAGAGTACAAAGTTATTGTATCCTAAAGATTTAGTTTAGCATTTAGAAACGGATAAGGGAGTGAAGAAATGTAATTTTTCATTAAATGTTAATATGATCTTTAGGGTCCTAATGAAAAGTTTGTAATATATTTAATTAAAAATTCTCAATGGTTGTGTAAAAAAAAAGACTACTTTTACCTGGTAAAAACTAGCTCTGTTCTCAGCAACCTGTTTCAGTACATGCTCCTTTAAATGCTTATAATCTCTGCTGAACGGGCAATTAAGAATTATATAGAGACGGATGTACATAGAGAAGAAGCCATAACCATGTTCTATGAGAGTATAAGTTAACTTAGACTCTGCATTCATCGTGATTATTAAAAAAGGCAATCTGCAAAGATTCATAGAAAAAGAAATTACACTCACCAAACCTGGTGAAGATGAAGCAGGAACACGAAGTTAGTACAGATCCATTTTTCAGGAGCAGCTTCGTATTTATATTGACCCGCGTTTATAAAGCAGTCTAGTGAAAAATGATTAGTGCAAACATGAACGCATTTAGGTAGATCGGCGAGACGTTAGCTTTAAAAACAAAATTCAGCCACTGCGTCCTTAGCGGCTCAGATGTCGGTAGTGAATGACGACTGCTGTGTTCGCTATTACGCCAAATAACTGTACACCACACTCGCTTAGGCGACATTTTGCGAAAAAAACAATGGCCGACAGCTACTTCTCACTCGGGGCGGGTCTTTTGTGTTTTAACTGGTGTTTTTTTTGTGTTTGAGCGGCCTTTTTTGGTGTGGCGTCACAATGCAAGGCATTTAAGATTAGCCTGATTTCAGAAGGGGCATGTTATTTTAATAAATTAAAAGAAAATCACTGGGCGGATCTTTATCATCGTAGAGTGGTTGTGTACGCACTCTCCTAATGCACAGTTCAGTCCAAACAGCTTAAAAAAGTGCATGTAGGCCTGTATGACCCCTTAAAAAAAATCTTCATGGCACACTTCTTTTTTACATTCCTTAGGTGCTTGCTCTGGGAACATGGGTAGATGGTAACAAAATTGAGTGCAGGCGTGCGTTTCCCGTACAACGATGTAGCTCTTTGCTTAACCACCATTGTACGATGCAACGTTGAAGAAAATAACTAACTAGTCACGACTGTTTCCCAACACCATAGTACCTGTGTCGCACTTCAATCGTTAAAACTATGTTGGTTTAATTTGTCGTTCTTCTTCTTCGATACAATGGCGGAGTAGTGCCATAGGCACTATCTCTCTCTTCGGGTCTCGCATTCAATGCGCTTGCGCAATGACGTTACGTAGGAGTGGTGTAATAATGTCACGAACGCAACATTCATTATTTGTACAATAAAACATATATAGGCATACACAAATGTGCTCTTTTCGATTAACAAAGTCTATAACTATTGATACATAAGTACAATTAAAATAAAAAGAAATCATGGGTTTTGAAAATGCTGGGATTGTGTTGTGAACACCTGTTACCTATTTTGCTCAAGATCATTTCCTATATAAGTCCCTTTACATGAAGCCATGTTTTAATGAGAGTTGATGTGAAAAAATGACACGGAAACCACAATTTACTACAAAAGAGCTTGCAGTTCTTTTGGAGGAGGTGGGAAACAATCAAATCTTGCTTTTCTCCAAATTAAAAAACACAGTTACAAGTCCTGACAAAAAAAAAAAAAAACATGGAATGAAATTGCACAAAAAATTAATGCTTCTGGAAATGGGTATGAGAGAAGCCCAGAGGAAGTCAGAAACAAGTGGAGGGACTTTGCAAGTGTGACCAAACAAGCAAGTCCAGTGGTGGCCTGAAACTGAACCCCTCCAAAAGCTGCTATGTAAGTGTAGTTACTGCAATTGTCCACAACATTGCAGTCAAGAAATTTTTTTTTTTAACCTATGAATAGTCCATATTCTACTTCTACTTCTGAGAGCACAACAAAGATACTCACTTAAAAACTCACCTTTTCTTCGCACAAATGAAACCAAGGCTGTGTTCCAACGGGCATAAATAATGCTTTCGTAGGGCACTTCGAAGAGAGAATAATTGCGATGGTATCGCTGTTATATCATTTCAAGGTGAATTTGTAATCAAAATATCCGAAAAATGAATAGCCTAATATCTGAGCACCAAAGCATTAAGTTTTCTAAATCGTTTAAAGTGGTTGGGAAAATTTTTAGAAACTAATAGGGCGTAAGGTCGTGAACTGTGAATAGAACACACCCAGCCGCAGCAAGAAACTATGCTTCTAACCACAGGTCGAAAGCTGTTCGCGAATGTTCGTTTGAACTATGATTTCGAGAAACACCGAATTGTTGAACTATGTTGGTACCGACGAAACTTGCGACCATAGTTGGCTAATGATGCTTTTGGGAAACGCACCCCAGATTGATTGTAGGAAAAGATTCTAGGATGTTTGTGGGGGAAGGGAGCGAGGCCCTAACTCCTTAAGAATACCTCCTATAAGTCCACCTGTTTGTGAAACTCACAGTGCACAGGGGAATGTGCTTGTGAGTGGTTGAGATAGCTCAGACTATAAGACACTATCTGCTCGACAAAATGGCACAAGTATCTCATGAATTTCCACAAACGTACTGCAGCCTACTATGAATCTCTCACCTCCTACCACATCCTGCAGCCCTTCGGCCATCTCCATGTGATTTTAATTTTTGTACACTCACACACACACACACACACACACACACACACACACACACACACGCACACGCACACACACACACACACACTACCGACATTACATTTTATAAACGTACACACACACACACATATATTGTACACAAGCATTGCACACAGACATACACAAATACAAACATACTACTCATACACACACATTTACTACATACACACATATTAGGCACACAAACACTACACATCATATTCAGTACACACACATCCTTCAGACACACACTACATACACAAACACATACTGCACAGAAACAAAGGCACACCCAACCATTTATGCCAAACATACAGTAAAAATCCTACACACACACACACACACACACACACACACAATACACAGCTTACACAAACCATGACCGTCCCAAGCACCTGCGCCATTACAGACGCCACCAAGCAATCAGTAGCAATGATGGATAGAATGACACCTGCCTTAAACTTATGTGGAGCCTTAAACTTATACAATATTTTGTGACAGAGTGCTGCACAGGTCTGCACGGGCTTGAGGTAGGGTTTATCTTCATCAACCAGGGAGTGAGCGGTGGTACGCAACCGAAATTGACCGTTGTTGATCTTAAATGGCCCGATGTACTTCTTGGCTTCCACCTTCAGAGGGAGGTTCTTGGGAACTTCCAGACCCACTGTCCCTGGGGGAGGGGCTTCGTCTTGGTCTCTTACTCCAGGAAAATGGATAGACTGTAGCCAAATTGGCTGCACGGAGCAGATTGATCACACAGCTTTTTTGTGGAAATGAGAGTGACAGTTTTTGACCCTACCTCTTTGAAAATACCTCTGATAAGTCCACTTGTTTGTCAACCTATTCATTTGACAAGATGTCACGAGTAACCCATGCATTTCTACAAATTTTCTATGAAACACCCACCACCTAGCACATCATACAGCCCTTCGGCCTTGTCCATGTGCTTTTCATTTCTGGGAAGTACACGACATCAACGACGAGCTAAAATCAAGTTCACCGATGACATCAGTGTCTCCAAGAACATCATCTCACGACCAGCCAGAGACTGTGGATTACTGCGGAGGTGTGTGAACTTCTAAAGACCCAAGACTCCTATCAGAGCAGGGGGCAAAGTGGCCCTAAGAACAGCAAGGGGCAAACTTTCCTGGGCAATCAGAGAGGCGAAGCGCACACACGCCCAAGAAAATCCTTAACCACTTCAGGGACAGCGGTGACATACGGCACATGTGGCAGAGCATACAACACGTTACCAACTACAAGCCATCATCACCTGCCTGTGTCAGTGAAGTGTCTCTTCCAGATGCGCTAAATAGCTTCTACTCTCAGTTCGACATGTAGAACGACGTGACGACGAGGAAAACCTAGTTTTATTCAGTGAAAATGTAACATTTTAGCAATAAGATTATTATTAATTATCCCAACAGTCAATCTAGTCTAGCCCAAACACAATTTTTAAGGTTTTTACCAAAATAATTGTCATTTATATTATTTTAATTAGTTTTTTACATTTATATTTAATTATCTCATTTAAAATGTATTTTTCTGATGTTTTTAGCTAATTGTATTTCTTTTTAACCGTCACAACAACTTCTGCATGTCCATATTTTTGTAACTACAAAACAATAAAGGCAGTATGGACAGTGTTTAAAACTTTTTTTAGTATAAGAATTTACACACTTGGTCTGTTGTAGCTCCTATCTGTGACAATCATTTGGTAACCTATTAGATTAATGATTTTAGCATTGGTTTAACTATAAAATAAAATAAAATACATCAAAACATAATTATGTTATCATGTAGTAACATATTTACCACAGAGACGCTGCAAAATTGGGTGATTTTTATGGTATACCTTGATGCTGTGTGAGTCCCTAAAGCAGTGTCTGTGTCCGCTTGAGGCGGAATATAAACTGTGCTGATTATGACCGATGTAAACTCCCGAGGAAGGTAAAAAGGACAGTAGTTCAAGGTTGGGTGTGCAGGAGCATGTGAGAGGCACAATGCTCGCGGTGTTGCACCAGCTGTTGTTCACCATTAAACACACTCCGCCTCCCCTTGACTTCCCTGAATCCCGTGTCCTGGCATGCGGGGAACCGAGAAGAACTCGGCCGGCTGGATGGCGTGGTCCGGCACCGCTGGGTTCAGCCATGTCTCGGTGAAGCAGAGGAGATTGCAGTCTCGAATGTCTCTTTGGAACTTTACGCCTGCTTGTTTCCCTTGATGCCGCCGCTTCGCTTCACGTCCTTTGTTCTCCCTCGGGATCTCACTTGGCCAGCTTGGATCCAGAGTTAAAAAATATAAATTGTGAGATTTGTATACCAATAGAATCAAGAGTGTCTCTATCATACCTAATAAACTCAAAGGTGATGAATTTGCCGGTTTTGGATCACTGAAAACGATGTAAAGAAAACCAAAAACAAGCAGTTGTGACGGCAGCCGACCTCACCAACAGCCATCTTGAAACAGACACACAGAAACTACTTATCCTACAAAAAAAGTACACATCCTACTCACACACACACACAGTACACATCCTTCGCACACCCTACACCTCTTACAAAAATGATGACAGGCCCAAGCACCTCCACCATTACAGTCGACATCAAGCAATCACTAGCAGTGATGCAAGCAAAGACAATGTCCAACTATGACGATGCCTTAAACTTGTGCCATATTTAGTGGCATCATTTTCTGGGGCGTTTTAGGGGTCTTACCATGTTCAAAAGGCACACTGGTGCGCCTGGTGCCGATGGCACTCGTGCTTAGGCCTGCTCATCGTTACTTGCAACTATATTTATTTTCTTATTTTCGAAGCCGCAGGGCCAACATCTTGGCTTTTATCTTCTGAGAGAGCTTATTGATGGACTACCAGACCGTGGTAAAGTATGTGCCGGCCTAAGACCCATGAGTGTTCCTCGCTTGACCATGCATGTGGAAGCCCCATCATGATATTGGTGGCAATGTACACTCCAGAGTGCTGCACAGGACTGCCTCGAGCAAGCATGAGGTGGGGTTTACCTTCATTAACCAGTGCGTGACCTATGGTACGCAACCAAAATTAATCATTGTTGTATCTTAAATGGCCAGATGTACTTCTTGGCTTCCACCTTTGCCAGGAGGTTCTTGGGAAACTTTCAGACCCATTTTCCTGGGTGAGGCTCTGGGCCTTGAGAGCATGGGTAGACAGTGGCCAAATCGGCTGCAGGGAGCAGATTAATCATGCCATCTTTGGTTCGTTGTGGAGGTGGCAGTTTTGCCCTACCTCTTTGAGAATACCTCCACTAAGTTCACCTGTTTGTGAAACAGTGGGAAAGGTGTTTGTGGCAGGTTCAGATAGCTCAGACCCTATGACTCCATCTGCTTGACAAGATGTCAAATAACCCATGCATTTCAATAAACGTTCTGCGAGCTTCTACCGAACACTCACCACCTAGCACATCATACTGCCCTTTAGGCTTTTCCATGTGCTTTACATTCCTGGCTGCTTTTCATTCTTTGCGGCTCCTAGTAGCAGACAAGAACGGTAAGCTGAGCCAGCCAGACTCGAAGTTCCATGAATTACATACTGTAGCCTAGCATGATAAATCTATGATATCTTTCATGTCTGCCTAGTTGTGAAAGGCTTATTTACAGGTTCTTGCTCTTGATCAACTGACCAGTGTTAACAGTCGATGATCGAGGGACACCTGGTTCTGAAGCAGGTGAATCCCCTGGCCAATTGAAGCCATCTCTGCTCTTCAGGACAGTTTTGAGAACTCTGTTTAAGAAGGCTGCAACTTGTGATGCCTTCACTGAGTTGGAGGAGTTCACTATCTCCAAAAACATCATCTCACAACCAACCAGAAACATTCAAGCACTCACATCCTGACTGTGCAACAGCTTCTTTCAGAAGCCATCTGTCTGCTCAACAAAAAGGGACTGTACTGATAAAAAAACACAAATTATTGTGTTATTGTGTGTAAGTTATTGTGTGTGTTTACACAACCCATGAGTTTACACACACACACAATAACTCAGATAACTCAACTACCTCAAAACATTGAAACTAAACTGATAAACGACACATGTGCAAACACACTGATCAACAACCATCTAAAACGTTTTCAAATCAATCTGTAGTTGCGCTTTTGCATAATATCCATTACTTGTTATTTGCACAAGCCTATTTGATCTTTGCTGCTACTTTAAAGAAATGTGTCCTGTTTACTGTCTCTCCTCCCACTACCTCAACTCATTACCTCATTGTTGGGTTGAGTGACTTTGTCACTCTTTGTCACTATTTGCATGAGCACTGTATGTTCTCTTTTTTTTAGTATATAACTTTTTTCTGTTAACTTAAAAATGTCAACATGTATTGTCTCAGCCTGTTAGCTAATTAGGATGCTTAGTAAGCTAGTTAGTTTTTGTTCATTTATGTTGTTAATTTATGTTGGATGTAGGACCTCTGTCCTGCAGCAAGGTGGTTTCGTTTCACTGTATACTAAACTGTATATGGTTGGAAAGAAAAGAAAATCCTACTTGAACTCGGTACCACACATAAAGCAAACAACAAGCTAAAGACCCATGATTTGTTTTGACCGGCATGTGAAAGCCTACACCTAGAAACTGGGGCACGCCCCATTCCTGGGATGCTGGGGTCCAGTTCGATGTGTCTCTCCCCTACAGAAACGGTATAGCTCACACCGTCCCCAGGCTGACGCTCCATCAGAAGTACTCAAGGCCTCCAGTCTGCATTGCAGGCGGATGTCTGTAAGCCACCATTTCCCCATGGTTCCTCTCTTCTGTCCCTGCTCACCGCTTACTGAAGGAGTCCTCATTATTTTCTTCTATAAACTATAAACAATGTAAAGTTGTTTTCTATATTTATAAAATTATTATATTTTTATTTCATATTTATTTAAACGTTTTCTTATTCATACTGCATTTTTTAAAGATTATTATAGTCATATTCTTAGTTTTAATACTATTTCTTTTTTTAATGTTTAGGTCATGGGAGGTTGTAAAAGCATTTCTCTTAATATCATATTGAATATGGCTGTCTATGTGACAAATTAAATGTAAATTTTATTTGAAACAATAATTCACCTAAATTAACATTAACACCTAAATTCCGTCATTCATATTGCTTCCTTTTTAACTGTATTTAAACACATAAGCATGTAAATCTGCTTTCACATAAAATGAAAATCAGATTTCTCATAATGACTTATTATGAACATGTAGAAAACTTCATGTACTGGAAACTTTTGGATTACCTGACCGAGGTGGTCTACTGATTGTTTTGAAAACAATGACGTGGGTAATTCTAATTCAATATTAGTGTGTCAAACAATACTTTTCAGAACTATATTTTACTTAACGATGTACAAGTGTTGCAAGATCTCTGGGATTCTGAGCAAGGTGTAGAACTCGCATGCTTTGTGCGTCCGCTTACCAATAATAATCTATTATAATAATTATATTAAATAATCAATATTAGTGCTTTAAGTGATAAGTTCTTTCACTCTAATTTAATTCCAATGTATTTGCCACAACAAATTTGATGGTACATTAAACAGTAATAAAAATGTCATAAACGTGTTTAAAATATTAGAACATGATGTATGTCAATTGAAAGAATTCCAAAAAAAAAACAAAAAATTTAATTTAATGTACATTAAAAATGTCTTTCAGACAATTCGTCATTCATTATATGCATAGTTTCAGCATCAGCAGTACAATTTCAGCATCAGCAGCCAAAAAGTCAAAAGAATGATGAAATCCAGAATAAATGTTGAAAAATATTTTCTTTGTTATTATTTTTCACATTTTGATGCATACGCATTATTTCAGCATCAGCAGCCTAAAGGTCAAATGAAAGGTCACATTCATGCATTTTGAAAAACATTAAATACTATTATATTACGAATAACAACTGTTTATCTTTTTCACATTTTGATGCTTAAAAATCCTTACAAACATTTTGTATGTTGTCCATAAACATCCATTGGGTTGTGTGAGAAAACCGATTTCCTGAGGTCGTACAGCGCTAAGAACGCAGCAAACGCTTTATTTAAGCTTAACAAGGCAGAAAATTGATTAAATGATCATTTCCAAAACATGGATGCATTTTTTGCAACTTATTTAGTATCCTTTACAAGGACCATGCATTAATTGTGTGAGAAAACCGCTTTCCTGAGCTCGCACAGTTTTCTAACAGCTAAAAAGGGCAAAAACTTCATGCATTCTGGTATACATGTTAAAAACAAATTCGTTTTCGTTATTCTTTTTCATTATTTGATACTTAAAAATGTTTATAAACTCGTTTTTAATGTTTTACAATGACCATGCATTAGTTGTGTGAGATCACCGTTTTCCTGAGCTCTTACAGCGCTAAAAACGCTGCAAACGCTTTCTCTCGCCTAAACAATGCAAAATCTCTAATAAATGATCATTTCCACAACTTTCATGCATTTTGGCATACATCTTGAAGAACAACTTTTTCGTTATTCTTTTTCAGTATTTGATACTTAAAAATGTTTATAAACTCGTTTTTAATGTTTTTCATAACTATACATTAGTTGTGTGAGAAAACCGCTTTCCTGAGCTCGTACAGCGCAAAGAACGCTGCAAACGCTTTCTCTCACCTAAACAAGCCAAAATCTCTAATAAATGATCATTTTCACAACATTCATGCATTTTGGCATACATCTTGAAAAACACCTTTTTCATTATTCTTTTTCCTTATTTAATTCTTAAAAATGCTTATAGACTAATTTTCTGTCTTTACATAACTATACATTAGTTGTGTGAGAAAACCGCTTTCCTGAGCTCGTACAGCGCTAAGAACGCAGCAAACGCTTTTTCTCACCTAAACAATGCAAAATCTCTAATAAATGATCATTTCCACAACTTTCATGCATTTTGGCATACATGTTAAAAAACAACTTTTTCGTTATTCTTTGTCATTATTTGATACTTAAAAATGTTTTAGAACACGTTTTTTATGTTTTACATAACTATACATTAGCTGTGTGAGAAAACCGCTTTCCTGAGCTCGTACAGCGCTAAGAACGCTGCAAACGCTTTCTCCCACCCAAAACAAGCCAAAATCTCTAATGAATGATCATTTTAACAACATTCATGCATTTTAGCATACATCTTGAAAAACAACTTTTTCGTTATTCTTTTTCATTATTCGATACTTAAAAATGTTTTAGAACCCGTTTTTTATGTTTCACATAACTATACATTAGTTGTGTGAGAAAACCGCTTTCCTGAGCTCGTACAGCGCTAAGAACGCAGCAAACGCTTTCTCCCACCCAAAACAAGCCAAAATCTCTAATGAATGATCATTTTCACAACATTCATGCATTTTGGCATACATCTTGAAAAACAACTTTTTCGTTATTCTTTTTCATTAATCGATACTTTAAAATGTTTATAAACTCGTTTTTAATGTTTTACATAAGTTAGTTACATGTTTTACATGAGTTATACATTAGTTGTGTGAGAAAACCGCTTTCCTGAGCTCGTACAGCGCTAAGAACGCAGCAAACGCTTTCTCCCACCCAAAACAAGCCAAAATATCTAATGAATGATCATTTTCACAACATTCATGCATTTTGGCATACATCTTGAAGAACAACTTTTTCGTTATTCTTTTTCAGTATATGATACTTAAAAATGTTTATAAACTCGTTTTTAATGTTTTTCATAACTATACATTAGTTGTGTGAGAAAACCGCTTTCCTGAGCTCGTACAGCGCTAAGAACGCAGCAAACGCTTTCTCTCACCTAAACAAGCCAAAATCTCTAATAAATGATCATTTTCACAACATTCATGCATTTTGGCATACATCTTGAAAAACACCTTTTTCATTATTCTTTTTCCCTACTTAATTCTTAAAAATGCTTATAGACTAATTTTCTATGTCTTTACATAACTATACATTAGTTGTGTGAGAAAACCGCTTTCCTGAGCTCGTACAGCGCTAAGAACGCAGCAAACGCTTTTTCTCACCTAAACAAGCCAGAATCTCTAATGAATGATCATTTCCTCAACATTCATGCATTTTGGCATACATGTTAAAAAACAACTTTTTCGTTATTCTTTGTCATTATTTGATACTTAAAAATGTTTTAGAACCCGTTTTTTATGTTTTACATAACTATACATTAGCTGTGTGAGAAAACCGCTTTCCTGAGCTCGGACAGCGCTAAGAACGCAGCAAACGCTTTCTCTCACCTAAACAAGCCAAAATCTCTAATGAACGATCATTTCCACAACATTCCTGCATTTTGGCATACATCTTGAAAAACAACTTTTTGTTATTCTTTTTCAGTATTTGATACTTAAAAATGTTTATAAACTCGTTTTTAATGTTTTTTCATAACTATACATTAGTTGTGTGAGAAAACCGCTTTCCTGAGCTCGTACAGCGCTAAGAACGCAGCAAACGCTTTCTCCCACCCAAAACAAACCAAAATCTCTAAGGAATGATTATTTTCACAACATTCATGCATTTTAGCATACATCTTGAAAAACAACTTTTTCGTTATTCTTTTTCAGTATTTGATACTTAAAAATGTTTATAAACTCGTTTTTAATGTTTTTCATAACTATACATTAGTTGTGTGAGAAAACCGCTTTCCTGAGCTCGTACAGCGCTAAGAACGCTGCAAACGCTTTCTCTCACCTAAACAAGCCAAAATCTCTAATAAATGATCATTTTCACAACATTCATGCATTTTGGCATACATCTTGAAAAACAACTTTTTCGTTATTCTTTTTCAGTATTTGATACTTAAAAATGTTTATAAACTCGTTTTTAATGTTTTTCATAACTATACATTAGTTGTGTGAGAAAACCGCTTTCCTGAGCTCGTACAGCGCTAAGAACGCAGCAAACGCTTTCTCTCACCTAAACAAGCCAAAATCTCTAATGAATGATCATTTTCACAACATTCATGCATTTTGGCATACATCTTGAAAAACAACTTTTTCGTTATTCTTTTTCAGTATTTGATACTTAAAAATGTTTATAAACTCGTTTTTAATGTTTTTCATAACTATACATTAGTTGTGTGAGAAAACCGCTTTCCTGAGCTCGTACAGCGCTAAGAACGCAGCAAACGCTTTTTCTCACCTAAACAAGCCAGAATCTCTAATGAATGATCATTTCCTCAACATTCATGCATTTTGGCATACATGTTAAAAAACAACTTTTTCGTTATTCTTTGTCATTATTTGATACTTAAAAAGGTTTTAGAACCCGTTTTTTATGTTTTTCATAACTATACATTAGCTGTGTGAGAAAACCGCTTTCCTGAGCTCGTACAGCGCTAAGAACGCTGCAAACGCTTTCTCTCACCTAAACAAGCCAAAATCTCTAATGAATGATCATTTTCACAACATTCATGCATTTTGGCATACATCTTGAAAAACAACTTTTTCGTTATTCTTTTTCATTATTCTATACTTAAAAATGCTTCTAAACTCGTTTTAATGTTTTACAATGACCATGCATTAGTTGTGTGAGATCACCGTTTTCCTGAGCTCGTACAGCGCTAAGAACGCTGCAAACGCTTTCTCTAACCTAAACAAGCCAAAATCTCTAATAAATGATCATTTTTACAACATTCATGCATTTTGGCATACATCTTGAAAAACACCTTTTTCATTATTCTTTTTCCCTATTTAATTCTTAAAAATGCTTATAGACTAATTTTCTATGTCTTTACATAACTATACATTAGTTGTGTGAGAAAACCGCTTTCCTGAGCTCGTACAGCGCTAAGAACGCTGCAAACGCTTTCTCCCACCCAAAACAAGCCAAAATCTCTAATGAATGATCATTTTCACAACATTCATGCATTTTAGCATACATCTTGAAAAACAACTTTTTCGTTATTCTTTTTCATTATTCGATACTTAAAAATGTTTTAGAACCCGTTTTTTATGTTTTACATAACTATACATTAGTTGTGTGAGAAAACCGCTTTCCTGAGCTCTTACAGCGCTAAAAACGCTGCAAACGCTTTCTCTCGCCTAAACAATGCAAAATCTCTAATAAATGATCATTTCCACAACTTTCATGCATTTTGGCATACATCTTGAAGAACAACTTTTTCGTTATTCTTTTTCAGTATTTGATACTTAAAAATGTTTATAAACTCGTTTTTAATGTTTTTCATAACTATACATTAGTTGTGTGAGAAAACCGCTTTCCTGAGCTCGTACAGCGCAAAGAACGCTGCAAACGCTTTCTCTCACCTAAACAAGCCAAAATCTCTAATAAATGATCATTTTCACAACATTCATGCATTTTGGCATACATCTTGAAAAACACCTTTTTCATTATTCTTTTTCCTTATTTAATTCTTAAAAATGCTTATAGACTAATTTTCTGTCTTTACATAACTATACATTAGTTGTGTGAGAAAACCGCTTTCCTGAGCTCGTACAGCGCTAAGAACGCTGCAAACGCTTTCTCTCGCCTAAACAATGCAAAATCTCTAATAAATGATCATTTCCACAACTTTCATGCATTTTGGCATACATGTTAAAAAACAACTTTTTCGTTATTCTTTGTCATTATTTGATACTTAAAAATGTTTTAGAACCCGTTTTTTATGTTTTACATAACTATACATTAGCTGTGTGAGAAAACCGCTTTCCTGAGCTCGTACAGCGCTAAGAACGCAGCAAACGCTTTCTCTCACCTAAACAAGCCAAAATTTCTAATGAATGATCATTTTCACAACATTCATGCATTTTGGCATACATCTTGAAAAACAACCTTTTCGTTATTCTTTTTCAGTATTTGATACTTAAAAATGTTTATAAACTCGTTTTTAATGTTTTTCATAACTATACATTAGTTGTGTGAGAAAACCGCTTTCCTGAGCTCGTACAGCGCTAAGAACGCTGCAAACGCTTTCTCTAACCTAAACAAGCCAAAATCTCTAATAAATGATCATTTTTACAACATTCATGCATTTTGGCATACATCTTGAAAAACACCTTTTTCATTATTCTTTTTCCCTATTTAATTCTTAAAAATGCTTATAGACTAATTTTCTATGTCTTTACATAACTATACATTAGTTGTGTGAGAAAACCGCTTTCCTGAGCTCGTACAGCGCTAAGAACGCTGCAAACGCTTTCTCCCACCCAAAACAAGCCAAAATCTCTAATGAATGATCATTTTCACAACATTCATGCATTTTAGCATACATCTTGAAAAACAACTTTTTCGTTATTCTTTTTCATTATTCGATACTTAAAAATGTTTTAGAACCCGTTTTTTATGTTTTACATAACTATACATTAGTTGTGTGAGAAAACCGCTTTCCTGAGCTCTTACAGCGCTAAAAACGCTGCAAACGCTTTCTCTCGCCTAAACAATGCAAAATCTCTAATAAATGATCATTTCCACAACTTTCATGCATTTTGGCATACATCTTGAAGAACAACTTTTTCGTTATTCTTTTTCAGTATTTGATACTTAAAAATGTTTATAAACTCGTTTTTAATGTTTTTCATAACTATACATTAGTTGTGTGAGAAAACCGCTTTCCTGAGCTCGTACAGCGCAAAGAACGCTGCAAACGCTTTCTCTCACCTAAACAAGCCAAAATCTCTAATAAATGATCATTTTCACAACATTCATGCATTTTGGCATACATCTTGAAAAACACCTTTTTCATTATTCTTTTTCCTTATTTAATTCTTAAAAATGCTTATAGACTAATTTTCTGTCTTTACATAACTATACATTAGTTGTGTGAGAAAACCGCTTTCCTGAGCTCGTACAGCGCTAAGAACGCTGCAAACGCTTTCTCTCGCCTAAACAATGCAAAATCTCTAATAAATGATCATTTCCACAACTTTCATGCATTTTGGCATACATGTTAAAAAACAACTTTTTCGTTATTCTTTGTCATTATTTGATACTTAAAAATGTTTTAGAACCCGTTTTTTATGTTTTACATAACTATACATTAGCTGTGTGAGAAAACCGCTTTCCTGAGCTCGTACAGCGCTAAGAACGCAGCAAACGCTTTCTCTCACCTAAACAAGCCAAAATTTCTAATGAATGATCATTTTCACAACATTCATGCATTTTGGCATACATCTTGAAAAACAACCTTTTCGTTATTCTTTTTCAGTATTTGATACTTAAAAATGTTTATAAACTCGTTTTTAATGTTTTTCATAACTATACATTAGTTGTGTGAGAAAACCGCTTTCCTGAGCTCGTACAGCGCTAAGAACGCTGCAAACGCTTTCTCTAACCTAAACAAGCCAAAATCTCTAATAAATGATCATTTTTACAACATTCATGCATTTTGGCATACATCTTGAAAAACACCTTTTTCATTATTCTTTTTCCCTATTTAATTCTTAAAAATGCTTATAGACTAATTTTCTATGTCTTTACATAACTATACATTAGTTGTGTGAGAAAACCGCTTTCCTGAGCTCGTACAGCGCTAAGAACGCTGCAAACGCTTTCTCCCACCCAAAACAAGCCAAAATCTCTAATGAATGATCATTTTCACAACATTCATGCATTTTAGCATACATCTTGAAAAACAACTTTTTCGTTATTCTTTTTCATTATTCGATACTTAAAAATGTTTTAGAACCCGTTTTTTATGTTTTACATAACTATACATTAGTTGTGTGAGAAAACCGCTTTCCTGAGCTCGGACAGCGCTAAGAACGCAGCAAACGCTTTCTCTCACCTAAACAAGCCAAAATCTCTAATGAACGATCATTTCCACAACATTCCTGCATTTTGGCATACATCTTGAAAAACAACTTTTTCGTTATTCTTTTTCATTAATCGATACTTTAAAATGTTTATAAACTCGTTTTTAATGTTTTACATAAGTTAGTTACATGTTTTACATGAGTTATACATTAGCTGTGTGAGAAAACCGCTTTCCTGAGCTCGTACAGCGCTAAGAACGCAGCAAACGCTTTCTCTCAACTAAACAAGCCAAAATCTCTAATGAATGATCATTTTCACAACTTTCATGCATTTTGGCATACATCTTGAAAAACAACTTTTTCGTTATTCTTTTTCATTATTTAATCCTTAAAAATGCTCTTAAACTTTGTTTGTATGTTTCACATAACTATACCTTAGTTGTGTGAGAAAACCGCTTTTCTGAGATCGCAAAGCGCTAAGAACGCAGGAAAAGCTTTTTCTTACATAAACAAGGCAAAAGAATTATTATTTTTTTATTCATTTATCTTTCCTTAAAACATCTGGATCTTTAAGATCTCATCGAACTGAAAACACGTTTCACAATCGCCTAACTCAACAGGAGGTCAAATTCAAACACACAAACAAGATCACGCGCACTACACACAGTAGTGTCTGGGTACACATCCCACACAGACCCACACTGCACACGCATAATAAAATACACACACACAGACACACACATACACACAAACACACGCACACACACACACACGCGGACAGACAAAAAAAACACACTCATCAGACTTTATACGCATACTACACAAACGATATCCTGCTCAAGGCCCTGTGCCATCATTACAGTCACAATAAAAATTATAAAGACACGTCCATCCATGATGATGGCTTAAACTTATGTCATATATGTTTAAGAGGTCTTAGTGTGCTGGAAAAGTACACAGGTTGTGAGGTACACCCAAGAAGCGATGGCTCAGGTGCTTGGAGCCACTCATTGTTGCTTGTAACAATTTTTCTTCTTTTTTTTAGCCAAAATGTCTGCACAGACCAGATCCTTACATCTTTGTGGTGGGTATTGGGCCTGGTTTTTGGCGCTAACCCCTTGAGAATATCCCCTATAAGTCCACCTGTTTGTAAAACACTGGCATGTGATCGGTTCAGATAGTATAACATACAGTGCTTCAGCGTCGTTCACGGCTTTTTATTTCTGTGCCACAAGGATTTGTCCTAGGAATGGTTGTGGCAGACAGCAGCGATAAACTGAGCTCACATCCTGAACACACACACACACACACACACACACACACACACTTACCACACATACTTACCACAGACACAAATACTATACATCCTACATTCACACATACTGCGCGCACACACACACACACACGCACAAACATTACATAGGCATAGTACACACATATAAACACACACGGTCATTACAAAGACACATAACACACACACACAATAACCATAAATACACACAACAAATCCTACGGACAGACATACATAGCGTAAAGAACGCACACACACGCGCACACACACTCACACACCTCTCACACACATCACATATCCTACGCATCATACACAAATGATGACCTACTCAAGTACCTGAGCCAATATAGTCACCACCAAACCCCGTCTACATTGAGTGACAGCTAGCAATGACGGATCAGAAAGACACGTCCAAACATGAGGATGACCTAAACTTGTGTCATATTTGTTTAAGAGGTCTTATTTTACTTTCAACAATATTTTTATTGATTTTAAAACAGGGATATTACAGGGTAGACATGTAATGTTTCAATACAGAATTTTAAAACCTCCTTATAAATCCCTATAGCACCCACCCCTCCCCTCCCTAGCTCCAAGCCAGCTTTACAAGTATAAGGAAAGGCTAGGCGCCAGGCATAACAAAAAAGGAGAGAAACTAAAAAAGAAAAAAGAACCTGGAGCTGGAAGTTTTTTAGTTTTGCATACAACAACAATAAAAAGGGAAAAGAAAACAAACAAACAAACGATTAAATAAAAAAGGGAATCAAACTATAAATGTATATGAAAAAAGCGAAGGAAGGGCCCCCAAACCTGTTGGAATTTTAAGTCTGAATAACGGATTGAGTAGTGGATCTTCTCCAGGGACAGACAAGACATAATATCTCTGAGCCACTGGGCGTGAGTGGGTGACGTGGCATCCTTCCATTTGTATAAAAGAGAACGCCTGGCCAGGAGTGTCGCAAAAGATAACAAACGCTGTTTAGCTGGAGTTAGACGCTTGTCTTCCTCTCCAGTGATACCAAAAAGAGCAATCAGAGGATCTGGTTCAAGATTGCATTTCAATATATACGACAAGGTTTTAAAAACATCCCTCCAGAATTTTTCTAAATTCTGGCATGTCCAGTACATATGAATAAGAGACGCCTCTCCACTTTTACATTTATCACAGCAAGGATCAATGTCTGGGTAAAAACGGGAAAGTTTAAGTTTGGAGAAATGAGCCCTGTGTACAACCTTAAACTGTAATAAAGAGTGGCGGGCACATAAGGAAGTTGAGTTGACAAGTTTAAGACTTGAATTCCAAGTATCATCTGACAGTGAGAGATTTAAATCTTTCTCCCAAGCAGTTTTAATTTTACTTAAAGGGGTGTGACATAAACCCATCAATCGACCATAAATAGTGGATATTAGGCCTTTACGCAGCGGGGACAAACATAGGAGATTATCTATAATATTTGCAGCAGGGGCCTAAGGGAAATTCAGTATTAAAGAGAGAATGAAGTGTCTTACTTGCAGATATCTGAAAAAGTTTGAATTGGGTAGGTTAAACCTTTCAGAAAGCTGCTCAAACGATGCAAACTTATGGTCAACAAACAGATCTTTGCAAAGCTTGATACCCTTATCGTAACATTCCTGAAACACTGAATCATGTAAAGAAGGTTGGAAGAGATAGTTAGAGACGATAGGACTGGAAAGAGAAAAGCCCAGAAGACCGCAGTGCTTTCTGAACTGAGCCCATACTCTCAAGGTATGCCTAACAACTGAGTTATTGATCAATTTTACTGAGGGGATGGGGAGTGCGGATCCAAGGAGTGCAGAGACAGAGATCTTTGAAGTAGGGACTTATTTAATCGTGGATGTTTACCTTTCCAAAGGTAAGAGGATATAATTGAGTCTAAAGCACCAAAGTAAGATTTGGGAATGAAAACAGGTACAGACTGAAAGAGATATAAAAATTTAGGAAGAATACTCATTTTAATGGCATTAATGCGGCCCACCAGGGACATGGACAGTGGTGACCATTTTTCCAAGTCCTTTTTAGTTTGGTTCAACAACCTAGTAAAATTTTAATTAAAAAGGTTTTTATGTTTCCTTGTAATTGTAATACCAATTACAAGGAACAATTACATACTGATTTTTCACTATGTTGAATGAAAAATTGTGCATACCAGTTGTTACTGCTGTGTTGTTAAGCAGAAAAAGTTCACTTTTGCGCAAATTCAATTTATATCCTGAAAAGTAGCTAAATTCACTAAGCAATGACAGTACAGGTGGAAGGGAGGTGATTGGATTTGATATAAAAAGTAGAAGATCATTTGCATAAAGGGAAACTTTATGTTCTTCTCCCTGCCTCCAAATCCCAGATATATCCCTACAACTGCGGAATGCAATTGCTAGTGGCTCAATGGCAAGGTTAAAGAGCAGTGGGCTAAGAGGACACCCCTGACGAGTTCCCCGCTGAAGGCTGAATGGTTGAGACTGCTGAGCATTTGTCAGAACTGAGGCAGTAGGGCTTGAATATAATAATTTAACCCAGGTGATAAATACTCCCATTTCACACGATCAAAAGCCTTTTCAGCGTCCAAAGAAAGGACACACTCAGGGATCCCCTCTGATGGTGTGTACAGGACATCCATAAGACGTCGAATGTTAAAGTAAGAAAAGCGATTTTTGACAAAACCGGTCTGGTCCTTAGATATAATAGAGGGTAAAACATTCTCTAATCTACGAGCCAAGACTTTAGCAAGGATTTTAACATCCACGTTGAGAAGAGAGATTGGTCTATATGAAGAGCACTCTCTTTATCTCTCTTTGCTATAAGGGTGATGCGAGCCTCATTAAATGACGCAGGCAGCTTACCTTGCTTAAAAGATTCAGATAAAACCAAAGCTAGTTGTGGTGCAAGGAATGAGGAGAATGATTTAAAAACTCTGCAGGGAACCCATCAGGACCCGGGGACTTACCAGATTGCAATGATGAGATAGCTAAACTGATCTCCTCTTGTGATATGGGCTCTTCTAATCTTAATCTAGAATCAGGAGACAGTGTTGGGATATCTAATTGATTCAAGAAATTCTTAAGTGAATAACAGTCCTTTGGAAACTCAGAAGTATAAAATCGAGAATAAAAATTCCTGAATGCATCATTCATTTAGAATGGTCGGTAGTGATGGTACATCCTCCATCCGAATTTTTGTAATGCGTTGCTGTGCTCTAAAACCTCTTAACTGGTTAGCTAAAAGTTTCCCAGATTTGTCACCATGAATGTAAAATTGGCTCCTACTCTTTAATAATTGACATTCAATTACATGCGTCGAGATGAGTTCAAAATTAGTTTGCAATTCTATGCGTTTTTTATACAAATCAGGGTTTTTAAATAGAGCATACTCCTGATCAATTTCTTTAATTTGGTTGATCAAATCTTTTCGTTCTTTATATGCCTTCCTTTTCATATTTGCAGTATATGAAATTATCTGTCCCCTGAGGTAGGCTTTTTAGAGCATCCCAAACAGTTAAACATGACACTTCAGGCGTTTCATTTGTGTTTAAGAAAAAAACTGTCTGGTCTTCCATACATTTTTTAAAGTCATTCTCTATCAATAATGATGAATTAAAGCGCCAATGTTTATTAATTTGAGGAAGATTGGGGAGCTTTATAGACATAACAACTTGCGCATGATCCGATATCACAATGCTCTGATAAGCGCAGGTGTTAACCATTGGGATCAGTTGATTATCTATAAAGAAATAATAAATTCTGGAGAAAGTATGATGAAGATGTGAGAAAAAGGAGTATTCTCTCTTTTTTGGATTAAGGAAGCGCCATATGTCAGAGATACCAAAGCTGCAAAGATAGGACTTAAGTAGCGTGGCGGATTTACTTAGAGGTATAGGATTGGGAGATGACCTGTCAAGTGATGGATCCAAACAACAGTTGAAGTCTCCCCCTAATACGAGAGAGTATGAGCTCAGATCTGGTAGAGCAGAAAAGAAATGTTCTTTGAAGGAAACATCATCATAATTAGGGGCATATAAATTAGCCAACACTACATTAGTATTAAATAATTTCCCTGAAACAATGACATAACGACCATGTACATCCGTAATAACAATTTGATGCTCAAAAGCGATGTTTAGACTAATGAGAATTGACTAGCTTTGGCCTGAAAGGTTGAGTGGTAGTGCTGCCCTCCCCAACGCTACATAAGGCGAGGATTATCAGAACTGCGAATGTGAGTTTCTTGTAAAAATGCGATTGCAGTGTTAAGTTGTTTAAGGTGTGAGAGCACCTTCCTTCTCTTGACCGTATGGTTTAAACCCTTAACATTCCAGCTCACAAAGTTTAAAGAAACTTCCCTGAGAGGAGATGCAGGTAGATAAACATGAATAACACTGAGATGCCTAGCGTCAGCCTTTAAACACGAGTGTAAAACACAGAGCAACATGTTAAAGATGCACCGTGTACAAAGAACTAACATAATACTGGCTTTGGAGATCCCACACCCCTCCCCCACACACCCCACTGCCCCCAAACAAACAAAGATAGCTGCTAACAAACAAAGCAGCAAGCTCTTCCATTCTTCCATTTTCCACCTAACCAATCTTCCTGCCGCTAACCACACCATCTTCTGCTCCGACACGGTTTACAAAAACTAAGAATTAAATATATAAATAGAGTATTTCAACACTCCAATGCTAAAATCATTCAATAGGAGAAAAACACACCACCCCTCCCCCCACGTCACATTGTAACTCTGAACATGCAAACACAAGTAGTCACTCATGATTAGAAATTGAGAAAGTAATAATAGAAAAATAATAATAACCTCTTCACACGTTTAACACAGTAAACGTGGCTAGATTTTTAGTTAGAAATAATACTTTCCTGATAACTGTTGTTGCCTATTAAAAAAAAATAATAATAATAATAATACAGTGCACTACGTAGTTTTCGGCAGACTGTCTATGTGTTTCTGCGCCTCTTCTTCTGTCCGGTAGAGAGAGTTATCCGGAGCCGTGCTGGATCTTTCTCCTGTGAGAGAAGGCCGGAGTCCACGGTTGTATAACTCAGTCATACCTTCTCTATACTCGGCTCGCTGGCTTAAAACTTGGGGAGCGTAATCTTCCACGATACGAACCTGCTGACCGCGGTATTCCAGCCTCCCTCTCCGCCGAGCCTCCCGAACCAGAAGGTCTTTAACCTGGTACCGGTGCAAACGGAGAATGACCGGCCGAGGTCTCTGACCTGAAGCGGGTTTGGATGTAGGTATGCGGTGGGCTCTGTCAATCTCAGGCGGGGATGGAAGCGTTTCACTCCCAAACACCTCACACAAAAATTTCGAGAAGAACTTGGTAGGGAGTCCACTCTCAGTACCCTCCGGAAGACCCAGGACACGCCGGTTTTGTCTCCTGCTACGGCCTTCTAGGTCTACGACGCTGTCCATGGTCCTCTACTTGGGCCTGAATTTGGTCTAGCTTACTTTCCAGTAAACTAAACGAAGATTTAAATTCAGCCGCTAACGCTTCACAGTGTGTTTGTCTAACAGCGCTGAGATAGTCTCGACTGTTAGAGCGGTCGCAAACAAAGTTTTCCCGGCCGTCTTTTTTCCCGGCCTTAACACTCCTTGTAGCCATTATAAATGAAAAAAGTATGTAACCGTGGGGTAGAGTACAAAGTTATTGTATCCTAAAGATTTAGTTTAGCATTTAGAAACGGATAAGGGAGTGAAGAAATGTAATTTTTCATTAAATGTTAATATGATCTTTAGGGTCCTAATGAAAAGTTTGTAATATATTTAATTAAAAATTCTCAATGGTTGTGTAAAAAAAAAGACTACTTTTACCTGGTAAAAACTAGCTCTGTTCTCAGCAACCTGTTTCAGTACATGCTCCTTTAAATGCTTATAATCTCTGCTGAACGGGCAATTAAGAATTATATAGAGACGGATGTACATAGAGAAGAAGCCATAACCATGTTCTATGAGAGTATAAGTTAACTTAGACTCTGCATTCATCGTGATTATTAAAAAAGGCAATCTGCAAAGATTCATAGAAAAAGAAATTACACTCACCAAACCTGGTGAAGATGAAGCAGGAACACGAAGTTAGTACAGATCCATTTTTCAGGAGCAGCTTCGTATTTATATTGACCCGCGTTTATAAAGCAGTCTAGTGAAAAATGATTAGTGCAAACATGAACGCATTTAGGTAGATCGGCGAGACGTTAGCTTTAAAAACAAAATTCAGCCACTGCGTCCTTAGCGGCTCAGATGTCGGTAGTGAATGACGACTGCTGTGTTCGCTATTACGCCAAATAACTGTACACCACACTCGCTTAGGCGACATTTTGCGAAAAAAACAATGGCCGACAGCTACTTCTCACTCGGGGCGGGTCTTTTGTGTTTTAACTGGTGTTTTTTTTGTGTTTGAGCGGCCTTTTTTGGTGTGGCGTCACAATGCAAGGCATTTAAGATTAGCCTGATTTCAGAAGGGGCATGTTATTTTAATAAATTAAAAGAAAATCACTGGGCGGATCTTTATCATCGTAGAGTGGTTGTGTACGCACTCTCCTAATGCACAGTTCAGTCCAAACAGCTTAAAAAAGTGCATGTAGGCCTGTATGACCCCTTAAAAAAAATCTTCATGGCACACTTCTTTTTTACATTCCTTAGGTGCTTGCTCTGGGAACATGGGTAGATGGTAACAAAATTGAGTGCAGGCGTGCGTTTCCCGTACAACGATGTAGCTCTTTGCTTAACCACCATTGTACGATGCAACGTTGAAGAAAATAACTAACTAGTCACGACTGTTTCCCAACACCATAGTACCTGTGTCGCACTTCAATCGTTAAAACTATGTTGGTTTAATTTGTCGTTCTTCTTCTTCGATACAATGGCGGAGTAGTGCCATAGGCACTATCTCTCTCTTCGGGTCTCGCATTCAATGCGCTTGCGCAATGACGTTACGTAGGAGTGGTGTAATAATGTCACGAACGCAACATTCATTATTTGTACAATAAAACATATATAGGCATACACAAATGTGCTCTTTTCGATTAACAAAGTCTATAACTATTGATACATAAGTACAATTAAAATAAAAAGAAATCATGGGTTTTGAAAATGCTGGGATTGTGTTGTGAACACCTGTTACCTATTTTGCTCAAGATCATTTCCTATATAAGTCCCTTTACATGAAGCCATGTTTTAATGAGAGTTGATGTGAAAAAATGACACGGAAACCACAATTTACTACAAAAGAGCTTGCAGTTCTTTTGGAGGAGGTGGGAAACAATCAAATCTTGCTTTTCTCCAAATTAAAAAACACAGTTACAAGTCCTGACAAAAAAAAAAAAAAACATGGAATGAAATTGCACAAAAAATTTATGCTTCTGGAAATGGGTATGAGAGAAGCCCAGAGGAAGTCAGAAACAAGTGGAGGGACTTTGCAAGTGTGACCAAACAAGCAAGTCCAGTGGTGGCCTGAAACTGAACCCCTCCAAAAGCTGCTATGTAAGTGTAGTTACTGCAATTGTCCACAACATTGCAGTCAAGAAATTTTTTTTTTTAACCTATGAATAGTCCATATTCTACTTCTACTTCTGAGAGCACAACAAAGATACTCACCTAAAAACTCACCTTTTCTTCGCACAAATGAAACCAAGGCTGTGTTCCAACCGGCATAAATAATGCTTTCGTAGGGCACTTCGAAGAGAGAATAATTGCGATGGTATCGCTGTTATATCATTTCAAGGTGAATTTGTAATCAAAATATCCGAAAAATAAATAGCCTAATATCTGAGCACCAAAGCATTAAGTTTTCTAAATCGCTCAAAGTGGTTGGGAAAATTTTTAGAAACTAATAGGGCGTAAGGTCGTGAACTGTGAATAGAACACACCCAGCCGCAGCAAGGAACTATGCTTCTAACCACAGGTCGAAAGCTGTTCGCGAATGTTCGTTTGAACTATGATTTCGAGAAACACCGAATTGTTGAACTATGTTGGTACCGACGAAACTTGCGACCATAGTTGGCTAATGATGCTTTTGGGAAACGCACCCCAGATTGATTGTAGGAAAAGATTCTAGGATGTTTGTGGGGGAAGGAAGCGAGGCCCTAACTCCTTAAGAATACCTCCAATAAGTCCACCTGTTTGTGAAACTCACAGTGCACAGGGGAATGTGCTTGTGAGTGGTTGAGATAGCTCAGACTATAAGACACTATCTGCTCGACAAAATGGCACAAGTATCTCATGAATTTCCACAAACGTACTGCAGCCTACTATGAATCTCTCACCTCCTACCACATCCTGCAGCCCTTCGGCCATCTCCATGTGATTTAAATTTTTGTACACTCACACACACACACACACACACACACGCACACGCACACACACACACACACACACTACCGACATTACATTTTATAAACGTACACACACACACACATATATTGTACACAAGCATTGCACACAGACATACACAAATACAAACATACTACTCATACACACACATTTACTACATACACACATATTAGGCACACAAACACTACACATCATATTCAGTACACACACATCCTTCAGACACACACTACATACACAAACACATACTGCACAGAAACAAAGGCACACCCAACCATTTATGCCAAACATACAGTAAAAATCTTACACACACACACAAACACACACTCACACACAATACACAGCTTACACAAACCATGACCGTCCCAAGCACCTGCGCCATTACAGACGCCACCAAGCAATCAGTAGCAATGATGCATAGAATGACACCTGCCTTAAACTTATGTGGAGCCTTAAACTTATACAATATTTTGTGACAGAGTGCTGCACACACTCTTAAAAGCAGTCAGTCTCAACCCCAAGAGACTGGCTGGCTGGGAAATAGTGGTGACGAGAGCTGTCGGTAATCAGACTGTGGTTCTGGACCGCAAATTGGATAACATCTTGGAGAGACTAGCAGCTATGCAACGTGATTTGGACAGACCTGCAGACCAGTGATGGACATTAAATATCTGTGAAATTGGCAGATATTGTTCGAAACCTGGAAAATATGATTTTCTTTTTCGGCTGCCCCTTTTTTCTTCCAGCTACTGCATTCAAGGCTGTGGCTGGAGTCATAACAAACTCCCCGAAGACCAAGATAACGAGACGCTCTGGAATCCTACTCCCTCCCCCTTCAAGGACACCTGGCGCAGACTATTACGGGATGTTACAGGCTTACAAACTGATACGCACGCACTCACACACACACATAACAGCTACAGATAGACACTCTACCTTCCCCATATCCAACGCCTTCGTGTGCTTATTCCCTTCAGTGTGGGCAGGCGGAATCGGGACCAGCGCTCTCTAGCTGCAGGGACTGGAGCTGTTTGCCTACATTGGACTTTTCCTATCCCCTGTACCCTCATCGTTGCAATGTTTATGTCTTGTGTTTACATGTTTTTATGTGCTTGTTGCTGAGGTATTTTTGTACCCCTGATCGCACACTGCCCTTTTCGAAGGACAGTCTGGGAGGGGATTTTTTACCCTCGTATCCTAATGTATCTATTTCTTATCTTCTATGATGGCGCTGTTTAGGCGGCTGCCGTCGCGACTCTGTGGTCGCACAAAATCATTTCACTGCATATTGTACTCTGTATGATTGTGTATGTGAGAAATAAAATTTGAATTTGAATTTGAATTTGAATTTGAATTTGAATTTGAATTTGCACAGGTCTGCACGGGCTTGAGGTAGGGTTTATCTTCATCAACCAGAGAGTGAGCGGTGGTACGCAACCGAAATTGACCGTTGTTGATCTTAAATGGCCCGATGTACTTCTTGGCTTCCACCTTCAGAGGGAGGTTCTTGGGAACTTCCAGACCCACTGTCCCTGGGGGAGGGGCTTCGTCTTGGTCTCTTACTCCAGGAAAATGGATAGACTGTGGCCAAATTGGCTGCACGAAGCAGATTGATCACACAGCTTTTTTGTGGAAATGAGAGTGACAGTTTTTGACCCTACCTCTTTGAAAATACCTCTGATAAGTCCACTTGTTTGTCAACCTATTCATTTGACAAGATGTCACAAGTAACCCATGCATTTCAACAAATTTTCTATGAAACACCCACCACCTAGCACATCATACAGCCCTTCGGCCTTGTCCATGTGCTTTTCATTTCTGGGAAGTACACGACATCAACGACCAGCTAAAATCAAGTTCACCGATGACATCAGTGTCTCCAAGAACATCATCTCACGACCAGCCAGAGACTGTGGATTACTGCGGAGGTGTGTGAACTTCTAAAGACCCAAGACTCCGCTATCAGAGCAGGGGGCAAAGTGGCCCTAAGAACAGCAAGGGGCAAACTTTCCTGGGCAATCAGAGAGGCGAAGCGCACACACGCCCAAGAAAATCCTTAACCACTTCAGGGACAGCGGTGACATACGGCACATGTGGCAGAGCATTCAACACGTTACCAACTACAAGCCATCATCACCTGCCTGTGTCAGTGAAGTGTCTCTTCCAGATGCGCTAAATAGCTTCTACTCTCAGTTCGACATGTAGAACGACGTGACGACGAGGAAAACCTAGTTTTATTCAGTGAAAATGTAACATTTTAGCAATAAGATTATTATTAATTATCCCAACAGTCAATCTAGTCTAGCCCAAACACAATTTTTAAGGTTTTTACCAAAATAATTGTCATTTATATTATTTTAATTAATTTTTTACATTTATATTTAATTATCTCATTTAAAATGTATTTTTCTGATGTTTTTAGCTAATTGTATTTCTTTTTAACCGTCACAACAACTTCTGCATGTCCATATTTTTGTAATTACAAAACAATAAAGGCAGTATGGACAGTGTTTAAAACTTTTTTTAGTATAAGAATTTACACACTTGGTCTGTTGTAGCTCCTATCTGTGACAATCATTTGGTAACCTATTAGATTAATGATTTTAGCATTGGTTTAACTATAAAATAAAATAAAATACATCAAAACATAATTATGTTATCATGTAGTAACATATTTACCACAGTGATTGGGTGATTTTTATGGTATACCTTGATGCTGTGTGAGTCCCTAAAGCAGTGTCTGTGTCCGCTTGAGGCGGAATATAAACTGTGCTGATTATGACCGATGTAAACTCCCGAGGAAGGTAAAAAGGACAGTAGTTCAAGGTTGGGTGTGCAGGAGCATGTGAGAGGCACAATGCTCGCGGTGTTGCACCAGCTGTTGTTCACCATTAAACACACTCCGCCTCCCCTTGACTTCCCTGAATCCCGTGTCCTGGCATGCGGGGAACCGAGAAGAACTCGGCCGGCTGGATGGCGTGGTCCGGCACCGCTGGGTTCAGCCATGTCTCGGTGAAGCAGAGGAGATTGCAGTCTCGAATGTCTCTTTGGAACTTTATGCCTGCTTGTTTCCCTTGATGCCGCTGCTTCGCTTCACGTCCTTTGTTCTCCCTCGGGATCTCACTTGGCCAGCTTGGATCCAGAGTTAAAAAATATAAATTGTGAGATTTGTATACCAATAGAATCAAGAGTGTCTCTATTATACCTAATAAACTCAAAGGTGATGAATTTGCCGGTTTTGGATCACTGAAAACGATGTAAAGAAAACCAAAAACAAGCACACCCTACACCTCTTACAAAAATGATGACAGGCCCAAGCACCTCCACCATTACAGTCGACATCAAGCAATCACTAGCAGTGATGCAAGCAAAGACAATGTCCAACTATGACGATGCCTTAAACTTGTGCCATATTTAGTGGCATCATTTTCTGGGGCGTTTTAGGGGTCTTACCATGTTCAAAAGGCACACTGGTGCGCCTGGTGCCGATGGCACTCGTGCTTGGGCCTGCTCATCGTTACTTGCAACTATATTTATTTTCTTATTTTCGAAGCTGCAGGGCCAACATCTTGGCTTTTATCTTCTGAGAGAGCTTATTGATGGACTACCAGACCGTGGTAAAGTATGTGCCGGCCTAAGACCCATGAATGCATGCGGAAGCCCCATCATGATATTGGTGGCAATGTACACTCCAGAGTGCTGCACAGGACTGCCTCGAGCAAGCTTGAGGTGGGGTTTACCTTCATTAACCAGTGCGTGACCTATGGTACGCAACCAAAATTAATCGTTGTTGTATCTTAAATGGCCAGATGTACTTCTTGGCTTCCACCTTTGCCAGGAGGTTCTTGGGAAACTTTCAGACCCATTTTCCTGGGTGAGGCTCTGGGCCTTCAGAGCATGGGTAGACAGTGGCCAAATCGGCTGCAGGGAGCAGATTAATCATGCAATCTTTGGTTCGTTGTGGAGGTGGCAGTTTTGCCCTACCTCTTTGAGAATACCTCCACTAAGTTCACCTGTTTGTGAAACAGTGGGAAAGGTGTTTGTGGCAGGTTCAGATAGCTCAGACCCTATGACTCTATCTGCTTGACAAGATGTCAAATAACCCATGCATTTCAATAAACGTTCTGCGAGCTTCTACCGAACACTCACCACCTAGCACATCATACTGCCCTTTAGGCTTTTCCATGTGCTTTACATTCCTGGCTGCTTTTCATTCTTTGCGGCTCCTAGTAGCAGACAAGAACGGTGAGCTGAGCCAGCCAGACTCGAAGTTCCATGAATTACATACTGTAGCCTAGCATGATAAATCTATGATATCTTTCATGTCTGCCTAGTTGTGAAAGGCTTATTTACAGGTTCTTGCTCTTGATCAACTGACCAGTGTTAACAGTCGATGATCGAGGGACACCTGGTTCTGAAGCAGGTGAATCCCCTGGCCAATTGAAGCCATCTCTGCTCTTCAGGACAGTTTTGAGAACTCTGTTTAAGAAGGCTGCAACTTGCAATGCCTTCACTGAGTTGGAGGAGTTCACTATCTCCAAGAACATCATCTCACAACCAACCAGAAACATTCAAGCACTCACATCCTGACTGTGCAACAGCTTCTTTCACAAACCATCTGTCTCCTCAACAAAAAGGGACTGTACTGATAAAAAAACACAAATTATTGTGTTATTGTGTGTAAGTTATTGTGTGTGTGTTTACACAACCCATGAGTTTACACACACACACACAATAACTCAGATAACTCAACTACCTCAAAACATTGAAACTAAACTGATAAACGACACATGTGCAAACACACTGATCAACAACCATCTAAAACGTTTTCACATCAATCTGTAGTTGCGCTTTTGCATAATATCCATTACTTGTTATTTGCACAAGCCTATTTGATCTTTGCTGCTACTTTAAAGAAATGTGTCCTGTTTACTGTCTCTCCTCCCACTACCTCAACTCATTACCTCATTGTTGGGTTGAGTGACTTTGTCACTCTTTGTCACTATTTGCATGAGCACTTTATGTTCTCTTTTTTTTAGTATATAACTTTTTTCTGTTAACTTAAAAATGTCAACATGTATTGTCTCAGCCTGTTAGCTAATTAGGATGCTTAGTAAGCTAGTTAGTTTTTGTTCATTTATGTTTATGTTGGATGTAGGACCTCTGTCCTGCAGCAAGGTGGTTTCGTTTCACTGTGTACTAAACTGTATATGGGTGAAAGGAAAAGAAAATCCTACTTGAACTCGGTACCACACATAAAGCAAACAACAAGCTAAAGACCCATGATTTGTTTTGACCGGCATGTGAAAGCCTACACCTAGAAACTGGGGCACGCCCCATTCCTGGGATGCTGGGGTCCAGTTCGATGTGTCTCTCCCCTACAGAAACGGTATAGCTCACACCGTCCCCAGGCTGACGCTCCATCAGAAGTACTCAAGGCCTGTAAGCCACCATTTCCCCATGGTTCCTCTCTTCTGTCCCTGCTCACCGCTTACTGAAGGAGTCCTCATTATTTTCTTCTATAAACTATAAACAATGTAAAGTTGTTTTCTATATTTATAAAATTATTATATTTTTCTTTCATATTTATTTAAACGTTTTCTTATTCATACTGCATTTTTTTAAGATTATTATAGTCATATTCTTAGTTTGAATACTATTTCTTTTTTTAATGTCATGGGAGGTTGTAAAAGCATTTCTCTGAATATCATATTGAATATGGCTGTCTATGTGACAAATTAAATGTAAATTTCATTTGAAACCAAAATTCACCTAAATTAACATTAACACCTAAATTCCGTCATTCATATTGCTTCCTTTTTAACTGTATTTAAACACATAAGCATGTAAATCTGCTTTCACATAAAATGAAAATCAGATTTCTCATAATGACTTATTATGAACATGTAGAAAACTTCATGTAATGGAAACTTTTGGATTACCTGACCGAGGTGGTCTACTGATTGTTTTGAAAACAATGGCGTGGGTAATTCTAATTCAATATTAGTGTGTCAAACAATACTTTTCAGAACTTTATTTTACTTAACGATGTACAAGTGTTGCAAGATCTCTGGGATTCTGAGCTTGAACAATGTGTAGAACTTGCATGCTTTGTGCGTCCGCTTACCAATAATAATCAATTATAATAATTATATTAAATAATCGATATTAGTGCTTTAAGTGATAAGTTATTTCACTCTAATTTATTATCAATTTATTTGTCACAACAAATTTGATGGCACATTAAACAATAATAAAAATGTCATAAACGTGTTTAAACTACTAGAACATGATGATGACGAGAATGATGAAATCCAGAATAAATGTTGAAAAATATTTTCTTTGTTATTATTTTTCACATTTTATAAGGGGTTGCCCACCAGAGGGCACTGTTCTTAGTTTGTAGTTTTTTAGTTTGTAGACTCAGTTTCCCAGAAGGCACCTTGGTCAGGTGACGTGGGTGCGCACCTGAACCAAGGAAGCTCATTAGCCTTGTTATAAATACCTGTTTGTTCTGGGAAACTGGGTCGAGCATTAATGTTAATTTCTGTTCTGTTAAGTGGGTTCTTGGTTTCTCTAGTTATGTTTTAGTTTGTTTAGTTGGCATTTGGTTTATGGAGCTTTAAGTTAAGTTTATATTTGTCATTATTTAGTTTGTCTCTGTGTCTCCTAGCAGGATTAGCCTCTAGGAGAATTAACCTTTTGTGTCTACCCTCATGTGTGAGTAACTCCCTTTGCATGTTTAGCTCTTAGTCTGTATAAGTACTAATCATTGCACTACTAACCTGCTTAGATCATAGCCTGTCTAGTCTTCGAGTCTGTCTAGTCTCCTCGTCTGTTTAGTTTATAGTCTGTTTAGGAACTAACCTGTTTAGCTACTAACCTTTAGAGTTCTTAGTCTGTTGCATCCCTAGTCTGCTGTGTACCTAGTCTGTTCATCCCTTGGGTCTCTGGCTACTAGCCTGTTTAGCAGTTAGTCTGTTTAGCTACTAGCTAGCTTAGCTCCTAATGTGCATAACAGCTAGTAGACCTAGCCAAGTCTGTCTTGTGTGTGTTTAGCCCCTAACATGTATTATCCCTTGTGTTTAGTCCTCTAGTCTGTTTAGTCCGTCTTGTCTTGTCTGGTTTGTATCCCCTGTCTGTACTGTATATTAGTGTGTGTGTGTATTCCCTTGTCCATGTATTAGTTGATTATTGGTTTTGTTCATATGCTCCCAAGTAAAGCCAACTTCCTTTGTTCATGTTTTGTTTGATTGGTTTGTTTATGATTAGACTTTTGTTCAACATCATCCCTCTCTGCGTCTATGCCTGCCACACCATGCCCACAGCCCAACACCTAGCAAAACATGACACATTTTGATCAAGAACAATGCATACGCATTATTTCAGCATCAGCAGCCTAAAGGTCAAATGAAAAGTCACATTCATGCATTTTGAAAAACATATTGAAAAACATTCAATATTATATTATGAATAACAACTTTTGTTTAATCTTTTTCACATTTTGATGCTTAAAAATCCTTACAAACATTTTGTATGTTGTCCATAAACATCCATTGGGTTGTGTGAGAAAACCGCTTTCCTGAGGTCGTACAGCCCTAAGAACGCAGCAAACGCTTTATTTAAGCTTAATAAGGCAGAAAATTAATTAAATGATCATTTCCAAAACATGCATACATTTTTGCATAAATATTAAAAAACAACTTGTCGTTAACCTTTTTCACATTTTGATGCTTAAAAATGCTTACAAACTTGTTAAGTATCCTTTACAATGACCATGCATTAATTGTGTCTTGACACAGCTTCTGCTGCCACATTAGATCAATCTCTCTGGGCTCCTTTGATCACCTCCATCACCTAGTGTGGGTGGGGGTCCCGATTCTGTCTGGCTGTGGTTTTTAATGTTGGCGTGGGGTGGCCATATGGGCTGGGGGCATCTGGGGGTTCCTTGGGGGTGGGTTTCTTCTTGGGGGGGTTCGGCGCTGGGGCTGCGATCCTGGCCTGGATGGGGTTTTGGTGACTCTTGGGTGCTGTTTTTCTGGCAGCTGTGGTGCTGCTGGGGATGTCTGTGCCGGCAGACGTAGGTTGCTGGACTGGCGGCCGTACTGTTCCGGGGTAGGTCCGGGGGGTGGGGGGCTTGGGGTTCTTTGGGCGCTCTGCCATCGGGTTGGGGTTACGGCTGGGCCTGGGGGGCTTGGGTCCAGGTTGGTGTGCCGCCGGGTGCATGGGTTGCTGCATGCGCTTGGACCCTGCCGTGGTAGGGGGTGTCTTCGATGAATTTATGCTTTGGGGGGGGGGTGAAGTGAAGCCATCCCTAAGGCTTCACTTCTCCCGCTTCATCACACCAACACACAGGTAGGGTTTTGAGGTGCGGGTGCGTCGCTGGGATGCGGGGGAGGTGGTACTCCTCTGTCTCCTCATGTCCACCTGCATCTCAATCACACATTACAACTTAGACACTCTCATTACTTACTGTCACATGACACATACATATAGGGCCTTGGGGGTGGGCACATCGAATGGCATCCAAGAGGCGGTCTGTTCATTCACCCTTCCCTCTGGTGCCAGTGCCCACTTCACAATTTTAAGCTGCACATAGACATTTAGGGCTCTGGGGAGGGGACCTGACACAAGCTTGTGGAGGGTGCCCCTCCCCTTTTTTAAAGCACCCCTGTTTTAAAGCACGTTAAAACAACACAAAACAACACTATTTTTATGCGAGTGGGGTCTCTCTTTTTTTTTTATTATTATTTTTTTATTTCTTATGCCCCTGTTCTCTGTTTTCTGTCACGGGCTGGGGGCTGAGAGGATGAGCTGGCCGCCCGATCGGGGTCGGGACTGGTGGTCTTCTCTGCTGCTGTGGAGACCGGGGCGGTCTTTCTGTTCCCACACCAGAGCGAAGGGTGTTCAGCTCCGGGATTGGGCACTGATTGCCCCTCTGGGGGTAGTGGTGCCTGGATCTAGAAGTATAGAGTGCATATGGGGAGTGTGAGTGTGGTTACCATGTCCATCTTTGTGTGTCTACATGTGGGGCGAGGATGTGAATATTTGTTTGCGTGCATGAGGGTGGGAACGTATGCTTGTGTATATGTGTGCTTGAGACTCTGCCTCACTCATCATCTTATCGCCCCCCACCTCACCACCATGCCCTGCTGGTGGAGGATGCCCCCGGCAACCGGTGCGTTGGTGGTTTCTCTTGCCGGGGCGGGATGCTCGGGTGAGCGCCGGCCCACTCTCAGTGATCGCTTGCCGGAGCTTGGCCCTCCTGGCTTTGCTGGGTTGGGGGGCCCTTGGATCTCCGGGCACAAGGGCCGGTCTGCCCTGGTGTGGTCGGCTGCCGGCGGAGCCTGTGGGCTTGCCGCCACGGCACCCTGGGGCATCTACATTGTGGCTGTCGGATGACCCACCTTCGGGCTCTCCTCTGCACCTTTCTGGGTGGGGGCCGCGGTTGTCCCTTCGGTGATTCTCCTAAGGGTTCTGGTGCCCTGGGGGGCCCCAGGATGTTTGGGGCCCGGGTCTTTTCCATGTCTGCTTCATGCCTTGCGGGATGGAGCGGTTGTTCCCCACACACACTATCAAACATTTACATGGAGGAACCTTATGAACATAAGCGCGCTCATACACAGGTGTGCACACAGGTGTGCACACAAGCATTCACATTGGTGTAAAAACAGGGGTGGACAGACACACACTGTCTTGATCTGCTGTTGCTTCAAAACTTATTTTGTAATATTAGTTGTGTGTTGCTTAATAACATTTAACATTAAGTATTTACCGTGATTCATACAAATGTTGGTTGTTGCTGCAGTTTCTCTGATGTTGTGTCCTCTGTTGTTTTCTCTTTTTGTCAGCAGATATGGAAGCAAATTCAGTTTTTTTTTCTGTTTTGTTAGTTCTATCTATCTTTCTTTATTATTATTGTGTGTATGTATGTGTATGTATGTATGTATGTATGTGTATGTATGTATGTATGTGTATATGTGTGTGTGTATATATATATTATATATATATATTTTTTATTCTTCTTCTTCTCTCCTGTTTTCCCCTGGTCTTGTCTGTCAAGTATGTGATGATGATAGCATGGCTACACATACGCATTGTCATGTGTTATCTGTGTTACTGACAGGCCGGGAAAAAAAAAAAGAAAATATTTATTCATAGCATTTACTTGTAATACTGAAAAGTGTGTATTATAATCACAAAAAATGACAATTTTTTAATCCCTCTCGTGACCCTTTGAAATTATTCCTCGACCCTGAAAAGAGTTGTGACCCCCAGTTTGAGAACCACTGATTTAGGGGTCTTAGCATGTTCAAAAGGCACACTGGTTGTGCGGTGCGCCTGGTGCCGATGGCACTGGTGCTTGGGCCCGCTCATCGTTACTTGCAACTATATTTCTTTTCTTATTTTCAAAGCTGCAGGGCCAACTTCTCATCTTTCATCTTCCTCAAGAGCTTCTTTAAGGACTACCAGACCGTGGTATAGTATGAGCCGGCCTGAGACCTATGAGTGTTTCTTACCTGACCGTGCATGTGGAAGCCCCATCATGATATTGGTGGCAATGTACCCTCCAGAGTGCTGCACAGGACTGCCTTAAGCAAGCTTGAGGTGCGGTTTATCTTCATTAACCATCTTCATGGCTTCCACCTTCGGCAGGAGGTTCTTGGGGAACTTCTAGACCCATTGTCCTGGGTGAGGCTCTGGGCCTTGGGCTCTTGTGCTGGGAACATGGGTAGATGGTGGCCAAATTGGCTGCAGGGAGCAGATTAATCATGCAATCCTAGGTTCTTTGTGGAGGTGGCAGTTTAGCCCTACCTCTTTGAGAATACCTCCGATAAGTTCACCTGTTTGTAAAACACTGGGAAAGGTGGTTGTGGGCGGTTCAGATAGCTCAGACCCTATGACTCTATCTGCTTGACAAGATAACCCACGCATTTCAACAAGCGTTCTGCGGCCTTCTACGAAACCCTCACCACCTAGCACATCATACTGCCCTTCAGCCTTTTCCGTGTGCTTAACAATCCTGGCTGATTTTCATTCTTTGCGGCTCCTAGCAAAGGTTGTAGCAGACAAGACTGGTAAGCTGAGCCAGCCAGACTCAGAGTTTCAGGAATTACATACTGTAGGCTACCATGATAAATCTATGATATCTATCATGTTTGCCTAGATGTGAAAGGCTTATTTACAGGTTCTTGCTCTTGATCAACTGCCCAGTGTTAACAGTCAATGATTCAGGAACACCTGGTTCTGAAGCAGGTGAAAACCCGGCCGATAGAAGCCATTTCTGCTCTTCAGGACAGTTTTGAGAACTCTGTTTAAGAAGGCTGCAACTTACGGCGCCTTCACTGAGTTAGAGGAGTTCACTGTCTCCAAGAACTGTCACACGCCGACCTGCGTCAGCAGGCTAAAAGGACCCACAAGCAGACACAACAGATCAAATGGAAAAAAGTATTTAATTGGAAAATATATTGTGGAAGCAGATAAAGGGAAAATTAGGCAGTATATATATATATATATATATATATATATATATATATATATATATATAGATAGATAGATGGATATAGATAGATAGATAGATAGATAGATATGTATAGTTTAGTTCTTTTATATTTAATATATATTTAGTTTACTCTAGAGGCGGTCAGGAGTAGGCAGCAGGGCAGGTTGGAAGTGGCTGTGGGCAGAGCTATAGCAGATGAGATTATGCTGAAAGTAGATACAGAGGAAAGTTAGGCAAAATATGCGGTTCACTCAAAATGCCACTAGGAATGGGCAGCAGGGTAGGTTAGAAGTGGCTGAAGGCAGAGGTCTAGAAGATGTGAGATCCAGAGCCCATACAACACGGGCGAGAGAGCAACAGTGAAAGATCAAAAAGCAGAGCGCTTGCAGTCTTAGACTCACTGAATAAGAGCAGCCAAAAGGAGTCAGGGTAGAGAGCAGAGGCACTGACCAACAACTGAATAAGGACAGCACACACCTGTAGTCCAAACTAGAATGATCCAGGGGGATCGAGACAAGCCGTAGTCGAAAGTGAAAGCAGAGAATCAAAGCCGGTAGAGGGGTTAACAAACTGTGTACTAGTCGTCTGAGTTGTGAGCCATGAAAGGTCGGGTTGATGCGGCGCATAGTGAGTGGTAGGGAAAGCCTGACGGGGACAGGATTGATTACATAGGTGATTGTGAATGGTCCGATGAATCTGGGTGACAGTTTGCTGGAGGTTGTCTTAATTGGGATATTTCGGGTGGATAGCATCATTCTCTGACCTACTCGGTATCTGGGGGCTGTTGCGCGGCCTCGGTCCGCTTGCCTCTTGAAGGTGCTAACGGTGTGTAGGAGACGAGTTCTGGCCTGGGACCAAATCCTCCTGCAGCGGCGTACAAAAGAACTGGTTGAGGGTACCATCATCTTTCTTTCTTGTGCTGGGAACAGGGGGGGCTGATAGCCAAAGCAGCACTGGAAGGGGGAGAGACCTCTGGAGGAGGTCGGTAATGAATTGTGTGCATACTCTATCCAGGGAAGCGCCTTGCTCCATGTAGTTGGATCACGATACACCATGCATCACAGGGCTTTCTCCAATTCCTGGTTGAGTCTCTCTGTCTGCCCGTTTGACTGGGGGTGATAGCCAGAAGATAGGCTGGGTGTCGCTTCAATTGATTTGCAGAAGTCCCTCCAGAACTCAGCTGAGAATTGGGGCCCACGGTCAGAGACAATGTCAGTTGGGAGGCCATGCAGACGGAAAATGTGGAGAATCATCAGTTCCGCCGTTTTCTTGGCTGACGGGAGCTTGGGCAAGGGGATAAAATGAGCAGACTTGGAGAAGCGATCCACCACAGTCAGGATGCAAGTGTTGCCATCAGAGTTGGGGAGACCAGTAACAAAGTCCAGGGCGATATGTGACCATGGCCGACGTGGAACAGGGAAGGGTCTCAAGAGTCCGGTAGGGGGTTTATTGATTGACTTACTCCTAGCACAGGTGTCACAGGCTGCCACAAATCTCAGGACATCATCCTTCATAGAGGGCCACCAGAATCGTTGCTGGAGTAGGTATAGGGTGCGGGCCCCCCCGGGTGGCAGGCAAATCGAGAGCTATGTCCCCATTTCAACACTTGAGTTCGCACAGAGGCCGGGACGAAGAGACAATCGGGGGGAACGTTGCTAGGGCCTGGTTCCTGATTGAGTGCCTTCTTAACCTGCCTCTCGACATTCAGGAGTGCGGCTGCTACTAGGCAGCGGGAGGGCAGGATTGACTTACTCGTCGTTGGTTGTTGAGGTGTGGAGAACTGTCGAGACAGGGCGTCAGGTTTGGCATTCTTGGAGCCAGGGTGGTACGAGAGCATGAAATTAAAACGTGAAAAGAATAAGCTCCACCTTGCCTGGCGGGCGTTGAGCCTCTTGGCTGATTTGAGGTACTCTAAGTTTTTGTGGTCAGTCCAGACTAAAAATGGGGTAGCAGTACCTTCCAGCAAGCTTTACTGCCAACAGTTCTCGATCTCCTATGTCATAATTTCTCTCTGCTGAGGTGAGATGGCGGGAGAAGTACAAGCAGGGTTGTAGCTTTTCGTCCTTGGGTGATCGTTGTGATAAGATAGCCCCAACTCCGGACTCGGAGGCATCTACCTCCACCACAAACTGAAGGGAAGGCTCTGGGATTGTTAGAATGGGCGCAGAAGTGAATCGGTGCTTGAGGTCAGAGAATGCATTCTCGGCCTGTTTGTTCCAGCGGAAGGGGACTCTTGTGGAGGTTAGTGCGGTGAGGGGAGCTGCCACTGAACTATAATTCCTGATGAAATGCCTGTAGAAGTTGGCAAACCCTAGGAATCTTTGGAGGTCTCACCTTGAATTGGGAGTCGGCCAGTTTGTGACGGCCGTTAGCTTGGATGGCTCCATCTGTAGGCTAGAGGGAGCAATAATGAACCCATGAAAGGCCACAGAGCTGCGGTGAAATTCACATTTCTCTGCTTTTACGCACAGTTTGTTCTCCAGGAGTCTTTGCAGGACCTGTCGGACGTGCCGCTTATGCTCTTCCAAGGAACGAGAGAATACCAGGATATCGTCTAGAGTAACAAAGACAGAGATGTTCAAAAAGTCTCTCAGGACATCATTAACGAGGGCCTGAAAAACGGCAGGGGCATTAGTTAGTCCGAAAGGAACTACTAGGTATTCGTAGTGACCCGTTGGTGTCTTAAAGGCGGTCTTCCACTCGTCCCCCTCCCTTATCCTCACCAGATGATATGCATTTCGTAAGTCCAACTTTGTGAAAACACAAAAGGAAGGGGATAACGGTTCTTGATGGTAATGGCATTAAGCCCAAGATAGTCAATGCAGGGGCAAAGGGACTTGTCCTTCTTATCCACAAAAAAAAAGCCGGCTCCTGCGGGCGAGGAGGAAGGTCGGATAATTCCTGCCGCCAGTGATTCGGTGATGTATTTGTTCATGGCTCCCCTTTCTGGAGCCGTTAGGGAGTACAGACGTCCCTTGGGGGGGGGGGGGGGGGGGTAGATCCATCCTGGAAGGAGATCAATGGAGCAATCGTAGGGTCTGTGCGGTGGTAGAGAAAGAGCACGTGCCTTACTGAACACCTGTTGGAGGTCACTGTATTCAGGTGGGACATTGGAAAGGTCAGAGAGCTCAATAACCTCCTCAGTGGCAGAGAGCAACGAGTGGGTTCTAGCAGCATGAAGGCACGAGGAGAGACAGGCAGGACTCCAATCAAGGATAGTGCTCTTGGCCCAGTCAATGTTGGGGTTATGTCTAATTAGCCATGGGGTGCCAAGAACGACAGGGGCATGAGAATCCTCCATAATAAGGAAGGAGATGGTTTCAACGTGATTGCCAGAGATTCTAAGAGTGACTGGAGGTGTACGGTGAGTGATTGATGGAAGGAAACTTCCGTCGAGGGCATGGACAGATAGGGGGTTATCTAGGGGTAAAGAAGGGATGTTCAATTTCCTGACTGTTGCAGCACAGATCAAGTCCTGGTCTGATCCAGAGTCAATGAGGGCTTTTAGTGGTTGAACCTTGTTACTCCAGATGATCATAACCGGTAGTAAGGGGCGTTGGCTTGGGAGATTTGTGTGAGAAGGGCCCTCCAAGGCTCCCAGTTTCAATGTGGGCCCCCTCCTTTTACCGGGCATTGGAGGCGAAAATGGCCTGTTTGTCCACAGTAGAAGCAGGCCTGTCTATCCCGCCGACGTTGGCGTTCCTCGGGAGAAATTCGGGCTTGGTCGACCTGCATAGGCTAGTCAGGTGAATCAGCAGTTTGTGGGGGGGACAATGGTCTGGTCCTCACCAGGGGTGGTGTGCGTTCTCTGCGCCTGAGCCGAAGACGTGCATCGACGCGCCCCGCTAAATCCATGAGCTTATTTAGGCCAGAGGGGAGCTCTTGAGAGACCAGCTCATCCTTGACGGTTTCGCTTAGTCCATGAAAAAAAACATCAAACATGGCACACTAATTCCATCCACAGGAGGCCGCCAGGGTGCGAAACTCAATGGCATAATCATAGGCTGATCGTGTTCCCTGACGGAGTCTTAGCATCTGCCCAGCTGCCTCCCGGCCTGAAAGGGAATGGTCAAAGACCCTCCTCATTTCATTGGTGAACGCATTGTAGTTGGTGCAGCATGGGTCATCAGCGTCCCACAGCGCTGTTCCCCACTCACGTGCTTTTCCCGAGAGGAGGGTAATAATATAAGCTATTTTAGAGCGTTCTGTGGGAAATGTTGAAGCCTGTAACTCTAGAGAAAGGGAACATTGCGAGAGAAAAGATCGGCAGGTGCCAGGTTCTCCATTGTATGACTGAGGAGGGGGCAGGCGAGGTTCCCGGGAAAGAGGGAGTGGATCTGGAACTAAGGGAGATGGAGTCTGCAGTTCTTTCGATATGAGAGGTAAGTGCACTGAGGGTGTCCGCCATAGAACTTAGATTCTGATTAACCTGCTGAATCTCCCCTTGGTGTGTACCGAGGAGGGAGCCCTGTGCCTCTACGGCGGTCCTAAGTTGTCCTAACTCTGCTGGGTCCATGCTTGGCCGAATTATTCTGTCACACGCCGACCTGCGTCAGCAGGCTAAAAGGACCCACAAGCAGACAGATCTAATGGAAAAAAGTATTTAATTGGAAAATATGCTGGAAGCAGATAAAGGGAAAATTAGGCAGTATATATATATATATAGTATGTATACATATATAGATATGTATAGTTTTGTTCTTTTATATTTAATATATATTTAGTTTAGAGGCGGTCAGGAGTAGGCAGCAGGGCAGGTTGGAAGTGGCTGTGGGCAGAGCTATAGCAGATGAGATTATGCTGGAAGTAGATACAGAGGAAAGTTAGGCAACATATGCGGTTTACTCAAAATGCCACTAGGAATGGGCAGCAGGGTAGGTTAGAAGTGGCTGAAGGCAGAGGTCTAAAAGATGTGAGATCCAGAGCCCATACAACACGGGCGAGAGAGCAACAGTGAAAGATCAAAAAGCAAAGCGCTTGCAGTCTTAGACTCACTGAATAAGAGCAGCCAAAAGGAGTCAGGGTAGAGAGCAGAGGCACTGACCAACAACTGAATAAGGACAGCACACACCTGTAGTCCAAACTAGAATGATCCAGGGGGATCGAGACAAGCCGTAGTCGAAAGTGAAAGCAGAGAATCAAAGCCGGTAGAGCAGTCAGCGTAGCAAACGAGTTTAATCCGAGAGGCAAGAGCGTAATCCTGGGGAGCAGAAAAGAGAATCAACAACGTGAAAAACAGGCAGATATACTTGACAAAAAGGCACGAGACAATAGAGAATTATCACGCAATATTTCGGCAAGGGTTTGCTGCTTGAGGGAGAGTTATATAGAGTAGTGGTGATGAGGCGCAGGTGTGCGCGAGCATGAGTAACTCAGGTGGCAAAATAGAAGCCGCGGAATGGAGTGTGGAAGGGAGTTGCGGGAGATCAGGACTTGTCCCGAGAAGCGGGCATTACCTGGCGTTCCGTGACAAGAACATCATCTCACGACCTACCAGAAACATTTAAGCACTCACATCCAGACTTTGCAACAGCTCCGTCTACCAAGCCATTTGTCTCCTCAACAAAAAGGAACTGGACTGATGAACAAACACAAATTATTGTGTTATTGTGTGTAAGTTATTGTGTGTGTGTGTGTGTGTGTGTGTGAGTGTGGGTGCGGGTGTGTGACACACACAATAACTCAGATAACTCAAGTACCTCAAAACATTGAGTCTGGACTGATAAATGACATATGTGCAAACACACTGATCAACATCTAAAAAGTTTTCACACCAATCTGTAATTGCGCTTTGCATATCCATTACTTATTTGCACAAGCCTACTTGATCTTTGCTGCTACTTCAAAGGAATGTGTTCTGTTTACTGTTGCTCCTCCCACTACCTCAACTCATTACCTCATTATGTCATCATCCAAAGGTATTGAAATGTGTTACGTTGTTGCGTTGTGACTTTGTCAATCTTTATGTTGTCTCTTTTTTATAGTATAGAATTTAGTATTCTGCTAACTTAAAAATGTTAACCTGTCTTGTCTCCACTAGTTAGCTAACTAAGAATGCTTAGTAAGCTAGTTAGTTTTTGTTCGTTTATGTTGTTAATTTATGTTGGATGTAGGACCTTGGTCCTGGAGGAAAGTGGCTTCGTTTCACTGTACTAAACTGTATATGGTTAAAATGAAAAGAAAATCCCACTTAAACTTGGTACCACACATAATGCAAATAACAAGCTAAAGATCCATGATTTGTTTTGACCCGCATGTGAAAGCCTACACCTAGAAATTGTGGCACGCCCTATTCCTGGGATGCTGGGGTGCAGTTCGATGTGTCTCTCACATAGTCCCCTATGTAATGGAAACTTTTGGATTATCTGACCGAGGTGGTTTACTGATTGTTTTGTAAACAATTGAGGTGTGTAATTCTAATTCATTATTAGTGTGTCAAACAATATTTTTCAGAACTTTATTTTACTTAACGATGTACAAGTGTTGCAAGATCTCTAGGATTCTGAGCTTCAACAATGTGTAGAATGGTTTGAGCGTCTGTTTACCAATAATATTCAATTATAATAATTATTATAAATAAAAATTCTTTCATTCTAATTTATTATACTTTAAATTAAAAGAATGTACATTTTTAAACATTCTTTTTTTACTTTGTTGACAATTTGTCACAACAAATTTGATGGCACATTAAACAATAATAAAAATGTCATGAACGTGTTTAAATTACTACAACATGATGTGTCAATAGAAAGAATTCCTTAATCCATGTTCACAAAATCACAAAAATGTTAATTTAATGTATGTTAAAAATGTCTTTCAGACAATTCGTCATTCATTATTGGCATTGTTTCAACATCAAGTATAATTTCAGCATCAGCAGCCAAAAAATCAAAATAATGAAATCTAGCATAAATGTTGAAAAACATTAAAATGACAAAAGCAATGCATACGCTTTATGTTAGCCTCAGCAAGCTAAAGGTCAAAGGAATGATCATTTCCAATACATTCATGCATTTTGGCAAACATTTTAAAAACCCTTTAATATTATTATATTATAAATAACAACTGTTGAACTTTTTCACATTTCGTTGCTAAAAAATGAATATAAACTGTTTTTCTATGTTTTACATGACCATGCATTACAGTAGTTGTGTAAGAAAACCGCTTTCCTCAGCGCGTACAGCGCTAAGAATGCAGCAAACGCTTTTTCTCAACATACTTAAGCAAAGAATCAAATAAATGATCATTTCCAAATTATTCATGCATTTTGGCATACATGTTGTAATACAACTTTTTAGTTATGATTTTTTATACATCTTGACCATAAAAACTGTATATGAACTTGTTTTGTATGCTTTTCAATGACCATGCATTAGTTGTGTGAGAAAACCACTTTCCTTAGCGCGTACAACGCTATGTACGTAGCAAACGCATTTCTCAACATCCTTAAGCAAAGAATCAAATAAATGATCATTTCCAATCATTCATGCATTTTGGCATACATGTTAAAAAACAACTTTTTCGTTATTGTTTTTAAGACTCTGACCATAAAAACTTTATATAAACTCGTTTTGTTGCTTTACAATGACCAAGACTTCAATGACTTATTATGCTTTTTTATACATCTTGACCATAAAAACTGTAGGCCTATATACAGTAAACTCGTTTTGTATGCTTTTTAATGACCATGCATTAGTTGTGAGAAAACCACTTTTCTTAGCGCGTACAACGCTAAGAACGCAGCAAACGCTTTTTCTCAGCATACCTAAGCAAAGAATCAAATAAATTATCATTTCCAATCATTCATGCATTTTGGCATACATGTAATACAACTTTTTAGTTATGCTTTTTTATACATCTTGACCATAAAAACTGTATATAAACTCGTTTTGTATGCTTTTCAATGACCATGCATTAGTTGTGTGAGAAAACCACTTTCCTTAGCGCGTACAACGCTAAGTACGCAGGAAACGCATTTCTCAACATCCTTAAGCAAAGAATCAAATAAATGATCATTTTCAATCATTCATGCATTTTGGCATACATGTTAAAAAACAACTTTTTCGTTATTGTTTTTAAGACTCTGACCATAAGCACTTTATATAAACTCGTTTTGTTGCTTTTCAATGACCATGACTTTAATGACTTATTATGCTTTTTTTATACATCTTGACCATAAAAACTGTAGGCCTATATACAGTAAACTCGTTTTGTATGCTTTTTAATGACCATGCATTAGTTGTGTGAGAAAACCACTTTTCTTAGCGCGTACAACGCTAAGAACGCAGCAAACGCTTTTTCTCAGCATACAGTACCTAAGCAAAGAATCAAATAAATTATAATTTCCAAATCGTTCATGCATTTTGGCATACATGTTTATATACAACTTTTTGTTAAGCTTTTTTATACACCATGACCATAAAAACTGTATATAAACTCGTTTTGTTGCTTTTCAATGACTATGCATTAGTTGTATGAGAGAACCGCTTTCATGAGCTTGTACGAACGCAGCAAACGCTTTAATCTCAGCATACCTAAACAAATTAATTATTATTTCCAAATCATTCATGCATTTTGGCGTACATGTTGAGAAACAACTTTTTCGTTATTGTTTTTAAAACTTTGACCATAGAAACTCATTTTGTATGTCTTACATAACTATTTACATTTAGGCTTTCGCAGACGCTTTTATCCATTATACATCTGAGCAGTTGAGGGTTAAGGGCCCTGCTCAAGGGCCCAACAGTGGTAACTTGGTGGTTGTGGGGTTTAAACCTGGGATCTTCGGAACTGTAGTCCAATGCCTTAACCACTAAGCAACCCCTGGCCCAAAACTATGCGTTAGTTGTGTGAGAAAACCCCTTTCCTGAGCTTGTACAGTGATAAGAAAGCAGCAAATGCTTTAATCTTAGCATACCCAAACAAATAAATGATTATTTCCAAATTATGCATGCATTTTGGCATACATTTTATTCATACAATTATTTATACATTTTGGCATATTCTTTTTCACATTAGTCATGCTTAAAAATGCCTATAAATCTTTTTTGTATGTCTTACATAACTATATAAAGACACGTAGTTGTGTGAGAAGAATGCTTTCTTGAGCTCGTACAGCTCAAGTCAAGTCTAATTTATTTATAGAGCACAGGTTTAACACAACCGTAGTTGATCCAAAGTGCTTTACAATAGAAATAAACAGCAAAAAAATAAAACAAATATAAAAGGAATTAAAAAGAAAATTCACAAAACACAAATTTATTATGCAAAATACATGCACAACATCACCCAAACGCTAATGAGTAAAAATGTGTCTTTAAGCTTGATTTAAAAACGTCCAATGATGTAGAAGCTCTGATATGTAGTGGTAAACTGTTTTCCAGATTTTTGGGGCAACTACTAAAAAGGCCCGATCACCCTTCATTTTACAACGTGAACAGGGGACAGATAATAGTAGCTGATCATTTGATATTAAAGACCTAGAAGCTACATAGGGTGTGATAAGATTGCAGATATAGTCTGGAGCAGAATTATGCAATGCCTTATATGCAAAAATCTTAAAATCAACTCTGAATTTTACAGGAAGCCAGTGCAATGAAGCAAGAATTGGGGTGATGTGATCCCTTTTCTTAGTACCTGTTAAGAATCTGGCTGCCGCATTTTGAACCATCTGTAACCGAGAGAGTGTAGATTGAGGTAGGCCAACATACAGAGAGTTACAGTAATCTAGACGAGAAGAAATTAACGCATGAATTACAATTTCAAGGAGCCATATACGGCTTAAATCAAACTTCATTCATGCACACACATGAAACACTAGCATACACATATATGAAACTGTCACACATACTTACATTTATATTACTAACTGCTCAAACAACTACATATGAAGTGCGTGTGCACACCTATGAGACGCACACACAAACTCTGCGTGCACATAAAATGCTTGGGTTTCTCGTGCCATCTCTACAACAGACAGAACATTCCATTTCTGGGGCGGCTGAGGACCTTCACGATCTTCCTGGCCTTGGTCCAGCACCGCTTGCTGTAGATTGAGTGCAGGTCAGGGAGCTTGTTGCGGATAATGCGCTCAGCTGGTCGCACCACACTCTGTAGAGCTTGTCTGGGCTCCAGATGAGTGGCAACAGGCGCCACTGGGCTCCTGTTGATGACGGGGGTCTGGTAGTTTCTTTTCTGCTTTGTACTAAAGTCCACTATCAACACTTTTTTCTTGCTGACATTCAGGAGGAAATTTTTCCTCTGGCACCATTTCTCCAGATTTCCAATCTCCACTAGGTAGACTGTCTCATTGTCTCACACAAACCTGGGGGGCTCCAGTGCTGAGACTGAGGGAGGCTGAGACATGTCCGCCCATCCTTACTGCCTGTGCTCTGCCAGTTAGGAAAATGGAGATACACTGACAAATAGATGAGCAAAGTCCCCGGCGCTCCAGCTTAGTGGTGAGTGTGGAGGGATTATGTTATTAAATCATGAGCTCTAGTCGATGAAGAGCATTTTAACATAATTCCCCCTTCGAGTGTCCAGGTGATTGAGAGATGTATGGAGGAGATGCGTTTCGGGTGGTATGCAAACTGGATTGAATCCAGTGTGTCAAGTAGTGAAGAAATGTCTCTGACCAGCCGTTCAAAGCACTTCATCACTACTGAGGTCAGGGCTACAGGGCGATAGTCATTGAGGGAAGCAGGATGGGGTTTCTTCAGAACAGTAACAATGACGGACTCTTCGAAGCATGTGGGGATCACCGACTGAGATAAGGAGAGATTAAATATCTCTGTGAATACAGGTGCTAGCTGGTCTGCGCAGGCTCTGACCTAACATGCCATCTGGTCCTGCTGCTTCCCTGGTGTCCACTCCCCTAAAGGCTCGGAAGTCATGCTCGGCGATGATGAACGCATTTCCAGTACCGGCAGTGTCTTCCTGTCTGCAGCCGTTAGCGCCACTAGCATTAGCATCGCTAGCATTTTTAGCTGCAGCTTCGAAGCGAGCATAGAATGTGTTCAGCTCGTCTGCCAGGGTCACATCTGCGTTTGTCATCCGCGTTCGTTGGTGCTTTGTAGTTCGTTATTGTTCTTTATCCCTGCCACAGGCTCCTAGAGTCACTCTGTTAGAGTTGTGACTCGAGTTTTCTCCCGTACCGTTGCTTTGCCTCCTTCACCACCTTCCAGACGTTGTCTGATGCTGCCTTGTACGGGTCTATGTTCCCCGACGCAAGACTTGCGTTGTAGGGAGCGCTGCGAGATCTCACAGCGTCGCGGATAGTTTTATTCACCCATGGCTTCTGATTGGGAAACGTTTTAATGTTTGTTTTTTTCGACGGTATCATCCGCTAGTTTGGCCACCGATTAGTACGTCGCGCGCGCGACCTCCCTTTGGACCAGTACTTCCTGTTTGAGTCTTTGTTTGCATTTTGGCATGAAGATGGCGGCGTGGTCAGATTTTTCAAACGGAGGGCGAGATTTTGCCCTGTAGCTCTCCTTGATTGTAGTATAGCAATGATCCAGTGTCCTTTTGCCCCTGGTGGGGCAGGTGATGTGTTGATGAAAGTTTGCTGATGCGTGTTTAAGGATGGTACTGTTAAACTGAGTGTTGTGTCTGGTGCTGTGTGAGTGCCTAAGGCAGTGTCCGTGTCCGCTTGAGGCGGGATATAAACGGCACTGTTTATAACTCCCAGAGAAGGTAAAAAGAACGACACATGATGGACAGTAGTTCCAGGTTGGGTGTGCAGGAGCGTGTGAGAGGCACAATGCTAGCGGTGTTGCACCAGCTGTTGTTTACTATTAAACTATTATATGCCGCCTCCCCTTGACTACCCCGAATTCCATGTCCTGTCCATGCGGTGATAGGAACAAGAGTGTCTCTATCATACCTAATAAACTCAATGGTTTTGCCGGTTTTAGATCACTGAAAACTAACTGTAAAATCAAAAACAAAGAAAAAGGGGTCAGAGCAGTTGTGACGGCAGCCGACCTCACCACCACCATCTTGAAACAGACAAAGAAACTACTTATTCCACACAAAAAGTACACATCCTACACACACACACATACAGACACACACACAGTACACATCCTACACACACCCTACGCCTCCTACAAAAATGATGACTTGCAATGATGCAAGGAAAGACATGTCCAACAATGAAGATGCCTTAAACTTGTGCCATATATTGTGACATCATTTTCCGGGGTGTTTTAGGGTAGTGGTTCTCAAACTTTCACGTGATCGGTATTTATTTTTTATATATGTAGCAGTGGAAAAAGACTGCTCACACAAATATGTAGATCCAAAACTTAGTGAATACCGATACTGCACTTTATGAATTTCTTTTTGATATTTTCGACGTTTCCTATTTTGGTCTGACTGGGTCTTGCTCTTATGCTTGGTCGATGTACATGGTTCCCATGACTCAGGCAAACTGTCCACAATTTCCTCAACATTTAACAAATAACAAATTTATTCATCTCAGCAGTTGCGGTTTTACGTGCGCTGTAGCAATAACTAGTGAGCCAGTCACCGCACAGTGATGTCATATCAATTTATTTATTTTTAAACACTCAATTTAAACACTCACACTCAATCAGTAATATCTTTACAAATCAGAAAATATTTATTTATAGCATTTACTTGTAATACTGAAAAGTGTGTATAATAATCACACAAAATGACATAATTTTTTAATCCCTCTCATGACCCTTTGAAATTATTCCTCGACCCAGAGAAGGGTCGTGACCCCCAGTTTGAGAACCACTGTTTTAGGGGTCTTAGCATGTTCAAAAGGCACACTGGTTGTGCAGTGCGCCTGGTGCCGATGGCACTGGTGCTTGGGCCCGCTTATCGTTACTTGCAACTATATTTCTTTTCTTATTTTTAAAGCTGCAGGGCCAACATCTTGCCTTTCATCTTCTGCAAGAGCTTCTTGATGGACTAACAGACCGTGGTATAGTATGTGCCGGCCTGTGACCCACAAGGACCGGTTCCTCGCCTGACCGTGCATGTGGAAGCCCCATCATGATATTTGGAGTTTATCTTCATCCACCAGATTGTGACCGGTGGTACGCAACTAAAATGAGTCCTTGTTGTGTCTTTCAGTTTTTTACAATCGCTATGACAGTTTTTTAAAAACATTTACCAAGTTTTCTAAACTCTTAACGCACCATAACAAAACGGTTAATTATATGCTCAAAATCACACATTGTAAACTAAACCCTAAAACTAATTTTTAAAATACAATAATAAACTACCACAGTACACTATATCTAGCAAAATACTACAAACATGTTTTAAAATCAAATAATTATTTAAAACAGTAACACATGTTCTCTTCCAACAGGAACATTTACAGTTTTTCTCAATTGCTTAAACACATTTGCCCACTCATTTTCAAAACAGTTAACACACAGGATAAAACTAAAGGTAAATGGCCAAAATGACTAATTTTGTTAGCAAAATGCTCTAACACTCACAAAACATTAAAAGCATGCAACATAAGCAAATATTTCCATCAAACACCACAACTTGTGGTCAAATTAATTTATTCTTTCAATCAATTATTACACGATGGATAACAAAATACAGCCATCAATATGCAAGATAATACTATATAAACTCAAATGCATACTGAAAAAAAAATACCAAAGGAAACTTATGGGGAAAATACCTTTAAAAAAAAAAAAAAAAAAAAAATTATATATATATTTTATCTTTCACATTAAGTCCATTCGTTCTTGTCGATTATGCCACAGGTTCTCATCAACATCGCATTGAATGTTTTCCCTTGCAATGCACCAAGGGAAATACCTCCTTGCATGGCGTATCCATCCCTGGCAGTCCTCTGCACCTATTGCCAGGCAACCAGCCTTCATTGCCTCCAGGAGGGGCATCTGCTCATATGGTCGGTGATCATACACCTTCCTTCCTCCAAGCAGAGAAGAACTCCTCGATTGAGTTCAGAAAAGGTGAGTATGCAGGGAGGAATTGCATCATAATACGAGGCTGTGCTGCAAACCATTCATTCACAAGGCGAGAGTGGTGGAAAGCCACATTGTCCCAAATTATGACATACAGAGTCATGCCAGGCTTGATGAGGCGTTCTGTATTGTATGGGCCAATAGTTGGTATGTGGCAAAGGACCTCATCATTGGAGATGGCAGCACACATATTGATATTGGCACCCCTCTGACCTGGCACTGTGACAGTGGCCCTCTGCCCAATGATGTTCCTTCTCACTTTACAGAGGTTGAAGCTGGATTCATCCACAAAAATGAATTTGTGATGTGCCCCTTCTGCTTCAAACTCCATTATTCTCTAAGAAAAAGAGCAAATTCACGAAGCAAATTATTCTAGTTGCATGTAACTATGGTAAACAAGGTATTACAATAAAAAATCTGTACCTGCACATACTGGAATCGTGCCTCCTTTACGATGTCAGAGTTTCTTTGAAATGAAATTCTGTACAGCTGCTTCATTCTGACATGGTTTCGTTTAAGGACTTGATCTATAGTTGCTAAACTCACACGGTTTATCTTTCTAAATACTTTCTGATCTGGAATTACTGCTGCCTGGATTCCACGCAGTCTGATTGCATTGTTTGCCACTACCATATCTACAATGGCAGACTCCTGTTGAATACCAAATATCTTTCCTCTGCCACCAGTGTGTGGTAATGTGTGGATTCTATAAAGTAAAAGCAAAAAGCATGTCAAAATTGACATTACTGTATGACAGTCACATAAATAGGATTGATAAAACATCTGCATTACTGTAGACACAGTTTGTTCTGCTAACAGGGCAATGCAGTAAAGCTGAATTACACAGTGGTATACATTGCAGTATGAATTACCTGTTCTCATTCCATGGCCTCTTACTCTCCTTTCGTGCTCATGGCCTCTTTGATCCATGCTTGCAAATAGCAATACAGAGGTGACATCTTTTGTAGAGGGGTGAGGATTGATTGCTGATTGAAAAGTTGTGCAAACAAGTTTCACACAGGTGCATTGGATATTCATAATTATGCAAGTACTTTCTATCAGCTGTTAATAGATGTTTTCCTTTTGTAAAAAATGTGTGAAACAAATGAAAAAGTGTTAAGGCATTTGAAAAAGAAAACTTCTCCTGTGCTAAGAATGTGATGATGAAGATCAAGTGATTCCCAGTTTCACTGAGCGTGTCTTAGCAAATGAGAAAAACTGTAGTCAATCATAACACAAAACACTATCATCAGCTAAAATTACAGAAACTGCATTATTTTATGTCAGGTCTGCCCTTATATTTGATCCCTTTTACATTTTGTTTTGTTGGGTTTAGTAAAATGCATGCATTTTGTTTCTTTTGCTGCAGAAATTCAATACAAAAAAGCGAATGACCATCTCAAAGTAGCTTCATAAATATATATTTATAAAATGTACAGTACAAAAAGACATTACTGCAAGATATACAAACAGAAAAAGCACTGGAATTATAATAAATAAAAAAAAAGTAATTTTTTATTTTGCCTGGTCTTCTGCATTTGGCCACATGTTCTCATCCACATCACACCTGATATCTTCTCTGGTGAGGCATCGTGGGAAGAATTTTTTGGCATGCCTTATCCACCACTGGCAGTGTTCATCTGTGATGTCTTGGCCTGCAGCATCCATTGCATCCAGGAGGGACATTTGGTCATGTGAACCATGGTCAAAAACCTTCCATCTCCAGGCTGAGAAAAACTCCTCAAAAGGGTTGAGAAAAGGTGAGTAAGGGGCAAGGAAATGGAACATCATTCTTTGGCTGGATGTCAAACCAGGCTGTGACTGCACAGGAATGGTGGAATGCCACATTGTCCCACGTGATAACATATCGTGGCAGGTGGTCTCTCACCTGTCCTTTTTCTACCTCTAGCGTCTTTCGTGCAGGTCTTCTAAAAACAGGAGAAGACGGTCGGTGTTGTAAGGGCCAATCTGACATTTATGCAGGAGTGCACCCTGTGGCCCTTTGGCATATTATGTTTCTCCCACGGTGACGCCTTTTTGCCAAGTTGAAGCCAGCCTTGTCAACATAGATAATTTCATGTGGGACTTGATTAGACTCCAACTCCATGACTCTCTGAAAGTAATTACACACAATGTATGTAAATGCTGTGCTGTACTATATATCTACTGTAAGTACTAATGCACTCCAGGTTTATAGAGTAGTTTACTGCAAAACACACTGTGTATAGTACAGTAATGACTGTATGGCATAACCTTACCTGGACATATTGGTGGCAGAGTTCTTTGAGAACTTTGTATAGTTGTTTCATCTTGACTCTGTGTTTAGCTAGAGTCCGAGAAATGGATGTTATGCTAATTGCTGCAATGTTCCCAAAGAGAAGGTTGTCCTCTACAACTCTGGAGTGAATGTCCTTCTATTTTATTTCATTGCCAGCAATCACCATGTTGACAACAGCAAGTTCCTGTTCTTCATTCAAAAGCTTTCCTCTGCCCCAAGAGGGAGGTAGGCGTTAAATCCTTAGAAGGACAAAATGCAGTTACATATTAAAGGCATACAGTCACTCTAATACAGTAAATGGTAAAATTATTTAGATTTTGCTGTAGGAGAAGCAATATCCTACCTGTTGGTTTTTCTTAAAATACGGGCAATGGATGCCACGGTGTCCCGGCTGAGATTTGGCTGTACTCGTTCACCAGACTCTCTAGCCCATGGTTTATGACATGGTCAATGATAGTAGCTCTTATTTGATCAGTTACCCTAGCTCTGGTCCTTCTTTGAGCGTCACAATGCATTCTAACTCCTCTCCCTCTACCTTGCCTCACTCCTCTCAATTGTCCTGGTACTTGTCTTTCTTTCTTCCTTCCTTTTGCTTTATATGTGTTGTTCCCTTTCCACACAAGATTAGCCCAAAGAGTCCTCTTTTAGATCATGTGATTGGAAAAACCTCAAAACCTGAGTGTGGTTCCTAGATGGGAATCAGCTGTAATTTATATATTTGCATAATTGCAATAATTGCAAAAGCTATTTTTCATTGGCAATGGAATAAAATACAGGAAATATATTTGTGAAATGTGAATGTGTATGAATCAAAATTATATGACTGTCCCTGATGAGCAAGCCTAGGATGACGGCGACAGTGGCAAGGAAAAACTTCCTGAGATGGTAATAGGAAGAAACCTTGAGAGGAACCAGACTCAACAGGGAACCCATCCTCATCTGGGTGAAAACAGATAGCAGGGATTGATGTGCATAATAATATGCGAGACTGGAAGTTCAGTATAAGAGGAGATGTGTAAGATTAAAGTCCAGTTTGTTCCTGGAGGCTCAGGTAGACTGTAAAAAATTCCAGTCCTGAACTATTGAGCGACTGAAGTCACAGGTCCTCAGAGAACAGCTGTCTGCATTAGTCGAGGACAGGACCACCTTCATGGAAAAGTGGAACCAACCCCAGTCACCACACGCATTCCAGGCAGACCACTCGGGGGCATCCATGTGATGAGATCTCCAACCAGAAGCAGGACTACAGGATGAGTTAGAGAGGTCCAGCGGGCAGAGGGGGTCTGGATCACTGGCAGCTCAGGAGCGACACGTATAGCTCGACAGAGAGATAGTTAGAGGAAAAAGGAGAGAGAGAGAGAGAGAGAGGAGAGAGCAGAAAAGGAGAGAGCAAAGAGATGGAGAAATAACAGTTAGGTATGGTCACAGTCGAACAATGTAAAAAGTGAATGTATATTTAGTGCAGAGTGCAAGCAGAGACTCCGGCAGGACTAACTATGACAGCATAACTAAAAAGGGAGAGCCAAAAGGAAACACAGACATGAGGGCTTTCAGAGATGTAAGGCAACCAATCACCTCACCATCAACAAACCTGAGTGATCAATGAGAGTGGGGAAGACAGCATCCAAACATACCAGGTCACCTAATACTCTACGTCCATGAGTCCCCCAGATCTGCTCCTTTACCTAAGGCCAATCTATTTATAAAAATGCTTGGCTAAATAAATAGGTTTTTAGCCTGGACTTAAACACTGAGACTGTGTCTGAGTCCCGAACACTATTTGGAAGACTATTCCATAACTTTGGGGCTTTGTAAGAAAAAGCTCTGCCCCCTGCTGTAGTTTTAATAATACGCGGTATTGACAAGCAGCCAGCAACCTTTGATCGAAGTAGGCGTGGCGAATTGTAAGACACTAGCAGTTCACTCAGATACTGCGGCGCGAGACCATTTATTGCTTTATACGTCAAGAGTAGTATTTTAAAATCGATGCGAAATTTCACAGGAAGCCAATGCAATGTGGATAAGATAGGGGTGAGGACTCTCGCTGCTGCATTCTGGACTAATTGAAGCTTGTTTAAGCACCTAGTTGAACAACCAGACAGTAAGGCGTTACAATAATCCAACCTAGACGTGATAAAAGCATGAACTAGTTTTTCTGCATCGTTTAGTGACAATATATTTCTTATCTTGGCAATATTTCTGCGGTGAAAGAATGCTATCCTGGTAATATTATCTACATGTGCTTCAAATGAAAGGCTTGAATCTATAATCACACCGAGGTCTTTTACTGTTGCACTTGATGGAACAGAAAGGCCATTTAAAATCACAGTGTGATCAGAAAGCTTACTTCTAGCTGCTTGTGGTCCTATGACTAGAACTTCTTATCAGGATTAAGCAGAAGAAAATTAATTAACATCCAATCTCTTATGTCCTGCACACATTGCTCAACTTTAGTAAGCTGGTTTTTCTCATCTGGTTTTGCTGAAACGTATACTTGTGTGTCATCAGCATAACAATGAAAACTAATACCATGTTTACGAATTATGTTGCCTAGAGGAAGCATGTAAAGGGAAAAAAGCAGTGGGCCTAAAACAGAACCCCGTGGAACGCCAAACTCAACTTGAGAACATGAGGAATGGTCACCATCTAAATCTACAAACTTGATAACGATCAGTCAAATAGGATCTGAGCCATAAGAGGGCCGTTCCCTTAATTCCTACTAGATTTTCTAATCTGTGAAGGAGAATACCATGATCAATAGTGTCAAAAGCTGCACTGAGGTCGAGTAACACAAGTATAGTGACACAACCCTGATCAGAGGCCACTAGGAGGTCATTTACTACTTTAACGAGTGCTGTCTCTGTGCTGTGATGAGGCCTAAATCCTGACTGATACAGTTCATGTATGCTATTCCTATGTAGATATGAACATAGCTGTTGTGATACTACCTTTACTGTGATACTTCAGCCTATATAAGTTGCGTTTAGAAGATGATGTTATCTGTTCTGACATACAGTGTGGAAGCATTTGTAAATTTGACTTTAAAATTCATTGTTTTGGTCTTGGTTGAGCTTGGGTGAAAAAGAAGTTCAAGCATTTTAAATTGGTGTTAAATGTATGCATTTTGTATTAAAGCAACAAGAAATGTCTTAACTGTATAGCCTACAAAGACGGATGTTGTGCTAACCATGTAAAGAGTTTAGGAAACTTGTTAAATGTTTTGAAAAAACTGTCATAGCGATTGTAAAAAAACTGTAAGTGGGAGAACTTGCACAATTGGTGGCTGACTAAATAATGTTTTGTTATTTTATGACGAGCTGAGAAAAAAAGGTAATCTTTAGCACAATCGATACCTTATTAAATACCTTATTAAAATTGCCCCCAGGCCACAAGACAATCAGCTAAACTTGCAACTAAACGTATCAATTCTTGAAAATTATATGCTCTCTGGGTGCATATACAGAAAAAAATACATATTTAGTATTGTTTATGGAACCAATAAGATAAGTAATTCGGCCTTTGGTATCGATGCACATCAACTGATTTTAAATGAGATTCTTGTATAAAAGTAATAGAGAACTTTTTGTCTTTTGTATAAGCCAGGCGTTTGGTATGCTTAATAGGGCTATTCAACCCATACATACTGTACATACGCAAAAACACATTGGACACAAAAATGGATGCATAAAACAGATTAAACTTATGTGGGCAGTCTCAGGCATAAAACAGGGAAGCAAAGAGTTACAACGCACTCTTCTACCTGCCCTTAAAGAAACAAAATTACCGCTATATACATGAAACGGTGGGCTCTCTCAATCTTCATTACCTTGTCGGCGAGGGATGGGATCCATTAAGGAGGATGGTTTTGTATAAATCTCACAGGATAATCTCCTTCTACGCCGTCTTTTGGCCCCACTAGGTAGATATTATACTGGCGCCTCTTATCTTCAATTCTTGCTAACTTTTGCTGAAGGGAATCCATAGCCAATTTAACTTCCACAGTGTTTTTCTTTGCATTACGAAGAGGTGCCTGCATGTCAAATTTGTTTCTTATTAAACAAACATCTTCCAGAATTTCAAGTCTTTTTCCAATGGGGGTAATTCTTTCCTAAACATTTCCCTAACAAAGCTAAAATGCATCTTTAATTCATCGACAACAATGGTGTGTGAGAAAACTGACCTCCAGTCCAAGGGAAATCTCAGCACATGTGCCTGACCCACTATCGTTGCCGCTAGCATTGCGACTAACATTACTACTAGCATTCGCGTTATCATTGCTTTGGAAAGTAGAGATATACACTGACATGTAATGACATGAATCTCTAGCACAGGGAAAATCATAGCCAGTTTTTAGCCAGGAAGCTTGCTACTGAATCAGCAACTAGCAACAGACATGAACCATCACCATGTTCATTTTGTGGAAAAAGAGGCTTTAGATAATAAGCCAATTGGCTACTAGCCTTGACCATGCCATAATTTTTGGGTTTACCTGCTCATCAGGATGTCACACCATCTGAGTGACTTTAATCATAACAACTAACCAACACATGTCCACAAATGCCTTCTGGCCTACAATGAAACTCCCATCACCTAGCAAATCACTGGCTCTTCAACCATGCCTGTGTGCTTTTAAAAGGTAATAGGTAGCAGGAGACAACAAACTGGCCTACAGGCCTAGTTACACGTTAGCGCACTTGAATGATCGACTGGTGTTTACCCATAATGCAGGGGTCCGAGACTCCTGGCACTGTGTTTTGTTTAATTGTGCACCCCCACATAAAGCACACACCAAGTTAATGCACCATGCTTTGTTTACGGGAGAGACCACAGAGAATATTCCAGGAACATTTTCATCAGGAACTCCAATGATAAGATGGTGGGGTCCTGTTTGCCGTTTCCCTCACCTATGGGGGCCAAACTCTAGTAACTGATATAATGGGTAGTGCCAACCTCCTCATTCATCTACAAGAAAAGCACAGGACATCTACCAAAAGGATGCCTCTCTGCTAAGACATATTCGAGGAGCCACTGGAACTTGCATCACGCACATCACTGATTAGAGGACAAGCCATTTGGCTTCCTCTAGAAAGTCATAATTAACATTTTTCATTGAATATCTTTACTTTTACATTCAAAGCCCTGTGCAAAAATCATATCCCATCAACACCAGCAAAAACCATTTGCGATGCCTTGTCGATGTAGCCAACGATGTGCCTTCTCTTGCAAATGCTGTATGACCTTCAGGACCTGAAACCAGTATTAGAATTTTTTCTGTCCAAAATTCTGTATGTCTCATCTGTGATTCACTCTCTGATTATCGAACAAGGAGTGTATTTGGCTATCGAACAAGGAGTGTATTTGGCTGAGGAAAAAAGAAGTACAACTTCTTTGTTTTTGGCAGGTAGAAATGTACAGCATGTTGGAATCAACCTGAAATATCACTGATTTACACTGAAGATAATCAGTTTATTTTTAGCTTTAACTTTTTAACATCCTTTTACCCCATAAAGAAAATAAACTATGTTTTTTTACCATAAAAACTGCATGTTAAGCCATATTACATGTACATGTATTAGTGTTGCAAATTCTGTGTGTTCCTGAGCTCCTACAGTATGAGCTCCTATTATTGGACCTCATACTAAATCGTCTATTTGACCATATACTAGTGATGTAATTTTTCCATGATCCTGAGCTGCGTCATTGCAAACACCTCGGGAAACACTTTATTTGGTAAATAAATATATATACTATATATATATATTTACTTAATTTTTAAAGGACTGATCAGTTAGAACACATTGTGTCTGTCGGCTTTTACTGGACAGGTGACTTAGACCAGCATTAAACTATCCTTGATTAATTGCAACTTTCCAAACATTGTCACATGCCCCTTTCAGTATGTAAACAAATTTTGCAAGGTTCAGACAGGGCTTCAAGGGGGAAGTGGTGTAATGTTAGCTGCTGGAGTCTAATTACAAGAAATAATGTGGGTTTATTCAGGAACAGTTACAAAAACACATTCCTCAAATATTTAAGCCTCATTTGTTGCCTCAAGACAGAATTCTCTTCGCAACATAAACAAACATGAATTAAAACTCATAAATCAATAATCACTGTCTTTTTACCTTTTTTTTCAAGGAACTAACTTTTCAGCTGCTCTTTTGCACTTTTTAGATTTTCTTTTTTTTGTTATTTTTTATTGACCTTTCTCTTTTTGTCTTTTCTTGGTTTTTTCACTTTTCTTTTTTTTCATTTGTGTTTTTATATAAATTTTTTTTCTCAAGCCGCAGATCTGCCTGACCAGAAACCTCTGTTGTGTTTGGCTGTGACCCACAAGCGAACTTGGCCTGATCATGAATGCTGGGTCCTATCGATGATGCGACAGTGCAACCAGCTTAATTCTTTATTGTATCTTAAAAGGGCAGATGTACCAAGGTCTTGTTTTTTTGTATGGAAACCACAAGTGTTCCTTACCTGATGGTGTATGCAGGGCCCCCATCAATAATGGTATGTAGACGGAGGGCTGGGATTGACGGATGGGATTTGCCAGAGTGCTTCACAGGACTGGCTTGAGCCACAAGATGTGGATGATGGGTGTTTATCCTCATTGAGCAAAAGAGTAACTGGCGGTATACCACGCATACATTTGGGTAGATCAGGCAAACCCAACGCGTTTTAACCTGGGAAAAACTGCTGCTCATGCTATAATGAATGAATACCGTATCACAGTAGAAAATAGAAAGTAGAAACTGCTTACTGGTGTGTTTGGGGTCGTTGTCTTGTTAAAACATCCATTTCAAGGGCATTTCCTCTTCAGCATAAGGCAACGTGTCCTCTTTAAGTATTCTAATGTACTTAAATTGATCCATGATCCCTAAATGTGATAAATAGGCCCAACACCATAGTACGAGAAGCATTCCCATATCATGATGCTTGTGCCTCCATGCTTCACTGTCTTCACAGTGTATTGTGGCTTGAATTCAATGTTTGGGGATCGTCTGACAAACTGTCTGCGGCCTCTAGACCCAAAAAGGACAATCTTGCTTTCATCAATCCACAAAATATTGCGCCATTTCTCTTTAGGCCAGTCAATGTGTTCTTTGGCGAACTGTAACCTCTTCAGCACGTCTTTTTTTCAAAAATGGAACTTTGCGGGGGCTTCTTGCTAATAGCTTTCTGGTTTTTTTTTTCTATTTTAAAGCATTTGATATCATTTTAGCAGAGCAGCCTATCATTTATCACTGCACTTCTTTGTATGTTTTCCCATCTCTAATTAACTTTTAAATCAAAGTACGCTGTTCGTCTGAACAATGTCTGGACCGACCCATTTTATTTTCAGAGAGAAATGCACAGGACAACCTTTTCTGCATTAATCCTTGATTTTTTTTATCCTTGAATTTGCTTGACACCTGTTTTTAACAAAATAATTTACCTTTCTAATTGAACTCCACACTGCTATTTGAACATGCCCCTTTTCAATTAATGATTCAATTACACAGAATCACGTGCATGCAAGTCATGACTGCTATTATTTTGAACACTACTGTATATAATTTAGGATAGTCCGCGATCAGATCACTCACCTAGGTTTAAATATTCCTAAAAACCACCAATTAATATTTAAACTATTTGTTTTTAGTTCTTCAAGGTTATAGCACAATATAGATTGTTGGCCGTATCAACTCTTCAAATGATGTCCCTTCCCAGATTTCTTTATCTGTATCAAAATTTCTAATATGTAATTTTTTCAAAACCAGATTCAGTTATTCTTTCTTTTTTGAACTATTAACTTTAGAGTGAGTTCGGCATTCCAGGGTTAAGACGATACTATTGGGCTGCTAATGCAACAGCATTAATGTATTGAAACACCTGCAGCACAATGGATCATACCCCTGATTTCCCTTTATGGGTAAAAATGGAAGGCTACAGTAAATGGGTTGGTAACTGTTCCTCACAGACCTAGCTGTTTTCTAAGATGGGTGAACCTACTGTACCCTTGTTAATCTAAGTTACAGCATACAACAAGAAACTCTATCAGAATTCTTAACCAGATTAAGAAGCTGTTCAATATATCTGAGACTTCTGTAAGAACCCCTATTTGTTTTAATCATTCTTTCCTGTCAGACAAATGCTATAAGGCCTTTAGTTGAAGTGGACTAACCATCCATGATTTTTATATAATTGGTAGATTTGCCTCCTTTGGTCAAATTCGAGCTTCCCAATTCACATTTTTTCCCACTAGTTACAAGTCAGGCATAATTAACTTTGAAAAAAATATACCAATACAACATCCTTTCATTGATATCTTGGTGCATCCCCCTGACTCAGACAACTGGTCTCATTGAAAGGCATGGAGTTTCAGGAGGTACCTTGCCAGACTCTTTCTGGCATTGTCATACACTTGCAGGATATTGGTGAGACATCTTTTCTTGGTTTTCCAAAGCATATGGCTAAGATATTAGCCCTCATGCTGAATTGGCAATCTTTGGTTGTTCAGAATCCACGCTACATCTACCTAAACCCTGACTCTGATGCTTGATATGAACACAGCCAAAAGACTAATTTTAACACACTGTATTCCACTGGATTTTGGAAATGGGGGCTATTATTCAAATGGAAAAATGAAGGTACACTGAATCCACATTCTTGAATACATTTTTGCATATTTGGGCATATTTTCTCTACAGTATTTGGGGACTGTTTCTTGCCTATTTGGACAATTTCAAAGACAGGACCACTGTTTATAAACAGTGTTTATATGCCTACTGAGGCATATTGTACATTTATCTACAATAGTTAATTGTTATTGTATGTATAAAAAAAATATATATATAAAAAAAATAAATAAAATTGGGTGTACTGGCTAGCACTGTCGCCATGAATCTCAAGGGTCTGGGTTCGATTACCGCTTTGGGTCTAAGTGCATGTAGTTTGCATGTTTTTCCCGTGCTTGGTGGGTTTCCTACCACAGTCTAAAGACATACAGATTAGGCTAACTTGTGTCTCCAATATGTGAATGAGCATGCAAGTGTGTGAATGTGTGCCCTGCAATGGACTCTGCCTCAAGTCCAGGTCTCCTGGGATAGGCTCCAGGCCCCCTGTACCCTGTATGCAGGATAAAGCGATATGGATGATATGTAAATAAGCGTTAATTAAAACTAGTTTTATATCCAAGGTCACAACAGTGACACACTTGCTCTTCTTTTTTTTTTTTTTAACTAATTTTTATTGTGGTTCTAAAGAAAGCAATATGCAACAAATCAAACAACTGCTTCTATTATAAACATTTATTTATACTCAACTTTTATTTGTTAATTACATGGGGTGATCAGAAATAACTCAAATATATTAACAGATTTGGTATTACAACAATGCTAAGTAAACAAAAATGAAAAGGAATGAAAGGTTAAATTTTATTTGTGATACCTTTTGTCAACGAATCTACAACACTAGATAAGACCTCCACACATTACTCTGTAAATAGTTTTTCTATACATTAACCACCAAGTTAACATTCTAATTTTAAAATAGTACAAAAATGTTTTGTAACAGTTGCTTTAATGGTATAATGTTTTGCAAAATCATTTTTAAAAGCTCATGGCAATGTTGCCTTAGCACCAGTCAGAAATGATCTAATATACGATTTTTCTTAACCAAAACCCAGGCAACTTAAACCAAAATCAGTTGAGATAAAAAAAAAACGCACAACTAAAGATAAACAAAATAAACCAATAAAATATTTTATCCAACAGATTTTTGTTCTTCAGCTAAAATATGTAAATGTATTCATGTTAGAGCTTAAGGCAACATTTGAGAAAAATATATTTTAATTTTTTGTCAATTTTTAAAATGGTGTTACATTTTAATATGTAATACCTAAAATATCTTTACATGTCTTCTTGCAGTGGTCATTTTGCATATGTAGCAGTTACTCCAGCAGTTGATATGTACATCTCTTTAATCTGTGAGCTAAAAAACACAGCATCCTGATAATTGTATACTCCTGCATTCAAGTTAAATCTGCAGAACAATTTCAGTAATAATGTAAGAAACTTGTGTATCAATAAATTAGATGTAAAGACAGTTCATGTATAAAGAAAGGATTAGGGAAACACATTTTATTAGTCTTACCATATTTGCATAAATTTGCTTTATAACAGATAGATTTATAGGATATTCTATTTATACTTTCATCATTGTGGTATTAAAAACCTTGATACTTAAAGCCACTGTCAAACCAATGTATGGCAAAAATGCTAAATGTTTAATATATCTGAATTCACCCTACACTAGCAGTGACATACTAAGTAGTAAAATCAGTTAAGACTGCAGTTTGTTTAAAAAGCGACTTATAAACAGGGTAACACAATGAGAACTTTCTAATATTATGGGGTGGCTTATTAACTGTTTCTGGATTTTCAGTCTATAACTTTTTACAAACATTTTATATTATAAACAACACTGTCAGAAATTGCCTTGAATTTTTTCATTGTACTCTTGTGCAAATAATGAGTATTACAAAATATATTTATAAGAAATAAATTCTGATGCAACCATTCTGGTAACTTGTTTTCAAGGGAGTGCTGAATGTGTGTGTGTGTGTGTGTGTATTATGAAAATGAGTTGACATGGGCTGTAAATAATAAAATAATCAAGATTATCTCATTTAAAATAATAAATAATTATTTTAAATAATAATTTCAAATAATTCATTAGCTGTCAGTTTATTAGGTTAAGCTTTTTCAGTCCAATAACGTAGATTCAATTCAAATATTATGAATAAGACAAAGTAATATGACGTGAGAAAATATAAACTGTCAACCCTAGAAACACCAACCACAAATAATCATCAGAAAAAAACAAAACATACAAACATTAAACAGAAAATACAAATGGAAAAAGAAGAAAAATTTTAAGGAATTTTTTGTAGTACCAATTTTTTCTTTTCTTATAACAGGCCCATACGTCAGCAACTTCTGCATCCACTATGTCTTGTTATAACATCTTTGACTTAAAACCAGAATGATTTTGTTTCAGATAAGACTCTTTGATTGTTTTTAATGCCTGAATATCTACATGATTAGATCAGTACCATATAACTTAGATTAAAAAATGTCAGCATTTAACAAACAAATACCATTTTTAATTTGTTAAAACATAAAAGAACAAGAGGGGGAAAACCCTGTTACACAGAAGGTTGTCCAGCAGGTAAAAAAAAATTGATGATCTTCATCCAAGGGGATTTTTACCTGAACTGAAAGGAAATAATTTTAAATGCATGTTCTTATTATAACTATAATAATAATATATTTGTATACTTGCAAAAATCCTTTTTTTTTTTATTTAGTCCTGTCCAATTTTTTTCCCCTTTGATTTTCTCCCCAATCTAGTCATATCCAATTCCCTTCCCGTCACTAGTGGGGGGCTCCCACATTAAGGCTACTTAACTCCATCCAGCCAGGAGGGCCGTGGGCTGTCACGCGTTTCCTCCGAACCACGTGACACCAGTCAACCTCTTTTTTCGAACTGCTCGCTCAATTGGCAGCGGCGTCACACACTCAGAGGCCAGCGCTATCCGCTCCCGTGCAATTAATGTGGGAGCACTAATACCTCTCATCCCTCCCCGCTGAGAGAGCTCGGCCAATTTAGCTCTCTTGAGGCCTCCGGCTGTGAGAGGTAAGAGCATCACCCGGGAACCAAACCAGCGATCTCCAAATGATAGGGCGAGCACTTTACTACTGCGCCACTCGGAGGCACTTGCAAAAATTCTTAAACAATAATATAAATGCAATTTATTATATAATTATAGATAAATTAGAATATCAACAAAATCCTCATAGAGATTTCAGTAATTCAATCAAAACAGTGAAATTCATATATAGATTCATTACATACAGACTGATATATTTCAAGTGTTTATTTATGTACATATGTACATTTTCTGAGATACTAAATTTTGGGTTTTCATTAGCTGTAAACCATAATCATCAAAATAGTCTGTGTGAAATGAAAATACAGTATATAATATATAAGTTGTTAAAAATTAATTAATAATAAATTGTTAAAAAATCATATAATGTGATTTCCGTTTTTTTTCTTTTTAGATTCTGTCTCTCACAGTGGAAATGCACCTATGCTGAAAATTGTAGACCCCTTCATGATTTCTAAGTAAGAGAACTTGCTAAATCACAGGGTGATCAAATACTTATTGACCTCACTCTCTCTCTCTCTCTCTCTCTCTCTCTCTCTATATATATATATATATATATATATATATATATATATATATATATATATATATATATATATATATATATATATATATATATATATAGAAAGAGAGAGAGAGAGAGGAACATTGTGAACTAGTCACACACATCTAGAGTAACAATGGTGCGAGTGAAATATCAGAGTTAAAGACTCAGACCCTAATGTTTTGATGCCACACGCTCCAGAAACTGGTAAACAGGGCAAAGCCCTGTGTCTCGGAGAAAGAGAAAAAGGTGAACCTGCAACGTTAATGATGCACCAGCTCGAGCTCGTAATGTACACTACGCTGTTGATGCACCAGCCCACGCATGCAACGCTGCCTTTCTTCATGTCTTAGCTCCTTCCATAAATGCCTCCGCGATATCCAATTAGCCTTCCCATATAAATCAAGAGGACAAAGTGCCGCCCTATCACTTGCTCGAGCTTAACATGTAGGACCTGTGTGCAGCCGCGAGAACTGCAACCCAACTGATGAAGGCCATATCATAAAGGCGGCCAGACGGAACACTCACCTCACCTGTTTGAGGTCAGGGGGCCAAGGCGGGCAGGCTGTCTACCATCAATCTACATGCTAGAACTCACAACACAAGGGCGGTTGGATGAGACACCGCTGATCAACCTGCACGAACAGAACCGGCGTGGAAAAAGGGTGGTAGGACACATCCACAGACGGAAGAGCAAAAATGCCACTATTTAAGTGTCGTAAGGAATGACGTCAAGCGAAGAGATCCACAGTGTTCAGCGCACTTGTTGAAGGGTTGGCAGGATCCGCTGCCCATGCCAACGCACTCTGCCACTCAATCACTGCCCGTGTTCGCCCTTTTCCTATTATCCCAAATAACACTACACATTTTTCTTGCCTCGGGTCTGTGGTGCCACCCAAGTCAAAGATCTTAGTATATACTGTATATATATATATATATATATATATATATATATATATATATATATATATATATATTACGCTTACTTAAAGGATTATTAGGAACACCTGTTAAA